>NC_136067.1:1877194906-1877794906 GCF_964261635.1 Lissotriton helveticus
ACCAGGTTTGCCTCATTCATTGACTGGGGCAGGGACGAGTCCTCTAGAGCTGCAGAGTACGTCCGGAGTAGTTCGGGTATCAGTATGTCTGAGCATGCTTTGTAGTACTCGGCTGGCAGCCCATCCGGGCCAGGGGCCTTGCCATTCGAGAGGGCAAAAATGGCCTCGCGCAACTCGTCTGGCGTAAGCGGCATACCTAAGTCATCCTGCTGGTCGTCGGTTAACTCAGGCAGCGTAATAGCACTGAGGTAGTCAGCAATGTCTGATAGGGGTGCTTGCAACCGCGATTCGTATAGCGCACCGTAGTGCGCCACAAAGGCCTCATGAATCTCTTCCTGTGTGTACACCTCCGCACCATTGGGAGTTTGTATCGCTGGACAAGGTGACCCTGCCTGGCGCAGTCTACACCACTTAGCGCTCGCGTGATAGCGCTTGCTTGCTTTTAAAAATTCCTGTTCGGATATTTGATTTAGAATTTCATTTGTTTTACCTTGCTTTTAGCTGCGCTCCCCCCTGGCCCATTACTTGCATTTAAATGAGTAACCACACCGCTGTTTAGCGGATCCGGGATCACGGGGCCGCCATCTTGAGGAGGACGCTCCCTCTATCGCCAGGTCAGCGCTCTAGCGCTTCATTTTCATTGAGCCACACGCCTACTTGAGGCGAGGAACCGCCGGCGGTCAGCCTGGACAAGGTGACCCTGCCTGGCGCAGTCTACACCACTTAGCGCTCGCGTGATAGCGCTTGCTTGCTTTTAAAAATTCCTGTTCGGATATTTGATTTAGAATTTCATTTGTTTTACCTTGCTTTTAGCTGCGCTCCCCCCTGGCCCATTACTTGCATTTAAATGAGTAACCACACCGCTGTTTAGCGGATCCGGGATCACGGGGCCGCCATCTTGAGGAGGACGCTCCCTCTATCGCCAGGTCAGCGCTCTAGCGCTTCATTTTCATTGAGCCACACGCCTACTTGAGGCGAGGAACCGCCGGCGGTCAGCCTGGACAAGGTGACCCTGCCTGGCGCAGTCTACACCACTTAGCGCTCGCGTGGTAGCGCTTGCTTGCTTTTAAAAATTCCTGTTCGGATATTTGATTTAGAATTTCATTTGTTTTACCTTGCTTTTAGCTGCGCTCCCCCCTGGCCCATTACTTGCATTTAAATGAGTAACCACACCGCTGTTTAGCGGATCCGGGATCACGGGGCCGCCATCTTGAGGAGGACGCTCCCTCTATCGCCAGGTCAGCGCTCTAGCGCTTCATTTTCATTGAGCCACACGCCTACTTGAGGCGAGGAACCGCCGGCGGTCAGCCTGGACAAGGTGACCCTGCCTGGCGCAGTCTACACCACTTAGCGCTCGCGTGATAGCGCTTGCTTGCTTTTAAAAATTCCTGTTCGGATATTTGATTTAGAATTTCATTTGTTTTACCTTGCTTTTAGCTGCGCTCTCCCCTGGTAACCACACCACTGTTTAGCGGATCCGGGATCACGGGCCGCCATCTTGAGGAGGACGCTCCCTCTATCGCCAGGTCAGCGCTCTAGCGCTTCATTTTCATTGAGCCACACGCCTACTTGAGGCGAGGAACCGCCGGCGGTCAGCCTGGACAAGGTGACCCTGCCTGGCGCAGTCTACACCACTTAGCGCTCGCGTGATAGCGCTTGCTTGCTTTTAAAAATTCCTGTTCGGATATTTGATTTAGAATTTCATTTGTTTTACCTTGCTTTTAGCCGCGCTCCCCCCTGGCCCATTACTTGCATTTAAATGAGAAACCACACCGCTGTTTAGCGGATCCGGGATCACGGGGCCGCCATCTTGAGGAGGACGCTCCCTCTATCGCCAGGTCAGCGCTCTAGCGCTTAATTTTCATTGAGCCACACGCCTACTTGAGGCGAGGAACCGCCGGCGGTCAGCCTGGACAAGGTGACCCTGCCTGGCGCAGTCTACACCACTTAGCGCTCGCGTGATAGCGCTTGCTTGCTTTTAAAAATTCCTGTTCGGATATTTGATTTAGAATTTCATTTGTTTTACCTTGCTTTTAGCTGCGCTCCCCCCTGGCCCATTACTTGCATTTAAATGAGTAACCACACCGCTGTTTAGCGGATCCGGGATCACGGGGCCGCCATCTTGAGGAGGACGCTCCCTCTATCGCCAGGTCAGCGCTCTAGCGCTTCATTTTCATTGAGCCACACGCCTACTTGAGGCGAGGAACCGCCGGCGGTCAGCCTGGACAAGGTGACCCTGCCTGGCGCAGTCTACACCACTTAGCGCTCGCGTGATAGCGCTTGCTTGCTTTTAAAAATTCCTGTTCGGATATTTGATTTAGAATTTCATTTGTTTTACCTTGCTTTTAGCTGCGCTCCCCCCTGGCCCATTACTTGCATTTAAATGAGTAACCACACCGCTGTTTAGCGGATCCGGGATCACGGGGCCGCCATCTTGAGGTGGACGCTCCCTCTATCGCCAGGTCAGCGCTCTAGGGCTTCATTTTCATTGAGCCACATGCCTACTTGAGGCGAGGAACCGCCGGCGGTCAGCCTGGACAAGGTGACCCTGCCTGGCGCAGTCTACACCACTTAGCGCTCGCGTGATAGCGCTTGCTTGCTTTTAAAAATTCCTGTTCGGATATTTGATTTAGAATTTCATTTGTTTTACCTTGCTTTTAGCTGCGCTCCCCCCATGCCCATTACTTGCATTTACATGAGTAACCACACCGCTGTTTAGCGGATCCGGGATCACGGGGCCGCCATCTTGAGGAGGACGCTCCCTCTATCGCCAGGTCAGCGCTCTAGCGCTTCATTTTCATTGAGCCACACGCCTACTTGAAGCTCGTCACTCAGCGCAGCGGTTACGCGCAGCGGGCGCGCCTTCGCAGCGCCTGAGTCCAGCCAGAGTCCTGCCCGTCTGCGCTCGTCCGCGCTGGGCCGGGCTCCGGGCTTGGCACACTCTTCTCCTTGGTGAGTAAATCTATTATATTCATCATGATTCTTACATACTCATATGAAGAGTTGTATGCGCTACGCGGTGCTCTTAATAATAACTGCTCTATCTGCCCTTTCCCGCCTCACAAGTTCAGCTGTACTCGTTGCAGCTTCTCATTAAGAACCCCTACTAAATGCAGATCCCTTCAACACCAAGGTAGACGAAAGAGGCAGGCATGCTCCAGGACAGCTTCCACTCGCCCCCCTTTAAGATTTTGGAGCATCAACTGCAGATCCTTGCCACAACACAGATATAATATCCATGATTTTCTTGTTGAAAATCAACCTGATGTGGTATTCCTGACTGAGACGTGGCTCCGGGATTGCTCAGGTCCGGACATTGCAGATGCAATTCCTTCCAATTATGCCATTCTTTGTCAGGATAGGGTTTCTGGCAGGGGTGGCGGAATTGCAATTGTCTACAGGAATGTATACACTTGTAAATTGGTAGATGCCACTCAAAAAGATTGTGAATCAGCCCTATTTAAACTGACCATCACCCCCCAATTTACGTTGTCAGGATTATTGGTATATCGTCCCCCTGGGACAGCGAGCTCATGGATAACATCATTACCGGATTTTTTAGCTCCAGTACTGCTCAAAGCGTCGAATTTTACGATCTTAGGGGACCTAAATATACATCTAGAGGATCACGAGTGTCCTTATAGAAATCAGTTTCTCTCCATTCTGGAAGCTTTTAATCTTCAACTTCAAAACACAGGTCCTACACATTGTGCCGGTCATCTATTAGACCCGATTCTGTCCAATCTTTCTTTAGACTGCTCTCAAGAAGCCCTACATATTGCCTGGTCCGACCATTTAGCCATCCCTTTCTCTTTAGATATGGCTGAAACAGCAATAAGACCTGAGGTGGAAACTGCTAGGCCAGCTCGGAATTGGGGGAAGATCAACATGCCAGAACTCAATAAGCTGTTGATCAAAACACTTCCGTGCACTGAACTACCAGTTGCTGCACTCAATTGTGCCACTGAACTCTGGCTAACTAATGCTGTTAATTCGGCGTTACCGATGACATCGAAGTCTGCTTTGTTACATCATCCTCCGGCTCCGTGGTACTCTGAACAACTTAAATGCCTCCGCTCACAATGCAAGACCTTGGAGCGTAAATGGAGACAAGGGTATTGCCCCTCACGTAAAGTCATCTATAAAGAAGCCTTGAAAAAGTACCACAATAGCTGTAAAACTGCTAAAGCAGATTATACTAAAAAAACTGTGACTGATGCACAAAATTGCCCAAAGGTACTATTCTCTGTTGTTAAAAAATTGACTGGTGCAAATTCTACTCCTCCCCCCCCCCGGCACTTGATGCCGCCCAGTGTCAATCCTTGGCAGATTACTTTATAAATAAAGTTGATCTTATCTACGACCATTTTACTACACTCCCAGGGACTACTTTCATTGTCCCTGATATAGTCCAGGAACCGGTGAACACCACCATTGATGCAGTAATCACTACTTGGCAGCCTTTAGATGCCATCTCCTTTGTCTCCTGCTTAAATAGTGTGCGATCGGGCTCCCCACAGGATGCTCTCCCGGCCAAAATATTAAAACAATTAGATTCCCTCACACACCCTATTATTATCAAACTACTAAACGCTTCTCTGAGTGAGGCCCACGTCCCCCAACCTTGGAAACACGCCATGGTTGTACCTTTATTGAAAAAATTGGGTGCAGATTCTTCGAACTCTGCCAATTTCCGCCCTATGTCATTGTTGCCTATCTTTTCGAAGATACTGGAGAGACATATCAATTCCCAGCTTTCCAAACTGGTCGAAAACACTGCTTTTCTCCATCCTTCGCAGTCGGGCTTTCGGCCGCGGCACTCTACTGAGACTGCCCTCCTGGGGGTAACAGAGAGTCTTAGGCACGGTGTCGATCAGGGAAACACCATGGCGCTCATCCTGCTGGATTTGAGCGCAGCCTTCAACACCGTGTCGCATTCCATCCTTATTGACTCTCTGAAATCTCTAGGTGTGGCAGGCCAGGCCCTGTCCTGGGTGGTGTTGTTCCTTAGCGACCGAACCTTTCAAGTGTTTTCCCCTAAAGCAGCTTCCACCATCTGCCCATCTACCCGCGGTGTTCCCCAAGGTTCAATTCTTAGCCCTTTATTATTCAATATTTATGTTAAACCCTTGGCGACCATAGTTGAACAGGCTGGGCTAACCTCGTTCTCCTATGCAGATGACACCCAGATTGTCTTCTCCCTATCAGGGAGAGATGAGAGCAATACCTCCGCACTCAAGTCTGGCCTCATCCTTGTGGCCGACTGGATGCGGAGAAACTGTCTCAAGCTGAATGGGGAGAAGACCGAGGTGGTCATTCTGGGTCGGAACAAACATCTCTGGGGCCCCCGTCATTGGCCCATTGAACTGGGAAATGCGCCGACACCATCCTCTGCAGTTCGTAACCTGGGCGTCATTATTGACGACAGGCTAACTATGAAGCAACAGGCCACTAAGGTTGCAGCCATTTGCTTCTCAACGCTGCGGTGGCTTCACAAGATTCTGTGGATTCTCCCTCTCTCCTCTCGCAGAACCGTAGTCCAGGCACTTGTAACATCACGCCTGGACTATGGCAATATTCTCTACCTGGGCGCAGATAAAGCTACCATACATGTGCTTCAGGTTGTACAAAATGCGGCTGCGCGCCTGCTAAAGAACGTTCCTAGACGCACTTCAGCCGCTGCTGCCTTGCGTGACCTTCATTGGCTGAGCGTCCCCGAACGTGTTAAATTTAAGGCACTCTGTTACATGTTCAAGACCAAGCAGGGTAGCGCTCCAGCTTATATTCGGTAAAACCTTACAGACCCTTGCGCTCACTACGGTCATCGGACACTGGTAACTTCACAGTGCCAAGATGTAAGCTGACAAAAATGGGAGGCCGTTCCTTTTCTATTTTGGGCCCTAAATATTGGAACTCCCTCCCACTGGCACTAAAGTTAGAGACCAACTTACTTCGCTTCCGTAGGGCTCTGAAGACACTACTTTTCACTAAGCGTAGCCAATAGTTGGTTGTGGCCTCAAGTCAGGTGTTGCACCGTCCTTTCTTCTACAGTCTATCCCTGGCGCCGGGAAACCCACTGTGGGTAGCTGTGCGTGATAAAAGCTTAAATAAATAAATAAATAAATAAATTACGGTGGCCGTGCGATCTTCCTGACTGATCAGCCAGGCAAGTAATTTGCCAGGTTTATCTCCCGTGTGATGTGTGCAGGCCGAGTGGGCCATGTAATTAAGGTGTCGCAGCCTGTCTGGTAACCTCTCATGTTCAGTTCGCGCTGCTAGTAGCCCTGCGTCTTCGCCTTCAGCTGCTTCCTGTTCTCCCTGCAGCAGTTCTGTCTCTATGCGTGCCAGATCTCTCTCTACCTGTCGCCTAGAATTAGACTGCGTGCCCATGCAGTGCCCTCTACGCACTACTTTGAAAGCGTCCCACTCTATTTGAGGGGTAGACGCTGTGCCTGTGTTGTCCTCGAAGTACTGTGCTGTTTGTGCACATATGGAACGTCTGAAAGTGCCGTCTAGGAGCAAATCTGGCTGCAATCTCCAAGTAGGCACCGGGGGGTGCAGTCGTCTCCTTGCCAGGTCTAGTATATGCGGGTTGTGATCCGAATGTGTGCGTCCCATGTAGTAGGCGTCTGTAACGTGCGTAAGCATCTCACTAGTGACCATGTACCTGTCCAGGCGTACGTGTAAGGAATGTGCCCCAGAAAAGTATGAGTATACCCTGGTGTGTGGGTTGCGGCTGCGCCAAGCGTCCTGCAGGTCCCATTGTGTAGACCAATTCTGCAAGGCCTTCGCGGCGGTCTGCATCTGTGTGCTTGACGGTGGAGGAAGTGACCGGTCCAGTGTCAGATCAAGAACACAGTTGTAGTCTCCACCCAGCACCCATGGGATCCCGTGCCAAGGCGCCAAGGTGTCTGATAAGCATACGAAAAAGTCTGTTTGGTCTGTGTTAGGAGCATATAATGAGGCCAGGACCGTCAACCTCCCATCTAGTCTGCCGTGCCCTCGCCACCTGCGGTGTAAGACACGAGTCTCCGCCTCATTGAGATGTGTCTCCTGCAAAAGAGCTATCTGGATGTGGTGGCGCTTGAGGTAAGAGTAAATCTGATAGCGGCGGGGCGGCGTGTGCATGCCCCTCACGTTCCACGTACAAATCTTCACAGTAGACATTGTAAATCTGTAGCATACCTCTCCACCAGCCCTCGGTTATCCCCAAGAGTCGCAACACGGAAACGCCCCCGCAGGGACATCGCGGAGGCACAGTCGCTCCCACATACCACAACACAGGAATAAAAAGAGTCAGGAAGAACATTTCAGGCAAAACGATAAACCGTGGAAGTCTATATACATGAAAAATACCAAAAGGTCGGTTGCCAAACATGCCCCCGTCCATACCCTCAAGGAGAGAAACAAAGTTTAAAGCTAAGGGGGTTGCTGTGCGTTGAGCACTATAACTGTATCTGAATGTTTAAGTCTGTAGTATGAGGGCCCCACCCCTCCCGGGATATGCATACTAGGCTAGACCATTTCCAAAAGAGCAAATAAATGGATACATATGCAGTAAACACCATACGTTACGTGTCCCAGTCGAACTACAGCCAGGCGGGCCGGTGCAAGTCCAGTGTCCCAATTATACATGGCCCACCGCCACTAGGGTCCTAGCGGTTAGGCCGGTCGTTGCTCCACCCCCGGAACAAGTCTCCCGTTGGCTAGATGGCTGGCAAGCATATTTCTCATCACGTACAGCAGGGTCACGAGCCACTCCGGGTAGGGGAGTGTGCTCCAGACGTCCGGGCCGTCTCGATCAGGCCAGTTCCAGATCCGCTCAATCCCTCAAGCATTACCTGATGAGTACTTCAAGGACAGTGTGTTCCCCACGCGCAATCAGTGAATCAGATCTGCCGTCTGAGGTGTGACATCAGGTCGCCCCCCCCCGAGGTCTGGGAGTCTGTTAGTCCATAGATAGCTTCGTCGTCGCTGGGGAGGTTCCGAGGGCTGCTGTCCGCCACCTCGCTCAGCACAGGAGACTGACTGAGTTCCATCACCATGCAAAGGGAGTCTTGCTTCTCTCGTTGTGTGATCGATCTCCACTGGGGGGGTCGCGCCCGATGCCTCCCGTGCTCCACCCGGCGGTTTCTGCCTGTTTCTGCGTCTTCTCCGGGTGCCTCCGCCGCGTCGTGGGTCAGGGACACCAGCCGTCCTCCTAGGGGCCGTTTCCGTGCCACTGTCCAGCCACGCCTCTACCTCTTCCGGGCTGGTGAAGAAATGCGTTTTATCGTGAGCCACCACCCTCAACTTTGCAGGGAATAAAAGAGAGTACTGTAGTTCGAGTTGTCTCAGGTGTCTCTTCACTGCCAGGAAGGAGTGCCTCTGTCTCTGCACCTGTACCGTGTAGTCTGGAAAGAACATAACAGCCGCATTTTCAATCCGTACCTCCTGGAGCTTGCGCGTTTCGCGTAGAATGGAATCTCTATCACGATAGCTCAATACGCATTGGTCTTGGGTTGGAGCCCGTTGGTAGCGGTCTCGTCGGGACTCGGTGCGCACGCTCTATCACAAAGTATGGTGAAAGTGATCCCTCCGGGAGAATGTCTCTCAACCATTTTTCCATGTGCTCCTCTGGGTTCCTCCCTTCCCATCTTTCCGGCACACCCACGATTCGCACGTTGTTCCTCCTTGCCCTCCCTTCCGCATCCTCGGCACGGTCTTCTAGGAACTCCACCCTGTTCAGGAGGTCTTGAACCTGTTTATCTGTTTGGGTGACTTGGGGTCGCAGCTCCTTCATGTCGCCCTCCAGGGATGTAGTGCGATCCACTAGCTTCTTATGGTCAGCTCTCAGGTGAGTAAGGTCAATGGCGACACTATCGATTTTGGTCGCTAGGGAGGTGCGAGTAAGCTGGATGGATTCTTCTAACCTCTCCATGGCAGCTAGCATGGTGTCAAGCTTGGCCGCCGTCTGGTCTGGCTCTGCGTTTTTCCCGTTCTTATCCATCTTGCCCCTAGGTTATGCGCTTCCGGTCCCATTCCGGGCTCTGGCACCCCCTGACATTAGCACCTCGGTATGCGCCTGGTCCTCGTCAGTGGTAGCGGCAGGGGCTCACTCACAGGCCAGTGGATTGGCGCGGGCACTTGTTCAGGTGTCGGCTCTTGGGCAGCGGCCTCCGCCCGATGTCGTATCAGCACTCTAGGACAGCGCCGGGTCGCTCGCCACCCACAGCACGGTGTGTACAAGAGGCATCCCGGCTCCAGTATCGGTCAATCAACCCCCGACACAGTGGGCAGCGCACTGTGTAGTGGACAGCGAGCTGCGTCTCTCCTCGTAATCCGCATGCGCAGGCTCCCTAGGCCGTGGCCAAGACCGCCCGACTGGTAAGTGCGTGCGTGACCGTGTCATCGGGTCAGGCGGCTCCCAGCACCCTCCACAAGTAGTCCTCCGGTGTGTCCCGCATGACAATGGGGCACTATCCACCGCCCACTCCTGCACCTATCCTAATGTATGCAGCACCTGTCACCGCTCAAATTCCCTGCCGTCTGTGGGCCGCTACCACCGTGTCTCCCGTGGCAGTGGGAGTCTTCCCCGCTCTCCCCGGCCATCACTTGTCGTACCTGTGTGCTGTTCACTACCACGTGGTTTCAGGGTGGTGCCTCAGGGGCTCTAGGCCGCGGCCACCAGCGTCCGTGGGGTCGCGGCTCCCGGTCTCCACTACCACGTTGTTGCCCGGCGCAGATGTCGTGGCCTGGTTTCCAGTCCAGGGCCTCAAGGGTCTCCAGCTCCGAGGCCGGGCCCGGTCACGAT
This sequence comes from Lissotriton helveticus, assembly GCF_964261635.1. NCBI lineage: Eukaryota > Metazoa > Chordata > Amphibia > Caudata > Salamandridae > Lissotriton > Lissotriton helveticus. The sequence continues at coordinate 1,877,204,700 of NC_136067.1, forward strand.
CACCCAGCCGCACTCTGCTCCAATCTACGATGTGCCGGCACGAGCGCTGTGTTACCTTGCGGGGATTTCCCGCAGTTACGCTGTCCTCCAGTGCTGGTCTCGTGGGTGGTAGCGTGGGGAATTCTGCACCTTCCGTGCTCCACCAGTCAGTCCCAGTTCATGCCACGGGCAGTTACGATTGCTTCCGCTGGCGCCGCCGTGCCAGGTCGTAGGCCGCACCTCCGGGCCTAGCTCTCCCACCAAAGCCGCGGTCTCTCCTGCGGCAACACCCGACTCGGCGTCGACCCGCTCGGCTATCTCGTTCCGAAGACCCCAGTGCCGTCCGGTTCTGCCGATCACTGCCAAAATCGGAGGGGCACACATCCGTGGTGTCCTGCGGTTGTGCCTGCGCTTTCCGGTCTGCTGCAGTAGGTATTTGGACGGATAATTGCGCCGGGAAGGGGAACTCAGAGCGGAGCTCTACCCAAAGGCGTCCATACCAGTTGCGTGCTTAGCCACACTCCCTCTCTATTTTTTTATTTATAAAGGTTTATATATCGTGAACCAGGCCCCAGAGGGTATCAGAGCGCTTTATATTTAGTAGCGTTGCATTACAGATTACATCAGTTACAAGAGCATAATCGTTGAACATTATCCCAGCCGCACCCCACCCCCCACTTCCTCTGTGATCACAGCTCCTATTATCACAAAGATCAATCTGTTCAAGCAACCTTAGACAAATCACCCTCCTAATGCATTACATACACATCAAAGCTGTCCTCCTGAACTGTAGGTATGTAGTCTCTAAATCACCTTTCATGTCTGCAGTCATCCAAGATTGTCGCTTCAACACCTTTGCACAAGTAGAAACCAGTTTCTGCACATCCTCCAAGACAATATTTGACTCCTTGAATATTTATTCAAGGAATGGCATGCGCCCTCCACCTCACAAGATTAGTGACAAACTGATGTTATGACTGTCCTTATCCAGAAGAAGCCCCTTTAAATGTAAACTGATTAACTCTTAAAACTTCTTGTTGTTATGAAAGTTCACTCTGGAGAATACAAACACCTAAACCATTGTGGTTGCACATCTCATAACCTCCACCCGGCACCAAAATATTTTATTGATGGTTTCTTTGTTGTGGCACTCATCATCTCACCTCCGATTGGAATCAAGTTTCCTGGGAGATTTCCAACCACCACAAGAAAACCCCAAAGACACCCAACGATCCCTCCTCAAAATCTTCCAAAGGGAGCTAGTACAACATAGTGTCTCCCACAATAAGGGCTGTACCCTGTAGTAATTAACTAATATATATTTGTTCAGTCATTAAAAGCCATTCAAAAATCATATGCTAACAGTCATCTATAATCACAGCAAGTTTGACAAAAAAATATTGTATATTAAAACTAAATACAATATCAATCTCAATACTCATTAAATCGAAAAAGCACAGCTCCTGACGCAGTCCTAATCCCAGCTCAATTAAAGAGTTGTGTCACCAAAAATACTCTTTCTACTGGACATCGGCACAACAGATGTTTCATTGAGTCCATTTTAAACTCGTGTAGTCTGCTGGACAGTGGTTTATCCGGCCATTCTTTTGAACTCATGCCAATATCTCTGATCGTTCACAACAAAAACCAGTCTACCCTGAACCTAAGTTTCCTAAAGAAATAGAACATCCAAATGCCTAGCATAATCCCAATTTAAAACATCTTAATAATACAGTTAGCAGTTGCATTGGACTTCAGAATTGCCCTAATGCTTACAGGTTTGAATGTGGCTATATCTATACCACCATACCTGAAAATGCAAAGCCAGCTTCAAACATTCATATTAATCATTAGAGATCTGATTCCTCCGAGTCATGAGCAGGCAGGACACGACATACTCGCTCACCTTAGGCCTGGCTAGCCTGCAGCTTTGAAGGCGAGCAGGGCGGGCAGCAGAAGACTGTGGCAGGGCGACTGGGCGAGGCTAGCCACCAGAACAAGGCTAGCCACCAGGACAAGGCAGGGGCTAGTACTCTTCTACTACCACGGCGGCCGCACCCTACAGCTAGTACTAAAGTTACGTGCAGTTTTAATTACAATGCGCATGCACATAACAAAATTGGCAGCCTTGGTCCCCAATCCCGCCCCCACCCTGACGACCGCGGCGCGCAGACAGCAACTGTGCGCCGCCACTCCCAGGCAGCATTTTAATTATGAAGAAGACCGGCTGCCTGGGGTACTGTGCAGTGCGCACCAACTATTTAATTAATTTAAAAAAGGCTCAGGCAAGCCGGTATTTCTAAGCCCCGTAGGGGGAGACTAAACCGATGGGGGAGCTGAGCTAGTTAGCTTGTAGCTGTATTTGTGGGCTCCCCTCTAATGTAGGGGGAGACCAAACCCACGGGTGAGATCATCTAGTAAGAGCATGTTTATAGGCTTGCCTTGCTCTTACTGCGTCTTCCTCTGCTGCAGCTGAGAGTCAGGGGCTGGGGGCCCTGCCTGGAGCATGGGGGCCCCGGTGGGGGCCTATGTTAATATTATACGCCCGGCCTATATCATTATTAATCACTGTTAAACATAGAGGCCCGTCACCTTCCGTGGTGCCGTGCGCACTACTGGCCTGGTTTGCTGTCTTCCTCTGCGAGAGTGAGGGCCCCCCTGGAGCGTGGGGGCCCCCTGCGGGGGGCCTGTGTCAAACCCCCTGTAATTTAGTCCTCGGCGTGGGCGCACACTGTCTAATTTAGGCTTGCTGGCTGCCTTGCTTGCAGCCGTCTTCCCAGTGCTGAGAGTCAGTGAGGGGGCCCCTCGAGCGTGAGGGTCCCCCCGCACCGCGGGGGCCTGTGTTACGCCCCTGTCTCTGTCAGTCATAAATATTAAATCTTGCCCGTCCTTCTTCCTTCCACTCGTCTTTCCCTTTTTAGTTCAACACCAGGTGATATGATCTGACTTTTAGTCTTCTCCATAAAACTTTCAAAGCGGAGTTGAAATCAGATAGAAGAGGCCATTGGTTACTCAATACTCCCGCCCCTAATGCCTTTACTAATGCCAATTAAAGGGTGTCTTGACTCTTCAAACATTCACAACAACTCTTACTTACTTAGGGCATCATTAGGATGGCGGGCGGACTTTGTCTGCCCGCCATCCTCACGCTAAAAGGGACTGCCTGCCATAAGGGCGGGGCTCCCATGGGGGCAATTAGGATGCGCCCGCCACAGTGGCGGGCGCATCCAGTATTTTTAACATTGCGACGGGCGGTGCTGAAAGCACCGCCCACCGCAATGCTAAAAATACATGTTGTGCTTTTCAAAGCACAACGTGACAGGCACCGTGCCTGCCACGTTGTGCTTTGAACGGCAGGGGGTACCATCCATAGGCAACCCCCATGTGCAACCCCCACCCCCCCGGAGGCCATGGGGGGCCGCAAAGGGCCCCCCAAGCATATTCCGCATGCCTTTCCGTGGCAGCAATGCTGCCACGGATCAATGCTGCCACGGAAAAGCATCCCAAAATGCACATTGTAATATGGCTGACAGAGTCTTTCAGACACCACCACCATATTGATTCCTTTTCCGCCCGGTCGCCATGTCGACCATGTGGAAAAGCGGCGGACGGTCTGTCCATCCGCAGCGGACCCCACAGCCATTGTAATATGGCGGAGGGTATTTCTACAGGGATGGCGGGCGGTTTGCAAACAAATAAAATATTTTTAAAGAACAGTCAAAAAACACTTATGTAAACAACAATTGCAATAACTAAATTGACCAATCTCATCTGGTCAACAAGTAGTATCGGGGGATTCATGGATCGACTACTTACTATTTATCAACACTCATCCAGTCTTCCATTCTGATTCCTGAATACTAACTAAGCCTAAGTACGACATACCACCTGACCCACCTATTCCAGGCGTGCCAATTGTACATTAAGTATGCATTTCCACTTCTTTTAGTACTCAACAATGCATGTGGGCAAATGGAGGACACATGACTACATTACACCAAATTTTTGGTTGATTGATTGATGCTGAATGATGTTCTGCTAGTGCTAAGCCTATTACCACTCAATGCACAAACTAAATGTAAATGTAAATGTGGGATTCTTGTAAAGCGCACTGTTACTCTACCCGAGTGTCCTGGCGCTGTAGACCGCTGGGGAACCCGTCTTGGTTTTTCCCTGTGAGATGGATCCCTTTCTGGGTATCTCCAGGGTGAAACCAGGCATCCCCGGCGTCTGTGGGGGGCCGTTGTAGAGATGAGGCAAGCTTAATGCCCAGAGTTACCGATTGTGTTCCCTGGTTAGAGTAGGCACTGAGGCGAGAATTATCGAGTCCGTTGATCCTGGTCCAAGACCCTGCCGCGTCGGGAATTGAACCCTGGTCCCAGGCCGTTCTGTGCTTACAGGTCTGGCGCTTCTAACCAGTGAGCCACACCTCTCCACCAGAACTAGAAAAGGTTCTACTAAAGACTGAGGTACTAGCAGCATGTGACGTAACAGAGGGGGCATCACGCATACCACAAAAGAATTACAAACTCATACAAAGTAACTAAACCTAAGTATCAATCCGCCCCTATGTCTTAGTGACAGACAAAGTAAGGACTAGAGTCCCTATAGCATTACGTAACTTAATTTCTCCAAAATAAGCTCTTACATAATCACGCTAAGCGAGCGCTAACGCAAAGTTGCAAACAAGTAAGATTAGTAGCGCAGAAGAGCACCTGTGTCATCATAACAATCACAGAAGACTTTTAAACGTAATTTACCTATAATGTAAGCAGCAGCATTCTAGCTGGTTGGAAAAAAAAGAGATTTGCAATATATAACACAGAGCAGAAGAACAGACACAAAGTAGTAATAATTAGTTACTCACCAAGACCCGGGACCTCCACTCCTAGGAGGTCCAGCAGGTCCTGCTCCTGGTCCAGGATATCGGACCACAGGTGAGTCAGTTGGTTCTAAGTGTGCTGGACCCCAGAGCAGCGGAACACTGCCCGGCGCACATTCCCCCACCGTTGCCGACGCTCCCGGAGCCCGTACCCGGACCCAGGCCTGCCACCTGCTGCCACAGTTAAGGGGAGATGGCGCTGCACAAAGAAAATAAGTGCAGCCAACTCCACCTCCCCAAATAAGGCCCATGCCCGCACCCCTTGTGGGTGCCGCCTTCCGCAAGGAAGGTGTTCGCGGCTCTGGCTCCGATGAGCCCTGTGGCCCTTTGCCATGGTTCTGGGGTGGGCGGGGGGCGAAAAGAAAAGGTAAAAATCAAAAAGTAAGTAAAAGAAATGGAAAAAGCAGGTAATAGAAAAAGAGTGAAAAAGTAGTTAAAAAACACACAAACATTAGACCAAAACCAAAAATATAGAAGCAGGAAAATAGTCAGAGAGATCATAAATAAAATAGATTAAAAAAAGGGTCTAGAAACAAAGGGTTCAAAAGATAGAGGGAGGATTGAAAAGCAGGCCCCAGAACCATGCAATAGAGTGAAAAACAAGATGGCCGCGCCCATTGCGACCGGGTGGGGAAGTTTGCGCTGTATTTTCTCCCCGAGCACGCAAAAAGCATCGCGAACACGTAAAAGCGTTCCCGAACAGGAAATACGTATCGCGAATGGGCCGGACAAGTGAAAACAAGATGGCCGCGCCCATAGGCGAACGCATGGGCAAGTTGGCGAGACTTTTTCAATGCGATCACGCAGAAAATATCGCGAACAAGCGGGAAAAAAACTTCTGCGTCTTCGCGATATTTCCGCGTGTTCGCAGAGATTTTTTACATTTTCGCGATAGTTTGCGAAAGTGAATTCTGCAAATTCCGCCCACCCCTAGTCTTTTCCATGGGGAAGATGCGGTAATTGATGGTAAAATACCCAATCGGGAGTGAAGGTATTTTGCTTTCTTCTTCCTATTAAAACCCACGTCTAAGTATGGTTGTGGAGAGTACTTGTCGTAGCTGTGGACAACAAACCATCCGTGGGCTCTTTCTGTGAGTATCGCCTTATCTTCTACTAGTGACAGCCTTTTCACTGTCTTGTTTACAATTTGTTTAAAACAATGGTAGGTCCCTGAGGCTTGCCAAAGTTTTTCGAGTCCCAGACGATCTATTGATGCTGTCAAATAGATCCTTGCTGCACACTCCCTCTTTAGGTGTATTTCGTTCCATAAAGTTCAATGTGCCTGCTTCAGCTTTTTTTATCCTACATCACCTATTGGCATAGGCTCCTTTGCGGGCTATTTCTTGAATTTGCATGCAAAATTCTAGCCTTATTGGGCTGGCGATACGTACTTTGGTAAATTAAATATCATCCTGGCCGTTCTTGAGACAGTACTGTCTAAAGTAACCGCATCTCTGCGCCTCAGACACTCGCTCCCATAAGTGATTGCCGGGATGAGTCTCGCTTGCCAGACTTGTAGCAGTGGGATAAAGCTAGGGTCAGCAGTTTTCTGTTTGATAGATTTTATATCTACCGCATTGGAGTTGCCTCTTCTTTTGATTGCCTCTTTTTGTAAATTTAAAGTCCCTTTATTATCCATCATCACTCTTAAGGACTTATATTGGTCAACTACTTCGATTGGTGAATCTGCCATATACCAGCAGTATTTTGAGGTTTCCTTCTTTGGATGTATCCTTATAACCTTCGTTTTGTCATGTTTAATGGTTAGACCATTGGATGCTGAATATCGACTAGTGTTGGAGGCCGATGGGGTCCGACTAACCAGTACGAGATAGTCTGCGTACAGGAGGTTGGAAAGTAATAGCCCTCCCAGCTTTGGCGCGTTAGAATTGCAGATTTCCAGTTCTGACGAAAGGTCAGACATAAACAAGTTAAAGAGCGTCAGTGTCTAAGCCCCATGGTTCTTGGCATTTTCCTGGACAGGTACTTTCCATCCCCTAGCTTTACTTGGACCCATGTGTTTGTATGAAGCAATATTAACTGGTTTAGGAGAGCAGATGGTATTTTCATTTCTCTGAGTTTATGCCAGAGTTTGCTTCTATTGATTTTATCAAAAGCTGACGAATAGTCGATAAAACACATGGATAGAGATGTTTTGCTGATTTGGCCCCGTCTATCAGTAGGGACAATGCAAGAATATCAGTAGTTTTCCCAATGACCTTGCAGAAGCCGGTTTGGTTGATTGGTATAATTGATTGTTCTTCAGCCCAGGCAATAAGGTCACCCAGAAGGAGGCCAGCGAAATATTTCGCCCCAATGTCAATTAAAGTTACAGGCCTATAACTCTTTGCTAAGTTCTTGTCCCCTTTCTTGTATATTGGGGATATATTTGACCCCCTCCAAGAGTCCGGGAAGATGACTCCTCCTGCAGTTTGGCCATACAGCGGTAGTAGAGTAAAAGCCCAGTATTCCGGGACCATTTTGAATAGGATTGGTGGAATCCCATTAGGGCCCGGGGCGCCCTCCCTCTTGCCCTTGGCTATCCTGTTCTTGATCTGTAGAGTTTTGAATGAAAGATGATCGTTTCCAGGTGGAACATTTAAATGTAGAGGGGATACCTCAGGTATATTTATGTTGGTCTGCCTCCATGGAGCATTAAAATGTTGGTGCAGATGCGAGGCCCAGGCTTCTTCTGACAAGTAAGAATGTATTCTTTGCACATTCTGGTTGGCTAAGCTGTTTATTGTTCGCCAAAATCTTGCGCTATTGTTCGACTTAGAGTTGGGCAATAGCCTCGCCCACATGTTTTCATTCTTTTCCCTTTTTTCCTGCCAAATTTCTTTTTTCTTTTTTTTCTTTAGTTGCAATAGCTCCCTTTGTAAAATGGGATCCTGGCCTGTGCGTCAAAGATTGCGTTTTTTTTTTATTGCATTCTTGAGCTTGCGGAGATTTGGAGTTGTAATATTGGAAATATAGTTCTCTTGGGAAACTAGTGAACTGGTAGTCGTTAAAGGTGGGAGAGCGCTTACCCTATTGCCTGCTCCTAATGTTTTGATTAGGTGTTCCCAGTATGCTATCATATTTACGTTTACGTCTGTCTGTTCCCATTGCTCCCATATTGCCTTTGCTGATGCTAATAGTTCCTCTGGGTGATTAGTTTGAATTCTTATCCTCCTTAAATTGTTCGGATGAATGGACTCTGGATCCTCGACTGGCATATCTGGTGATATTCTGGATATTCTTGTAGAGATTTCTTGTGGCAGATGATCACTTTAATCTTGGGCCCCTACCTGGAAGCCTGTGATACTGCTGAAGAATGATAAAGAGACAAAAGTGTAATCTATCAGCATACTTGAGGTTGCGGTGTGAAATGTTGCCGTTGGGGGCTGGTCTCCCGGAAAGCGCCCGCTTAGTGCTACAAAGCTTAGATGTTCCAGATCCTTGACAAAGTTCTTAGCATGTACTGATTATCGCTTCTTGGCACTCTGCTCCTGACAAGGGATGTTCCAGGCGATATATTGTTCTTCAAGTAGCTCGTCCCTCTTCTGTGGCCCTATCACATGCATATTGAAGTTCCCAGACAGTAGCAGATTAATCATGGATTCTTCTGTCAATAATCTAGTTATCTCTGTCCCCACTATTTTTGCTCCTTTGATTTTATCGCGAGGGTGTATGTAGATGCTTAGGAGTAATAGTTGTTGTTTCATATCACCATCCCTTATGTCCACTCTAAGTGCTTTAATTGCATTTGTTGGTGTTCAGCACCAATTTGGGATTCCCCGGGCCCCCAAGATTGCTTGATAGACCAGCTCAGTCAACCCTTAAAATCAGCAGGTTTTAGCTACTGATCAGATCTTGGAGCAGGGTCATGCTTGCTTGAGTGGGAAGTGTTAAAGAATTGCACCAAGGGTCAGCTAACGAGATTCAAATACTATCAGCTGCGATAATGGTGGGCTTCCCAAGAGTGGACTGAAGAAGATGATGAGCCCTGGCTTGAACAGGTGATGAAAGTTGACCCCCTCAAGAAGGAAGTTTCGATCTGGTATTGGGCTTTTTTGGAGGCAAATGATAAGAGCTTGCCAGATATAACTAACACGTGGGAAGAGGGAGATTTAGAGGGAAACTTAAAGTAAATATGGCAAATAGCCTTGTCTACTTTATGTGCAGTGGTGAAACATGCTTCAGTTAAGAGGAATCACCTGTTTACTACATGCGGGGGTATATTGGTCTCCAGCCAAGCTTTCAAGAGTCACCAGGAAAGAAATTGGATGCCAGAAGTGTATGTTTCTATTGGCTGATGACGTACATATGTTCATGCAGTGTCCGAGGATTGCCCCATTTTGGAAATCAGTATGTAACTTTATCAGTGAGGTGACTGGACATCAGATAGAGGTAAGCCCTCAACTTATATTTTTTGAGCTATATCCAGAAGTAAGCTTATGGGTAAGCTCTCCCATAACCAAATTCGTCTTTTATGTGATCTTGTTGGCGAGACGGGAGATATGTAGGGTTTGGAAATTATAGCAGATTGCCTTAAAAGCATTAAGTACACGAGCCAGGTTGATATTGCTAGTGACTCAAAAAGTCTGGAGTGGGTCTGAGCGCTTTATGTGAACTGGCAACAAACAAGTGGGTCCAATGATTAAGCCATATATGCTGGAGGTCCCTGCTTTCTTCTCCTCTTTTCTATGTATATGAGGGAGATTAATGTGGAAACAGCATTATCTTTGTGTGGGCAGGCATACCCTCTTCCACAGTGGAGATGAGAGCTGTACCAGCAAGAAAGGTGGCGGGATGAGGACAAAGAAAAAAAAATAAACATTATAAATTTATGGTATAACTGTAACTTTCGAATTTCTAAAGTTTGTGTAGTTTAAATTTGGTTTGTATAGAAAGAATAATGAAAGCTTTGTCAGGCTCTCACCTGTACTCTTTTTGCAAGAGTGAAAATGGATCACAAAGAAAATTCCCCACTTTCTTAGAAGCCAAGATGTCCCAACAAAGTCAGAAGCTAACTTGGCCCAGAGTCTTTTCTGAAAGAAGACTGAAATCAACTCAAGGCGACTACTTCAGAATCTTCGGAATTGCTCTCATTCTCTCCAGAAATCAGATAAGGAATAGATTTAGATGAACGCGGTCAAAGGGAATCTACAGACTTGGTAGTATCTGGCTATTTATATATCATAAATACCCAATATCCACTCCTCCGTCTATCAGATGATGGAATTCATCCAACAGGATAGTGATCTCTATCTGAAACATAAGAAAAATACTTTTATAATCTTTTTAAATGTGTTTAAACACCCTTTAAACACCCTAAAAAACAATGTGCAAGCTTACCTATAGAGTGCCTATTTTTGGGCGAATACACAGGGTTTACAATCTCCAAAGGGCTTGCCGATATAAGGAAAATACATTCACGATGTTAAGAGAACAATTCACTGTTCCACAAACATAAATGTAGCTTTGTAGCTTTAAATACACATGCTTAGTCACATGCAATAATTAAAGCATTTGAGGATTTTATTTACTAAGTCATATACAACTAAATCGGCCTTTGGACTAAAGAACAAAAACATGAATTATATCAGTCTTTTATATATATAGCAGATTTTAACAAGAATCAGAATATCCACTTCACAAAAGACTATTCAATTAAGTTGAACAGTAGTTTGTATTTGCGCATACAGCGCGTTACCCTGGGATGAACATTGCAGTTTTGAAATAGTTGTCACTTTTGTTTCTGTTCCAGCTCATGGAAGAATTCATTCTGCAAGACGGGGTTCAAGCCTCAACACCACCCGACGCCAAAAATGGAGCGAACGCAATGAAGACTCTGATTCCCCAAGGACTTCAAGACGCTGAAGAAATGCTAGAACCAGGGAACAGGTAAGGAAGCTCTAGAAGCAGAAAATCAACGACGACGAGTGGTCTCCAGTGGTGCAGCATGAAGTCTTAAAGGGGATACGCTCCACCCTTTTAAGGAGCCGCACATCTTAGAACCTGCCCTCAGTCAATCCCAACCGGTTTCTCTAACTATAACTAATCTTTAACCTTTGTTTTCTTCATTGAAATTCAACAATTATTATATTGCAATACAAAAGTGTTTTAAATCGTAGGGGGAGTACTGTTCAGTGAAGTGTCATAGGTGGACTGCAATAGAATATAGTGGAGTGGAGTGTGGTGGAGTGTAGGGTTGTACAGTGGAGTGTCATCGAATGGAGTAGAGCGAAGTGGAGTAGAGCATAGTGGCGTAGAGTGGTGTGAGGTAGATTGGAGGGGTGTAGAGTGAAGTGGCATACAGTGGAATAGTGTAGAGTGGAGTGGCATAGAGTGGAGTGGCGCAGAGTTGAATCACATAGAGTGAAGTTGTGTAGAGTGGCATAAAGTGGAGTAGCACTGAGTAATGTATAGTGGAGTGGTGCAGAGCTGAATAGAGTAGAGTGGAGTGGGGTAGATTTGAGCGGGTCGAGGGAAGTGGCGTACAGTGGGATAGCATACAGTGGAGTGGTGTACAGTAGAGTGGCATAGAGTGGAGGGGCCTCCAGTCCTACAGCGTAGAGTGAAGTGGCATAGAATGGCATAGGGTGGAGTGAAGTGGCGTAGAGTGGCATAGAGTGGAGTGGCGCAGAGTGGCATAGAGTGGAGTAGCGTAGAGAGGAATAGTGTAGAGTAGAGTGGTATATAGTGGAGTGGCACTATATACTAGTGGTATATAGCGGAGTGGTATATAGCGGAGTGGTATATAGCAGAGTGGTATATAGCGGAGTGTAATTGTAATAGCGTGGAGTGGCGTAGAGTGGCATTGAGTGAAGTGGCGTAATTTCAAATAGCATAGAGTGGAGTGTCTTTGAGTGAAGTGGTGTAGAGTGGACTGGCATAGAGTGGAACATGGTAGAGTGGAATAGTGTAGCGAGAAGTGACATTTAGTGGGGTGGTTTAAAGTTAAAAAGTGGAATGCCATATTGTGCAGTGACGTAGAGTAGAGTGGCATAGAGTGGAGTGATGTAAAGTGGAATAGCGGAGAGTGTGCGGGGTAGAGGTTAGGAACCACTGAATGTAATGGCATAGAGTGGCATAGTGTAGATGAACTGGCGTAGAGTGGACTATAGTGGAATTCCATAGAGTGCAATAACATAGAGTTGAGGGGCATAGAGTAGAGTAGTGTAAAAAAGAGTGCTGTATAGTGCAGTGTCATAGACTGAAATCACATAGAGTGGAATAGCGTAGAGTGGAGTGGCATAGAGTGGCGTAGAGTAGGGTGGCATAGAGTGGAACAGAGTATAGTGGAGTGGCGTAGAGTGGAATGACATAGAGTGAAGTGACAGAGTGGACTGGCGTAGATTCGAATTGCGTATAGTGGAGTGGCATAAAGTGGAGTGACGTAGAGTAGAGTGGCGGACAGTGGAGAGGCGTACAGTGGAATACTATAAAGTGGATTGGCGTAGAGTAGAGTGAAATGGCATAGAGTGGAGTAGCTTAGAGTGGACTGGCGTATAGAGGAATAGCGTAGAGTGGAGTGGTGTAGAGTGGAGTGACGTATAGTGCAGTGGCGTGGAGTGAAGTAAAGCAGAATAGCATAGAGTTGCATAGAGTGGAGTGGCGTAGAATAGAATACCGTAGAGTGAAGTGGTGTGTAGTATAGTGGCATAGAGTGGAATAGCGTAGATTGGAGTATTGTAGAGTGGAGTGGCTTGTAGTGGAGTGGTGTACAGTACAGTGGTGTAGAGTTGAATACTGTAGAGTGCAGTGGCGTGAAGTGTAGTGGCACAGAGTGGCGTAGAGTTGCATGGGGTGGAATGGCGTAGAGTGGAGAAGTGCAGAATGGATTGACTTACAATGGAATAGCATAGAGGGGAGTGGCATAGAGTGGAGATGTATAGGGTGAAGTGGCATATAGTGGAGTAGCAGAATAAAGTACAGGGAACTGATGTAGAGTGCCGTAGAGTCGAGTTGCATAGAGTGAAGTATTTGTATTTGTATTTGTATTTGTGAGTATTTATTAAGCGCAGCCTATCGCTCCGGAAGGAGCATCTTGGCGCTGAGAAATTGTGTGTGGATGGGATTGGATGAAGGAAGCTCTAGATAGCGGCCATAACATAAGCATCAGATTGCTGATAGACCCAGGTCTTCAGTTGTTTCCTGAAAAGACTCTCAGTCTCAACCAGTCTGAGATTTAAAGGCAAGTTGTTCCAGGCCCTTGCTGCCAGGACTGTGAAAGTTTTTCCGCCCCTGGTTTTATATTTATACCTTGGAATCCTGGTAAGGTTACCACCGGAGGATCTCAAACTTCGTACGGGGTCATAGTGAACAAAGCGGTTGATAAGGTATTTCGGACCGATGTTTTTTAGTGCTTTGAAAACTGTTAGTAGAAGTTTGAAGAGGATCCTCTTGTGCAGGGGCAACCAATGAAGACGATTTAATGCTGCTGAGGCTGAGGATTTCCTGGGAAGTTTTAACACTAATCTTGCAGCTGCGTGCTGTACACTTTGCAACTTCTTCAGTGTGGACTTTTTCACTCCAGCCATCAACCCATTGCAGTAGTCGAGTCGGGAGAGTATTAATGCGACCACGACCGATTTCCTGGATGCAATGGGGAGGAAGTCAAAGAATTTTTTTAAAGATTTGATAAGTCCGAAACAGCAGCCTGCCGTGATCCTGACGTGATCATCAAAGGATAGAGCTGTATCAAATTGCACGCCAAGATTACGTGCAGAGGTCACTGCACTAGGCGGGGCCTCTGAGTCTTTGGGCCACCAATCCTTAGGACAGAAGGGCAGATCTTTACCTAATGGTATGATTTCAGTTTTCCCACTGTTGCACTTCAAGTGGTTTTTGTTCAACCACTGAAATACATCCGTGAGACAATTCTGGAAACGCAGCTCTGTGTCCGTGCAGTTTTTGTCGATAGAGACGACAAGTTGTGTGTCGTCAGCGTAAGACGTGACTAGGATCCCATGGGACTCTATCACAGCTAGGAGGGGTGCCATGTAGATGTTAAACAATAATGGACTTAATGTGGACCCCTGCGGTACTCCCGATGTAATGGTTTTTACGCTGGATAGATGGGGGCCCAGTGACACAGATTGGGACCTATTGGTCAGGAAAGATGTTACCCATGCCAAAGCTGTGTCTGTCACGCCAATCTCACGCATCCTGTCAATCAGGATGGCATGAGAAATTGTATCGAACGCTGCTGTGAGATCAAGCAGGATGAGGACGGCTTTCCTCCCCTCATCCTGCAGGAACTTGATGGAGTCGGAGAGTTCTATAAGGGCTGTTTCAGTGGAGTGGCTGGGGCGAAAGCCAGATTGCTGTGGATGCAGAATGTTATGGTCCTCCACAAAGGCTTTCAGCTCCCAGTACACTATCTGCTCCGTGATCTTTCCTAGGGCAGGCAGGAGTGAGATAGGGCGCATGTTGGTTAGGTCTGTGGGGGATTTATTTTGTTTTTTCATCAAGGGTTTCACGATGGCCTTCTTCCATTCGTTGGGCACTACCCCTGAGTCTAAAGAAGCATTTATGATAGCGTTGATATTTGGATTGACTGCCTCAATTAAGTGATGCAGTATACGAGGGGGACAGGAGTCAGTGGGTGCTCCTGATTTGCAGACCATGATCGCTTTACGGGTCTGCTGGAGGGAGACGGGTTGGAACCTGCAGAGAGAAGGATGGTTATCGGCTACCTGCTTCTGGGGTTGTAGAATGGGAATGGTCAGGGGGGGCGGGAAATCATTTTGAATGTTGGCTATTTTTTCCCCGAAGAAATTTGCAATATTGTTGCACAGGATTTCAGAGGGAGGGATTTCAGGCTGTAGGGCTTTGGGGTGGGTGAAGGATTTTACGATTGAGAAAACCGTTTTTTGTTTCTGGTGGGCATCGTTGATGGCTTTAGTATAATACTCTTTTTTAGCGGATTTTATGCTAGAGAGGTATAGTTTCCTCTGTTGAACATAGAGGGCTCTGGATGCCTCATCATATGTTTTCCTCCACTTCCTTTCTTTTATCCTGCAAAGTAGGTGGCTCTCAGTTAAGGCCTGGGTATACCAAGGGGCGTTCAGCTTCCTTCTGGAACACTTCACACGGTCACCTTTAGGATTGGAATTGTCTGAGATAATTTGATTTATCCAGAGATGAAAGTTACATGAGTCGACCAACACATCACCCACCAACTTAGGTGCCTGTGCCAGTGGTTGGGAGTTCTGCTTGATTCGGTCGGTCACCTTTTTCCAATTTATCGGGAAGGAGGGTTGGGAACGCTTTATAGTTGATGGGGCTTGAACTCTTTGTTCAATTACGAAGGGGATGAGACTATGGTCAGTCCATATTTGCGGAATGGGAGGGGATATGGACATAGTACCTAGGTTGGAACAGATACCGTCCAACGTGTGACCAGCTAGATGGGTGGGTGCGGTCACTAATTGGGCCAGTCCAAAGATGTTGAGGGTATGTTGAAAGCAGGTGGCGTGTGGGTCATCACATGACTCCAGTTGCAAATTCATGTCTCCCATTATAGTGAAATGAGGGTAGCGTAGCATAAGTGACCCCAGTATTTCACCTAGGGAATCCAAAAAGGAGGTGGCATTGCCTGGAGGGCGATAAATTAAGCCTCCCGTAAAAGAGGTGGAGGGATTTAGCCCAATAGAGAAACCGATACTCTCGCTTCCTTTAAGATGGCCTAGATCGAATGTGTGGCACGAGAAAGACTTTTTTACGATGAATGCGACCCCACCTCCTCGCCCGATTGGTCTGTCCTGTCTGAAGATGGTAAAATCAGGGGGAAGGGCAGAAGCCAAATCGGGATTAGAGGAGTCATTGAGCCATGTTTCAGTTATGAAAAGGGCGTCAAGGTCATGGCACATAATTAAGTCGTGTATATCGTGGCTGTGACAGCACAGTGAGCGGGCATTGATGAGACCTCCCTTGAAGTTATTGCTACTATGCTTAGGGGGAGCGGTGCTTTTGGGCATCTCTAAGGATGTAGAGAGGGATGTCCATTTACAAAGTGAACATGAGAAGGGGCCCCACAGTTGGTCGGTGGGGAGACAGCCCTTACATGCATCACCTGTCTTAGGACGTAGTGCCAACAATTCACCGCTATCGTACCCAGTGATGGGCGGAGATTGTCCAGCATGCCCTGCGCCCGGCGCGATCCTGGCGCGGACGGGCGCAGACGGGCTCGCCTTTGGCGCGCCTTCGGCGCGCCGCCGGCGCGCCCGCTGCGCCCGTCCGCTGCGCCTCCGGGATAAGTAGGGTAGATTTGCGTGGTATACAGTGGAGTAGCATAGAGTGGAGTGCTGTGCAGTTTGGTGGATTAGAGTGGAGTGGCGTAGAGTCGAATAGTGTAGAGTAGCGTAGAGTGGAGTGGCATAGAGTGGAGTGGTGTAGAATGGAATAGTGTACAGTGGAGTGGTGTAGGATGGCATAGGGTTGAGTGGCCTAGAGTGGAATATCATTGAGTAGAGTGGCATAGAGTGGGGTAGCATAGAGTGGTGTGGCATACAGTAGAGTGGTGTAAAGTGGAGTGACATAGAATGGAATAGTATACAGTGGAGTGGCATACAATGGAGTGGCATAGAATGGAGTGGAGTAGAGTGGAGTGGCATAGAGTGGAATAGTGTAGATGGGAGAGCACTGGGAGGGGGTGAGGTGGTGTAATTTTGAGGTGCCCTACAATTCCAGAAGTTTACATCACACAAATGCTAGGAAAGTACACAATTTTAGGCAAAACTTGAGGTTTGCAGAGTATTGCAGGTTAGAAAACATCATGGGATCCTTCCAAGACCCACCACCCTTTTGATTCCTCTGGATGTATAGTTTTTTTTCATTTCTGGTTTTAGTAAGTCTCCATGGGTGGCCGCCGGGCACACAAATCGCAGCAACTCCCTTTGTTGACACTGACTTACATTTGGAAGCCAGAATTGCAGAGAAATCCACTTGGTAATAACAGGTCTTCTACTGTTCTGTATTCTCACAAATCTCCAGAAAAATGTGGTATCCCACATGTGTGGCTGGGCTGAGTGTCTGTGGCAGAAAACACCCCAAACTTGACCTAGAGAAATCATATTTCACCCAGCAGAATCCACGCTTTTTTACAATGTGGCTAGTTGCAGATTTTGGGTCCTAGCTCAGTCACCACTCACGGAAACCTACCAAACCCATATATTTCTGAAAACTAGTAACCCCAGGAGTCCACGTCTGGGCATACCTGTCGCACTTAGGGCATCAACTGCAACAACAACAACAAGGTGATGGATGGAATGCTTGAATTAATCCCGGCCACTGGCAATCGGTCAGCCCACATACCATTCCATTGTTCTTTCACCCACCATGCCACCTTAGTTTGGACCCAGCCGTATGCAAATCAGTCTTCACCCTGCTCCAATTGGAACAGTACATCCCAAACTGCCAAGACAGGTCCACCCTGAACCGCAATACAAGCCACCTAGGAATGGTTTCACCTGGATAAGGGGTCATTAGCACTATATAGCTTCATTCCAGTGACACAGTGTTCATGAGATCCACGTCTGGGCATACCTGTTGCACTTAGGGAATCAGCTGAAAAAACAACAACAAGGTGATGTATGGAATGCTTGAATTAATCTCAGCCACTAGCAATCACTTGGGCTGTATTCCAATCCATTGTTGTTCACCCACCATGCTACCTCAATTTGAACCCAGCCATATGAAACTCAGTCTTGACCCTACTCCATTGGGAACAGTCCAGCCTGAACTGCCAAGCCTCTCAGTAGCGTTTGACATGGTTTCCCAGCCCATCCTTATCCAATGCCTACATGGCATTGTAATCCAAGGACACTCACTCTGATAGATCTGCTCCTTCCTGACTTGAAAGACCTGGTCAGTCAGTTTAGCACGTACACCTCAGACGCCAGTAAGCCCATCAGCGGTGTTCCGTGGGGATCCTCCCTGAGCCCTACCCTCTTCAATGCATATATGATTCCTCTATTTAGCATCATGAGCTCTCGGTGGGTCAGTTTCCTCCCCTACGCTGATGTCACATAATTCATTCTCTCCCTCACGGACAAGATTCCCAGTACCCGGATCAAGTTCAATGCCTGCATCACTGAAATTACCCACTGGATGAAGACCAACTGTATAACGCTGACTACTGACAAGACCCAAATCATGATCTTTAGGAAAAGTACTTCACCGTGGGACACCTCCGGGCGACCAACAGAGATTGAACTGACACCCACCGTCCACACCAAGAACCTCGGGATTGATAGCAAACTTGACATGACCGCCCAAGTCAATGCTGTCACCGCCTCATTCTTCCATACCCTGAAGATGCTGGGGAAAATTTCCAAATAGCTCCCAATCAGCATCTGTAAAACATCATGTACACCCTTGTCACAAGCAAACTGGACTACAGGAAAAACCTCTATTTTGGGATCAACAAAAAACGGACTAGTAGACTGCAGACCATTGAGAACTCGGCAGTGAGAATCCCTCTCAACCTCCCACATCACAGTCATATCACACCTGAAAGAGCTCCACTGGCTACCCATTCACAAACCAGCACAATTCAGACTCCTCATCCACACTTTCAAGGTGCTACATTACACTGGCTCAGCATATCTCAACTACTCAATCTGTTTTCACAAACCTTCCATAAGCCTCTGCTTGTCCGGACTCCTACTTGCAGAAAAACAGATCCGGCAGTTAAGCCTTCTCCTACATCACTCCTAAAGCATGGAACAACCTGCAGCTACACATAAGAGCCTCCTCCTCACTTCCTGAATTCTGCAAGAAGCTGAAGACCTGGCTTTTTGAGTAGTACCACTAGACCCTAAGATTGGCTAGCTAGACTCACACATGCTATGGGGCACTCTACAGATCTGCATATTGTAACATAAAATGACATAACATAACGAAACATAATGATGGCGATGTTGTTTGAGTCTAGAGTGGGTTTCTTCAGGAGTGGAAGGATCTGATCTGTCTTGACAGCTTCAGGGAAGATGCCTTAACTGAGGGAGGCATTGATGATAAAGAGTAGTGGGGAGAGATTTGAAGAAGGATAAAGGAATTACATCATCTTCAAATGTGGTAATCTTGAGGAAGTTAAGGCTGTTGGTGAGGTCTTTAGAAACAAGGGGTTTGAAAGATGACCATTCGTGGGATGTAGTGTCAGAAAAAGGAGTTGGAGACACTGCTTATCTCATACTATTACTCGAGCATGGGGAGTGGTATGCCAAATATGCTTGCACTAAGTTCCTTTCAAGAAGAGTCACTTTCAAGATACTCACCCACGCCTACAAATGCCTCCACAGCACCGGACCCCAATACTTCAACGAGAGAATGTCCTTACACGTACACAAAAGAAACCTCTGATCCAACAACCTTGCCCTCACAGAAACCCAGCGCATCCACAGAGCAAGAACAGGAGGAAGAGCCTTCTCCTACATCGCGACAAAGACTTGGAACAAGCTCCCGATCGACATCAGACGCACCCCCCCTTCCCTGAGCTTCTTCAGAAAGACACTCAAAACCTTGCTTTTCAACTGAACGGAGTTGCTCAAACCCCATCCCCCTCCAGCACCTTGAAACCCTCGCGGTGAGTAGTGAGCTTACAATTCCCTGATTGATTGACTGATTGATGGTCATTATCGAGTGTTGGAGCTACCTGGAATAAGGCAGCCATGCAGATAAAATGCTGCATAGAAGTTTTAGGACAACAAACTACGATTCATAGCAGGCTATAAACTCTTGTGTATTCTGGAGAGACAGCGGCCATCTTGGATTTTCCTTGGTAAGACCTATCTCTTCCTAAGACACTGTGAATATTGGAAAGTATTCAGAAAAGTTGAGTTGTTGATGAAAAAACACATTGAACATTTAACTGAACTCTTTATCAATGTCATGTACGTTATTAGACTTCTATAATCTACATAGAAATTGCCAAGATTAGGGAACAACAGAATATTTACATTGTTGATCTTACAGTTCTTCAGAAATCAAATAAAAACAATAGCTCATGTTATTCAAGACAGTGCGTAGCAAAGATGTTTTAGGTAGTTATTAAGTTATTTAAATCATACGGAAAAGTGCTAGTTTCCCTAAACTCACCGGGTGCTGCTTATCCCGGTCACGCAGCAGAATTCTTGGGCCATTGTTGCCTCGCGTCCAGCTCCGGCCCCAGCATTTGTCGGCCCCGTGGTCTCCCCCTGCCGCCGTTTGCCCTGAGTCAGCTGCACGGCCGCAGTACGGGAGGGGACCACCAGGACCAGCCACACCTGCGGCAGGAAGCCGCCGCCGCCCACCACTACGCGCCAGGAGGCGCTTCAAATTGAAGCTCAGCCCGGTGGAGCGGGTGTTTCATTTCCCTAAACTCACCGGGTGCTGCTTATCCCGGTCACGCAGCAGAATTCTTGGGCCATTGTTGCATCGCGTCCAGCTCCAGCCCCAGCATTTGTCGGCCCCGTGGTCTCCCCCTGCCGCCGTTTGCCCTGAGTCAGCTGCACGGCCGCAGTACGGGAGGGAACCACCAGGACCAGCCACACCTGCGGCAGGAAGCCGCCGCCGCCCACCACTACGCGCCAGGAGGCGCTTCAAATTGAAGCTCAGCCCGGTGGAGCGGGTGTTTCATTTCCCTAAACTCACTGGGTGCTGCTTATCCCGGTCACGCAGCAGAATTCTTGGGCCATTGTTGCATCACGTCCAGCTCCAGCCCCAGCATTTGTCGGCCCCGTGGTCTCCCCCTGCCGCCGTTTGCCCTGAGTCAGCTGCACGGCCGCAGTACGGGAGGGGACCACCAGGACCAGCCACACCTGCGGCAGGAAGCCGCCGCCGCCCACCACTACGCGCCAGGAGGCGCTTCAAATTGAAGCTCAGCCCGGTGGAGCGGGTGTTTCATTTCCCTAAACTAACCGGGTGCTGCTTATCCCGGTCACGCAGCAGAATTCTTGGGCCATTGTTGCATCGCGTCCAGCTCCAGCCCCAGCATTTGTCGGCCCCGTGGTCTCCCCCTGCCGCCGTTTACCCTGAGTCAGCTGCACGGCCACAGTACGGGAGGGGACCACCAGGACCAGCCACACCTGCGGCAGGAAGCCCCCGCCGCCCACCACTACGCGCCAGGAGGCGCTTCAAATTGAAGCTCAGCCCGGTGGAGCGGGTGTTTCATTTCCCTAAACTCACTGGGTGCTGCTTATCCCGGTCACGCAGCAGAATTCTTGGGCCATTGTTGCATCGCGTCCAGCTCCAGCCCCAGCATTTGTCGGCCCCGTGGTCTCCCCCTGCCGCCGTTTGCCCTGAGTCAGCTGCACGGCCGCAGTATGGGAGGGGACCACCAGGACCAGCCACACCTGCGGCAGGAAGCCGCCGCCGCCCACCACTACGCGCCAGGAGGCGCTTCAAATTGAAGCTCAGCCCCGCGTCGCGGGAGCGCCCGGACGAAGCCCGGACAAAGGGCGTACAGTCTGAGACAGTCCGAGACTGTTCGTGACTGGGCTGGGCCAGGATCCTTGCTTGTTGCTGTCGTGGGCCATTTGTGATATCCCTTTAATGAGATATACTGTTGTTAATATTCTTTGTGGATCTTCTGTGCTCTCGTTTTATCGGTAACTGCTATTTACTGTTTGCCCTAGGGTTACCGAGTGCAAGCGTGCTATCATCTCACTGCGTGTAACATGTCCAAGCAAAAGTCTTCGTCTGTATCTAATACCATGGACAACTACCTAATACAGGTTGTGAGTAAAATCATTAGCACGAGAAGGATATCGCTGGGCTTGAGTTCTCCACCCATTACCCCTACACAGAGCTCTCTGCCACAACCCATCCTGGTAGAAGTCCCGATACAGGTGCATAGCAGTGATGCCCCAGACATTGAGTTTCCCCCAGACGACAATTTTGACCAAAATATACCTTCTGTTGTTGACCTAGACAATGATTCCGTAGATCAGTCAAACACGATAGAAGATAATTCCCCCTCCCCAGTGTCTGTGCCTGCAACCAGAGCAGTCAGAGCATGCAGAAAAGGCCAGAGTAAATGTGGTGGGCTACGCTCTAGTAGGAAAAGGATAGCCTCTCCACCCAAAAACATGGCTATAAAAGAGGCAAATGGGGAGTATGGTGGGAAGGAGATATTGGAGGATGATCAAATTAAAAAGCTAGTGAGCATGATTGATTTAAAGATCAAATGCATTATTAAACCATTAGTAGCCAAAATCGACCAGCTAACAGCAGAGGTAAACAGGTTAGGGGGCTCATAAACAAGACAGCGGAGGAGGTGGGTAATATACCAAATCTAGTTTCAAACAGAGTTGAACCAATCGGGAATGTTCTTGGGAATGGGCCAGGGGGTAGGGATAAAGTGGTATCAAATCCTCCCCCTATTCAGCACCCAATAGTTATAGATGCCCAGGAAACAGCCAATGAAGAGCTCCCATCAAAATCCACTGTGATGGGTTTAGAGAAAG
Source organism: Lissotriton helveticus (assembly GCF_964261635.1). Taxonomy (NCBI): domain Eukaryota; kingdom Metazoa; phylum Chordata; class Amphibia; order Caudata; family Salamandridae; genus Lissotriton; species Lissotriton helveticus. The sequence continues at coordinate 1,877,226,999 of NC_136067.1, forward strand.
GCCCGGTCCAACTGATTGTAGAGGCATCCCCACTTGTTCTGGTCTTGGCCAATGTACCTCCTTTAAAGCAGGGTCAAGTGGAATCTACATCCTCCTTGATCAGTAAAGCATTCCACTGGTTATCAAATAACATGGTGATATCCCCATGGGGTAAACAGCAGCTAGCTGGGGAAATTAACATGGCAAGAAGGGTGGACTGGATAGGGAACAGCGTGAAAAAACTCAAAGGAGATTGCGTAGTTTTGCATTTTTTAAGTCCAGAAGTACTCCCTGATGTCTTGAGAAACATATTTCCCCCACAACGCAGGAGCACTGACATCATCCAACTAACTCTAGACTTTTTCTATCGTAGAGGTAGTACAGTGAATCCAAGTATATTGAGGACTAAGTGGAACTCGGTGCCAAATAAGTGGGGTAGGGGTGCTCAATCCAGTGAATGGGGTATCAGTCTCGAAAATAGATTCGCGGCACTGTCAAACTTGAATGAATGTGATTGACTTGAGAGGACAGACAGGGTAGGGTCCAATGATCCAGCTGAGCCAAATAGTACGTATGTTCCCATGGACAAGGGGGTTGGTCTTATAAATGTTACTTCCACGACCCATGGGAAAAGGGCGGATGATCCCATTTTTTTAGTAATTAGGAAGGAGAAAAAATACTCAGAGCAACAGTCTGTCCCCACCTTGTTAGAAACATGCCTTGTTCCTGGCCCAGTAACACCTTTACCCGAACCATTAGGTCACCATTGTATTAATATAGAACTAGACCCAGGCCTGGAGGATGAAACCCAAGGTACATTATTAATCCAGGCCCCCCTATGCTTAGCAGCAGATGAAGCAGGGTTGTCTTTTCTTTCTTGGAACATTGCCGGTATCACCAACAAGTTGACATCACCAGAATGGTGTAACTTTATAGACCAATTTGATATCCTATTGTTCCAGGAAACTTGGTCATTGACCCCAGTACATCATCTAGGGTTTCTTAATTTCCAAATCCCAGCCACAAAAAATCCAAAGGGTCGCCCATCAGGAGGTCTGATAATCTGGATCCGCCAAACATTATGCTGTAGAATCCAGCAAAGGAGTTCTCCATCAAATGATATTTTGTCAGTTAACCTCACTTGGGCTAACGGACAGGGGGTGGTTATTTTCAACATTTATGCCAGGGGAGTAGCGGTAGGTCAAATATCAGAAGTAATAGTCGCTCTTGACCTTGAGCTCGAGGCACTCCCAACACAGTTGTCTTCTATTGTGGGGGGTGATGTCAACACCACATTTGAACCGCTTGGCCAAGAAGACCAAATCCTAGCAGAAGAGGAGGATAGCAAGTGGGGTGTCCCCCAGCTAGAACTACCCGTAGTCAGAAGATGGACACCGGTGGCCATCCAACTGAAGGCTTTATGTCTAGCAAGAGCACTCAGAGCAGCCAACGGACGCACCCCGTCAGATCGCCAGGGGAACAAAACATTTAATAATGGTAGGTTCTCTAGCCGAATAGATTACTTCTTGGTAGACATTAGAGAATGGCACAGGTTGACTGATATGGTTGTAAGAAACAGGATGGAGAGTGACCACAACCCTCTCTGTATGGTCTTCAAAGCAAACATGGGGTTTAGAGAACCAAATCATGGGGGTGGCAAAGTCACCTTAGATATTGTAGCCTCGAATAACCAGCGCCACATAAAATGGGGTAGACTAATTGAGAACACAGAGAGGTTGGAGGATCTCAAAAAAGTGGTGGTCGAAGAAGTGGTTAAGATAAACTCACATACCACAAATCAAAACTTTCCTGAAATTATGCTTGAGGCTCATACGTACGTTTTTGCTAAGCTCCAGGAGTTCTTCAAGAAGCCCATAAAATCAGACAATGATCATAAAAAATTACCCAAAATGGGATGGTACGACAAGTCCTGTAGAGTAGTCCGCCAGAATCTCAGCACCGAGCTTAGAAACAAGAACATCCTAGGTGTTAGAAATGCGAGGGACATTTATAGGAAGGCACAAAAAATGGCCAGGAAACAGTGGGATGAGGCTCACTGGCGTGATCTTAAATCCGCCTGTGCTGCAAAGAATCAAAGCCAATTCTGGGCCCTGGTTAAGTGGGATAGAGGGGGAATAGCTCATCCCCCGCAAAATAATGTTGCAAAAAACCAGTGGGTAGACTTCTTTAAACCACAATACACTCGTGACCTAGCGGAAGGAGACTGTATACTACCCCCTACAGTTTTCTATCAATGTCAGTTATTCACAAAAAAAGATGTTAGTATAGCGCTAGACTGTGTGACAGGGGGCCGAGCCCCAGGAATGGATGGCATACCTGCTGATGTGTTTTTAAGTGATCGATTATCTTGGTGTCAGTACTTTGAGTGGCTAGCCAACTCTGTGGCTAGGAGTGCACCAATACCGACCTCATGGAAAGGTGCAGAAATTATTCCAGTTTTTAAAAAAGGAGACAAATCACTACCTAGTAATTATAGACCTATCAGTCTTATAGACTCTGCCCAAAAGTTAATAGGTGGATTAGTGCAAAACAAACTGCAAACTTGGATATTAGAAAAATATATTTTATCCCCTTATTAAGCTGGTTTTCGTCCCTGTACAAGTTCAGTTGACCAGGTCTTTTTTTTCATAGCTCTTTACTGGAGGAATGTGATGCTAACTAATGGGACTCTCTACGCTGTTTTCGTAGATTTAAAATCAGCTTTTGATCTAGTTCCTCGTTCTAAACTTTGGAGGGTACTCGCTGAAGCTGGGTTGGCCCCGGAACTGGTGACGCTTCTTGTCCGCTTGCATGAGAACAATTATGCTAGAATCAGGTGGGGGGCACAGGGTGAGGTGACGGACACTTTCCCTGTCGAGCGTGAGGTTCGGCAGGGGTGTGTTCTGGCACCCACACTGTTTTCTATTTACATCAATGGCATTGTAGACCATCTAAGCCGTTCTCCCACCGATGCTCCCGTTTTAGTAGGTAATTGCAAACACAACAGTGATGGACAGAATGTGGATCAATGTCACACATTCACCCCAGTCCAAAGATCTGGGCCCAAATCCATCGTTTTTCCACTCCACACCACCCTGGGTTAGACAATGGCGATATGCAAATCAGCGCTGACCCTGTGCCCCATGGGAACAGTCCAGTCCGAACTACAAAAGCCATGTCCTTCCCAGAACGGAAACAAGCATCCGAGGACCGGCCCGGTTTCGAGGTAACACCTCTCATCAGCCCGGCTAGCTTGCCTCCAGTGGTGTGGAGTGCCTGGGACTCACGTCTGAGCATCCCCAGTACACTTAGAGCGGTAATTGCAAACACAACAGTGATGGACAGAATGTGGATCAATGTCACACATTCACCCCAGTCCAAAGATCTGGGCCCAAATCCATCGTTTTTCCACTCCACACCACCCTGGGTTAGACAATGGCGATATGCAAATCAGCGCTGACCCTGTGCCCCATGGGAACAGTCCAGTCCGAACTACAAAAGCCATGTCCTTCCCAGAACGGAAACAAGCATCCGAGGACCGGCCCGGTTTCGAGGTAACACCTCTCATCAGCCCGGCTAGCTTGCCTCCAGTGGTGTGGAGTGCCTGGGACTCACGTCTGAGCATCCCCAGTACACTTAGAGCGGTAATTGCAAACACAACAGTGATGGACAGAATGTGGATCAATGTCACACATTCACCCCAGTCCAAAGATCTGGGCCCAAATCCATCGTTTTTCCACTCCACACCACCCTGGGTTAGACAATGGCGATATGCAAATCAGCGCTGACCCTGTGCCCCATGGGAACAGTCCAGTCCGAACTACAAAAGCCATGTCCTTCCCAGAACGGAAACAAGCATCCGAGGACCGGCCCGGTTTCGAGGTAACACCTCTCATCAGCCCGGCTAGCTTGCCTCCAGTGGTGTGGAGTGCCTGGGACTCACGTCTGAGCATCCCCAGTACACTTAGAGCGGTAATTGCAAACACAACAGTGATGGACAGAATGTGGATCAATGTCACACATTCACCCCAGTCCAAAGATCTGGGCCCAAATCCATCGTTTTTCCACTCCACACCACCCTGGGTTAGACAATGGCGATATGCAAATCAGCGCTGACCCTGTGCCCCATGGGAACAGTCCAGTCCGAACTACAAAAGCCATGTCCTTCCCAGAACGGAAACAAGCATCCGAGGACCGGCCCGGTTTCGAGGTAACACCTCTCATCAGCCCGGCTAGCTTGCCTCCAGTGGTGTGGAGTGCCTGGGACTCACGTCTGAGCATCCCCAGTACACTTAGAGCGGTAATTGCAAACACAACAGTGATGGACAGAATGTGGATCAATGTCACACATTCACCCCAGTCCAAAGATCTGGGCCCAAATCCATCGTTTTTCCACTCCACACCACCCTGGGTTAGACAATGGCGATATGCAAATCAGCGCTGACCCTGTGCCCCATGGGAACAGTCCAGTCCGAACTACAAAAGCCATGTCTGGCTGATGAGAGGTGTTACCTCGAAACCGGGCCGGTCCTCGGATGCTTGTTTCCGTTCTGGGAAGGACATGGCTTTTGTAGTTCGGACTGGACTGTTCCCATGGGGCACAGGGTCAGCGCTGATTTGCATATCGCCATTGTCTAACCCAGGGTGGTCTGAAGTGGAAAAACGATGGATTTGGGCCCAGATCTTTGGACTGGGGTGAATGTGTGACATTGATCCACATTCTGTCCATCACTGTTGTGTTTGCAATTACCCGTTTTAGTAGGGGCACGCGTGCCAGTCCTCATGTTTGCGGACGACACGCTGATAGTTTCTCGAACCCCGAGTGGGCTTCAGAAGGCAGTTAACGCTTTCGGTGAGTTCTGTCAAACACGTGGACTTGAGATAAACACCTCCAAAACCAAGTTCATGTGTTTGAACCAGCGGAACACATTTAACGGTTCAATTAACTTTAACGGTACTCCCCTAGAACAGGTTGAGGCCTTCACGTATCTAGGAATATCCCTTCAGTGTAACATGAGTTGGAAAAACCACATTGACATGGCTGTTTTAAAATTCCACCAGCTGGCGGGTGTAGTGGCCCTTAAACATAAAGCCTCATTGACTAAGCCAATCACCCCTGCTTTAGAAATTTACAACATGAAGGTGATCAGTGCTTCTTTATACGGTTCGGAACTTTGGGGATTCTCCAATTTGAAACAACTAAAACTGGCGGAAAACAAACAAGTTTCTATGCCGTCTTGTTGGGGTTCCCCAAAGTACCCCTACCGTCCCACTGGCATACGACCTTGGCAGGAAGAACATTGAGGATTTGGCACGGCTGCGACCTTTATTATACTGGAGACGCATCATGACTACCCCTAAACTAGTGCATTATGCCAGCGCCCTGAAGGATATCACCAGGGCAGATCGCTTCCATTCGATCCCGTCGTTAAAGGAAATAAGAGGTTTGCTAACTAAGCTGGAACTAGCCCACCTATGGAACTCTCCCAATGCCGAAAGCTTTCCATCAAAGGCAACATTGAAAAAAATGTATTGGGAAATGGTATGGTCGACCGCTTATAGTATAGGATCTAACACTAATTTAACAGGACGTTTCCTGGACATCAAACCTTTACCATCTTGTGAGCCTTACTGGGACATTATTGAAAGGCCATTTGATAGAAAATTGTATTTTCAATTCAGAACCGGGACCCTTCCTTTAAAGGCATTTACCCGTAAATGGTCAGCTATTCAGGACGACAAATGCCTCCACTGTAAAGACTTGATTGAAAATACTGCTCATTTACTGTTTGTTTGTCCCCTTTACGTAAGTCCACGACGGAAGTGGATAAAACCTGTGTGTTTAAACTTAGGTACACGTAGATACATAGAGGCGATAAGAGTGCTGGAATCAGATTGTACACCCTGCATGGCGATTGCCGTTTCAAAATTTCTAGGTTGGGCATGGTCTATACGCACCCGCACTTTACAACAGTTAGATACTGCCCAATGAATTAACTGACACCGCTTATTGTAGATCAACTTTTAAAAATTCATGTTTTATTGAACTATTTTTAATTATCATGTATAAATTGTCTTTTTATTTGGAATATGACAGCATTATGGTTTAATTAGTTTTTAATTATAATGAATTTAATATTGTAGTATTTATTGTGTAGTGTAGGATGTATAACTGCTTTTATGACATGCTGTCGAATAAAGCTTTGAAATTTGATTTGCTAGTGTACATATTTGATCAAGAGGCTTCACTAGATCGGAGTCTGAGAGGATGCCCTCAAATAGATCGAATGGATTGCATCCTTCTTTTTCAGAAGAACTTAGAGAATCCGCCTACCATCATTCTCCTCGGAACCCAAGAACATCATCTGTGGCATCCATCAAGGCCTTTCCATCAGCCCCACCCTGTTCAACGCCTACATGACCTTCCTGGCCAACATCATCAGAACCCATGGACTGTACATCATATCTGACGCAGGCAACACCTAGCTCATCCTGTCTCTATCAGAAGAACCATCCACCATAAGGGCCAATTTCATCCTGTGCATGACCAGCATCGTCGATGGGATGCATAATATCTGCTTCAAGCTCAACACAGACAAAACAGAAGTACTGATCTTCGGAAGCAACTCCTTTCTGTGGAATGAATCCTTGTGGCCTGCTGAACTAGGACCCTCACCCACTCCCATAGACCCCATCCGGAACATCAGCATCATCCTGGGCGGCAAGCTCACCATGAAAATCCATCTGCTTCCTCACTTTCGTATGCTCCGAAAGATCTTCAAATGGCTCCAAGTTACCACCCCACGTGCTGTCACTTAAGCCCTCGTCAAAAGCTGTCTGGACTACGGCAACATACTCTACACAGGAATTACCACTCACCTCCTAAAGAGACTGCAGACCATACAGAACTCGTGGCCAGACTTATCCTTGACCTCCTCAAACAGACCCACATCACCTCTCACCTCAAGAAACTCCACTGGCTCCCTGTCCACAAGAGATGTCAATTCAAGATGCTGACCCATGCCTACAAAGCCCTGCACAATCTAGGCCCAGCATGCATCAACCACAGCCTGTGCTCCACCTGCCTCTCCCTCGCTCACACCCTGTGCATCCAGTGAAGCAACAGTGGAGGACGCTTCTTCTCCTACCTGTGAGAAGTTGGCCTGATGTGCAGTGCTCACTATTCTAGTACTCCCAGCAGCAGGAGGGCAGACTAGTGTCTCGGTGGCAGCATCCATTTTGTGGATGCTAAGGCTCTGTCTGACTTTAACCGGGGTTACAGGTTACATACATGTCGTGTCCCTCTAGAAGGGTGGAATGCTAACCCCGTCGCCAGAATTGGCGAGGGGTTAGTATTCCAATTCGTATGACACCTTACTCGACATGTTTTGATAAAGCGATACCAGAGTTGGCATATAACCGCGAGGATTATAATGCACTTAAGAGTATATGGTATGCGATATCATGGAAACGGCTAAGGGATGGATCCCGAACGCCGCAGACAGGCTCAGCTCATGCCAGAGCACCATCTCACACGATTCCAAGAACTCTGCCTTCAGGATTGTTAATGCCTGCCATAGGAGTGACTGATAGGAGATCTGTGTGTCCATTTTTAGGGTTAGATATAGGTATACTATATCTAAAGCAAAGGGTGATTACACCACCTTGCCCCAGCTGTCAAGCAGCCAGTTGTGTCAGATTTGGATGGCCAGCCAGGGGTGGCATAATACATGCTGCAGCCCCTGGTAGGCCCTGGGTACACCTATGCCCTGGGTACCTAAGGTACACTGTACAGGGACTGATAAGGTGACTCAGTATCCAATTTAGATATGTACCTAAGGTACATGGAATCCATTTTACAGAGAGAGCAGTAGGCCTGGGGTCCTGAATAGCAGGGCCCCAGGTCAACTAAGTCAGAAAACCAGAAAAACACCAGGCAAAAAGTTGGGGGCAACCATAGTCAGGGATCTACCTTCCTACATAACCCCCCCAAAACGAAAGGAGATAAGGCTATCCTTGCCAGGTAAGCCTATATTGCCTGAGTGGCCATATAAGGAAGTACCAGCACTGGCATGGTTACCCCCTATCTCATGGTCCACTAAGCAATCCCTCACCCTAAGGGTATCTGAGGGTCTCCACCATAGGGAATCTCTACCTGTGGTGTGTTTTGGCAAAGGAAAAGGCTGGTGCTGAAATGGAGTACTGAAGTGAGGCTCCACTAATTTTGGGCTCAGCTTCCTCCAATCATTTTCCACCATAGAGGCCTTTCTTTCCAAGACTGAGTTGTTTTGGGCTCTCAGGGTCAACCTCTGGCTACCTACAGCTGGAGGTTGGGTCCCTCTGTTTGGCTTACTGGAGGGACAGGTCAGGTTTGGGGCCCTCAGGTCCCAGGTTTGGCTGTGCCCAACAGTGTCCATCTGTGGGAGGTCCCTAACTAAATTTAAGGGGGATCCCTCAGGAGTCTGTTTTATTTTCACTTGGCTGGGATTACTAGCTTCAGTGCCCTTAATCTGTTGATTGGGAAGTTCTTTTGGACGGGGGCCCTTTGGGGTCCAACACTGGCCTCCCTGACCTCTACAGCCCTGGGCTGACTGAGGCAGGGTAGAGAGGGGCAGGTTACCTGCTCCAGACTGGGTCCCACCTTGGAAGGGTCCACTGACATCAGGGGTTCTGCCAGGCTAGGCCTGACTACCTCTGTGGCAGTTTCTTCACAAGGGGTCAGATCAGTTCCCTGAGGAGGCTGACCCTTTCCTAAAATCTGGTGGGAGGGAGATTTATCTTCCTCCTCAATGCTCTCTGTCTGAGTGGAGTGATCCATAGTTTCAGGCTTCACAACACTATCATCTGTCTGAGTTTGAGCTGTGGCCATCACAACTCTCCCAACCTTTTCAGGAGGGGGCTCAGTTTGGGTGTGGGCTGTGACCATCACAGCCTTGACAACCTGTTCTGGGAAGGAAGTTGTCTGAGATTGGGCTGTGACTGGCACAGCCCTCCTGACCTGTTCAGGGAGGATATCTTGGACTGGGGCTGTGGCTATCACTGCCCCACTAACCTTACCATGGAAGTTTACCATTTTAGAATGGGTTTCTTGCTCTACTTCAGCCCAGGCTGAGAGCTCTAAATAATTCCCCAGTAGGCAATCTACAGGCAAGTTTGGTGACACTTCCACTCTCTGTACTCCATCAATATTGGTCACCTGGTATGTGGCACCAGGTAAAAGTTGCCTTGAGGGGACTAGACTCTCAGTCACCATAGTGATGCTAGCCCCTGTATCTCTATAGGCCTCAACTTTTATACCATTGATGAGGGGCTCCTGTCTGTACTTGCCCAAAGTGTTGGGACAAGTTGTGAAGTTGGCAAACCCCATGCCAGTCTCACAGACAAGAGTATCTAAGTTTGGGGACCTGGTTAGGCCAGAGTCCCCAGGAACTCCCAAAGTAAATGCACCCACATTCTTGGGGGCACTCCCACCACCTGGGGGATTACTACTACTAGTAACAGGAGGTTTGGGAATGTTACTTGGGGGTATGTTCTCCTTATTGTTATTCTTTGGGCAACTGCTGTCAGTTTTCAAATGACCCACCTGTTTACAGGGATAACAATAAGGTTTCTTCTGGTTATTAGAAGGATTCTGGGACCCACCCCCCTCAGAGGATTTTTGGGGCCCTGATGTGGTTTGATCTGGAGATTTATTCCCACCCTTCTCTTGAGGCTTGGTTGATTCCTTTTTCTGGTCACCACCTTGGTTCTTGGGCCTAATCCTGGTTCTGACCCATTTGTCTGCCCTCTTACCCAATTCTTGTGGAGAGGTCAGATCAGAGTCTACCAGGTGCTGGTGTAATAACTGGTTCTGACAATTATTTAAGACTTGCTCTCTCATAATAAGATTATACAATCCTGTGAAGTCAGTAACCTTGCTACCCAGTAGCCAGCCTTCCAAAGCCTTAGTGGCACAATCAACAAAGTCAGACCAGTCCTGAGACTGAGTTTTCTGGGTGTCTCTGAACAGCAACCTGTACTGCTCAGTGGTTAAGCCAAACCCATCAACCAGTGCATTTTTCAGGACCTGGTAATTGTTAGCCTCCTCAACTCTAGTAGTGAGGAGCTTATCTCTACCTTTGCCATCAAAGGAGAGCCACAGTATAGCTGCCCACTGACGTTGGGGGATGCACTGTACAGTGCAGGCCCTCTCCAAAGCAGCCATCCATTTCTGGATGTCATCCCCTTGTTTAAAGGGGGGCACTATTTTAGTCAGGTGTTTAGTATCTAAACCCTTCTCTTTTTCTCTTGGGAGATTGCTGCCACCAGTGGGAGCTAACCCACTCATCTTCTGCTCTCTTGCAAAGGAAAGCTTCTCTTTGGCCAGGGCAAGTTCTTCCCTTTCAATCCTCAGTTTAGCTTGTCTCATCCTTGCTTCATGCTCTCTTCTCTGAGGGGAAGTCAATCTCCTCTGGGGAGAGTTCCTTCTCCCCTGAGAAGAGGCATTAGAGTGCAGAGATCTAATGGAGTCCCTAGAAAGAGATCTATCTCTCCTAACTCCAAGGTTAGGCCTCCTTAGGGTCAGTACTGGGGGTCCCCCAGATCCTAGCCCAAGCAAGTCTATGTTGGCCCTAGTTAGCCTTCTGACTACCTCAAGACCTTTGTCTACCTCATCCCCAGAGAGCTCCTCAGGGTCCTCCTCCTCAACTGCATTTACAGTGTTGTGGAGGTCTGGATCACCAAGGTGCCCCTCTAAGGCTGGCATATTCCCCTCTCCCTGAGATGCTTTACTAGCATCATAGGTCTCTAAGAGATCCAACAGGAAGGGAGTGGTGGGGTTAGCCCCCTGTTTCAATTTCCTGGAGGTACACAAGTGTCTCAACTCCTGGAAATTGAGAGCTGCATATCTTGAGCTGACCTGTGGAGGGTCAATCACCACAAGAGGGGTCCCTGAGGACTCTCCCTGGGTAGACATGCTTTTCTAGTGAGGTGTAAGTGGTGCACTTACCTACACTATATGTTTGCCTACTGATCCCTTGCTAGAGTTGTAGTTTAGGGTGTGCTAGGCCCTAGGAGCTACAACAGCTGGTTCAGTAGAACTCAGAGTATTCTAAGCTAAGTTATATGTACCTTTAGTACTTATGTGATCTTTCACAAGATATTCTTAGGATATGTGTGGTAAAACAACAGCAAGCTCAAATCCCAACCGCTGCTCACCAATGTGAGAAGTTGGCCTGATGTGCAGTGCTCACTATTCTAGTGATCACTATATATCAGTCCAAACAACCCTTATTGATGATTGGTTGTAAGTCAACCTTATAGACCAGCTATCCTAGTAGCATGGATACGAGCAGTCTAAGGCTAAGACTCTAGAGGGCGTGTTAAGCCAGCTGTTTTACCATCACATTACCCCTTGAACACCCAGTGAAAGGACACCACACAAGTTGTTATGAAAATAAACAGTGTATTTATTTATAACAAGACTACCCTGGCTCTTTATGAGACAGGGAGCTAAGCACACAACAAAACTCTTATAAAAATACTTAAGTTAGCACAGTATATACAAATGCCCGAGGGGCACGGGAAACCATATACTCAAAAAGTGGAATGCGAAATTACTAGCAGGTAAGTACAGTACTAATAGGCTTTGGAATCGCTAGGACTTGACTATAGAATCGTTAGATTACTTCTAGGAGGCCCAGGGGACTCGGGTGCAGAGTGTGCACTCTCACGCGGGATGCGGGACAAAGTCTATGATAGCTAGTAAAGTTAAAGTTAGTGTTCACGGGCGAACCCGACCTGGTAGGAAGAAAACGACAGTGGATCCTGACCCTTGGATAGTGAGGCTATGCTGGGGCACCGAAATGCCGAAGTTACCTAGCCCAGGGGCTGCAGCTGCATAGGTCTCAAAAGACGTCGGGAATCCTCGTAGACGAACCAGGAGCCTGGAAGAAAGATGCTGGCAGGCGACCAGTGAAGAGAGTTCGAGTTGATCCAAGCCTGGATCTTGAAGATGGATGACACCTGAAAGCAGAGGGGACCAAGTTCGTGACTACTAGCCAGTAGTCAGGGGCACCAGGAGGGCACCGGAGGGTAGTCACCTCGGCTAGGTGAGTGGGCGACGCTGTGCTCTGCAGATCTCACGGACCAGGAGGCGTTGTCGGCGACCAGGATGGAGGGGCGAGCTGTCCCACGATGGATGAAGCTGTCGGCGTCGAAGGACCCAGGATTGGGCAACAAAGCCTTGGCTAATTCAAGCCCACGCGGTGGACTCAAAATGGCGTCTTGAGTGGACCAGGAGGGTCCGGGGTGCTCCTCTTCTGGAAGGGAGCAAGAACCAGTCTGGAGCAACCAGACCAGCAGCAGTGATGTCGTCGGGCGTCGTTCAGGAGGCCACAAGCCAGCGGGCTAGTAGCCAAACAACGCGGTGAGCAGCAAAAAGCAGAAGGGCCCCACGCCGATCGTGGAGATGCTGGGGGGCTGATCTTTGGTGCTGGAGCTGCTCAGGGTCGGGGCTTCTCGGACCCCAAAGCACTCGCCAGTAGATTACCCGGCGGGCTTGCTGTGAAGAAGTCGTGCAGTCTTGGCAATAGTCGGTCCATTGAGGTCTCGTCGCACTCACGGTTCTCAGCTTGGCTGTAGAGGTGAGTAGAGGTCGGAGGTGCCAGGGAAGCCGGGTCTTGTCGAGCTGGGCAGTCGGATTCCGGAGGAAGGACTTGCAGCAGACCGCAGTGTTCTTAAGGTGGTGCCTGCGGATGCAGGGTGACTACTCCTTAGTCACAAGGGAGAATCTTGAAGAAGAAATCTTGATGTCCTTTCGTAGAAAGTCGTGTCTTGATTCCAAAGATGATCTAATTTGGAAGGGGGCCTGCTCCTACCTTTATCTGGGAAAAGGGGGCTGGCACGCGACTAAGTCCTGCCCTATGGGTGGGACCAGGAGGGGGGTGGTTACACCCCCTTCCTTGGCGGGCTTTTCCCCAGCTCAGGGTCTGGAGTGTCCCTGGAACTGGTTCAGGCCGGCCTATGCACAGTGAGCACCGGGGTGCCACTTGCAGTCACCTTCCTCTGTAGCCCTGCCTACCTAGAATACACAAAACCCTGTCTGGGACGGTGCTGGCACCGCCCCTGGCAGGAAACCCTTTGTCCTTGCCTCCTGCTCTGGGAGGACTCCCAGCAGCAGGAGGGCAGACTTGTGTCTCGGTGGCAGCATCCATTTTGTGGATGCTAAGGCTCTGTCTGACTTTAACCGGGGTTACAGGTTACATACATGTCGTGTCCCTCTAGAAGGGTGGAATGCTAACCCCGTCGCCAGAATTGGCGAGGGGTTAGTATTCCAATTCGTATGACACCTTACTCGACATGTTTTGATAAAGCGATACCAGAGTTGGCATATAACCGCGAGGATTATAATGCACTTAAGAGTATATGGTATGCGATATCATGGAAACGGCTAAGGGATGGATCCCGAAAGCCGCAGACAGGCTCAGCTCATGCCAGAGCACCATCTCACACGATTCCAAGCACTCTGCCTTCAGGATTGTTAAGGCCTGCCATAGGAGTGACTGATAGGAGATCTGTGTGTCCATTTTTAGGGTTAGATATAGGTATACTATATCTAAAGCAAAGGGTGATTACACCACCTTGCCCCAGCTGTCAAGCAGCCAGTTGTGTCAGATTTGGATGGCCAGCCAGGGGTGGCATAATACATGCTGCAGCCCCTGGTAGGCCCTGGGTACACCTATGCCCTGGGTACCTAAGGTACACTGTACAGGGACTGATAAGGTGACTCAGTATCCAATTTAGATATGTACCTAAGGTACATGGAATCCATTTTACAGAGAGAGCAGTAGGCCTGGGGTCCTGAATAGCAGGGCCCCAGGTCAACTAAGTCAGAAAACCAGCAAAACACCAGGCAAAAAGTTGGGGGCAACCATAGTCAGGGATCTACCTTCCTACACTACCTCACTGCCAAGTCCTGGAACAGCCCCCCATCCACCGCCAGACCTCACCCTTTCTTCAGGAAATCAGAAAGGGTCTCAAGGCCTGGTTGTCCAACTGATTCCACCGAGTAGTATGGCTCTCAGCACCTAGATACCCTTGCAGGTGATTAGCAGCACTCTATAAATCCTGTTTGATTGATTTAATCATTCTTTATGTGAATAGTTTCGGAAAGCGCAGTTTCACATCAAAGTACAGAGAATTGATTGCACAGAGATATTGGTAAGATATATCCATTAACTGGTACACTTAAGCTTGGAATCCTTATGGGAAGTTATTTAAGGTATTTATCTGTCTTGTAGATATCCACCACATCCTGCAATCATCCTTGACCAACAGGAACGACAAGTCAGAGTCCTGTGTCTCTGTTTTCTCTCTTATCCCATTCCGTTTACCACTCTTCTACCACTGCCCTTCATATTCCTGTGTATAAGGTCACTGGTGGGAGTAGTGAGGGATACAAAAGTGAAATGCTCCCATTGGATTCCAAGTAGCCAATGAGAGGATTCTCATATAAGGGACGGAAGCAAGTGTGAACAAATATTGCTGAGAAAACATCATGGGCCCAAACAATTGAGAGCTAAATATCAAGAACCAAAATATAAATGTGAGCATAGGTTTACTATACTTAACTTCCCATAAATGTACCTCGACAATTTATATCTTTAAAGTGCATGTATGGAGTTTAGAATAGTAAGTCTGTAGTTACAAGTATCAGTTTACCTTCTAGATATTTTGGTACTTGAGGGCTGCACAATGCAACAGGAAATCCCCTCAACATGGCACTGACGTTTGACAGGTAAAGTGGGAGGCAAGGAAAAAGTAATAAAGTAGCTGTCACCTTTACGTTGTTCTACTGAAACATCATTGTTAAACCTGACAGCCTTGGTGTGCTCTTCCCACAAACATTTTGCCTTCTCCCCTCCTGTTTTCTGAAATTAGTTTTTGTTGGCTTTAGGACTCTGTGCACATTACCAGTACTAACCAGTGCTAAGTAGTTGTGGTCACCCTTAAAACATGGTAAAATTGCCTACACCTGATTGGCATATTTAACTTACGTATAAGACCCCAGTAAGGTGGTCTGACTGCTACCCAGGGCCTGTACATTAAAACTAGTGGGCCTGCAGCACTTATTGTGCCACCCACTGAGGTATCCTTTTGAAACATGTCTCAGGCCTGACCTTTCAGAGTGTGGGCACTTTTAAACTGCCATTATGACCTGGCAAAATAAACCTTTTGCCAGGTTTTAACCTCTTTTTTTAATATATGTGTTGGACCCGGTCCTTTGGGCAGGTTCACCCCGTGACTTTCTGCTTTTTCCTAGCCTGTTTTTGGAACCTGGGTTGGTGATTTTGGACCTCTGCGCACTTTTTCACTGTGGTACAGTGTAAAGTGCGTGTGCTTTCTGTGTATGGATGGTGAGCGCCCTGCCCTCCCATAGGAATGAATGGGAAATATGTATGCCCATGGTAGCTTCCTGATGCGTGGGGAGTGCAGGGTCGAGTTTGATATGTATGAACTCGTGAGAATGAATGCTGCAGAATGGTGTATGCGGCATGGCTGTATCTAGTCCAGAAGCGCCACTTTTAGAAGTTGGCATAATTGTGTAGTGAGTCTGCTAGCACGTGATTGGCTGATGGGCCTGGCCCAGGCATGCCTGGGCCTGTTGGTAGATGGACTGTCTGGAGGAGGGGGTCTGAGTCAAGCCGTAGATGAAAGGCCCCCCATCTGCTGTTAGGGGGGAGTGGAAAGAGCTCTGGTGGTGCCAGGCTGTGTCTGTCGGCCCACCCTGGATGACTCTCCCTCCCGATGGCCCCCTGTCACCTCTGACCTGAGGCTGACAGGAGAGGGAAACCAGATACTCCCAGAGCTTAGGGCTCGCCTACACAAAGACTTCTAAAGAGGGAAACCAGATACTCCCAGAGCTTAGGGCTCGCCTACACAAAGACTTCTAAAGACTTCAAAGCTTTTTCTGTGGATAAGAAGGGGCTCTGCCCCTTCCAAAATGTTCTTGTCTTGTTCTTGTTTTCTGGACTTGAAGCTAGGAGGGGTGGGCGCTGCCCAGCTCCTGGATGCCTGGACTCCTGGGGGACCCCTCTGCCCTGCCTGGGCTGAGGGGGGGACTTGGCTTTACTCCTGGGAGGCTCTGGGACCGTGGCAGCATGGAGGAGCTGCATTTTCCTGGGGAGAGCGCTGGAGCGGGATTTCTAGCGCCTGGAGGCGCTGCGCTTCCCCCTGAGCGCCTGGGAGCGCTCTGCCGGTGTTCTAGCGCTTAGGAGCGCTTCATTTCACCCAAGCGCTTGAGAGCGCTTTTCCTGGACTCTCTAGCGCTTAGGAGCGCTTCAGGCTCGGCGATAGCGCTGGACGCGCTGAGGTGACGCCCGTAGTTATTTACTGCACGAGAGCCCACCTCGCTTTGTCATTCCCTTGGATAGCTGCCCGCCTGCCTGTCTGAATCGGGCCGCCGCGCTGCCCGCGGCGACCCGGAAGTGGTTGACCGGCCGGCCAATCCTGTGGCGGCCGGCCGGAAGTCCCGCCCCGCGGTCCGCGTGAGGAAGATGAGGAGGCGAGGGGAAGATGGCGCTGCATGGCGGCGGGTCGGCCGGGCTCCCGTGAGCTGAGGGAGCCCGGCGGCATCTGAGGAGGAAGAAGAAGAAGCGTGGCGGTCGGCTTGCAGGGCTCCCGTGATGCGAGGGAGCCCTGCTGCATCAAGGAGCCGCCGCCGCCTGAGAGCCCCGCAGAGAAGAGCCGACGCCGCCTCCCAAGGTACCGGTGAGTGCGGGCGTGCAGGGGACAGTGCTGCTTCTGCTCCTGCTCCAGGAGGGAGTTCGGGGGTGTTCCTTGCCGGTGAGGCAGAGTTGGTGCTTGGGCGGCCCCGGTTGGCAGTGGGTCGCCCCAACGTTAAGCCAGAGCCTTGAGGCTCCACCGAAGGGGCATGATAATTGGGAGCTTGAGAGCTCCGCCACGGCAGAGAAGAGAGGAGGGGCGCCGAGACACCTTGTCGGTGTCCGCCCCCCCCCCCAGTGGCGCGAGAGCGCGCCTGTTGCCAGTGCGAAGCCACGAGGGCTTCAAGGGCGGCCCCAGTTGGCAGTGGGTCGCCCCAGCGTGTGTGAGCCCAGAGAGGCTCGTAGAGGCATAATTTACCTTGGTGCATCTAGGGCGGCCCCGGTTGGCAGCGGGTCGCCCCAACGTGGTCTCGAGCCCAGAGAGGCTCCACCGAGGGCCCGTAGCTGTCTAAGAAGTCCCTGTGAGGGGCTTGGGGCACCATTGTCTTTTAGAGTCTGTGTGGCTCCAACGTGTGCCTATTGTTTTTAGAGCCTGTGTGGTTCCAACGATTGTCCAGTGTTTTAGAGCCTGGGTGGCTCCAACGTTTGACCAGTGTTTTCAGAGCCTGTGTGGCTCCAAGCTTCGGCGCAGTTTGCACCTGAGGGCCAGTGAGGGCCCTGGCGCAGTTTTGATGATTCTCCAGCTGTCCAGCAATTAGTGGGCAGCTGCACCGTTTAGGCACAAGTTGGAGAGAGAGTCCCTGTGTGGGACAGCGAGGGCACCGTGGTGCCAGGCCTACCCAGCTGCGCAGCACTTAGTGCCAGCTGCTACGTTTAGGCCCTTGTGAGTGTTCCCAGGGGCCCAGCAAGTAGTGGGCCCCTGCATCGTTTAGGCCCCTGACATTGAGACTCAGGGCGTTCTAGCCCCAACAAGGCCAGTTGGCCTAGGGACTGCCACAGGTGGTGGCTTATGTAGGTTTTGCGCAATTGTATGGTTCTTGCACCTCTGAATGTGATTTCTTGCATCATGTCTTATTCCTGCACCTCTGAATGTTTTTAGACATCATGTGACTATTGCGCTACTGTATTATTCTGGTACCTCTGAATGTAATTTTATTGCATCATGTGCTTTATTCTTAACACCGCTGAATGTGTAGGTTTATACATTATGTGTTTCTCTTTACTACTCCTCTGAATGTATATCTAGGCATCATGGGTACTGTGTTCTCTCTTAGACCCCTAAATGCTGTGTGATACTTAGGTGGTTTGCCTTTACTACTCCTCTGAATGTGGTTCATACATCATGGGTAATGTGTTCTTTCTTAGACCCCTAAATGCTGTGTGATACTTAGGTGGTTGTTCTTTTTAGTACAGGTGGTCCTAGTGAGGTCCTGGTCCCCTGCGTGACAGTCTCCCAAGGAGTTTAGGCCGGGTTGCGTAGGTGGTACTTACCTGTTCCCAGTAGTTACTGGATGTGATCTATAACTGTTACTTTGTGTTACAGTGAAGTTTATATACTTTTATTCTAATTTCTGACAAGTATTTCTATATCTGCAAAGTGTTGATTCAGACAGTGGCCCATGTGGCCCTGTCTTGTAAATAATCCCTTGTGAATATTGCCGTGCCAGTTGGCACAATGTACATGTGTGATTTCTATCTGATACGTTTTTGACAATACAAAAGTTATTTTAATATAACCTTGTGTGGAGTCTCTTTTGTGGTGTACCTAGTATGTTGTTGCTGTTGTGCGCTGACGCAAATGCTTTACACATCGCCTCCGAGTTTAGCCTAGACTGCTTGCGCCATGCTACCTAGAGGGTGAGCAGGGGTTATCTTGGCGTGTGACTTCCTTGCCCTGACTGGAATGGTGGTTTCGGCCTGGCTTTGGCGTCAGCCTTAGCCTACCCGAAATAGCCGGCTTCCAACATTGGTGGGTCAGCGGTGCGGATTTGGACTTGCGTTTGCCCAGTGCCATAGCGACAACTGGCTACATTACAAAAACTCTGCGTTTTTCAGATAGTCACATATTTGGGATTATTGTTTTTGATTTGGTTTTTCCTCAAGAGTGTCATTTTCAGATGGTGTTCCTGCGCTTTGTTTAGTGGCAGATGAGAGAAAATGACTGGGCGGGACGCCAGTAGATAGGGGAGGTTCCCATAGGTTAGGAATCCCTTGATGGGTCCAGTGTCCAATCCCTATTCCTGTCCCTGTGTGGGTAGATGGAAGAGAGGGAGGGTGGAGGAGAAATTGCTGGCTCAGGAGGGTGGTTATTCCCTGAGTGTAGTGTGGGTGTCTGGATTCCCCAGTATGGTAGGATCCAGTGGTGGCAGCTTAAATGTGTCCAGTGCGTGAAGTCCCATTCCCAGTTCCCAGAGTATGGTGCCTGGTGCTCAGTAAGAGAGTGACAGGTTGAGAGTCAGAGGCAGTGAGGAACTGTCTCACCAGTCTGGAGGGGGAGTGTGTGGATGAGTGGTGTCTTGAACTGGAGGAGTTGGTGTGAGTTTTTTTTTAAGGAGCTTGCACGTGAGGTGTACCTCTGGTGGTGTGCAGGAGATCCTGCAGAGGCATTGGACAAGAAGGTGGATGTCTGGCGGTGTGCTGGATGTCGTGCAGAGACATTAGAAAGTGATTCTAAAAGTAGTGGCTTGTGTATCTGATGATCCTGTGTAGGTGAAGAGGTTCATGTGTAGCCCAGCTATGTCCCATTAGGATGATAGGGGTGTAGGGGCTCACGTCCTGTCTCAGTGGAGGCGGAGTGAGTGTGGGACGGTGTGTCCCACGTTAGCCCGAAACCTTGTCTCAGGGCCTGGAGGGTTCCCTAAGGGAGCGCCAGGTCAGGGGCCTAGGCTGTACTTACAAGTCATTTGAAGAGGATCTTCCTGGGTCTAGAGGACGGGGAGTGTCTGTAACCAGAACTCCGGCGGTCCTAGTGTTGGGCAGTACCGCTCCTAAGTGGAGGGTGCAGAAGTCCTAGTTCGCTGAGCATTTGACCGTCTAGAGTGCTTGACCATTTTTTTTTTTGGGGCCTCTGGAGGTTGTTCCCCGAGGAGGGGGGAGGCCAGGTTCAGGTTCAACCTGACCTGGAGGGAAGGGCATCGGTAATCAGTGTCCTGACCGGTTGTTGGCTTCCAGGGGTACCGCTCCCGGTGGGAGGAGAGTGTGTCGCTGCTACGCCGCTGGCGTGTGCTCTGTCTAGCCTGAGACATACTGTGCCTGTGATCATGGAACTGGAAGGGGGTGCAGAAGGACGGTGTACTTCTGACCCCGGTGCAACTTAAGGGTGTAAATCCTAGGTTGGGAGATTAGGAAATTTCTAGGTCAAGAGGAACTCTACCAAAGTGAATCAGCTGAAGAGACCGAGGGGGCTGCCCTTGCTGTGTGTTCTGGGGCCCGCCTGCAGTTTGTTGTTTCCACTAAGGTAGAAGAAAGGGGACTTTCCTGTGTGCTGTGTCCCCCCACCTGCTTGAGGAGGGACTGTGCTGTGTGCTTTGTACCTCAGAAGTGGAATCGTTTCCAGGTGGTAGACCAGTGACGGAGTGAGGTCCTGATCTGGTAGGAGAGTTGTGTTCTGGTGAGTGCTTCCCTGTGAGGGTTATTCCTTCACCCTGACTGGAAGCAAGGGTCCCTACTTGGTCTAAGGTACTTACCTCTGCCAACTAGAGACCCCCAGTTCTAACATTGGTGGAGTAGAGGTAGGATCGGGCATTCTTGCCGTGACCTCTAGTCAGCCTGAGGGCGTGGTCCCTAGGTTGTAGGATCAGTGGTAGTGTAGCTACACTGAAAGAGAGAGTGGAGAATGGCAATTGTGTGCCAGGAGCTTCTGCCCCCACTCTGTGGATTGGTTAGGACCTGTGATCTTTGGTTGGCCTAGGGCCTGGTCCTGGCTGTGGATGACTAGTGTGTACCAGTGGGGTATCCTAGTTGTGTCAGAGAGCTTTTGTGAGGGAAATCCCTGTGGGTTCAGAGTGGCGAAAAACTGTAAGGTGGCCCTGCCCTGCAGGCCCGTCTCCGTGGTTTTGTCGCCCAAAGCATTGAAGACCTTCAGTGTAGTGATTGGTCTACCCTGCGTTTTGGCTGGAAGGGGGATGTGTTGGACCCGGTCCTTTGGGCAGGTTCACCCCGTGACTTTCTGCTTTTTCCCAGCCTGTTTTTGGAACCTGGGTTGGTGATTTTGGACCTCTGCGCACTTTTTCACTGTGGTACAGTGTAAAGTGCGTGTGCTTTCTGTGTATGGATGGTGAGCGCCCTGCCCTCCCATAGGAATGAATGGGAAATATGTATGCCCATGGTAGCTTCCTGATGCGTGGGGAGTGCAGGGTCGAGTTTGATATGTATGAACTCGTGAGAATGAATGCTGCAGAATGGTGTATGCGGCATGGCTGTATCTAGTCCAGAAGCGCCACTTTTAGAAGTTGGCATAATTGTGTAGTGAGTCTGCTAGCACGTGATTGGCTGATGGGCCTGGCCCAGGCATGCCTGGGCCTGTTGGTAGATGGACTGTCTGGAGGAGGGGGTCTGAGTCAAGCCGTAGATGAAAGGCCCCCCATCTGCTGTTAGGGGGGAGTGGAAAGAGCTCTGGTGGTGCCAGGCTGTGTCTGTCGGCCCACCCTGGATGACTCTCCCTCCCGATGGCCCCCTGTCACCTCTGACCTGAGGCTGACAGGAGAGGGAAACCAGATACTCCCAGAGCTTAGGGCTCGCTTACACAAAGACTTCTAAAGAGGGAAACCAGATACTCCCAGAGCTTAGGGCTCGCCTACACAAAGACTTCTAAAGACTTCAAAGCTTTTTCTGTGGATAAGAAGGGGCTCTGCCCCTTCCAAAATGTTCTTGTCTTGTTCTTGTTTTCTGGACTTGAAGCTAGGAGGGGTGGGCGCTGCCCAGCTCCTGGATGCCTGGACTCCTGGGGGACCCCTCTGCCCTGCCTGGGCTGAGGGGGGGACTTGGCTTTACTCCTGGGAGGCTCTGGGACCGTGGCAGCATGGAGGAGCTGCATTTTCCTGGGGAGAGCGCTGGAGCGGGATTTCTAGCGCCTGGTGGCGCTGCGCTTCCCCCTGAGCGCCTGGGAGCGCTCTGCCGGTGTTCTAGCGCTTAGGAGCGCTTCATTTCACCCAAGCGCTTGAGAGCGCTTTTCCTGGACTCTCTAGCGCTTAGGAGCGCTTCAGGCTCGGCGATAGCGCTGGACGCGCTGAGGTGACGCCCGTAGTTATTTACTGCACGAGAGCCCACCTCGCTTTGTCATTCCCTTGGATAGCTGCCCGCCCGCCTGCCTGTCTGAATCGGGCCGCCGCGCTGCCCGCGGCGACCCGGAAGTGGTTGACCGGCCGGCCAATCCTGTGGCGGCCGGCCGGAAGTCCCGCCCCGCGGTCCGCGTGAGGAAGATGAGGAGGCGGGGGGAAGATGGCGCTGCATGGCGGCGGGTCGGCCGGGCTCCCGTGAGCTGAGGGAGCCCGGCGGCATCTGAGGAGGAAGAAGAAGAAGCGTGGCGGTCGGCTTGCAGGGCTCCCGTGATGCGAGGGAGCCCTGCTGCATCAAGGAGCCGCCGCCGCCTGAGAGCCCCGCAGAGAAGAGCCGACGCCGCCTCCCAAGGTACCGGTGAGTGCGGGCGTGCAGGGGACAGTGCTGCTTCTGCTCCTGCTCCAGGAGGGAGTTCGGGGGTGTTCCTTGCCGGTGAGGCAGAGTTGGTGCTTGGGCGGCCCCGGTTGGCAGTGGGTCGCCCCAACGTTAAGCCAGAGCCTTGAGGCTCCACCGAAGGGGCATGATAATTGGGAGCTTGAGAGCTCCGCCACGGCAGAGAAGAGAGGAGGGGCGCCGGGACACCTTGTCGGTGTCCGCCCCCCCCCCAGTGGCGCGAGAGCGCGCCTGTTGCCAGTGCGAAGCCACGAGGGCTTCAAGGGCGGCCCCAGTTGGCAGTGGGTCGCCCCAGCGTGTGTGAGCCCAGAGAGGCTCGTAGAGGCATAATTTACCTTGGTGCATCTAGGGCGGCCCCGGTTGGCAGCGGGTCACCCCAACGTGGTCTCGAGCCCAGAGAGGCTCCACCGAGGGCCCGTAGCTGTCTAAGAAGTCCCTGTGAGGGGCTTGGGGCACCATTGTCTTTTAGAGCCTGTGTGGCTCCAACGTGTGCCTATTGTTTTTAGAGCCTGTGTGGTTCCAACGATTGTCCAGTGTTTTAGAGCCTGGGTGGCTCCAACGTTTGACCAGTGTTTTCAGAGCCTGTGTGGCTCCAAGCTTCGGCGCAGTTTGCACCTGAGGGCCAGTGAGGGCCCTGGCGCAGTTTTGATGATTCTCCAGCTGTCCAGCAATTAGTGGGCAGCTGCACCGTTTAGGCGCAAGTTGGAGAGAGAGTCCCTGTGTGGGACAGCGAGGGCACCGTGGTGCCAGGCCTACCCAGCTGCGCAGCACTTAGTGCCAGCTGCTACGTTTAGGCCCTTGTGAGTGTTCCCAGGGGCCCAGCAAGTAGTGGGCCCCTGCATCGTTTAGGCCCCTGACATTGAGACTCAGGGCGTTCTAGCCCCAACAAGGCCAGTTGGCCTAGGGATTGCCACAGGTGGTGGCTTATGTAGGTTTTGCGCAATTGTATGGTTCTTGCACCTCTGAATGTGATTTCTTGCATCATGTCTTATTCCTGCACCTCTGAATGTTTTTAGACATCATGTGACTATTGCGCTACTGTATTATTCTGGTACCTCTGAATGTAATTTTATTGCATCATGTGCTTTATTCTTAACACCGCTGAATGTGTAGGTTTATACATTATGTGTTTCTCTTTACTACTCCTCTGAATGTATATCTAGGCATCATGGGTACTGTGTTCTCTCTTAGACCCCTAAATGCTGTGTGATACTTAGGTGGTTTGCCTTTACTACTCCTCTGAATGTGGTTCATACATCATGGGTAATGTGTTCTTTCTTAGACCCCTAAATGCTGTGTGATACTTAGGTGGTTGTTCTTTTTAGTACAGGTGGTCCTAGTGAGGTCCTGGTCCCCTGCGTGACAGTCTCCCAAGGAGTTTAGGGTTGCGTAGGTGGTACTTACCTGTTCCCAGTAGTTACTGGATGTGATCTATAACTGTTACTTTGTGTTACAGTGAAGTTTATATACTTTTATTCTAATTTCTGACAAGTATTTCTATATCTGCAAAGTGTTGATTCAGACAGTGGCCCATGTGGCCCTGTCTTGTAAATAATCCCTTGTGAATATTGCCGTGCCAGTTGGCACAATGTACATGTGTGATTTCTATCTGATACGTTTTTGACAATACAAAAGTTATTTTAATATAACCTTGTGTGGAGTCTCTTTTGTGGTGTACCTAGTATGTTGTTGCTGTTGTGCGCTGACGCAAATGCTTTACACATCGCCTCCGAGTTTAGCCTAGACTGCTTGCGCCATGCTACCTAGAGGGTGAGCAGGGGTTATCTTGGCGTGTGACTTCCTTGCCCTGACTGGAATGGTGGTTTCGGCCTGGCTTTGGCGTCAGCCTTAGCCTACCCGAAATAGCCGGCTTCCAACAATATATAACTCACCCCTATGTTAATCCCTGAACAGGGCATAGGGTAGGTTGTATTGTAGTTAAAAGGTAGGACATGTGTTTTTAAGTTTTACATGTCATGGTAATGAAAACTCCCACATTAATTTTTCAACACTGTGAGGTCTTACTCTCCCATAGGATAACATTGAGTTGCCTTATCATATTTAATAAGTACACATTTTTCATTGGAAACCACTTTAAAACTGTCATGTTTGGGCTTAAAAGAATTGTAATTTAAAATCCTCTGTAATGGTAATGTCAGATTTTGAGTCATAATTCTGAAAATGGCACTTTACAAAAGTTGGCATTTTCTTGTCC
Source organism: Lissotriton helveticus (assembly GCF_964261635.1). Taxonomy (NCBI): domain Eukaryota; kingdom Metazoa; phylum Chordata; class Amphibia; order Caudata; family Salamandridae; genus Lissotriton; species Lissotriton helveticus. The sequence goes on from NC_136067.1 coordinate 1,877,251,566, forward strand.
TAATCATTTGGTGCCTGCAGCCTGTGTTCTGGGTCACATGACTGTGAATAGTTGGCAGTTAGCCTTTGTGTATTCCTCCAAGACAGTGAGACAAAGGGGGACTAGGGTTGGCATGTGGGCCATCCTGCTAGGATGGCTGGGGTGGAGTTAACTGCCCCACTTACATTTCAATGGGTTGCTTCCATCACACTTACATAGGAACTTGACACCAGGCTTTTGTCACCCCAGACCACTTGGAATCTTGGCAGGGCGAAGGAAGGATATTTCCAGAACCGGACTGGTGGGGTAGCCTAGACATTTCTCCAACTTCTAGGTATAAATATTTGACCCTTAGATCAACTCTTGAGTTCACGCCTGGACCTGCAGAGGACAATCAGAAGAACTGCCTCGTGCTCCAGAGGACTGCCTTGTTGCTTGATGCCTGCTTTGTACCTCAGAGGATTTCCCTGCTGTTACCAGAGGACTGCTCTGCTGCTTAAAGTCTGCCTTGTACCCTCAGAGGACTGCCTTGCTGCTTGAGGCCTGCCTTGCTGCTAGAACCCAGAGCTACCAGAGTGACTCCAATGACTAGTTGGCTGGCCTCCTGTTTACATCTCCAGGGACACAACAAGCTCCAACAACTTTGAAACCTGCACCTGGACCCTGCCTGAAGTGAATGCCACCCTCCAAGTGGTGCTCAACCAGTCCTGGACAATTGGGAGTGGCACTAAAGGTGTCCAAACAACTAAACCTGAAACTTCAAACTTGGAAAATGTCCACTAAAAAGTGGCCAGAGAACCGACGGGAGACTAGGACTTAGGTGCTCGCTGATCCGCCCATGGTGCCTCAATAGTTGGCCTGACTTTGCGGGAGCTCTTGCTACTTTCTTCTCTGCAACATCAAATCCTGTTCAGTAGGACTTCTCAGGAGGGGTATCAGGCCTCATGGAGCCCTCGTTGGTTACAGCCTGCAGCTTCATCTTGATGGAGAAAAAGTGACAAAGTCTGAATACAGAAGTCTTCACTGCGACCCTGTCCAACGACTTCCCGACGATGAGGCTTCCTCCTTAGATACTGCTGGCTTCCTTGCCCCACTGAACTATAACTTCTCAGAAACGTTTTCTTGAAATTTCTAAGTCCGAAGGTAAGCCGAGACAGGGGCCAATCCACCTAATATAGGCGAACGGCGCTTCAACGTGGTAGGCCTTAATTTCTGACTTTGCCCCAGTCTCACGCGACTAGATACCTGCAGTTGATGACTTGATCTTCTAGGCGCTATTTTTCATTTAAATGTAAACATTCATAACTCTGGTACTACTGATTGAATTTAATTCATTTTGTGTCATTTAATTTATTACATTTTTCTCTAGTATTATAGATTGGTGTGGGATTTTACTTATGTTGTGTTTTTACTTTATTACTATTTGTGTGCTGCATACATGACTCCAAGTGAAGCCTAACAGCTTTTCTGCCAAGCTACCAGACTTTCATGGACAGGTTCATTTAATGACTTTTGTAGTTCACCCTCGCAGGAATTGTGGTCGCTGCTTGATTAGGGTTTTTACCTACCCTTCAATTAAAAACCCTATTTCCTGCAATCAGTGTAATTTAAACCATGTGACATCACACTGCTGGTGGAAATTCCACATTTGGCAGTTAAAGGATGTCTAGTCCCGAGGAAGGCAATAGAGAATAGAATTTTTTTTTTTAAATTTGCAGATGCGTTTTTTCCTTTTTTTGACAGTTTTTGTAGAGGGTAGTAGATTTCCTGCCTCTCGCATAACACGACTTGCGCTTGTGGACCAAGAACCCTTACCGGACCTTAAATCTCTTCCAGGAGGGGCGAGTGGCTGAGGAGTCCCGGGGTTTCCCCTTTGCCACCTTTAGACAGCACAATCACACCATAACAGTGCCTTGTTAGCTATTTGTTTCTAAATCCCTCGTCTATCTTGCATTTAAAGTAAGCTCATTAATATCTCTCTAAGGAACATTCTTGTTCACTCTTCTTACAGTGATATTTGCTCAGAGATAAATTGTAATGTTTCTTTTGTGCTGAAACATTTCCAAAGGTGAAGGGGAAACCCTAGGACGTAGGGTGCCTTGTTCCTACCGAGTATGATTGCTGAGAACAGTGGTGCAGCTAATTAGGTGAGTCTGATCTGACATTTGCATCCCCCTGCTTGCTGCTTTACTTAAGAAACAGCGAGCAATTAGTGAACGGAGCACGAAGCTGCCCCAGGCCTTTGCCCGCAGGACGCCTCACCGAAGATGGCGCTGATCAAAGCACGTGCTGCGTGTTCCAGTCCGCGTGCGTCCTTTCATGGGGAGATTTCCAAAGCAGCCACACAGCTGTGCTTTCTGGCGTCTCAGCTTGAAAGCAATTCATTGTTCATGAGGAGGGTCAACAAGCACTTTCTATCGGCGCCAGGATCACCACAGATTGGAGGACATTTCTAATTCCCAGTAACTATTGTTTGCATTGGCAAGTATTGAAACGCATGTTTCATGCAATGAGAGCAATATGTGTGCTATCAGAGATTAGATGCCTGGTTCTGCCAGTAGAGTTTCTGAGCCCTAATGAACCATGACCTGCTAAATTTGCAGGAGGGCTAGGTGCTTCTCCAATCAATGCCTTCCTTTAGGCACGAGCCCAGTCATACTCCCATCCACTGAGCGTTGTTGATATGTAGGACCTTTTCCAGCATGGGAAGAAAACTAGTATTTGAGCGTCAAAGGGGGTAAAATGTGTGTAAATGGCCCATTAAACAGCCCCTCACATGCTTTATTTTCTCAGTTTGTGTTTTTCACTCACAGAAAAAGGACAACAAATCTAGATGAACTCTCCGGTGGCACTGGTAATTCCATAGAGTTTTAAGTAAAGAATGAGGAGAAGTGAGGAGAAGAGAACAAGCATTGGAAATGCAATAGGTCTCGCATTTGTTTAAGTTAGAGCTATTGGCATTACAATTGGGAATGTCTTCTACCTATGTTTTATGAAGTGTATGCATGTGGTGTGTAGTGGAATTGTGTGGGTTGGATATGATTAGTTAGTTTTGTAATTGTGTGGTGTGCAGCGGATTTTGGTAGTGGAATTATGAGGCATTGTGTGCTGTGGAGTTATGTTGATACTAAATATGTGGTATTGAGTGTAATGGAATTATGTGGAGTGGGATTGTGTGTGATGGAGTGTTATTATGTGGCATTGTATTTTGTGTTGTGGATAGGTATGTAGTGCAGTTTACGGATGTGGTGTGCTGTTGAATTTTGTGGTATTATGTGGTTATAAACAAAGTCCGTGGCAAGCCACACATTAGCAGCAGCACCTAAGGGGCAGGTCTATTAGGAGGCACAGCCAATGGATCTCAGCAATTGTGACAACTAATCGTTTTACCAAAGGAAATGTCTTTTAGCTATGTTATGGTAGGATCCTATGCCAGATATGCGACCTTAACTCAGTAAAGAAACCAAGGACTGGATGTGCATGTGGTTTGCAAGATTTTATGTCCTACTGACAGACATGGGGAGAAACTCATTTTGATTTCAGCACCAACCTTGTAGCTGTGTGGCGTCATAAACCCCCACCTGCAACCTGAACCCAGGCAGCTGGAGCCAAGTCAGTTCAAAGAATGAGCTATACAAGAGTCATATAATGCATGACGCATGAGAGATAGATTGAGCAATGAAGGAATGAAGTGCTGTATATGAAAAATGGAGATAAACTCTGCTTTCTATCTGCTTTGGGAGAATTCCCCTCTTGAGACTTAAGGGGTTAATTAAAAGCAATGCTGAAGGGCTTTTCTAATATAATACCTTTTGAACCGGAAAACAGAGGGGTGGTGGTGTCCAGCATTTGGCAAAAAGAGATCCTTGAAAAGTTGGAGAAATAAAACAGAATCAAACATATGCTGATTAGGAAATAACATAAACTGACAGTGTCCAAAGCATAACCAAACTCCAAATCTTAAGCATTCATTCATTTGTGGGTGATTAGCGCTTGTGCTGATGTCTACAGTATTTCAACCTGTGACTCCTGGGATGTCATAGGTTAATGCAGGTCTCTGCCTTGCTGCTTTTTGACTTTAGTTGCGACCTGGAAGCAAAATCTCTCTTGCAAAATTCTTGATCAGACTGGAATTTATTTGTTCACCTATAGCAAATACATATTTCTGTAGGTGTCCCTGCTAATGGGCTTGCCTCATGTTTATGACACACTGCAGTGGCAGCTTCCCTGTGGAACGCTCTTGTTGATGTCTATAACTTACAGTGGCAGTGTTTGAAATCCCAGCAGCTGTCTTACAAGGTCAGTGTCACAAGAGTTCATCAGAATTGCTTTCTGCATCAATCTTGTGCTCTGCCCTTTGACCTCTGAGAAGTACCACTGGCCTTATACTTTAAGCCCTTAGATTCCAGTATTGAAGCACCTGAACTCGAATAAGTCTCCAAAAGATCTTTTAACGTGCCTGGGGCAGTGATTCCTAAATAACAATTTTGTTCTCTCTTTTATTCCTGCGCCTCAATCAGTATTTGATGGCTGTGGAGACTGACATTATATGGTTATGTTACAATTACTGGCGCCGAGCTGCTTATGCTGCTTTCTATATGTGTGAAAGATTGTAGTGGAGTGTGACAAACGGGAAGAGCAGGCTGTGATAAAATGATTCTTTGATAGTTAGCAAGTATTCCGCCGAACAGGTCGCATGTTATTTGTCCATCCCGGTAACGTCTGTCTTTTGGCTGTATGCAAAATTAATTACTTTTTATAAACAAATTTCGACCTAGACAGTTTTTGCAAGCATGCTTATGATATAAAATTGTATATACAGAAATGTCAGGCATAATTAAATTGAAAGCTTGGCAGCCATGTTTGGTTTTAGCTTAAAAGCACTCTGCTGCTCACAACTTTATGGTTTAAAACGCACTGCTCGGGTATGCGGAGATCATTAGATTCAAAACCGTTGTGTCCCCCGCAGCCTAACATCTTCGAAGTTCCTGGCTTTCTGCAACACTTACTGATGGCCATAAAGCCTTTTCTTTGTGCGCTCGGATATCTGGATCATTTGCCAGATGACCAGCTAATCCGAGGTCTAGCAAGAGGCGCAGCACGGCACAAAAAGTAGTGTTTTAAAAAGCGCCGCACAAACAGTAGCGCTTGTGAAAAGCACAGCAACCTTAAAAACAAGGCAGAGGCTAGTTGGATTGCTCGGTAAAGTGGTTAATACCTTTAGTGAATGTGCAACAACTCCCTGACTGTGCAGTAGAGCCTGGTGGGGGGGGGGGCGGGATGCGAGCGAGTGGGAGGGAACGGGCCAAGCCGCGCTGGAGAAGCGTCACGGAGAAGCGAAAGGGTGAGAGAAGAGGCATGGAGACGGGGTAGAGCATTCCATTGAAGTGTGAAGCTCTCGCCGGGTCTGATGGGCAAACTGTGTAGCTGAATCATTACTGAAAGTGGTATTTCGATGTATTGAAATATCACACAGAAAAAATTATGCAAGTTAAGATGTGGTCATCTGTCTGCATGCCTTTTATTGAAATAAAACAAGTTTGTGTGCCAATGTTTTTGAATAGTTCTGCCGGCACCAACATACACAAAGACAGACACACAGGGCGCATGCAGGAGGACACTGTAATGCCGCGCGGCATTAAAAAACAAGTGCCAGAAATGCCTGAGGCACAGCGCACGCCTGGGGATGCCTGTGGGAGGGAGGCTGGTGGCTTTGATGTGCACGCGCTTTTTAGGTCAATGCGCTTGCGCATTGAGCTTGCTTTTCACAGGCACAGCATCAAATCGCCCGATGGTTAAGCTCTGGTTAAGCCCCAATATCTCTCACAAGCTCAATGCGCAAGCACATTGACAGGCTCGACCTAAAAATGAGGGATGATTGGGGAGGGGGACTCGGCAGTCCATTTAGCCAAAGGGGAAAGGAGATAGTTGCATTCAGTAGTCCTTTAAAGTGTCTGTTTCAGACTGCCGGAGCTTGGGGGGACGGGTGATTTGGGGAGGGAGCATGGCTGAAATGACTCGCCATCCTCAGCAGACCCCTAGGTTGTTTCAGAGCCCATGTCATCCTCTTCGGAGGATCCAGGCATTCTGCGAAGCCTCCTTTCGCACCATGTTCGGGATGTGTACTGCCAGTCTCCTGCCCCTCACCCCGTCCTCGATTAAAATCTTGAATGGCTGCCAACTTCTTTCAAATCTAAGCATTTGATCAGCCAATATCGCTGTCAATTTTTTCATAGAGCAATGTGCTAGATCATTGCCCACTATAAACCTAGTGTGGGGAGGCACTTTGCTTCCAACAGAGGAATAATGTAATCTAACCAGCTGGTAGGAAGTGTGGGATCAGCCACTTCATGTGTGAATACTTGGGGTATTCTTTGCCACCCTCAGATGGCCCAGTATTACAACTGGATGCTCGGATGTACGCCATGACAACGCAGGCTTTTACACCGCGCTGCTATTACGACGCATCCATTATAACGCAAGGCGTTACAACGACTTGCGCTGTAGGCGCTGGATTTTGGGATAGAATGATTTACTATTCCAGCTCCAGCCTACGCAACAGTAGGAAAGGTGTTGGAATATTAAATCTACTATTCCTTCGTCTCTAGCGCCATCCAGCGCAAGTCATTGTAACGACTTGCGTTGTAATGGCAGCATTGTAATGGCAGCACGGTGTAAAGCCCGCGTTGGCATGGCTGTCTCTTGATATATCTATACCTTTTATATCCTACTGATATGCATTCAGGGTGGAAAGTAAGTCTGGAGCTTAGGATAGGATCACCAGACATGCACCATCATACACCTAATCTGACAGTCTCTCCAACATGTGTCAGAGTCCTCAAACATGGCCTTAAGCCTGTCCGGGGTCAAATACCACCTGGCTAGCACTTTGTAAGAGTTCTGCTAATATGTTGTTCAGATGGAAGCCTTCGCTGCCCTCAACCAAATAACCTCAAATGCATCCTTATCAAGGCTTCTTTCCAAGTCAGCCTTCCACCTCTCCATGTAGCTGTGCCATATCAAGTCTGAACTCATGTGTAAAGCCTGGTGTAGGTGGCAGGTACCTGCCGAGTGGAGGACTGCTCAAATATTATTTCTATAGGAATTAACTTGCTGCTTCCTTGGGGTCATCTCTGTCTTGCTCTCTCTCTCCCGATCTGCCCCAATGAAGAGCTTGTAATAATTTGAATCGACCTCTATTAGGGATTTTCTATAAGTTCTTGAATTCGTCTCTGGTTTTTAAGATTCCATAAAAAAAATTTTTTAATTTAAGTGGGCTTGACTCCACATCTAAAAAAAATGTGGGTTGTGTTGCCGTGGTAGAGAGCTCAGATTAAGTGTGTGGGGGGCGGAAAAGGGAGATGATAAAGTAGTGACCTTTCTGCTCCGAACCAGACCCTTGCAATAATCAAGTAATATGATAATGGTGTGTGTAATGTTCCTTCCATGTGACCTCTGATGTGTAGTGACCATATCAGGTGCTTTAGTGGGGTGGGGACAGAGCTTCTTCTACGAAAGAGGCAGGGTTTTGTCCTAACAGGTATCGTATCTTCAATGCCGGACAAATCTGGGCTGCCCATATATATTGGCAGATACCAGTGAGAACAATGCCTCTTTTCGTGTGACTCTTAAAGAGAGTTGCCTTAGTGTTCTTAGGAAAGCTACCCTCCCATAAAGACTGGATCTCCTTCAATATCTGTCTAGGGAATGCTAGGAGAAGGGTCTGTGTTACATATAGCATACGACGGAGAAAGTTCAAGAAGCTCAAGATGTCATGAGCCAAGTGGACAAGTTTAATTGTTTTGCCTCGTGTCAGTATAGACTAGTTATTGTTTATCCTACAGATAATGGACTCCATTGCGATTTTTTTTCAAAAGGCCCCTATCTCAATCCCTTCATAATCTGGATGCTATTGGACTGTTCACAGTTAATTTTTATCTGGGCTAAAGGGCGCATATAATTTGCTATTATAAGTGGGGATATGACGGGTCTAATGGGAGATTTAGATAAGACTTTGTTAATGAACTGCCAGTCTACCCAGTCAAAGGCCTTTTGACCGAGAAGGACCCTCAGAGTTTCCTCAAGTGGAAAAGGTGTGGCGCAGCAGCCAGGGTGCCTGACTCCTAACTACAGGGTTCACGGTTCGAACCCCGGTGCCAGTGGCAGGTTAGCCCAGCACATGTGACTCTGGTCAATAGCTCGCTTAATATTCGGGACGCCACTTCCGAGGTATCTGTGCGCCTTACAAATATTGATATTTCATTTCATAAGATTGACAGCAGTGGAGGTGATAATTTTTGCAGGGATGGGGAGGGGGGCCACACATGTACACATACACACTGACTCATACCCATGCATTCACAAACGTGCACACTCGCACCCATTCACAACACTCACTCCCTCTGGTTTAGATGTGCTATGGGATGGGATGGCATTAACCTTACTGCAAGGTGTGTTTACATCCAAAATGTCATATATGCTATAGTCACAATCTACAGTCTCAGCCTTACTAGCTTTGTCTCTGTAAGGTTTATTTCTAAAAAAACTCTTGAGTTTGCTTTTACAAATGAATTTAAACTGATCAATGTGTATTTGCTCATAATGACATTTATTTGCAGGGCACAAACTGAGCTCCTTTTTTAATATATATTTGTATATTTCTAGATTTTTAATCCTTACCAGTGGGCTCCTTGCTAATTTTGCGTATACCTGTGTGATTCCCTTTGTGCACATTGGATGACTGCTACCAGACATTCCATTGATGCAGATGTTCTAGAGTGCTTGCTTTTGTGTATCATAAGTTGCCTGTCAATCTTGTTTAGTAGGATAGAATGTGTTAACTATGTATGAGCATTTACCAACATCAGTTGTTGGTATTAAACCAGTAATTTTTATTAATATTTTTTAACAGATGAATGTCTACATTGCTAAATGACCTCATATTTGGAACATTTTTAAACATATAGGTTTTTGAACATACTATAGAAGATACTTTTTTTCCTTATTGTCAGTCAATGAAGTTAGATGTTTTTAATTTAAAGATATTTTTCTTCTTTTTTGGTTTTCCTTTACCTTCTATTGCTACTGATAACGCCTAAATTCTTATCTTATCTACTTGCATCTTTTTTCCTGCTAGGAAGTGTAAACCTTTGCATTCGTAACATTTCCAAATTACCAATTCAATTCAAAGGATCACTGACTATGAAATACATTTTTGGGGAATTTATTACAAAGCCAAAAACAACTGCACATGCAAGCACCACAATACAGGGTTAAGAAAATAGATGGGCACTAATACAAACATAATCCTATGCAGGAGTCTCATCCGACTCAGCATCAAAATGATCGTAAGCTCTAGAAGAATTAAGCACACAATTACAGTTCCAATCTGGATCTGGGGACTCATTAACCTAGAACAGAAAAGTTAAACTATCCCTACACTATCACTAAGATGACATCCCTACTTAGCATTGCTCCCAGGCAAGAGAGAAAAAGGTGTCAGTAGTGAGGACTCCTTAGAAGTTCACTCACTTGCATAGGTAAGTAACCAAAGCTACCGAGCTTGTTCTAAGATGCTCCTTTCCTTGCTCTGTTTCCCTCCGATTCCGTAACTCATCCTGTCTCCCGCCTGCCTCACTAACTCGAACTAACCCGAAGTACCTCGAACTAACCCCACCTGACTCGAACTGACTCTCCTCCCACGGGGCACTGTCCCTAATACAAAACCACAGAACAATAAAACACGCCCTTCTCACGCCCTTTTGGCCAGGTCTTCCTTCTGTAACTTTCCATTGAAACTTCGACTTCATCCAAAAACTGTTTGGTCGTCCTTTGGTGCCAGGCACCTTCTCCGCTGAAAGTATAATACCTGCATTCCTGTGCACTCCCATGGCAGCTTCTCCAACCGTCCTAACTCCTAAAACAAAGGGTTATTCCACCTAACGAGGTGTATGTCCTTGCAGCTGCAACAAGAAACATGTGAGCGAAGCAACCTTGCACTCACGCAAATCTTCTGTCTAGCTTCTTTTCCCAAGGAAAAATAAATTTCAGGCCTACAATATTCAGCTAACATAAGAAATTACAAACAGGGCTTCTCATTGCAAAGCATAGAGAAATCTTACTAGGCCTTTACACGTTTACACATACATTTCTAAATCACTTTATAAGCATTGATTCATTACTTCTACATAGATAATAAGCAAACTACATGTGCAGACTTTAATAGGGTGCACGTTTAAATCTAAAGCATCACTTTACACGTGAACTAATTCATTATGCATCATCTAAAACACAGTTTCAATCAAACACGAAATTGATCTGCATGAATAACTCAATTACATTACTATACACGTTAACATATGCTGTTTTAGTACTGCATCTTTAATAACTGCATTCCTCTAAATATGCGGGTGCTGACTATCGGTGATTATGATGCACCCCTACAATTGTCAGAATAACATGATGCTCTATCAGTCCTCTTATTATCGGTATACCATTTGCATGCTGTTGGCTATGCGGTACACAGCTAACCATACCAGCACCTTGTTCTCCTTTTCACCCGTCAGTGTATGGCTGTGTTTTCTGCTTTTAAGGGTCATCTTGGACCATATCTCTTGGACTTTCTTGATTGGTGTTTGTTTTCGTATAATTTTGTGTTTATGATTTGATATATGTGTCTTTCTGCTTCTACAGTCCTGAGGAAGTCTTAGATCAAACGAAACATGTGTTGGTGGTGCTTGGATTAAACAACACATTGTTAACATCTGTATTTCCTCCATGCAAAGTGCATTGGGCATGTTATGATCATATGTGTATTTCCAAATTTGATTCTTTCTTTTTATTCATGTATTCAGACAATACAGTTTTTGTATGAGTTGAGTAACAGAAATATTTAAAAAAAACAATTTTTTGACGTAAATCAAATCAGTGTTTCTAATGCAATTTCTGACTATAAAATGTGATCATTTAACATTACTTGTATGTTGTGCTCCAGGCTTGTGTTGGTTATTATGTATAGCAGCGTCCTCGGAAATTGTCCATGATTGCACTTCTTTGCAGCAGGAGTGTTGTCTGTTGTACCACATGATAAGTTTCTTTACTGACCACATTCATGGGGGATTTCAGTGCCGATTGCATCCCTCCACTGCTTCCATTTGTAATAGTTATTATTCTGTAGCATCTCCTGGATGGCCATACAAACATCTAAAGGGTAATCAGTGCTTCTAATTCCAGTAGGACATTTGGTCCAAATCTGGAGGATTATATTGCCTTAGATAGGTGTTCTGTGCGTCGAGGTCCTGCCCATGATACATATTCATGTAAAAATCTGTGAACACCGTCAAAATATCTTGGGTTTGTGACAAGATTGCAGGTCTGCAGTTTTTGTATATATTTGTGCATTTGCAGGGCCTTCAGTTTAAATGCAGTCTACCGTGCCTCCCAACTCGTAATACCTAGGGTTGGTGTACAGCATTTTTTGGCTGTTTCCCAAATAAGAGATGCTCAAGTTGCCATTGCACCTTGCACAGGGGACAAAATGTACTTGATTTGGCAGTCTAGCTTATGTTGCTGTTCTAGGGCGAGGATTCGGGATTTTAGTTCCCTCTGCCTCTCTTTTGTTAGTGTCTGGAATGTGGACGTAGGCAAAATCAGCTCACCTCTCCGAACTGCAGTGTAACAAACCATCCCAGGTGGGAGTTCACCTGTATCGTTTTCTTGAAAATAATGAAGAACTGGTCAGAAGAGGATCACAGGTATGGTACCTTTGCAGAAGTTCTGTAGTAGTGAAAATACAGAGTGTCACTGGAGGGGGTGCCATCTCTCCCCCTTCATGGGGATTTGGAATGGCTCAACCTATTGCTGGAATATAAACTACTACTTATGTCATGCACGTTATGATAAACATATAAAATACGTTTCTTAACGCCAATAATACCTATTCAAATTCTTTTTTTAACTGTCTGCTTATAGTACCCCTGAACAGGATGTTCTAGGATCCAGGCATGGAGATTTGTTCCCTATCCTTGCCTTCAGGACAGTGCGCTACTTAATTTTGGACATTTTATTTGTGTGTTTAGCCAGGACTCTTCTGCAATAACATTGTTAAGATAGAAACATGAATTATTTCACCAAAACTATAGAATATTCCTGATATGTACATATGATTATCTGAATGGGTACAATTGGCATTTACCATTTATATCTATAGTTAATTACTGGAATTACAAAATAATAATGATTGTCAATTACTGTTCAGTTGCGCAAGCAGACTAGCTAGACACTAAAAAGCTGACCTAGAGTGTACCAGAGAAGGTACTTGTGTACTTGGCTGCGTATATGATTGCCTGTCCAGAAAAACACTTGGTTCACCCACTCTATTTACAATTGAGTAAATCGTCATGTTTCTACCAGCAGACCCTCCACTGGCTCTGGCAGTGAAAACCTTTGAATGATAACCTGAATGACACTGGGCTGGCAGTCGAAGTGCCTCTGACCATCCGCCTTTCTTAGGATGGACATCCCAATGCATTTTCTTCCTATTTGGGACCACCAGGGAAATCTTGGCAGATCACTAGGGCAGCAGAGTACATCCCCCCCCCTCCCCCTGCAGAACGTATTACAACCCACCACGTGCTAAATTAGCTCCTAAATTGATTATCAGAGAGCATACTCACAATGCAGAAGATAGTTACCATTTCAACAGAGGAGGAAGAATTTTTAACATAACTTTTAAATCTTGTAATGCTTCAGGTTCAGGAAGTTCAGCATCACATCTTAACCCAGGGTAGGTGCAAAAGATACTTTTAAGGTATATCCTTTCCATTGTTAAGGTTACGTGCCAGATTATTAATATATCTCATCTTGCCTTCATATATCCATTTAGACCTGCAGATGTCAGTGGCTAGCAGAGGGATTAGTCAGAGTGGTAATATCTAGAATCTGTGCTCTAAGAGGGCCAGAGGAAAACCTTTCCAAATAATTCTAAGTGCTAAGTAATAAAGGCTTTGACATGAAGTCTGCCTAATTGGGAAGCAAGCGAACATATTTTCTGCTTTCCCAAGTGGAGGGCTTTTGTACACTTTTAAAGTAAGAAATCATACTGTGGTGTGAGAAAAACAGTTACGCCCTAGAGCACAATATTAATACATAAAACACATCACATGGTATAATAACATCCGACTAGCATCTAATGACTATGCTGTTCTATGCATTACACAGAGAACAATGCCACATTCAAAATATAAACAGCACCTCCGTTCAGTTGAAGGAAGTGGCCTTTAATTTTATACAATTGTATTGCGTTGTGTCCAGGAACAAAAAACATTACATTTTATAAATGTTGCAGGGCGAGTAAGACCATAGAACTGACACAATTTCACACAGTTATTTAATAATGGAGATCACAATCAATCTTCTCAGAGCACAGGCAGAAAGGGAAAAAACAAGTTAATGTCATGTTGAAACCTCCACCTGCATTAAAAATGGGCAATCTGAAAACACAAGTAGGCCAAAGCCCACTAGTGCCAAGTATAGCATTCTCATTATATTGAACATAGTTCAAAAATTACATTTGCCACTCTCTAGCATTAATTAAATAGCAGAATTATTATTTATGGAATCTGCTTCTACATTTTCAATAAATAAGATATACTTGGAGTGCGCTTCGTGTCAGCCTTTAGCTCATGATTGGATGGATGTGTTATCGATCTCAATAGCTTGCTCTTGATTTGATGCCTCTCCTTCCGATTCTTGTGTTTTTCCCACCCAAGATCATTTTGGTCCCACAATGTTCTGATTGGGTCCCCTCTCACCCATACTCCCCATCCATCCCAATCCCTGAGTTCTATATCATTTATATTTTGTTTTACTTTGGTCCTGCAACTGCAAAGTGCTATCATGCTCCTCATTTTGTATGAGTTTCTCTTTGACTTCCCAGCCGCTCCACATCCCTGATGCTTCCTGGCCTATTCACCATCTCGCTGCCTGTGTTCTATAAATTTTCTTCTTATTTATTTATTTAATAATTTATTTTTAATGAGGGCTCCACCACTGCAAAGTGTGGCTTGACTGCTCACTTTGCATGTGTTTCCTTTTGTCTTTCTTTCAAATTTCAGATATAACAATGCTGTATGCTATGTTAGAAAGTATACATATGTATGCGTGTATTCATTTATATTTATATTGGCATATACTTATTAGTAATGTCGATTTAAATATCAATATAAATGTATATACACACATATGTGTGTTTTTATGTGTATTTAAGTGTTTAAATATACCTAGATAAATATTTCATTTTGATAATTACATTTATGTTACATGTAATTTAAAATGAATAAATATTAAACTAATAATAATTTCATTTTACATATTATATATTACTTTTAAATAAATTCACATTGAATTGATTTAAATAACTATTTTTTTACATAATATAATTATAATTCCCTACAAATCTGCTATTGCTCCTATAGAATACCAGCTGCTGAACACTAAAAAACCCTTACCACCCCTAAACACTATCGATCCTTGAGCCACATATATATATATATATATATTACCTACTGGCGGTCGCCAGTAGGTATATATAGTTAGGATTTTTTCTCTATGGGATTTTTGAAAATTCTATGTCTAATAACTTTGGCGTTTGTGGACGGAATTGGCTGAAATTTTCAGGAAAATGGAACATTTTGTTTCTGAGCAGCCACTGAAAATTTGGGGGGGGGGTCGTCAAGGGGGGCCGAGAAAAAAGGGGGGTCCCAAAACGTGTTTTTGCCATGCAATTTTCCATAGGGCGGTTGGCCTTACTTTTAGCTCGAACGGCTGAATGGATTTCCACGAAACTTGGCAAAATTGTAGATATTGTTTGCCCGATGTGCCTTTGCTAGGTCTCAAGATATGTGGTCCTGTGAATTTTGAGTAAATTAGGTTTAAAAAAAGATATATATATAGAGCCGCGCCCGGTACGCGTACCGGGGAGCGCTCCAGGCGCGCCACGCGACTTGCGCACGGCAAGCTGATTGGTTCTCGGGTGTCTGTAAACATTCGAAACAGTCCGCAGCGGCCGCCATCTTGTGTCTCGGTAGGATTGAGACACAAGAGGTGGCAAGAATCAAAGGGGGGAAATGAGCAAAAGGGGGCAGGGTACACCCCCCTGACCCCCTACTTTTGATGTGGGGGCCATAAAAGGCTCCCGCGGGTGAAATTTTTTTTTTTTTTAAATTCGATTTTCGCGGGGGGGAGCACCCGGTACGCGCACCGGGGAGCGTACGGGGGAGCGTACCATGGAGATAAAAAATGACAGACTTTTGAAAAAAGCTTCTTTTTATAAATTGGAGGTAGTTCTGAAAAGAACTTTTTTTTTGATTTTGTTGTTTTATATATTTTTTTTGTTTTTGTTGTTTTATATTTTTTTTACACTTTTTAAAACAATTTTATATTTTTTTTGGATTTTTGTCAAGGGAAAAACAAAAACAAGGATTCCAAAACTGCTCAACAGGAGCAAAAAAATTTGAAAATTTAGGGACTGGAAGAGCAGCGGTGTTGCTGTTTCTTTAGGGCAATGAGTTCAACACTCTGCTCCCCATAGCAGAGCAGTTCGTCACACTCCGTGCACAAAAATTTGATGCCTGCAAACACCGGCTGAATGTTTGGGACCATTCTTCCACGGGGTGGTCCCGAAGGTGTTGCTCCACCAGTGGAGGTGCTGCCGCCATCTGTGGGTACATTCCGTGCCAGCTCTCTGACACTCTCCCTGGCAAAGTTGTTAGGGTGTATTCTTTTCACATGCCTGATCAAATTAGCATTTCCAAAACTATATTTTTTCAGAGGATTGCCTCTGGATAAACTACTCCCACATATTTTGCAGGTTACTTTGGGAGCGTTGACTTTTTTCTGTCCTTCAGGGATGTCGTAAAATTTCCAGATGAAATGGGTTTTTTTCTTTTGCTGAGGAGGGTCCTCATCTAAAAATCCCTCTGAATCACTGCTGGATGACTCTCTTGCAGCCATTGCTGGAGATCAGAAAAGTAGGAGATAAACAGAGTAGACAGAACAGCTCTTGCTCTCTCCAAGTACAAAGCAATAGTGAGAGAAATGGGCGGGTTTCACACAATTTGAAAAAAAAAAAGTTCTGAACCAATGAAAAGTGTTATTTTAAAGTCACATGGTTTGACGCGCTTACGCTACGCGCCCCGGGGCGCGTCCCGTGCGTGTATCGTAAGCGCATCGGGGCGCTTACGTTGCGCGATCGTATGCGCTTCCGGGTGCGCTTACGCGGTGCGTCATAAGACGCATCTCGCGGCTACGCGATACGTGTCTTATGACGCAAGGCGTGGCGGCTACGCGATACGTCACGATGTTGTTTTCGTTCGCGGCAATAGCGCTTCCGGGACGCGCATCAGTACGCGCCCCGGGGCGCGCCGCAAGATTGCGCTTACCCGTGCGTTCACCTGTCCGCGCCCCGGGAGCGCACCAAAAATAATATAAAAAAAAATAAAAAAATTATAAAATATAAAATTCGATTTAAAATGTATTATTTTTATAAAGATTTGCTATTAAAAAACCTATGAAATTCACTGAAAAAACCATAGGTTATAGACCATATATAGTTAGGAATTAGCATTTACAAAACCTTGAAAATTCACTGAAAAAACCATAGGTTATAGACCATATATAGTTAGGAATTAGCATTTACAAAACCTTATTTTACTCACACAAAACCATTGAAATTCCATATATAGTTAGTTGTACTAACTATATATCGCGCACCCGCAATCCACTGCTGATGATGTCACATATTACATCATTCATGACATGGTCAGTGACATCACTGATGACATCACTGATGACATCTCAAATGACATCACTGATGACATCACTGATGACATCTCATTTGACATTACTCATGACATCATTCATGTGATGATACGATGAACCTCTTCAGACTCTAATATAACCTTAGATACACTCAGTGTAAACAGACACTCACAGACTGTCACTCATCCATGGAGTTACTCACACACCTAATCAGTCTTGCAAAGAATCAATCACACCTCCATTTCCTCAACTATATAGTTAAACACACCTTACTTATTGAAACATATAATAACACATATTTACTCTGTTATACAATCCCTGATACAAGTTCACAATAATCCATACAGCCACTCACACATTCACTGGCTCTTATGCACAGTTATTTATATATGTCAACTACCACATGTACTGTGTTTTACATATGTACTTACTTTGACATGTAGCACTGAGATATCCATTCACTCACCAATACACTCATGCAAACAGTAAACCGCCCATACAGCTGTTTCCACATGCACTTTTGAACCCATACATCTAGTGAATCAACTGCTCACACATCTATGCACAGAGTCATACACCTCCCAGACACCCACACACACACTCAGTCTCCCATACAAATACTTGGCCAACTAATCAATAACCCATATAGTTAGTCATATAGCTAATGATCAACACATGCATCAGATTACAAAACAACAGACACAATGGTGCACAATTTAAAACAGTTTAGTCACTAACCCATGCACTCAGTGAGACACATTTAATCACTCACTTATACAGTCAGTCATGCACCTACTAAATACATCATCCAGACACTTATACATCCACTCATTCTTCAATATATAAGACATATTTTAACTTTACAGAAACATACAGTCACTGGATGTTGTCATCAGTGATGTCATCAGTGATGTCATTTGAGATGTCATCAGTGATGTCATCAGTGATGTCACTGACCATGTCATGAATGATGTAATATGTGACATCATCAGCAGTGGATTGCGGGTGCGTGATATATAGTTAGTACAACTAACTATATATGGAATTTCAATGGTTTTGTGTGAGTAAAATAAGGTTTTGTAAATGCTAATTCCTAACTATATATGGCCTATAACCTATGGTTTTTTCAGTGAATATATATATACACATATATATATATATATATATATATATATATATATATATATATATATATATATATATATATATATATATATATATATATATATATATATATATATATATATATATATATACATATATATATATATACACACACACATACACATATATATTCAATTAAAAATTCAAAGGTTAAAACGTACTTATAGTTAGGAAACCTTTATTTATTTTTTCTATACAAACCAAACTTAAAATACACAAACATTAGACATTTTAAAGTCATAGTTATTCCTTAAATGTATTATTTATACACCACCTTTAAATTAGTATACCTTTATTTCTTCTATCTACACAAATCAAACTTAAAATAAACAAACATTAGAAATTCTAAAGTGACAGTTATACATTTATGCACCACCTTCACATTATTATAACTAACACACCTCCATACACACTGTTTTCAGGTCGCTAACCACACAACAATTACTATAACTGGCCACTCTACCATTCACTGTGCTTTCACAAATTATGGGATTTCAGATGTCATTAGTGTTGTTATAAATGCCATGTTTTCTATGGTATAAGTGATGTAATATGAAACGGTATAAGCAGTCCATAAAGAAGAAGTGGGTTTGTTTATTGTTGTGTGGTTAGCACACCCTGATTTTCTTTAGCTGAAGCCCCAAAAAAATTATAGAAAATTAAGAACAATATTTTAACACACCTAAAAAAAGTTTGTTGCCACTTTTCTTGTTTGAAAATATAATTTTTTATTGTTGTTTGTCATATCTGTGTATTAATGTTAAAAGGTGTTACAATATGTTAAACAGAAAATGTAATAGTTCAAACATGGGCCTAGATTTACTAACACTTTGTTCTGGCTTTGCATTACTTTTGTAATGCAAACATGGTTAAAAGAGCTATGGTGGTATTTCCTTTCAAACAGAAATCTGGATTTGTTTTGAAAAGTCAACAAAAATAGTGCACAGTTGCGCCATGCGCTGCTTTGCACTACTTTGCTTTAAGCGGATATTCCATGATCTGTATATGGGTATTACCTTGCAACCACTCATAGATTTTGATGCATATCGTTATCTACTAATATTGGAAGACTAGGATTTGTTCCAAAAACCTTACATCTCTTCAATGCAGATATAACTGTGGCAAAAGTGTTAAAACTCTCCAATTTTTCCAACTTTGCATATGTACTGCACTGGTAGGGTCCCCTTCTAGTACAAAACCTACAAGCATGCATCCTTGCACTATGGGGCAGGGGTGTGTGCATTGGCACATGGTAGTATAAAGTGTGCAATTACCAGTACCAGGAGAGAGGAATACCGCACCATGTGAGTGGCGCAGCGAGGGGGTGGCGACATGCCACCCTCCTTGCAGCCATCACAGAATCATGAGCACCCCCCCACTCTCACAAATGGCTGCTGTCCCGGGGAAAAATCGTTAGCACCCCCCTGCTCTTACCTGTGGCCGTTGCGGATTCGCCAACACCCCTCGCTCTCACATACGGCCGTCACCGAGGCGGAAAATGCAGGGGCCAAGACAGGGGGGCAAAGGTCTAGCTACGCCACTGCACTATGGCACCATGTCTTAGTATATATGCTATTTGTTTCACTCTGCATTTGCCGCAATGCAGCACAGCATCTTTGGTTCGTCGTCGAACAATCAGGTTTGAGTATTCCATTCTGGTACCACAGGAGTACAGCGGTATTAACCTTCATGTCTAACCCAAGTCCCTCTTTAAATGCTAATTTCTCAAAAATGGCTGAATGGATTCAAACCAAATCTCAAAAAGTATGCTTTTGAGAGTAATATTCTAACTTAGAGCCAAACTTGGTGCAATCACTTTCAGCTGTTTTCCTATATCGGAGAGCAAAGTTTTCTATGAGAATTAAAATGGGAGATCACACTTTTGGGATTCCCCTATTTTCTTCGTCCCTGCTTGAAGGATCAGTATAAAGACTTTTCAAGAAGGAGCCAAAGAGGTTGACGTTTTTCTGGGAAAGTGTCAGACAGATTTACCAAATAGTGCCAAAGTTATTAGCAAAACAATAAA
Source organism: Lissotriton helveticus (assembly GCF_964261635.1). NCBI lineage: Eukaryota > Metazoa > Chordata > Amphibia > Caudata > Salamandridae > Lissotriton > Lissotriton helveticus. The sequence continues at coordinate 1,877,271,553 of NC_136067.1, forward strand.
ATGCTTTTCCTATGGAAACTCTGAGCTAACTTTAATGCCCAGTGGTGAATACCACTGGGTAATGCATATACAGCTATACATATATAGTAAGGTTAAGACACTTTTTTTGTAAACATTTTTATTGGCATTTGAAATGATTACATACATCACATCTTTCATTGCCGATGGTATTGGCGTACAGATGATATCACACAGGTGTACCATATATTGACATAAGAATATATAATTTCAAGGTGTTAGATTCCCCGCTCAGTTCTTTGATTGGTAATGACCTTTAGAGGCCTATGTCAAAATACATTTGACGTTCATGCAGGTTGATCGCTGTGCCATGCTGGGGATGTGAGGCGTATATTCCCCCTTGCGCGTTTTATCGTAGGGGTTATGGAGTGTCAGCCGTATTCTAACCATGAACAAACTTGGGGTATAGAACTAGGATGCACTGTCTTATGTTGTGATCTTGTGTAGTTGAGCGCCTGAATGTTGCACTATTGCGGGGTGTTGTGTTGGAAATGCGCAGGTGTGAGAGGGAGGGGGATCGCTGGAAGCTGTCTGTATGAGGGTGTGGTGATGGGTCGTTGGTGGCCATTAGTTGTGGCCTGTCGGGTGTCTGAGCCCTTCGTATGTCTACCCGGCAGCCGCAGGGGCTATAGGAGCACTGGGGGAACCGACTATCCGTGTTCCTGCCACTGTTAGTGTTTCTTGCGTAAAGGAGTGGAGTAACATGGCCCAGGGCATGGAGATAGGGTGTTTGCGAGTTCCCTGGACTTCCTCCGCTCAAATTATTCCCTCTTCCACTGATTCCCAGATGAGGGTCCCCAGCAGGGGGTTGAGTTCTTTGAAAAATGAGCGGGGAGAACCACTGGGAGGTTGGAAAAGAAATACAGTAGTCGTGGGACGAGGATCATTTTTGCGACCTCTATCTTCCCCGTGACTGCCAGTGAGAGATCTTTCCAAAAGTGTATGGAGGATCTAATGCCAGCCATCAATTTGCGGTAGTTGCCCTCGTATATGTCCTGCGGTGTATGATGTAGTCGAACTCCTAGGTATCGTACCACCTGGGGGCTCCATGAAAGGTCCACGTTGCCCAGTCTCAGCCGGGACTGGGGCATGGCCTGTACCAAGGGATATAAGGTGTATTTGGACCAGTTGACTTTGAGTCCCGCCACTTCTTCAAAATCCTGTAGAATGCATAGTATAGGGGAGAGGTCTGCCGCAATATCTCGGACGGAAATGAGAACATCATCAGCGTACAGTGACACAGCATGGGTGGAGTTGGCGATAGGGATTCTATGTCAGGACCGGAGGCTTCGGATTATGCTTTTCTCTCTTCGCTGTTTATTAACACAAAATCACATAGCAGCCAGAAAAGCATCAAACTTGGAAAAAAACTTCTCTTATATCCCAAACACAGGGATATTTAGCAAAAAACAATAACAACATCCTCTTAGAACTACAATATCCATCAGTCCAACATGCGGTAGTCCTTCTATAGTGTCCATAATCCTAGGTAGGGCGTCCATCTTGTGAACTCCTCCTCTTTCTTCGCTGCTTCGCAGCCAGTTAAGTGCTCTTTTTCCTCTCTCTCACTGAATTGTGTTTGGGGGATTGTTTTGATGTATTCCGTTTTGTTTGACATAGTATTTACCTAAACTGTGCTCTTAGCGGGCTCTGTGCGTGTTTTGGCTCTTTTAACCGTGTAGGTTTTTTTCCAAACAGAGCCCCTCATCGCGGGGACGCTTTCGCCCCTTACGCGGTGTCCCCGTTTGTACTGCGGTGTGTATTCTGCCGCTAGAGGGCGCCGTAGCGTCTCGTTCGCCCAGGCGCGGTTCCGTCTCGCTGACAGGAACCGCGCTGGGGAGAAGGAGCCGCGCCGGAGCCCTGCCTGCCGCCTAACCCTGACGCCCTTGCTGGGTTGTATTGCCCCGTATTTTAGACGCCCCGCTGGGGTCTGTATTAGCGGTTTACACCGCGTTGACGCCTGTGGGCTGGTTAAAGCATCGACTGCTTCTGTGTTTGTTTACTTCCAGCGCGCTGGGAGGCGGCGTGTACCCGGTCTCTATGAGAGGGTCAGCGCGCTGAGGAGGTTGGTGCTGCCTCCGTGATTGCCAGGTTCCACCGGCTTTAAACACTGCTAGCCTCCGGTTAGCCCATATTTGGCCCAGTGTGCGCCGCCATACCCTCAGTTTTTTCACCCCTTTTTGCTGCATTCATTATACCTGTCATTATGTCTGAGGGATACTATGTGGAGGAAGAGGAATCTCATCAATACCTCCAGGATGATGAGTTTTATGCGGCTGTGGACCAGTCTATATATAAATGTGTGCAAGATATAGTGGGACCTATGGAAGACAGGCTCTCCGCCCGCATAGTTGAGGAGTGCGCTAAGTTGGCGCCAGGGCCTGTAGGGACGCCCGTGTCTGATCCTGGGCAGCCACCGGCGCCTAAGAAGGTTTGTAGGGATGGAGGCCTCGGGGGTGCGCAGGGTGTAGATAAGGATGCCTTTGAGCGCCTACGGGACGCTTTCTTGGCTAAGGCGACCGTGCCTGCCCCTGCGTCACTCCCGCCTCAGGGTCCTTCAACACCAGCTGGGACTGCCCCTTGCTCCCCGGGAGGGATCTCCCCCGCGGACACTGATGAGGATGATGAGGATTCGGTGCGTTCTTGGCGCCCGTCCACCTCCGCGGCGGAGTTACCCAAGGACACTTCTGGCATGCTCGACCCGGATGAGATAATTCATCCGCGGTCGGCCGCTTGGGCGCCTGGGGACAAAGTCGCGCAGTTTGTGGCGGGCCGCCTCCGCAAACCCTTGGAGAAGGAGGCGCGCAGTTGCCTTAGAGGGGAGTGTCCTCGTCCAACGTTGGAGGGTAAGGTCGCTATGACCCCGGAATTGGACGGGAAAATGGCTACGTTCATGGCCAAGTTTGTCAAGGACCCCCGTAAGGGGATTGACCGCTCCTGGCGATCATGTCAGGACAAGTTGTTGGACGCCATAGGCCCTCTCACGAAGATCTTAGATATGGCGGAGGAGGCCAAGGTGTCGGGCACCCCCATATCCCCGGAGGTGTTGTCGAATTGGGCGCAGAGGGCGGTCATATTTCTAGGAAACGCAAACTGCGCCCTCTCGACGGAACGACGGCGTTCCTTGTTGATCAAATTAGATCCCAAGTTGGGGGATTTGGCCTCTTCGGAGGCGGGCGCTGTGGCGCAGGGTGGTCTCTTTGGGGAGCCCTTTATCAAGGAACTGGGGAAGTTTGTGTCTACTTTCACCTCTTTAGACAGGGCCCAGTCCACTATAAAACGGGTTTTCCACCAGCGTTTTTCCCGAGGGGCTGGTCGTGGCAGGGGCCTCACGACCGGCCGTGGCGGTCAGAATCACCCAAACAAGGGTCAGGGCTCCGGCAGAGGTCAATACAATACCTCGGCAAACTACACCAATTTCTACCCGACCAGGGGTCAGCGCTTCCAGAAACGTGGAGGCTTCAGGAATGACACCGGATTCAACAATTCCCACGGTAAGTGTGATTCCAGCGGATCAAGTTCTCATTGGGGGAAGGTTGGCATGTTTTCCAGAAGCCTGGGCGGCTATCACGGCGGACGCGTGGGTGCTCCAGACCGTGCGTGGGTTCCATATAGAATTCTACAATCAACCGCGCCAGCTGCAGCCACCTCGCCCCATAGTCTTCTCTCAGCCAGACGCGCAGTTGATCGACGAAGAAGTCTCAGCGCTGCTGCGCAAAGGGGCTATTTGTCGAACAACGCGACATCCCCGCGGATTCCTGAGCAATATTTTTCTCGTAGAGAAGGTAGACGGGGGCAAACGACCAGTCATCAACCTCAAAGACTTCAACGGCTGGTTGGTCTACAATCATTTCAAGATGGAGGGCATCCATCTTTTGAGGGACATACTGCTCCAGAACGACTGGATGGTCCGGCTGGACCTCAAGGATGCGTATTTGGTGGTTCCCATCCATCCGCCTCACCGCCGCTTCCTCCAGTTTCTCTGGAAAGACGAGGTTTTCGAGTTCACTGCCCTTCCATTCGGGCTTTCCTCGGCCCCTTGGTGTTTCACCAAGTTGCTTCATCCTGCAGTGGAAGTCCTGCGGAGTCAGGGGATTCGGTTGATCGTGTATCTGGACGACATTCTGTTGATGGCCCAGAACCCGTCCAAGTTACTACTTCATCTCTCCCAGACAATCTCCCTGTTGCAGGGTCTGGGGTTCATAATCAACAAGGACAAGTCTGTCTTCACCCCCGCCCAGAGCTTAGTGTTCTTGGGGTTTGTCGTGGATTCTCTGCAAGCATCGCTCAGTCTTCCATCCAGGAAGATGGCCAAGATCAAGCACGAATTGCGGCAGACGGTCTCCAAGTCGCACACCTCGCTCCGGCAGATTGCCAGAGTGGTGGGACTTCTCTCGTCTTCCATTCAGGCGATTTTTCCGGGCCCTCTTCATTACCGGGCCCTTCAACGTCTCAAGGCGCATCACCTGCGCAAAGGGCTGTCCTACGACAGCCGGGTACCTCTGTCAGTGGAGGTGAAGGAAGAAATGGGTTGGTGGCTCACCCATATGGAGGCGTGGAACGGTCGAGCGATCTTCGGGTCTGTACCGGACTTGGTGATAGAATCCGACGCCAGCAGATCCGGCTGGGGCGCCCGCTGTGGGGATTTCTCCACAGGCGGCGCTTGGTCGTCCGACGAGCAAAGACTTCACATCAACTGCCTGGAACTTCTGGCAGGATCTTTTGCCGTCCGTTGCTGGACCAGGGATTCCGCGAAGTCTTGTGTTCTCCTGAGAATGGACAACGTCTCAGCGGTTCGGTATGTGAACCACTTAGGAGGCCCGCGCTCTCGAGCGCTAGCAGATCTGGCGAAGGACTTTTGGGACTATTGTCTGTCCCGTCAGATCTCGGTAACGGCGGAGTACCTTCCGGGACAGAACAACCAAGTAGTGGATTGGCACTCGCGTTACCTGCGAGACTCCAGCCTGTGGAAGCTGGATGTTCAGGTGTTTCAATGGCTGGCGAAGAGATGGGGGCCTTTTTCAGTGGACCTGTTTGCGTCCCGACTGGACTTCCAGCTACCAAGATTTTTCAGCTGGAGGCCGGACCCTCTGGCGGAAGCAACGGATGCGTTCCTCCAGGATTGGAGTCAGGAACGGCCGTATGCCTTTCCGCCCTTTTCCATGGTAGTGCGGGTGGCGGCCCAACTCCGCCGGCAAATGGCGGAAGTGGTGATGGTGACGCCCGTGTGGAGATCGCAAGTTTGGTTTCCAGTTCTTCTGGAACTTTCTTGGGATTCTCCAATCCTACTCCCCCTGCTTCCTCGTCTTCTCCTCAATCCGGACGGGAACCCTCATCACCTCCTCACGCAGGGTTCTCTCCGCCTCATGGCATGGAGGCTTTCCGGAGACGTTGGTCGCTCCCAGGCCTTTCGGAGTCGGCTGAACACCTTTTATCCAAAGCCTGGGCAGGGAGTACCGCAAAGAGGTATAGATCGGCTTGGACCAGGTGGGTTCGTTGGTGTCTTCGACGGGACTTGGATCCCATGGTCGCAGGCGTCGTTCCCATCCTGAATTTCCTGGCGGAGTTGGCGACCGCCGGTTTAGCCTACCGGACAATCAACACGATACGGTCGGCGATCTCAGCGGCTCATGAAAAGCTGGATGGAGCTGCGGTCGGTGAACATCCACTTGTCTGTAGACTCCTTAGGGGAGTACGCCTTTCTCTACCTCCGGAGCCGCGGTATTCTGTCCTTTGGGACGTCAATGTGGTGCTGAACCTTTTTCTTTCTTGGCAACCTAACAAGTACCTTTCTTTAAAGGAATTATCGGCCAAGCTGGCTATGCTCCTATGTTTGGTGTCGTGTCGCAGGGTCTCTGATGTGCGCGCTTTGGATGTCTCGGCGAGAGTGTTTTCCCCTGATGGGGTTACCTTTACCGTAGGCCGCCGCACAAAGTCCGCTACAAGGACTATCTCTTATCCGGCCTTTGCGGACGTACCCAAGTTGTGTGTAGTGCAGTGTCTGCGGACGTATGAGGATGTTACGATGGAACTTCGCCCGCCGGGCGAACGACAGCTCCTGATTGCGCTAAGGAAGCCGCACAAGGCTGTATCTTCCCCCACTATAGCCCGTTGGGTGCGGTGGGTCTTACAGGAAGCTGGTATCGATACTAAAAAATTCGGAGCTCATTCAGCTAGAGGAGCCATGGCCTCAAAAGCATTTGCCCTGGGGGCCCGTTTAGAGGACCTGATGCGAGCTGCGGATTGGTCCTCAGATTCCACCTTCAAAAGGTTTTATTTCAAACCGGTGGTGGATATTGCAAGTTTGGTGGTCAATAAGCTTTGAACTAGCATAATCCGAAGCCTCCGGTCCTGACATAGAATCGAAATTTGCCTAGGTTAGTGACGGTAAGTTTCAATTCTATTAAGGACACGGAGGCGAGGATTATCCCACCCATACCTCCTGCGGAGATCCCCCCGTACTGATGTAAGTAACCCCTTTTCTTGCTGAATTTGAGTCAATGAGGAACTGTTCTCTGTTGCTTGCATTTTAATGATTGTTGGTGGTTCAGTTTATGCTTTGCCTTCGGACTTTGGCGGGTCTGGCAACGCTCACACTGTTGTGTTTTTCCCGCCAGGTAACGATGGTGCAAAGCAGGACCGTTGAGACTTGGGCGTGACTCGCGCGAAGAAAGAGGAGGAGTTCACAAGATGGACGCCCTACCTAGGATTATGGACACTATAGAAGGACTACCGCATGTTGGACTGATGGATATTGTAGTTCTAAGAGGATGTTGTTATTGTTTTTTGCTAAATATCCCTGTGTTTGGGATATAAGAGAAGTTTTTTTCCAAGTTTGATGCTTTTCTGGCTGCTATGTGATTTTGTGTTAATAAACAGCGAAGAGAGAAAAGCATAATCCTCGCCTCCGTGTCCTTAATAGAATTGAAACTTACCGTCACTAACCTAGGCAAATTTCGATTCCCCACTCCTCGCCCGCGGCACGGAGGTGGATTGCCAAAGACTCCATTGCCATGGCAAAAAGTAGGGGGGAAGAGTGGACAGCCCTGCCGAGTGTCCCGGCGGACCGAAAAAGGGCCGGAGATGAGGGGGCCTAGTAACGCTATGGAGGTGGGCGTGGAGTAGATGAGCTTTATGTAAGCTTGGAGGCGGGGTCCTATTCCCATATGTTGCAGGACTTGAAATAAGTATGCCCATGAGAGGGTATCAAAGGCTTTTTCTAGGTCAAAGACCAGACACGCTGCTCGGGGGAAGCGGTCACGTATCTGGTCCTGTACGTGTAACAGTCGCCGGATGTTGTAAGAGGTATTTCTACCCAGCATGAATCCATTTTGATCCGGGTGGATGAGTTGTGTGTAAGGTTAAGACACTTACAACTAACTTACCTATGAAGTAAACATCTGTGAAGTAGAAGACTGAAAACGTTCCCCGAACAACTCTTCTGATGTAATGAGTCCTTATGTAGAGCCTGCCAAGACAGACCCTAGGAGAAAATGCTTATGAGCCGTTTCTTTCTGAATTGAATCTGTAGAAGAATAACCATTTCTGGTGAGGATGTGGTTGGGTGTCAGCTCTAAGACTGACTGCTCTAGTGTTTCGGATTAATTTATTGGTAAGATAGCAAAGTGAAATTCTGGCAGAGACAACTTAGCTTTCCATCCTCATGAGGTCAAAAAACTACCAAGGAACTAAGTAACACTAGCCTCTGTTAATACCATCTGTGGGCCGCTGAAATTTGATCAGCCAGTTTGAAGGTGCGGAATGTGGTCATTCATTACTATTCTGGAATAATGACTGTTCCATTGAAGACAATGGAGTGGTTGAGGGCCAATAATGCCTTAAACAGACCTTTTATCCAAAATCCCGAAGTTTGCCTTTCTGTTTCTCTCCTTTTAATGTAAAACCTTTCTACCTTCAGTGGGTGAATATTTCCAATAGCTTTATAGTTCTTCTGCCTTGGCCTACACTGTTTACTACAGTCCCCTTCCCTCATTATAGCATTACCAGCTTTTATTGACTGATTTTTATTCATAACTGTGGTCCATAAAATTAACAGGTGATAACTCACTCAGCAGAGACCAATAACTTTTAAGTATTTGAACATGAACAGAAAATTCAGCTTGCTGTGTGTTGCTGTATAGCCATCATTAATGTTGGCCTTTTGGCGGCTCATTTGAAATGGAAAGAAGGGCTTGATTCCCTCTTCATACTTTAGATACAGAAGGCCTGGTAGAGATGGCAACTGCAGATGTCTCTAAGGAGTGTTTGCAGCATAAATATGCAGTTAAAATGAAAATGTCTGTTGTGACCCTGATGGCAGTGAGTGGTTTGCATACGGTGAGCTGAGAAGAATGACAAGCTAGTCTAATCTAAAGCCTGCACCTTGTTTCTGCAAAAACATTTTCTTTTCATGATTGAAATGTATTCTGTGGGTGGCTGCTTGGGCACCGCATGTTTCTGAAATACCTTCACCCCTCTCAGCTCTTGCCGACTGACCCACAGATGCCACTGCTCAGTGCCTGGCGGAAACGTGGCCCTTTCCTTTGTGCCTGCTCAGGAATAACAAGGGCAGCAGAATCAATTAGAATCAGTGTTGCATCGCAAAAATACCGAAAGATGTATTCAATAGAATTTTTATCAAATGGAAATGCCTACAATTTAGAATATTCATATATTGTGTCAGACTTTTAAAAAAGCTGGTAAATACCGCCGTGCTGAACTCTATTGAAGCTGGCACGCAGCGTCAAATTATATTCAGAATTATTTTGCAAAGAATGCCGGAGTTCATTTTCGTTCCAGTGCCACTGAACCCAACCTGCATCTTTGAAGTCATGTTTTATCGCAAGAAAGATTATGATGAGCCTCATTATGAAGAACACCACACATCGAACTGTAGGCCTGGAAACAGAAACATATTTATACATAAATACATTTATTTCTGAACCCACACGTACTCCCACATAAACAGGAAAAGAGCGTGGAGGCATCCACAGCCCAACGTGCAAAATACATTACAGATTGAAGGAGACATATTTAAAAAAAAATAAAAATCCACTATGAATTCTGGAAACTGAATTAAATCGAGCGTTTGTATAACCGCGACTGTCGGCTGCGGACATTCAAATGGTGCTTCCTGGACTGAACCAAACAGTTGCCGAGAGCGGGGCAACCAGCTGGAAGTAAACACTCTAACGCCACGTTTCACCTCCGATTACTTATTTATGAGTTACCTTGAGGGTGTACGATACTTGTACTCAATAAATGTTCATATAAATAAATGCAGCACGGAATAGCATCAACATAACATCATAAACAGTGGGGAAAATAAGATTGCAGTCTTGGTGCCTACTGTTCTGATAAATGACGGTGTGATATTAATTATTTCACTTGCATAGTATATATATATTTTTTTTTTCAAAGTTTTTTTTACTTTTTTTATTTTTTTTAAACTTTTATTTATCGATTTTCAGGAAACATACATAGTGACAGTGGATACAATCATACAAGAAACAATCATAGTACAGATGAAGTGGCGCAATGTCCGAAGTCCAGGAGTAATCAAGTACATATATGAAAGAGTGCTTTTTTTCTTGTTGCATTTACAGAAAGGGTGCGCAAAGGTCACATATCTGAGATCAATCAGGGCAATAGAGTCATTAGCACATAAGAGTTAAGGGAGCAGCCTTCAAGGATCCCCTTCGATTATCATGAATGTCACACATTATCAGATATATAAGATGATTAGTTAAGTGCCTATAGCAGTACCACGAAAAGGCGACACGAGAGCTGTGCATCTACACCTCAGCATCCTGATCCTCATCCTCCGACCCATCATGTGACTCAGCAGTTCTCATCAGATACATCAGCAGTGGACCCCACATATCTTTCGGTTTGCTACGGACCGGTAGTAAATCAGCATAGATATTGTGCTGATCCTGACAATAAATTAAATCATCCAGCCATTCCTTAAACTTAGGGGCTCTACCCCTTCCCCACCTGCATGCGACTCTCCGTTTGGCAAGTAGTAGAGCAGTGTCCACGAATCTCCTGATGGGTTTAGGTACATGCTGTGTATATCCCAATAGCATAACCAGTGGATCCCTATCCAGTACCCTCTCCGTCATAAGCTGCAATGCCTCATGTATCTGTGACCAATAGCTATACACCCCAGGACATTCCCACGCCAGATGAAGGAATCCCGCCCCTTCTGCGCGGCACCTAGCACATCTATCATCATCCGCCAGGCGGAATCGCAGTTTCCGAACCGGGGTATAGTAGAACCTCTGCAAGAACTTGTAGTGTAAGAGTTTGAGCCTACAGCTAGAAGAGATATTAGCTGTGATAGTACAACAGTAGGTCCACTGATCGTCAGTAATGTCTCTGCCCAATTCCAAACCCCACTTCTGTCGCGCCGCGTCTAACAGCCCCACGCTTTGTAGCCTGGTATTATTATACAGTCTAGAAACAAGATGGCGGCCATCTGACAGCAACATAGCGTGTAATGGCAACACTACCTCCGGCTCATGCGGAAATCGTGACAACACGTCCTTCAGCCCCTGACGCAGTCTGATGTAATAAAATATCTTAAGGGGGGTTGGCTGTGTACCCTGAAAAAAATTGCTCTTTCGAGCGAAATTGCCCGTTGAGGAACAAGTCACCCCACGTGGCCACTTTAAGACAACCACACAATATTTGAAATCCCGTCTCTTGCAGCAGCGATAGTTGGGGGTGATAGGTGAGTGGCATAACTGGGGAGTACAGCATCGAAGCGTGAAGGACCTTCGCCAATCTACGCCACGCATCGATCGTGCACGTCACTGTAGTGGCCGGTGTGTCTATTACCGCCACCGTTCCCAGAATCATCCCGCTGAGTGGAAGAGGTCGCGCGATCCAATCTTCCGCCGCCAGTTGTGGCATAAAAGGCGTAGGATGCACCCAGTGGTATGCATATTGCGCCTGAGCACTCATGTAATACAGCTCAAAATCTGGCACATCGAATCCTCCCTTCTCGTAGGGTAGAGTCAGGATCGACCAACACACTCTCGGTTGTTTACCGCCCCAAAAGAGTCGAAGTAGTTCCGATCGTAGCTTAGTAAAAAAATACGCACCAGGATAATAAGGTATATTTTGAAACAAATAAAGAAAGCGAGGCAACACCACCATTTTTATGAGTGACGCTCTGCCCGCCATTGACAATGGCAATGACTTCCATCGGGAGACATTGTCGGCCAATTTCGTAATGGCAACACCATAATTAAATCTAAGTGTCTCCTCCTTATTGAGAGACACCTCAATACCTAGATAACGGACATCTGAGTCGCACCATTCAAGTGGATAATCCAACTGGAACCTCGTGACTGCAGGTGTAAGTGGAAAGAATTGTGACTTCTTCCAGTTAATAAGCACTCCCGATATCCTACCAAAGACTATAAACTCGTGCAGTATTGGGTTAAGGTTGAGCTGTGGGTCTTTGACATACAATGTGACGTCGTCAGCATAGAGTGATACCCCTATCTGACGCTGGAAACATTTGAAAGCACTATCCCTGTGCAGTTGGCGAATGCGGCATCCCAATGGTTCGATCGCTATGGCGAATAGCAGCGGGGAAAGAGGGCACCCCTGTCTGGTACCCCTTGTGATGAGCATCTGAGGTGATAACACTCCATTAATTAGCACCCTAGCAGCCAGTCTGGTATAGAGCAGCTCCACCCATTCCACAAAGATCTTGGGGAATCCCATTCTATGTAGTATAGCAAAAAGGTACTGCCACTCCACGGAGTCGAACGCTTTCGTGGAATCCAGACATATGGCTGAAAGTGGGATCTCGGGGGCAATGGTGGGGATTAGCGAGAACAACGTGCGAAGATTATGGGTTGTAGCCCGCCCCGGTACAAAACCAGCCTGATCCGGCAGTACTATCCTAGTCATAATCAAAGACAGACATGTCGCCAGTACTTTAGCAAGTATTTTCGCGTCACAATTAATAAGAGACAGCGGCCTGTACGAGTCAGTGTTGACCGGGTTTTTGCCTGGCTTCAACAGCGAGGTTATCACCGCCTCTCTCATCGATCCCGGCAATTCCCCAATCTCCAGGGACTCCTCAAAAACCTCCTTCAGGACTGGTGCCATGATATCAATGTAACATTTATAGAATTCGGCGGGCAGTCCGTCTAGTCCCGCCGCCTTGCCGTTTGCCAGTGCCATAATCGCCTCCCGTATCTCCTCCAGTTCAAGCGGCGCACCAAGAAACTGTCATCTAAGAAACTCCCCAAGGCTATGTCATCCGTCTGCTGTGATATATAAAGTGTCCTATAATGCGCCAGAAATTCCTCTTGTATCTCCTGTGTATTCTGACAGCGCCCCCCCCCGCTGTTTGGATTTCTATATGTTCGTACTGAACCTCTGTGGTCTTGTGAGTGCAGCCAATACTTTTCCCGGTCTGTCCCCTTCGCAGTATCTACGCGCTGTCCAGTGTTTCCCCATAAATCTAACTTCTCTTGCTGCCTCTTCCTCATACTCTGAAAGCTTGTCCCTAAAGCGTTTATGCACCCCTTGACCCCCCCTCTCGACATTTCCATCTCCAGCTCTTTCATTTCTCTATCCAGCTTCTCTATTGTGCGTCTGATATCTCTCAGTACCCCGCAACTTTTGGAGATACAAAAACCACGCACTGTGACTTTGAACGCCTCCCACACCGTCTCCACACTGTTTACCGATCCCTTGTTTCTGGGGAAAAACGCCTGTATTTCTTCTCCTAATTCAGTTTTGAACACCGTATCGAGTAAGACAGAGGGGAATAGTCGCCAGGGAGGCCTCATCGTATCGTGTCCCGGCACGGTCAACGGTAGCAACACCGGGCAGTGATCCGAGTATGTCCTGGACAGATGCGTCACTCGTCCTATACCCGAAGCCAACCCCCGGGACACAAAGCAATAATCTAGTCGAGCCCACGTATTGGCGGACGTGGTAAAGTGGGTCCCTTCCCTGCGCTCTGGATGGACAAACCGCCAGGTATCAACCAGACCAGCTTCCTCAATTATGCCTAGCAACGCATCCTTAGCCTGTCTGTTATATTGACCACATCCGTCCGATCTATTCTTGCCAGGGACCAGTGCAACATTAAAGTCCCCACCCCATATGATATGATTAGCGCCCACTCCCAGCACATGCCCTCATAGTGTCGTGAAAAATCCCGGGGTGTCTATGTTCGGTGCATAACAACTCACCAACGCAACCGTATCAGTACCCAATCTGCCCCACAATATCACATAGCGGCCTTGAGGGTCTATGATGTCCCCCAACAACTGCAGGTGAAGGGATTTCTTGATGAGCACTGCAGTTCCCCTTGCATAAGAGGAATATGAGGCAAATTTCCTAATGACTGCCCATATGCTAGCAAATGAGGGTACAGTGTGTGGGCTCAAGTGGGTTTCCTGTAACAGGGCTATTTGCACATTATGCCTGTCTAGATATGCAATTACATTCCTACCCTTCCTGGCGTCGTTCAGCCCTCTCACATTCCACGCCATTATCGACACTTTGCTCAGCTCTGCATCAGCCATAATCCACAATAACGATCAATCTAACAGCTGCACCAGTATGACTAGACTCCGGCCTGACTACGCCACTGCCCATGCTACAATGAATCCTGAAACGCTCTCGCAAACACACTATAATGTACACATCCCGGCTTCCCCCCCGCCCCATGACAATCCCCAACAATGTCAGTCATACTCCGCCCTTCCACCTCCCACCCTTGCCCCTCACAGGTATCAAACCATCTGTTGATCTCGCACCATCCTTCCCATATGAACTGAAACAAAGGCTGTATTTCAACTCCTACCCCCATGCAGGACCCACTATCGTATGCCCATTCCCCCGTTCCTCCACTACTGACAACCCTGACCAGTTGGGGCTTAGAGGCATACATCATCAGTTGTCCCTTAGTAGTTAATAGAAGTAGTGTAGTCCCAATTCTATCAGGTAAATCTCTAAGTTCATAGAATGTCAACAGTCCCAACGGGTACCCTCCCCCTCCTCCCCCACCCACTGAAGCATCCCCAACTTGCCAGCATCTCCAGCCCTCCCCCCTCCCTCCACTGTCAGCGAACAACCCAACAGCTGCAGTGCAAACAACATAGCACATGGGGTATTCCCACTCAGGGACATTAGAGGTGCACACATTACCACCCCTCGCTCCTCACCCTGCGTCCTGTACCACCCTCTCAGGGTCGTACGAGGGGAGGGGATGGTGCCTGGCATACATTACCACCTATGTGTCCAACACCTGTCCATGACACAGCCGATCAGTCTTTATGTCAGCGCTCCATTGATAGTTCTCCACAATCCGCACGAAGGGGCTCCCCAGCATCAATAGAGTCTCCAATACATTGATGAAGGTTTTTCACTGTTCTTCAGGTAAATGTTGATCCTCCCCAATGTCGTCTCCATCCTCTCTCTGTCGCGCGTCGCGGTCCCGTCTCAATTTTTTCAGAAAGTCTTCCACATGCTGAGGGTTAAGGAAAAAATGTTGTTTCGCCTGATGAGTCACCCTCAGTTTCGCTGGGTACAGCAGCGCATAATCAATTTGCATCGCGCGTAATTTCTTTTTGACATCAAGAAACTTGCGCCGTTGCTCCTGCACAACAGGGGTGAGTCTGGGTATATTGAGAAGCTAACTCCGTCACAGGACAGTTTCTGGGCGTTCCGAGCGGCACGCAGTGCAATATCTCTGTCGCGATAGTTGAGGAGCCTCGCGATTATCGGGCGAGGCGGAGCACCAGGTTTAGGCTGCGGCCCCAGGGAGCGATGTGCTCGCTCAACTATAAACTGTTTGGAGAAGGCCTCCGCCCCTACTGCCGTCTGAAGGATCCTCTCCACATACTCCTCCATCCGGCCTGTGTTGGTAGATTCCGGCACGCCCACCACGCGAATGTTGTTGTGTCTGCTGCGAGCCTCCAATTCCTCATTCTTTGCAGCAATTACTCGCAGGATATTGTCCATCCTCGAGAGCCGGGTAGCGTGGGATGCAGTGGCATCATCAGTCTCCGAAACACGCCTTTCCACTTCCGTGAGTCGCTCCTCGTGGACATCCATCTTCTGCGCAATTGCATCCATCCTGGACGATAACCGGTCCACTTTATCCACCACTGTAGCGAAACCCTGCTTCATTTCTTGGAGGATCAATTGCATGTCCGGAGCACACGAACTGGGTCCCGCCCCTTCCGTTGTCGGGCTGCGGGCCCCTCCATTATCCGCCGTCGTAGGTACCACCTTCCGTTGTGCCGGGACAGAGTCAAAGGATATTTTGGGTTGCTTATTGTCTTGGCGACCCATGAGTGCACGTGGTTTGTATGCTGCAATCTCGAATCTGTCACCTCACGTCCACTGCCAATAGATCCCCAGTGACCGGTGTAAATGGATCAGATCAACGACTTGAGGGGAAATAGCTCGCACACCGCCAGGCCCTAGTCTTCCACCAATGTCAGCGTCAGCGTGTCTCTGCGACTTTCGTTAGTATAGGCCAGACGCACACCTGCACTGCGATAAGAGAGAGCAGCTCAGGCCCCACCCAATCCGCTGCCAGTTGCACCAAACGAGAGCCAGTTCATAGGAAATGTGGAGCAGTGTGTCACAATCCACTTCATAAATACAAGCCCCAGTAGATCGCTATCCAATGTGAGGCACGTCACCCCCTTAATCACGTGTGGCGAGACGGCCGACAATGAGAAACAGGGGTCCACAAGGTACTGGCGCCGCTTTCAAGTAACCTCCCGTCCCGGTCAAAATTCGGGATGTGCAGACCGCTACGCCACACCCGCAGGGTCACCAATGTCGCGTCTGCGTCGGGCCGCGCCTCCCGCTAGCTCAGCTCCGTTCCGACGTGCACATACCCACTGCTGTTGGGTGGTCGGGCTGCACGTACCTTTCTCCAGTGCCTTCGCGGTGGACTGCACAGCACGTCTCCCCCTCGGTGCTCGTCCGGGGAGACAGGCATCAGCAGGGACGGGAGCAATGAAGGTCTCCGCACCACACGGTGTCCGCACCTCAAAGCTGTTACTGCTGGCTCCCGTTAGCAGGCATACGGGGCTGTCCACGCCAGGCACGCTCCCACGAGACCGCCCCCAGCGGCCTGTCCGCCTCGTGGCCGCATCCGGCCCCTCGTAGAAAGTAGTCCCCGGCTGTGCCAACAGTCAGGCTCCGTACCCTCGCCCGGGTAAACACTCAATTGCTCGCATCTTGGGAGCCGAAAGTCCTTTCTCGCCCAAACTTAAACCGGAGCTGCACACAAGTGTCCTCTGTATTCCAGCCGTGTCTGGACGGGCTCGGAGGTGATATCGCAGGATAAATGTTAGATAGTGAGCGCAGGCAGCAGGAGCCTCACATCAGTGCGGCCATACTGCGTGTGCGCCCTCTAGCGCCCCCCTTGCATAGTATATTTTCTTGGATTATTTGAAAGGAGACGCAATGGATGCTGGGCTGAACAGGCCTTTTATTCCACCGGGCATTTCCCTGGTGGGCTGTGTAGTGTTGTGGGCCCTGGGCCCACAGGCTACTAAGAATGATGACACAGAGTCAGTGATTATACTTGAAAAACTGGCCACAAGCTCGTGCACTGGGGCACTGGGGCCCTTTTATTGGCAGTGTCATGTCACTTGTGATGCCTGTGGTGGATGGGTGTGGGGTGCAAGTGTGTCCACCCCTCGAGGGTGTGGCTGGCAAACTAAGGGGCAGATTTACAAGAAAGTGACGCTTCTATAGAGATGCGTCACTTTCCCTGCGCCATCATGCAAAACCCTTGTGTCACCATGGCTGCGCCGTATTTACAATACGGCGCACCATGTCTCAAGGATTGACACTGCGTCAGAAAGTCTGATGCATCTGTTGACGGAAAAGTCACACATTGCTGGAGTCGAGTCGCAAGCACGATGCAACTCCAGCAATGCGTGTTGCAGCCTATTCCCAATACACTGTATCACTCCTTACGCCTGCTTCAAGCAGGCGTAAGGTTTTGACACAGTGGTGTCGTAAAAGTCACACAGTGAAATCTTGTAGATTTCACTGCTTCACTTTTACAAGGCTTTCCTGCGTGGGAACGCCTACCCTGCATACATTGTACCTGACGCAGGTATAATGTCACGCAGGGCTTTACAACGTGACGCATCCCCCTAGAAGCGTCATTTTTCCGCAGCCAATGCAAACAACAAGGGAGATAGCGAGCACCCCTGCCGCGTTCCTCGCGCTACCAGGTACTGAGGTGAGATCAGCGAGCCCACTCGCACCCTGGCCACGGCCGATGCAAACAACACCTTCGTCCACAGCACAAAGTCAGACCCTAGGCCGAAGCGTTCCATCGTCTTATATAAATATATCCATATCCATTCCAGGCTATCAAAAGCTTTCTCAATATCTATAGACAGCACCATTGGATGGTGCGCTCTCGGCTGCTCCTCCTCCATTATCCGCACCAGTCTCCTAACATTTGTGGATGTGTTCCTAGTTGGGATGAACCCAGCTTGATCAACTTGTATTAGCACCGTCATATGCTCTAGAAGGCGGGTCGCCAGAATTCTGCTCAATATCTTATAGTCGGTGGTTAACATTGATAACGGTCGGTAGGAGGCCGTGTTCTTCCCATCCTGGCCAGGCTTCTGGAGTGGGATCACCAAAGCCTCGCGCATAGAAGAATGCAGTCGACCCAACTCTTTTGCTTCCCTGTATACCTCTACTAGCCTCGGCGCCAGTGCGTCCACATACTTTCCATAGAACTCTATCGGCAGGCCATCTACTCCTGGCGTTTTATTGCGGGCCATATGCTTGATAGCACATCTGACCTCCCCCACCTCTATGTTTCGACCCAGGCATTTCACATGGTCGTCCTCCAGATGAGGAAGTGTAACCCCATCCAGGAAGGTATCAATGTCGGAGTCTGCTGCCACCAACGAGCTTTCGTATAGGTCTTCGTAATACTGTAAAAAACAGTGCAAAATCTCATTCTGGGTGTACACCTCCACTCCCTCTCTATCTTGCAGGGCCAGAATGGAAGAGCCACTCTTCGCAGGATTAGCCAGCCAAGCCAGCAGCTTGGCCCTATCTCCCTGTGCATGCGTCTTCGCAGTATAATTTTTGTGGTCAAAACAGCGCAATTTCTCCACCGCCGCCGCTACCTCTTCCTTCGCCGTCCCTACCTCCGCTTGAGTTTCAGGATGGCCAGGTCGCAGTAGTTCAACCTCACGCAATTCGCGCAGCAGCACCTTCTGCACCCCTACATGCTTCCCTATGCAGAACCCCCTGATAACTACCTTAAAGGCGTCCCATTCCACCGCTCTCGAGGAGGCCGATCCCGCATTCTCAGTAAAATAGTTGGTTATCTCGTCCCCCACCTCCTTCTGGAAGATGGGGTCCTCCAACGTCTCAGGCCTTAACCTCCAAGTGGGGATGGACGATACCCCGGTCATCCAATGCATAGTGAAAATTAACGGATTATGATCCGAGATCGTTCTCGCTAGGTACTCCGTGTGTACCACCTCAGGCACCACCAACGGCGAGCACAACACCGCGTCCAAACGGACATGCAGGTCGTGCATCCCCGAAAAATATGAGTAGTCCCTGTGTAGCGGGTGGTGCATGCGCCACACATCCACCAGGTCCCACCTGCTCTGCCATTCCAGCCTGCTTTTAGTGAACCTGTGTACCGGGGATTCTGCCAGGGGGGGATGCGACCTGTCCAACAATACATCCGTCACAGAATTAAAATCCCCCCCATCACCACCGGTTCCACCAAGCAATGAGCTAGCGACCCCGACAATCGCTCCAAGAATTGTGGTTGCTCAACATTAGGCGCGTAGATGCTACAGAGCGCTATGTCCCTGCCACGTAGCCCACCCTCTACAGCCACAAACCTGCCTTCTGGGTCTATTGTCTGTTTTGTGACCTGAAAAGGAACTCCAGCCCTAATCCAAATTAGGGCCCCTCGCGCAAAAGCTGAGTATGTAGTGTTAAATACTTGCCCTCTCCACCACCTTTGCAGAGCTACACCTTCTGCCTTGGTGAGGTGAGTTTCCTGGAGAAATGCTATGTGAAGCCCTCTGCGAACTAGGTATGCGTGAATCTTGTGGTGCCTTACCATTGTGTGAAGCCCCCTCACATTCCAGGTGATGCATCTTAAATCAGCCGTATCCCCCATTGTCAACAGGTAGCTCCAGTCTCACATTTCGTACTCCAGAGATCGCACCGGTGTATCCCAAACCCCAAACAAAGCATCATTACCCTCCCCCCAAGAACAGGTCCTAGACCAAACAGCTAGTCCCCATCCAAACCAATGACAGAACTAACACACACCTAAAACTACCAGCAGTCGCTGAGGGAATGCCTTATGGGCAATGAGGGGGACCCTGTGCCGACGGGCTGCTGCCCAACCTCTGTCTTTCGTCCGCCCTAATCCAGCCCCAAATAACTAAAAACGTCAATGAACTCCCCCCAAGCGCCACCAAACCCCTCTCAAGAGCATCGTAGGAACCAACACACCCAAAATGCAGCTCCTTGCAAGGATAAAACTCCTGCCACCCCCCATTACAGTTTCCCTGGGCTGTCTGACCCAAGGTCCGCAGAATCCTCAGTCCTTCTCAGCCACAACACGCTCTCCCCTCCCGAAGCCTCAGCCTTCATCCAGTATTCCATCTGCTGTCGCCGGAGTGACCTGCGGCAGATGCACACCATCTGCTTCAGAAGTTTCGGTGTCTGACTGTTCCGTGTCTTTCTCCGAGTCAGTCCCTTCCGGGGATCTTGTCTCCCGCTCTCCCGACAACGCCGATATCTCCTCCAGCACTCCTTGCTGCTCCGCCTCCGCTTGCTGAACCGACGGTCTCTTCAGGCCTCGTCGTCTCTGTCGGAGTCTCTGCGATTTACGCTGTGGCAAGCCCGCAGGGACAGTTCGCAATCCTTGGTCTTGGCCATCCTTCCCAGCTCTATAGGATTCTAACCAAGCACAGGCCTCATCCGGAGTGTCATGGAAACATGTCTTGCCCTCCACTATTATTCTCAGCCGGGCCGAAAACAACAGAGTATTGAAGTCCCTCTTCCCTCAGTTCCCGCTTAATGGCCAGGAATGATGACTGGTGTCGCTGGGTCTCAAAGGTGTAGTCCGTAAATAGATGACCTTACTATTCCCGACATGATAAGGACCCTCCGTTCGGGCCTTCTGGAGCAGCAGATCCCTGTCCCGAAAGTGCAGCAGTCTGGCCACCACCGGCCTGGGGGGACGTCTCAGTGGCGGCGGTCTGGCTGGTACTCTGTGCGCTCATTCCAGAGTGTAAAAAGAGGATAAACCCTCTGGCGCCACCTCCGTCTTCAGCCAGGACTCAAGATATCGTACTATGTCTGGTCCCTCCACTTTTTCCGGAGGGCCTACGATGCGGAGGTTGTTCCGGCGGTTCCTCCCTTCGGCGTCCTCAGCCCGCTTCTCCAGCACACCAATACGATCCAAAGCATGAGCCACCTCAGCCTTCAGGTCCTTCTGCACCGGCTCGATGACCGCCACCGCCCCCCTCCACCGATTTCACTCTGTCTGCCAATTTGGCGTGGTCCGCCCGCAGCAGTCCCAACCCCGTGGCGATCTGCGCTATGCCTTGTTGGAGCGCGGAACGGGTGTCCTCAATCGCTGATAGGATTTTGTCGAGCTGTTGCTGTAGGCCCAGGTCTCTCTGCGCACCAGGCCCATCGTGGTCTGTCCAACCAGGGGACTCGTTATCGGACGACTGTTGGGCTCCATCCTTCCTGCCTTTCGGTTTCACCATGGTGGGGGGTTAGGCGCTTCAGCGACAGTTTCAGCTACCCCCACGCAGCTCTCCCAAATCAAGCAGGCCACTTCCCAGCGCTCTCTCCTACTTCTCGTTGACGGTGAGTGTCCTTTCGTGCACCAACGCCAGTTCCAGCGTGTTGGCTGTATATTCTGTCACTACGCCGCACCATCTCTCACCTCCCGGGCTTCACGAGCCCCTGCCAGCGCCAGCACACACTCGGGGTCCGTCGGCCAAATATCTCTGTCTCCGGGAGGCACCAGCAGCCCAAGCGGCAAAGATGAGGCTCGGGAAACAGGAAGAGCCACCAGGCATAAGCTCTGTAGATTTTCCCCCCAATCGCCACCTCAGGACCTCCTCCTGGGCTCACCGAGCCACTACCAGCGCTCCTCGTCTCCGCAGGCACTGCAACACTACCTGCGACGGTCCCGGTGTTCCATGTCCTCTTCTCCAGCTCACTGATCCCGGCTTCGCCGATCCCTGCCCACCGGTATCAGTCCGGGCCTCCCCCTTCAGCCCGAGGAGCCGGTTCCGTTCACCTTTGTCAACAGGAAGAGCTCCACTCTCCCGGCGGCGCCTCGGGCTCCTCCGCCGCAGCTCCGTCCCCTCTCTCAATCGCAGTGCAGGCAGCTCCCGGCCCAGGCCCAGTGCGCTCGCCTCAGGGGGTCACTCCGCTCCTCTCCACCAACTTCCTCAGACCGCCAGGGGGCCCCCAATCTCCGCCGCCAGTCTCGCCAGCGTCCTCCGTTCCTGCGCCGGGATCAAAGGCGGCCCTCACCGCAAGCTCCGCTCTCCCGAGTTTCGATTCGGGGCAGCGGCCGCCATCTTGCGCCCACCCTCGGTCACTGTTCTCTCCGAGCCTTCAAGCGAAAAAGCAGCACTACGGCGCCATCCTCGGAGCCCCCCTCTCACCCGGGCGGGCCCACTCTATTCCCCCAGGCTTCGGTGGAGCCGGGGGGGCGATCCCTCAGGAATTCAGGATAACTGCGGGCTTAGGCACAGAGCTCGTCGGTCAGACGGCTTCCACCATTGGCTCCCAAGCCACGCCCCCCTCCCTAGAGGCGACATGTTGTAAATGAGCCACAACTTTTACGCCGCTGCTGCGTCACAAAAGTAACGCAACAACGGAACAAAAGTGACGCAAGGGCCTTGTAAATCTGCCCCTAAGTGTCTTCTGAGACATTAGAACGGGTCCAGCACAACACTACAGGATAGAACCCTTGGAAGCCAGTTTTGAAAGCCCAGAGCAGCTCCACTTTCCCTGAGACTATTAGCAGAAGGAAGATGGAGGCTTCAAGAAAGAGAAAGGGAGGAGGTAGAGGGAAATCAGAGAGGGTGAATAGAGAGACCAGGAGACTCAGAGAATGGCTGGAAGGAAAGAGAGAGATAGCATGAGGAGACCAAAGGTCACGTCTGGTTTGAGCATTTTTGCCAGTGCTGTTTTTGGTTACCCAGTCCAGCCTTGAATGGATGAGCATAAAGGCTTAGTTATCTCAGCTCAGGACAAATGATCAGGTCAAAGACGTTTGGTAAATACCAGAGGACCGCTTACTAGACCTTTACTGACTCATCCGCACCTCCTTGATTGCACACGTTACCTCACTGCACTACAGTAGTCGACACACACAAACACACATCTATTCCCCACCAAAAACACTTAGCTAGGGGTGAGTGAATTGAAGAATTATGACTACGAAGTCTGGCACAGTTAAAGAACTTTGTGAGCAAGTGAGAAGATCCTGACTTAGCCTGAGGCATAGCTTCACTTTTCCTGACTTAATTCTTTGGGGTAGGATGTCCCACCTAACGTGGATGAAAAATCAGTCTGACTGCAGCTCAACACTATTGATATCTGGGTGACAGACAGCCAGTGGCATTACGCAAAATGATGGTCCACCTGCAGAATGTAAGGAGGACCCCTTGGGACCCCTATAGCTCACTGATACTCATTGATCTTGGTCTATAAGGAGGTCCTTTAAAGTATTGGTGGGCCCCAGAATGGTTGAGGCACCACTGAAACTCCAGGGGCCCGTCTTACGCCCTGGTCGCAGAAGGAAAATACAATAGTGACTACTGGGGGGACAAATCATCTACTTTTCCTGCTGGTGGAAAGCCCACCTGGGAAATTCTAGCAACAGGGACTTAAGAGATACACAGTCGAGACACCGCTCCAACAAACGTAAAAGGCTATTGAGCGTTGTTCTTGTGGTTCCACATGACATTGGCTCATCACCACAGCAGAGCATGGCCCCTTTATGCCTAAATAAACAAGCATTAGAAATGCAATCGGGCTCGGATTTATTTGAGTTTGAGCTAATGGCATTGTAAATGCCAATGTCTTTTTGCCATGTGTTATGGAGTGTGTGCATGTGGTGTGTAGTGGAAGTATCTTGGTTGAATTGTAATTTTACCAATGGTGGCATGCTGTGCTTTATATGAATATGTTTAAAAGTAAAGTGTACCATACTGCGATTGCTTGGTGGAAAAGTGCACTGCCGGCTGGAGGTGTGTGTGCCTGGTGGAAGGGTGCACTGACGGCTGGTGGGTGTGTGCTTGGTAAAAGCGTGCACAGATGGATGATGGTTGTTGGTGTTTGTGCATGGTGAAAGCATTCATTGACGGCTGGGGGTGTGTTGTTGTGTGTGTTGTTTTCTGTGTGCTGGTGAGTGTGTGGTGGTGAGTCTGTGGGGGTGAGCCTGGGGAGTGAGTGTGGTGGTGAGTGTGTTGTGTTGAGTGGTGACAAGTGTGTGGTGTTGAGAGACTGAGGTGTGTGGTTTGTGTGTGCGTTATGTGTGTGTGGTGTATGTGTGTGTGGTGTTTTCTGCACACTCACACACTGCCCCTACACATTCACACACTGCTCACCCGCACACTCCCAATGTCACCCTGCATAGTCACACACTGTTTACCCTGCACACTCATTCTGCACACTCACACAATGTGCACCCTGACACACTGTCTCTGCAGTCACTCTGCACTCACTGTCACTCTGCACTCACTGTCACTCTGCACTCACTGCCACTCTGCACTCACTGTCACTCTGCACTCTACAGTCACTCTGCACTCACTGTCACTCTGCACTCACTGTCACTCTGCACTCACTGTCACTCTGCACTCACTGCCACTCTGCACTCACTGTCACTCTGCACTCACTGTCACTCTGCACTCACTGTCACTCTGCACTCACTGTCACTCTGCACTCACTGTCACTCTGCACTCACTGTCACTCTGCACTCACTGTCACTCTGCACTCACTCTGCACTCACTGTCACTCTGCACTCACTCTGCACTCACTGTCACTCTGCACTCACTGTCACTCTGCACTCACGCTACAGTCACTCTGCACTCACTGTCACTCTGCACTCACTGTCATTGTGCACTCACTGTCACTCTTCACTCACTGTCACTCTGCACTCACTGTCACTCTGCACTCACTGTCACTCTGCACTCACTGTCACTCTGCACTCACTGTCAGTCTGCACTCACTCTGCACTCACTCTGCACTCACTCTGCACTCACTCTGCACTCACTGTCAGTCTGCACTCACTCTACAGTCACTCTGCACTCACTGTCAGTCTGCACTCACTGTCAGTCTGCACTCACTGTCAGTCTGCACTCACTGTCAGTCTGCACTCACTGCCACTCTGCACTCACTGCCACTCTGCACTCACTGCCACTCTGCACTCACTGCCACTCTGCACTCACTGCCACTCTGCACTCACTGTCACTCTGCACTCACTGTCACTCTGCACTCACTCTGCACTCACTCTGCACTCACTCTACAGTCACTCTGCACTCACTGTCAGTCTGCACTCACTCTGCACTCACTCTACAGTCACTCTGCACTCACTGTCAGTCTGCACTCACTGTCACTCTGCACTCACTGTCACTCTGCACTCACTGCCACTCTGCACTCACTGCCACTCTGCACTCACTGCCACTCTGCACTCACTGTCACTCTGCACTCACTGTCACTCTGCACTCACTCTGCACTCACTCTGCACTCACTCTGCACTCACTGTCAGTCTGCACTCACTCTACAGTCACTCTGCACTCACTGTCAGTCTGCACTCACTGTCAGTCTGCACTCACTGTCACTCTGCACTCACTGTCACTCTGCACTCACTGCCACTCTGCACTCACTGCCACTCTGCACTCACTGCCACTCTGCACTCACTGCCACTCTGCACTCACTGTCACTCTGCACTCACTCTGCACTCACTCTGCACTCACTCTACAGTCACTCTGCACTCACTGTCAGTCTGCACTCACTCTGCACTCACTCTACAGTCACTCTGCACTCACTGTCAGTCTGCACTCACTGTCACTCTGCACTCACTGTCACTCTGCACTCACTGTCACTCTGCACTCACTGCCACTCTGCACTCACTGCCACTCTGCACTCACTGCCACTCTGCACTCACTGCCACTCTGCACTCACTCTGCACTCACTCTGCACTCACTCTGCACTCACTCTGCACTCACTCTGCACTCACTGTCACTCTGCACTCACTGTCACTCTGCACTCAGTCTGCACTCACTGTCACTCTGCACTCAGTCTGCACTCGCTGTCACTCTGCACTCAGTCTGCACTCACTGCCACTCTGCACTCTCAAACTGCACTCTAAAAATGCACTCTCAATCTGCACTCTCAATCTGCACTCTGCACTCTCAAACTGCACTCTCAAACTGCACTCTCAAACTGCAATCTGCACTCTGCACTCTGATTCTGCACTCTCAAACTGCACTCTCAAACTGCACTCTCAATCTGCACTCTCATACTGCACTCTCATACTGCACTCTCAAACTGCACTCTCAAACTGCACTCTCAAACTGCACTCTCAATCTGCACTCTCAATCTGCACTCTCAATCTGCACTCTCAACTCTCAAACTGCACTCTCAACTCTCAAACTGCACTCTCACACTGCACTCTCACACTGCACTCCCACACTGCACTCCCACACTGCACTCTCAAACTGCACTCTCAAACTGCACTCTCAAACTGCACTCTCAATCTGCACTCTCAAACTGCACTCTCAAACTGCACTCTCAAACTGCACTCTCAACTCTCAATCTCCACTCTGCACTCTCAAACTGCACTCTGCACTCTCAAACACCACTCTCAAACTGCACTCTCAAACTGCACTCTCAAACTGCACTCTCAAACTGCACTCTCAAACTGCAACTGCACTCTCAAACTGCACTCTCAAACTGCACTCTCAACTCTCAAACTGCACTCTGCACTCTCAAACTGCACTCTGCACTCTCAAACACCACTCTCAAACTGCACTCTCAAACTGCACTCTCAAACTGCACTCTCAAACTGCACTCTCAACTCTCAAACTGCACTCACAACTCTCATGCTGCACTCTGTAACTGCACTCTCAACTCTGAAACTGCACTCTCAACTCTGAAACTGCACTCTCAACTCTCAAACTGCACTCTCAACTCTCAAACTGCACTCTCAACTCTCAAACTGCACTCCCAACTCTCAATGTGCACTCTCAACGTGCACTCTCAACTCTCAATCTGCAAACTGCACTCTCAATCTGCACTCTCAAACTGCACTCTCAATCTGCACTCTGCACTCTCAAACTGCACTCAAACTGCACTCTCAAACTGCTCTCAAACTGCACTCTCAAACTGCACTCTCAAACTGCACTCTCAAACTGCACTCTGATTCTGCACTCTCAAACTGCACTCTGCACTCTCAATCTGCACTCTCAACTCTCAAACTGCACTCTCAAACTGCAGTCTCAACTCTCAAACTGCATTTACAAGTTGTGAAATGAATTCTTTGGCAGACTGTTCTAAAAACGACATAATCAAAGTATGTGTTCCGAGTTGCTAGACTTGGGGAGTTCTACAAACTTTCCTACCAATGTTCTTTACTTTATAAAAAATAAAAACAATAAAACTTAGCACACTTCCTCTTTTGCCATCGCGCAAACGCTGCAACTAGCAGGATACCTAGATTCCATTCGGGGTTTCTCCCAGAGCTCGGAAGAATAGAATTTAAGTCAAGAACGGAAATCTACTTCTGCTGCTCCGCCTTTCAGCACGACGGTCAATATACAGTCCCCAATGTTGATAGGGCGCGAGCATCTGTATCAGCCCCACGCAGCCCTCGTGACACGCTTTGCCAGGCGCGTCTTACAAGCGCAGCTGTGGGCAGTCAATTTTCTCGCAAACACCAATCCCATTAGGAAAAACAATACCAATAAAAACCCCAAACGAAGGTCCATAACTGCAAGCAAACAGTTACCTCACCTTTCGTTGTGTCAACAACTGACGGGCTCCTTGAATCATTCCTTTAAAACTCTGCTTGCTGTCTGAAGGAAGTAACAAGGCGCATTATTCAGAGAGAACAAAACTGTTGGAAATTCGTGTGTGGAAAAAAGTTGACGCAGGCGGTATGGGAAAATACAAACAATACAGCAGCCTGTCAGACTATGCTGAAGTTCAACACCACTGCAGGACTCTGCCCAGAAAGCAAACAGTTCTAAAAGGCGCTGCCTGCCAGCTTGCTATTCATTACCTCAGCTCCGAAAACAAAAGCTGCTGCAAAGAAACACATTATAAACTCGAGAGAACAATTCCATTCACACCGGCCACGGACCATTCCAGAAAAAAAATGAAACTGAGATTAAAAGAACAGCCCATGACAGAACGTCAGACTCTTGTTCTTGAACTAATGAAGCCCTTTCCCGGCCTGGCATGGAGCAGCTGCGCGCTGAGCGCTGCTGAATGGTGAACGTGCCCGGCCATCTGGATTCACTTACGGAGGCACCCTGACAGCTCCTAATTATAATTAATGTACTTCTTTGCGCGCACACGAACGAAAAATGCCCAACATGGCGGACGAAAACTACATTTACCCTATCACTTCAAGGCTATTAAAACGACACCACAACGAAGACGAATCACTGGCCAGATGACATAACACACTAAGGAATGTGTGGAATTTGTCTCGCCAAAGCCCTAGGAGATACTTTTTTTTTTTCTTTAACATTAGGATCTCGAAACTCCTCCCACTTACGTGGGCGGAGGCCGAGCCCTAAAAATTATAAAACAACCATGTCCTGGTCTTGTACCAAGCACAAGGGTCTATCACAGAGATGGTGCTGGGGGTAAACATGGGAACACCGTGAACCTGATCCTTTTATAAAAATTAAATCTGGTGGAAGACAGTTCTTGAGTGCAACATTAGTTATACCTGAAGGCATTGTTGGGCGCCGCTTATAGGGAACATGTCAGGATCTAACTTGGCCTTTTCCAGCCTGTGATCAAGACACTAAGCATAAGAGACAAGGGGCCAGATGTAGGAAGGCAAATACCGGTCGGTATCGGTATAATTATCGAATCTGTATTTTGACATGTAGGTAGCACTGTAATCAGTGCTACAGGGGTTTGAGAATTCTTAATTTACCACCAACTAGAAGTTGGTGGTAAATTATGAAAACCCTTTAAAAAGCATTTCTTCTGTTTTTGAAACAGTGCCATGTTGCAGACATACATGCCCTAAGGGCATGAATGTCTGCAACATGTGCACCCATGCACAATTGAGGGGTGCAACAGGGTGTCAAAGTGACACCCTGCCACCCTTCAATGTTTCACCCAATTACCGAATCGGTATTTACCGATTCGGTAATTGGCATTCATTCCTATGGGCCTCCAGGCCCATAGGAATGAATGCCAATTACCGAATCGGTAAATACCGATTCGGTAATTACCGAATCATACCGATTCGGTAATTAAATCGGTAACATTACCTACATCCCGATTGCCAGTTCTTAAATACCGAATCGGTATGATTCGGTATTTAAGAATCGGTAATCTGGGATTACCTACATCTGGCCCACGATGCTTACAAACAACAACAAACACACGTCAACAATCATGTCAACAGAAATCGCACCTCCATGAGACACAACAATGACTTCATACACATTGTTGTACATTTAATGCAAATGGGTTGTCAAGATGGCATCACATAGAACATATGCCTCAGTTATGGCACAATGATAGGATCTTGTAGCAGCCCCTAGAGCACACTTCCTTATCACACTTCCATGTGTTAGCTAGGAGGTCGGTCCTGTGAGTTCCAACACATTCACCCAGTCATGTGTGATGAATTTAAGGCATATGTGGTTGGCATGTAGGATATGGTCATTTTAGCACACGCTGTCAACTAAGAATCTTGCCCCTCTCTCTCTTGTCTTGCTTATCAGTTTTGTTTCTCAATCCTGGAGTGTTATTATGTAGGCTCTCATGGAGTTCACAAATCCCCTTGACGATAAGTAACCCTTACTGGGCTTGGCTCTTTTTTGTACCAGAGGCACACTTAAGATGAAACCTCTCCCATTAACTCCATAAGAGCAGAGCCACAACTCCAAGAATCCAACACCAAAATATGACAAATGTAGCTTCACACCTGATCTGCAACCATAAGGACTGCAGATGTACCTCTCCCCAATTGTGAGTTGAGCGCACTTGGGGTAACCACCAAATGTAACATCTCCAACCAACTTCCAAGGACCACATTGCACGGTAACACAACTCACCTCCTACACCTCCTAACAACACTCCACATTGGACGTGACCACACCTTGCCACATTACACCCTTGCAAAATGATTCCCTACATCATCATAACACATTCCTGTCACAACACATTGTGCCATGCCATACAACACTGTATCACAAAATACTAAAGACTTTGAGTCGATGATAATTATATTTACTAAATGCCAAAATCGCATTCAATCAATCAGGGGTTTGTTAAAGCGCGACTACTCACCCGTAAGGGTCTCAAGGCGCTAGGGGTCGGGGGGGGGGGGCAGGTTCCATTCCATCAAGGAGGGGGTCTGTCGAAGAGCCAGGTTTTGAGGTTTCTTGCGAAAATGGGGAGCGATGTTTTCTGTCTGAGGTGGAGCGGAAGGGCGTTCCATGCTTTGGCAGCGAGGAAGGAGAAGGAGCGGCCTCCCGATCTGGTCTTTCTGGTGCGGGGGACCACAGCGTAGGAGAGCCGGGCTGATCGTAGGGTCCTTTGGGGTGCGTGGAATTTGAGTCGGCTGTTCAGGTATGCTGGTCCGGTGCCGTGGAGGGCCTTGTGTGCGTGGGTGAGCATCTTAAAGGTGATTCTCGCCTCGACGGGGAGCCAGTGGAGGGTGCGCAGGTGCTGGGAGATGTGGCAGTGTTTTGGCAGGTTGAGGACCAGTCTTGCTGCGGCGTTCTGGATGTTCTGTTGCTTGCGGATGAGGTTTTTGTTTATTCCGGCGTAGAGTGGGTTGCCGTAGTCGAGTCTGCTGGTGACCAGGGCGTGAGTGACTGTCTTTCGGTGTTCGAGGGGGATCCATTTGAGGGTCTTACGAAGGAGGCGGAGGGTGTGGAAGCAGGAAGATGAGACAGAGTTGATCTGGCGGTCCATTTTGAGCTCGGAGTCCAGGATGATTCCCAGGTTGCGTGCGTGGTCTGTGGGGGTTGGCGGGTTTCCGAGGGCGGTGGGCCACCAGGTGTCGCTCCAGGCGTCGGGGTTTGGGCCCATGATGAGTACTTCTGTTTTGTTGGTGTTTAGTTGTAGGCAGCTGTTTTTTATCCATTTGGCGACGGCTTCCATGCCTTCTCGAAATTTGCGTCTGGCGGTGTTGGGCTCGTTGGATAGGGAGAGGATGAGCTGGGTGTCGTCTGTGTATGACACGAAGTTGAGTCCGTAGGTTCTGACGATGGGGCAAGTGGAGCCATGTAGACGTTGAAGAGCGTCGGGCTGAGGGAGGAGCCCTGGGGGACTCCGCAGGTGGTAGGTGTGGGGTCCGAGAGGAAAGGGGGGAGTCTGACCCGCTGCGTCCTGCCGGAGAGGAAGGAGCAGATCCAGTCGAGGGCCTTGTCCTGGATTCCTGCGTCATAGAGTCTGCGTATTAGGGTGCGGTGGGAGACTGTGTCGAACGCCACTGATAGGTCGAGGAGGATGAGGGCTACTGTTTCTCCTTTGTCCAGTAGGGTGCGGATGTCGTCTGTTGCGGCGAGGAGGGCGGTTTCCGTACTGTGGTTTTTTCTGAAGCCGGATTGGGAGGAGTCGAGGATGTTGTGTTCTTCAATGAATGTGGCGAGTTGGCTGTTGATGGCTTTCTCGATGACTTTCGCTGGGAACGGGAGCAGGGAGATGGGTCTGTAGTTTTTGAGGTTGGTGGGGTCCGCTGAGGGTTTCTTTAGGAGGGAGTTCACCTCGGCGTGTTTCCAGTCGTCGGGGAACGAGGCAGTCGCCAGGGAGCGGTTGATGGTGTGGCGGAGCATGGGTGCGATGGTGTCGGCGGCTCTGTTGAAGATGTGGTGGGGGCAGGGGTCCGTGGGGGCCCCTGAGTGGATTGACTTCATTGTCTTCAGTGTGTCTTCGGTGGTGAGGGCTGTCCAGTCATCAATCGCTGGTTTCCGGGTGTCGGGGGTGGTTGGTGAGGGTTCAGTGTGTTGGTTGTCTTCGTCGAAGTTGTCGTAGATGCTCTTGATTTTGTGGTGGAAAAAGATGCTGAGTTTGTCGCAGAGGTCTTGTGAGGGAGGGATGTCGGTAGACTCGCTGGTGGGTTGGGCGAACTCCTTGATGATGCTGAAGAGTTCCTTGCTGTTGTGTGCGTGGGTGGAGATTCTGTCTTCAATCGCTTTTTTCCTCGTTTCTCTGATGAGTTGATGGTGGGCGTTGGTGGCGGCTCTGAAGTTGTTGTGGGCTTCTGTGGATTTGGTGTTTCTCCAGGCCTTTTCGAGGCGGCGGCATGTGCGCCTGGACTCTCGAAGTTCGGTGGTAAACCATCTGGCTTTCTTGGCACGGGTATTGTTGTTTTTCTTGAGGGGGGCTATGGTGTTGGTGCTGTCCGAGATCCATCTATGCAGGGTTCGGGCTGCGGTGTTGGGGTTGTCGTTTTCCGCGATGGTTGGGGTGGAGTTGTTGAGTGAGGAGGTGAGCTGGTCATCGGTGATTTTGGTCCAGTTTCTTTGTGGAAGCAGGTGCTGGTGTCTGTGGATGGTGGGTGTTCTGAAGGTGAAGTGGACGCAACGATGGTCGGTCCATGGGAGTTCGGTGGTGTGGCTGAAGGTGATGGAGTTTCCTGTAGTGAAGAGGGGGTCGAGGGTGTGTCCTGCTGAGTGCGTGGGCTCGGTCACGATCTGGCGGAGTCCAATGTTGTGGAGGTTGTCCAGGAGGGATGTGGTGTTGGGGTCCAGTTGATTGTCGAGGTGGAAGTTGAGGTCTCCCAGCAGGGTGTAGTTGGTGGATGCGATGGCCTGCGGGGAGATAATGTCCGTGATGGAGTTGGCGAAGGGTCCGCGGGGTCCAGGGGGTCGGTAGATGAGGTTTCCTCGGAGGGCGGCGGTGGGGCTGGCCAGTATCTTGAAGTGAAGGTGTTCCATCAGTTGTGTGGACTCGTCAGGGAGTGTGCTCAGGCGGAGGCTGGATTTGTGGACGATGGCGATTCCTCCTCCTGGGTGGGTGGGGCGGTCCTTCCTGGAGATCTTGTATCCTTGGGGGATGGCGATGGCGATGTCCGGTCCCGAGGTGGTGTTGGTCCAGGTTTCGGTGAAGAATGCTACGTCCGGGGTGGTGCTGTCAAGTTGTTCCCAGATTTCTGTGGCGTGTTTGTGGAGGGATCGGACGTTGAGGAGTATGCATTGCAGGGTCTTCGGTTCGGTTCTGTTCTTGTGGGCGGGTTGTGCTGGATCCGTGTTCTTGGCAGTGCTGCAGGTGTGCCGGCAGCGGTGACAGTTGAAGGGTCCATGGGTGTCGGCTGGTGATGCTAGCTTGCAGTTGTTGTTGCAGCCTGGGTTGAGTGCGTGGAGTGCTGCTGGGTCATAGCGTTGGCGGGGCGGAGGTCCAGGGTTCCTGGTGCTGGTCGCGGACGGGTCGCAGACGGGCGCAGACGTGCTTGCCTTTGACGCGCCTTCGGTGCACCAGTGGCCGCCATTAAGTAGGGGTCGGGGAGGGCTGGACAGCTGGGAGGCGGGAGCGGGGAGGGGAGCTGGATTGGGCCGGTCGCGCTGGGGGGGGAGGGGCCGCGGGGGCAGCAGCGGCGGGGAAAGGTAAAGGGAGGAAAGAAGGGATAAAGAAAAAGGGAAAATAAGCAGAAATAAGGCACAAAAGAGCAGAGATGCAGAAAATAGCAGAAAGGTGAACGATAGAAAGGGTAGAAAAACGAGCGAAGGAGCAGAGGGAGAGAAAGGGAAAATGGGCAGAAATAAGGCACAAAAGGGCAGAGGTGCAGAAAGGTGAATGATAGAAAGGGTAGAAAAACGAGAGAAAACGAGTGAAGGAGCAGAGGGAGAGAAAGGGAAAATGGGCAGAAATAAGCCACAAAAGAGCAGAGATGCAGAAAGGTGCAGAGGGGTGAAAGATAGAAAGTGTAGAAAACCGAGTGAAGGAGCAGAGTGAGAGAAAGGAGACAGAGGTCCACTGGACCACCAGGGATGAGGCGCAGGGAAACCTGCGGGTGGAGGAGGGCCTCGATCACCAACACTCAAGAGTGCAGGGGCACGGGGGAGCCAAGACGGCGACCAAGATGGCCGCCTAAGCGCCCGGCTCCGCCGCTCGCCCTTGCCTTCCCCAATATCCTGACATCCATCCTGCATTTCAACCGTACCCCCATATAGCTAAGACGGTGCGGTGCCTGGCCCTGTAACTCCGGGTTGGCGGCCGCCCCGGACGGCTGAGAGACATCGTCGCGAAGATCGCGGCCTGAGTCGATGGGAGGCCGGGACCTTGAGTAGTGACGCGGCCGGTGAGGAGGCGATCTGCAGCAGCCCCGGCCGGACAGGGAGGACCGGTGATTCTGGACGGAAATCATAGCTCGCCGATTTGAAGGGCGGACATGGTCTAATCATGGCGCAATAACCCGGATCCTTGCCGCTCCCATTTTGCTGACTCCCTCTGCAGTGGCTGTCCTGGGGATCGAAGTTTGGCCCTCCGCCCGCATCGGACTTCTTCGTGGGTTGACCGGGAGTGCCCTGGGCCTCGGAGTAAGCGCTCGCCAGCTGATGCAGGCGCTGAGATGTGTTCCTTCTCCTGGATGCGGTCCGCACGGGGTGGCTGGTACGGAACGATTGCATGACTTTACTGTGCTCCGCCATAAACCGCCCGTCCGCCACTAGCAAATAATTCTATCCTGTCTACCTGGTACGCTGTGCTCTCTCCCGTCTGAGGGGTCCCCAGGGACGAAGAGCTCGGCCTATATCGGCGGAGCAGAAATGGAGCTCACACTGAGGGATGTCCTTTTGGCTCTCAAAGACTTTCACTCCTCCCTGAACCACCGATGGCTGACTATCCACGACTCGTTGGCGGCCATTGCTCCTGAGATGGGACCTGGAGGAGCAGAAAGGGGCATTCTAGATCTGGCGCACGGCTATACCCCGTCCCTAGACACCGATGACTCCCAGGGGCACACAGTGTTGGATGCTGAGACTCATGACCTCATCGGTCGGATTTGTGCATATACTGACTTTTCTATTCTCATAACTATTGTGCCATTTATAACACAACGACGACGTAATTCTCCGATGCTGGAAAGCGTAACCTGGAGTAGGGGAGATGACAATATGCTGCTGCCTTTGCCGAGTGCCTGGATTTGTTCACCAGGCCTCGCCGCTTTTGGATCTATCGTTCCGGAGAGTGTGTTTACTTCTGTTCGAACTGGCGAGGGCTGAACATTGACTGCTTATTAGACTATGTGGAGGATCCCGGTGGAGATGCAGGGCTCGACTTGCTGCTGTGACTTTGGGGGGGTTGAAATGGACGTACAATGCTGCCCGCTTCCCATCTTGGTGGGCTCCTGCATATTTTTCGGGGACGCGATAGAGGTGGGGGGGGGTGGGATTGGGGGCCGGCGCGAGGGCCCTCCTCCTTTTCCTATCTTTGGGGTTTCTTTTGTTGGGACGACAGGCATGCCTATGGGGGAGGGGGGTTGGCCGTAGCCTTCCGCTGGTGGGGGGTTAGGGGATGGGGCTTGGTTTTTGTTTCTCCTTTGTTCCTATGGCCTTTTTCTTTCCTTCTTTCTGTCTCTCCTTTTTCTTATATGCCTTTGTTTCGACGGGGGGTCAGGTCTTATTTTATTAGGAAGTATTTTACAATCTGTGCTCATGTTTTCGCGCACTGTTTCCTGATTTTCTGGGTGGGGACTTGATTTTAGTACATAGTTACTGAATGCTTACATATCCTGCTTTTTACTTCCCGCCTATGTTTTTATTGTGGACGAATATCCTATTGCTTGGCTTGAACCATGTGAGACTTTGCTTCAATGTATGTCACTGGATTCTTTTATTCACACTATCGAATTGACTCTTCTCTACTCCTGATATATCGTGGACAAGTTTGAGTATAAATCCTGAGATGATATACCGGTTGGGCGGGCACTGACTGGCGCAAACTGTAAATCCACGCTTGCTTATCCTGCTTGACGTATCTCGAGCCAGTCTCCCGATTATTGCTGTTCCCTTAGTGGATATCCTGTCGCATGGCCCGCCCTTTCGGCTGTTTGGTTTGCATATATATGACACCTGACCCAGTCCTTTAATATTATAAAATTAAACCTTTTATTGGATCCTGCTACATCGCGGATGCATGCGCTTACGACTGCTGTTCTGAGTATTAACTACACCTTGAGATGCGAAAGTTGAATCGTGTAATACTTTATTGCTATGTTTCAATCTGTCTAGTGACCGGCCATGGTGGCTGTGGGCCCGTGATTGTCTTTGACTAAATTGTTAATAAAGTTTTTCAAAAAAAAAAAAAAGTGCAGGGGCAGGGGCACCTCACTTAATGGTGGAGCTGCGAGGGTGGGAGAGCAATTTCACTGACAATGAGTCAGTGGTCTTGCATTAGGAAATACTTTGTAGATGTGCTAAGAAAACACAAATAGGAAATCCCTATTTGCGATTTCCTATTTAGGGAATAACAAAATGCAATTTCTACTGGGTAGAAATCGCGTTTTACGATTCCCTAAAGGCCTTTGTACATAGGAAAAGGCTGTTTTGCATTTCTTACTGGGCTAAAATTGCGATTCGGCCCATTAAGAAATGCATAAGGCCTTTGCACATCTGGCCTAGCTCTTTGTGCAATTTATATCAGCATACATTGAAACGTTCCTTATTACCACCCAGCACTACATCACTGCATCTATCCATGCATGTAACAGCAAACATCATACCATAAAACGTCACTTCATACCAATCAAACACGTCTTTGGCCAGCAACACACAAAGCCTTAGTATCTATAAATACTCCTCACTAAGGGCCAGATGTAGGTAAGTTCCATTTACCGATTCTAAAATACCTAATTTTACAGATTCGGTTTTTCAGAATCGGTAAATGGTATGTAGGTAAGTATTCGGTAAAGTTATGGTATGGAGGCCCATAGGAATGAATGGGAATTACCGAATTGGTAAATACCGATTCGGTAATGGGGGAACACATTCAAGGGTGGCAGGGTGTCACATTGACAACCTGTTGCAGCCCTGAATAGTGCATGGGTGCACATGTGGCACACAAACATGCCCTAAGGGCATGTATGTCTGCCACAAGGCACTTTTGAAAAAGCACAAATTTGCTTTTTCAAAGGTTTACCACCAACTTTTATTTGGTGGTAAATACCGAATCCTTAACCATGCAATGCACTCATTTGAGTGCTCCCTACATTTCAGATTCGGTAATTTACCGATTCGGTATTTTTCCTTAAATTACCGATTCGGAAAATTACCGAATCTGAAATGTAGCCACCTACATCTCAATAGCCTAATACCGGTCGGTAACGGCCGAAATTCGGTAATTTCGGCCGTTACTGACCGGTATTGGGCTACATACATCTGGCCCTAAATTACAAAATTCCACACCCATCACACATTCACTAATAGTGCCCCAGCTTCCCTAGGATAGGGACGGACAAACTGAGAAACCAGAAATTGAGAGATATGGCACTTAAGGCCTGGAAACTGTCTTCTAGAAGAACAATGGGACATTCGGAGACACCCAACAGGAAATCATAGCCACACAAATAATGCATTATGCACATTAAGCCTAATCCTTCACTCTCACAAAAAAAAGGCGAATAAAGAATGAGCTATAGGACCGCCTTTTCAATTGATCAGATACTTTCACCTGTTAATTTCTGTACAATTGATGTCATGAAAAATTGCATTTTCAAGTAGACAAGGCACGAAAGAGAAGCCCCCACTAAACTATTGCTCAAATGAACAAGTTACTTATCTTTGATAACGCTTTCTGAGGATAGTCTTTCTAACCAAAATTTCTAACCTTTACAATATCATCAGGTGCCAGCCTGGATCCGGATGTTTTTTCAGCATAGCCCCTGATGCCAATAGAAGTATTGTGTGGTTCCACTGTGACACCTCTGTGCCCTGGAAGTCGCATACAGGTGTGACCCAACAAAAGCTAATGTAAATGTCTTTTCAGACACCGTCGGCGCCCTTGGATGCAGAGCTAAAACCCAGTTGTTCATGCCAGTTGCACATCTCTAACTTGAGACCATTTTTGGAACCAACTCCATTCAACAGAACAAGGAGGTGGGAGAACTGAAGGTAAGTGATTTGATCTTCTGATGGATACTTCTAACTGCAGATTTCTCCCCTTTAAAATAGACACCTAAGCAGTACCTCCTCTGGTGGTCATTCTGTGAAATTACTCAGGCCTAAAAGTCCTGTACGACTGAATGGCCGAAATGCCCTTCCTGTCAGACCGGCTTTCAATGCAATAATGCTTCATGAACTTGTGCACTGATGCCCACATAGCAGTCTGAAAAATATCCAGGACAGACACTCTGCTTGTCAGCATAGTGGTAGTAGCCTTGGCCTTATTGCAGTGGGCCTCAATCCAATCAGGAGGCTTCTTCTTGGCCAACCCATATCAGATTGTGATGCAGAAGACTATCCACTGGAATCGTCCTTTTCTGTATTTACTTGTTTTTCTTGCCCCAGAGAACCCCACTAAGAGTGTATTATGCACCCAATGGTCTCTGGTTCAATTGATGCAAAAGCTAAGCTCTCTTTTGGGGTCCAAATGATGGAGTCTCTTGTCCTCTTTCGAAGAGTGAAATGGGGTAAAGAACATCAGAAGAGTCATAGACAGATGTGAAGGGAGGTCACGACTTTCGGTTGAAAAGTAGCCCTAGTCCTCAGCACCAATTTGTACAGAAAGAGATGCTGTAGGGCGATTGCACTGACAAAACCTGATGCTCTCTAGATTG
Organism: Lissotriton helveticus; assembly: GCF_964261635.1. Taxonomy (NCBI): domain Eukaryota; kingdom Metazoa; phylum Chordata; class Amphibia; order Caudata; family Salamandridae; genus Lissotriton; species Lissotriton helveticus. Next base: position 1,877,309,600 of record NC_136067.1, read on the forward strand.
ATTCGCTGAGGTCATTGCTAAAAAAAGATTGTTTTCAAGGGCAGGAGACACAGGGACCAGCTGTGCAATGACTCAAATGGGTTACACATAAACAAAGTGAAGACCCCGTTAGGTCCCACTGGGGCATCATGAAAGGTGTAGGAGGAGACATATGGACCAAACCTTTGAGGAAATGCATCACAACAGGTGATGTAAACAAGGGCAGCTGACCTGGTAAATTCAAAAAGACCAAAATGGCCTACAGATAATCTTTAACAGTGCCCACTGCAAGGTCTTGCTGGGCCAAGGGCATAAAAAGTAACACATCCGACAGTTTAGTGAGCAATGGGTCCGTGGTATGGGTGCCCACCAAGCCACAAACCTGTCCCAGCATCTGGCATGAATAGATGTTGTAGAAGGACGCCTGGCAAACAGGATGACATCCACTACTTCAGGAAGTAGACAAATGCAGTCAAGTTCTGCCATTCAATCTCCACATAAGGAGGTGTGGATTATGCAGGTCTGAGTACAGAACCCTGTCCTGCTGCTGCTGTGACAGAAGTGCCAATTGAAGTGGCAGCCTGATCAGAGGACAGGTAATGTTTATAAGTTACGGGTGCCATGCTGTCCTGTCCCAATCCGAAGCCTCTAGGAAGACATGGCTCTGTAATTCATTATCCTCAGAATTCAAGGCAGGAGAAGTTGTGATGAGAAGTCAGGCCGTAGTCCAGTGTTCAACTCTAGGTTGAATGCATCGCTCAGCGACAGCCTTCTTGGGAGCTCCAATGTACAAATGTTTTGACACCGCTTGTCTATTGACCACAGCAAATAAAGCTGACTCTTCCATGGAAGGGCTAGAGTGCCAACCCAGCATCAGGGGAAGTATCCAGCCCTGCCTCTTGTAGGTCCTGATAAAAATTCTCATTATCATATTGTGGGAAGAATTCATCATCACCCTCATCACCCCAAGTAGGTTGGCTCTCTTCAGAGTCCGATATGAACAATTGCTCAAGCACTGGAGGGCGGCTCCCAGGCAAAGGCACTGTTTAAAATGTTTAAAAGTATCTGCTGCAGAGTTCCTTGTGTGTCCAATAGTTTTGAGGCAACGATAAAATGCCAAGATGACTTGGGGGCAAATAGGATTTACCGATTCTAAAATATCGAATTTTACCGATTCGGTATTTTAGAATCGGTAAATCCTATGTAGCTAATAATTCGGTAAAAATTACCGAATCGTTAAGATTCGGTATTTACTGAATCGGTATTTACCGATTTGGTAAAATAGGGAAAGAGTCAAGGATGGCAGGTTGTCACTTTGACACCCTGTTACACCCCTGAATAGTGCTTGTGTGCACATGTGGCACACATACATGCCCTAAGGGCATGTATGTCTGTCACATGGCACAGGTGTAAATGCACAGATTTGCATTTACAGAGGTATTCGTTATTTACCACCAACTAATAGTTGGAGTTGGCCTGACGGCTAGGGCGCTCGACCTCGGACCTGGGGATCTGGGTTCGAGTCTCGGTAACAACGCCAAAACCTCCTGTGATTCTGGGCAAATCACTTAATCTCCCCGTGACTAAAATGAATGTGTGTCCGTCCGTCCTCATGTAACGTAACTGGTGCTATGTAAAGCGCTCTGATACCTGATTCGGTTCGGGTCTAGTTCGCGCGATATAAAACTCTGCAAAAAAAAATAAAAAAATTGGGACTTGGCATGTCAGAACTGTGCTGTAATGCACCTTCAGCTAAGTTCGAGACAGATCTATTTCGGGCTGAAACAGAACAATGGGATCAACATCCTCTGTCTGATCCACAATCGACACAGCAGGAACCAGCATCCGTTGGCTTAAATTCAGAGCTGAACCTGAAGTGGGTTCAGGAGGCACAGATGATGATAAGTGCAGATCCGCCGCTGTTAACCTGACTGGAGGCCTTTGCGGAGCCATTGGCCCAAAGGTGCGCCAGAGGGAGCTGTTAGGGTACCGAAAATGCGGAGTATGGCCTTCTTAAATGATTCAATCTGTTGTGGCATCTCCAACGGACTTGAGAATTTGGGGTGCATTGGGATCAGCTGCAGAACCAACCTCTCAACAGGGGACTGGGAGTAAGACTGAGGGGCCCTTGACGCCCATTCAACTTCTCAGGAGAGTGGTGAGGCTGAAACGAGGCCTGCTTGGACTTCTTGTGCTTCTTTTTGGATCTGGACTTACCCAAAGATTTAGACTGTGACAACAACCTGTCACGGGAAAGGTCCTAGAGAGGGAATAGGTCCTCGACTTCAAGTGGGTGAGGGCATTATGCAACTTTCTGTGGTGCTCTGTGACATACAATTTGGTTTACCGTTCCCATATTACCTTTTGCTGCATCAGGGAACTCTCCTTGCACAACTTGGAGTTGCGGCCTGAACCCAGATACCAGAGACACACCTCATGGGGATCTGTCACAGACATTTGTTTGAGCCAATCCATACAAGGTTCAGACCCTGTAGTTTTGGGACAGTACGTGTTCCTTGCATATTTAAAAGACATTTTGTATTGAAAGGGCTTGTCAACTGATGAGAAAAAAGTTAGGAGTTAGCTCCGGATCTGGGTACGAAGGTGTGGAGAAACAGCAACTAACGGCAGTGAGTTTGTGTGGCCACTATATGCAGCTCCAGCCGTCACTTCCAGGGTGGAGCAGAGTTTACATGGAGCCATGCCACACCACACTCAAAGATGGCCGCCATAGTAACAAAGTAATGTAGATGTTGAGCTCAGTGAACGAGTGAATCAGCTATTCCCTGAGAGATTTAATAGTAGTGACACGTCTTGTAGCCCCAGGTCTGCCTTCACTATTAACTCTTCTGAAGATACAAGTAGTATGAACATGTAGCCCACTTGCAGATTGGGACCACTTTGTTTTAAGTTATTCTGTGCCCTTTCCTCCTCCAAATATCCCCTTGAATAAGAAGCAGGTGGAAGTGGTGGCCTTACACTATGAATGTTTTAAGTATCCACTGACACAGTGCGATGAATGACTTGCAGAACAAATTGCAATTTTAGAAAGTCTTTTGAACCGGCAGGTCCACAACATTTAATTGATATTATAATAGCATGATTAGCCGAATGCAAGTGAAGCCGAGGCTGCAAGACAGATGGGGGGGAGCAGCGCTGGCGCTACTCGCTTCTCTTAATACACTGCAACCCTAACTGAGCTCTCAATCATTCTCTGGGCAGAATGCCACAGCAGCACAGGTGAGACAGGCTTGCCAGCTCTGCTCCTGGAATCCAGACTGCAGAATCTCTATTAAACAAACATCTTGCAGCGATGGGCTTTAACCCACCATCATTGAAATGCTGTGGGTACAGAAATGTAAGAATGATCTTCTTTACAGAGAGCCCATACACATCTAAACGTGGTCAGCACATTCGATTAGGAGTGCTCGAATCTGATACTAGATCAGATTTATTTTCAGTTCCATCAATATGGTCATTGACTAAATGGCCTCCCTTGACAAAATGCCAACCTTTGACAGATAACATTAGAGCTGGCAGGAGGGCACTTCATAAAATTCTACCTTTAGATTTTATGAGTTCCCTAGAAGAAAGTACCCCCCCTCTCTCAGGTCAAGTGGAGGAAGATGCCATTATGCTAGATAGTGGATCAGAAATACCTCCAACAAGCTAGCTCTGATCTCCTTACTCTCTTCTTGTACAAACAATCCCTCTGATCCCTGCTTTAAAGAAAATCTCAGGACAATGAAGAAACAATGTAAAATCTTAGAAAGGCACTGATGTAAAAACTACACAAATGATGACAAAGTCATCTGCAAAACAGGCCTAAAAAACAGTAGGCGGAGATCAGAGTAGCAAAAAAGTGGACTTTGAGGAGAGGATAGAGGAGGCAGGTATTAAATCCAGGGAAATCTTCAAAGCGGTCAAAACGTTCATGTGCCCTGTAGCCTGCGCCCAAGCGCACCAATCTACGGTGAAATGGTGCAATCAGTTTGCTGTTTATTTTCGTAATAAAGTACAGCTATTCCAGCCAGTTTAGCGTTAGGGATCCAACGGGAGGTGGCTCAGCTGGACACAGTCTGCTTCACCTCAGCTCCTCCCACTTTGGCCTCACTGGTAAATGTTCAGCCCATTGCTATGGACGAATCTCTGACGGCTTTAAATCAGGCTCGCCTACTGACCTCTGTCCTCCTAGCCTATTAGTGATGGGTCCAGCAGACACATGTAAAATATGTATTGGGTTATTCCTGCAGGGAGTTTTGCAGCGCCACTCGGTTGGGTCTTACGGCTCTCTGCCTAAGCCATGAAACCCATGTCCAAGTTATTGGTATTGGGGTCCAAGTGGTTTTCTGTACAGTTGATTGGTTTGTGCCCTTCTAACCGATAAGGGTGTGTGTAGAGTCACAGTGTGTGGTGATGGAGACTGTTAGTTTCCTGTCTGGGTCTTTCATTTGCTGACATAGATTATTATAGAACCATGCTAATCTGAATTATTGTTTATTTTCTACTAATGCTAGGACGGATCTGTTCTCTTTATCACCCTGCTTCCACTGTTCTCAAGTGCCTTGACCCTTTTCCCTTGTGTCTGGTGTTTTTCCTGCCCAGTGTTGCTCTGTACAGTCTCCCTCTACCAATTTTTTCCTCTGGGGGTTTCTATACCCTAGGAATTGGTGATCCTAGTCTCGAAGTTTCCTGGCGTTAGAAAGTACTTTTTGTGCATCGTGTGTCCCTAAATGTCTGTTTATGAGTCTCTCTGCTTCCTGCTAAAACTGTTGGTTAGTATGATTATTTTTCTGCAGGATGCTGCCACCCGCAGGTCCTCACCTTTAGAAAGTCCCCAGGCACCAGGCTGGATCCAGAAGATTTTTCAGCATAGCCCCTGTGAGCCAGCCATCAAAATTAGGATGCTACATCTAAGAGTTCTAAAGTGGGGTGTGTGAATCCCTGCTATGATCATTTCCATTCCCTAGATTTATATCCAAGTTTGATCCCATTTGTATGGGAAACATCCTTTACAACGCAACTTTTACCACGCAGTGCCTTTACGACGCAACTTTTACAACGCAAACCATTACAACGCATTGCGCTGGGGGGCGCTCTAGGATAGGGAATACGTTTAATTTACTGTCCAACACCTTCCCTAGTGTCCACGGGGACTGGAGTTGGAATAGTAAATTAAACTATTCACTATCCAGCACCCCAAAGCGCTATGCGTTGTAAAGGTTAGCGTTGTAAAAACCGCGTTGTAAAGGCATGCGATGTAAAAGCATGCGTTGTAATGTCATACATCCCATTTGTATAGTAAGTATATTATGCTATATTGTGTTGCCAGTTTTGTTGAGAGCGCTGTTACTTACGCAGGTGTCCTATCGCTTCAAGAAGGCATAAAAAGAATGTCAAGAAGTGATTCATTTGGCATAAAGTATTCTTGAAGGTGTTGCTTCTTTTTATTTATAAATTTAGTTCCAAAACCTTTACATGCACTGTTTCTTAAAAATATTGAAATCATGTCACAGAGATGGCACTAGTTGAGTGCCCGCCCTCGGTGTATTTACATTGTATGAATACCAACGCTTCTAATCATCTGTTCAAGAATGTTGCTGCGGTTACTCTTTTCCAGTTGTTAGTTCTTGGCATGAGCAGGCACTAGGTTATTGATGACAGGCAGCATGTTTATTGATCTTTGCCCGCTGTGAGTGCTTTTAAGGCTATTTGATGCATTTGAGATGTCAGCAGAAGCTGTGAACAATATGCAATTTTTGCTCAAGAAATTGCTTAATAATTTGAATTGCAAAGGACAACTTATGTACTGAGGATAGGCTTTTAAAATATATAGATGGATAGCTGAATGTCGCAGAGCACGGAATAGAGTCATACAAGCATTGGCGAAGCCAATAGGACTGGCTTTAATGTGCTGCATCCTGCACTGACAGATTCACAAGTCACCCTGCACTCAGATGGACAAAGTGTTCTACATCTGGTGTGCTGGAAACAGGAATTAGAACTAAGAAAGTGAATCTACCTCCTCTGAGATTGAATATGGACACAATCAAGATCATGAGATGGGGAACAAAGCCTGTGGTGAAGCCGAGAGCTGAGGTATTCAGGACACATGCCAGCAAGTTCCTTGTATATCATGTAAAGGGACTTAAAAAAGATCAGAGTTGTGTGCTGAGGTAAATTAAGCAACAGGTGTGGCAGCTGCATTTTGTGCAAGCTGAAGGCAACAGATAATATATTTAGCTGAGCCAAGCATGACTGCAGTCTAATAATCCAAACATGTTGAGATAGCTGCTTGGATCACCAACTTTCTCAACTTCAACTCAAAAGCAAGGAATACTTTTTCTGAAGCTCTTCAAACAAGAGTACCATACCAGCAATATGGTAAACATCACTTACAACAAAACTTTTACAACGCACTACCATTACAACGCGGTCATTACAACGCAAACTATTACAACGCATTGCGCTGGGGGGTGCTCTAGGATAGGGAATAGGTTAATTTACTATCCAATAACCTTCCCTAGTGTCCACGGGGACTGGAGTTGGAATAGTAAATTAAACTATTCACTATCCAACACCCAAAAGCGCTATGCGTTGTAATGGTATGCGATGTAAAAACCGCGTTGTAAAGGCAGGCGTTGTAATAGCCTGCGTTGTAACGTCATACATCCCAGCAATCTTGTTGACATGCAGGCAGAAGGTAAGATAGTAACACCGATATCTTTTGTTATAGGAGTAGGGGGTCAGAGTGTGCCTACAGCAAGTCACTGCCAAACAGAGATCCAGGTCTAAGAACCAACATCTCCGTTTTACCTTCATTCAAGTTCAAAAAATGATTGATCATCAAACATGCAACTTTGAAGGGAAAAGTCAGTGTGACTACCACTTGGTTGTATCAGAAATTGAATACCATAACTAAAAAAAACATGAAGCCTAAAGAAAAAATTAAATTAACTAAAGGGGTTAAATAAATGCTAAATAACTCCATAAAGTGCACAATGTTTCTTAATTAATCATTATCGAGTGTTTTTACGCTTGTAAAGAAAAGTACTAATTTACACACAACTAAATAATAAACACAAAATAACAAATGTACAAAATAAAATTAAGACCTCTCAAGTACTATCTAACTACAGATATGTTTCAGAAGGTCCCTTAGAGTAAATTGATACATATCTTCTCTAGGCCTGGGCAAAGCACTACGCTACGCTCGCATAGTCTGCGAAGTTTGCGCAACTTCGCACTATGCGAACTGCACGTAGCACAGTGCAAACACGCGGTCATTTTTTGCTTGCTCGCGGTCCTCAACGTCAAGTTGGTGACCGCGAGCAAGCAAAATGACATCCTGGCGAGACTTTTTCCTCGTTCGCGATCAGCAACATCAAGTTACCGATCTCGAGCATGGAAAATAAACCTCCCTGCGAGATTCTCAACGCGGGGAGGTCTGGTTTCTCATTGCGAGTGAGAAACTACCAGTCCGCGTTGAGAAAGCTGCCGCTCAAGTAAAAATCTCCTCGAGCGGCAGAAAACTACAGCTCGCACTGTGCAAGATGCCGTTTTCAATGATTGAACAGTGCCGGATGCTCGTCCGCACTGTGCAATCACTGAAAACGGCATCTTGCACAGTGCGAACATGCTACTACGCAGTTCGTGTAGTGCTACTCGTAGCTCGCGTAGTGCAAAGTGCACTTCGCATAACTTCGTGAAGCGCTACTTCGCAAACTACGCCCAGCCCTAATCTACTCCTTTAGGATTCTTCAAGGATTTCACTAAGGGAAGTTCTTCCTATTGTAGTGTTCACAAAGTTCTTAATGTAAAACCCTTTCTTCTTGCATTTGTCAAAGGGTTTGTAATGTAAACCCTATCCCTAGTGATTGGTACAACAGTTCACAGTGTGAAATGTGACTCTCAGGGTATTGAGTCACAGCAGTCCAAAGATAACTCAGAGAGATGCTGTTGGCTAGAAGCTCAGAACTGAGCAACACACAAAAAAAATAACTTAATGCCCAAACAATGCCTTTTCTTTGATAAGGAAAAGTATTTGAATGCACACATAAAAATACTATGCTGAAAATGACAAATATTTACAAGATTTCAGGTGGAAATGCAAATTGGAACCCATTCTTTAGAGGTGTCTCAGGCTGATGAGGGTGCAAATCATGTACCCTAAAAATATATCACAGGACCGGCTAACCATGTAAATGCTTGTCTGCTCCTATTTTCTGTGAGATACCAAGTGGTAATTTACACACCAGCAGGCTTTAAAATCAGAAATGCTTCCATATGGGCCCGTTGGACAACATGGGGCTTTGGAAGTTGTCAGAAAGTTCACCATGTAAAACCATGTTATGTTGCATTTATCAGAGTTCACAATGTAACATCTGTGTCTAATGAATTTGTCAGAGTATTCACAATGTATAGTCCCTGCTTGTGGAGTTGTTCATAAACTTCACAATGTAAAAGTTCTTCCTGTTGTATTTGTCAGGTAGTTCAGATTTTAAAACCCCTTCCTATTGTACAGGTTGGCAATTCCCTTTGCTTTCCATTTATCAAAAAGATGACAGCCTAATTGCCCTTCCTACTATATTTGTCACAGAGTACACAATATATAAAACTTTCCTGTGGAGTTTGTTAAACGTTTCACAATGACAAATCCCTTCCATTGTATGTTCAGCCTGACCCAGGGCAATCTGTAGTCAAAGGGGGTCTTTCCCCTTTGGTGGCCTTTAGCCTTTGCACCTCAGTCTCTCAAATTGAGGACAAAATACCCATTTAGAACTTGAATTTTAGAGCTATGAGTCGAAGCAGTCTCAGGCTGGCTCGGGGAGGTGATGCTAGGGACTATAATTTCAAAACTCAGCAATGCACAAAAATGGCAATTAAATTAATATCCAGCCAATACTTCTTTAAAAAGACAAAATGACCAATGAATACATAACTAAATAACATGTGCAAAATTACAAATATTTATAAGATTTTAAGTGGGGGTACAAATTGAAACCTCTTCTATAAAGACCTCGCTGAATCACAGGGTGCAAATCACATACCCAAGCGAAATATCAGAGGGGGCAACCGATCCAGTAAATCTAGTCCACCCTCTTTATTTGTGTGGTACCAGGTGAGATATTATGTGTACTAACAGGCTCTAACTCAAAAAAACAAAAATGGCCTTACATGGCTCTACTTCAATTCATAAAGTATTTCACAATCCGCAAGGCCTCATGTTTTGTTAAGTTACTCACAATGTAAAATAAGAGGTCTACTACCTTCGTTGCCACAGTTTAAATATATAGGACTAAAGGCTTTAACATGAACATAAACATGAGCATGTGGTCTCTGCCTAGAGAGATGCAACAACATTTTAGGTAGCCAAAAGTACACATTGAAGTGAACTTATAGGGCCCCATTAGGATGGCGGGCGGATCGGCGGGGGCGATCCGCCCGCCATCCGTGCAGACATCATCCCCCGCCATATTATAATGGCTGGGAGGTCCGCGGCAGATAGAAAGACTGTCCGCCTCTTTTCTGCCCGGTCGACATGTCGACCGGGCGGAAAAGGGTTCTATATGGTGGCGGTGTCTGAAAGACACCGCCAGCCATTAGAATGTGGGTTTACACATGCCTCTGCCACATAAAGGCATGCAGAGTCTGCCGGGATTGCAGAGTCTGCCAGATTGCATAAAATGTTCCTGCAATACCTGACATCTACCCCAGATTTGCAAGCTCATGCTCCACATTCATATATATTGTATGATCCTGTGCGACTACTCGGTCGCAATAACAGAATTACTTTCAGTTTGGGAGACTAAACAACAATTGTTGGACCCTGAGATTTGCCTTCTAGGATTAATACCACGACCCAAGCATGCATAAATGAGCTCTACATTTCTAGACCTAATTATGATCATTTAGTTCTAGATCATCATAATTAAATGAGCAAAGACGTTAACTGTAAATCCTCATATGCACCTGAAATTTATAAATGACAATGGGAATTCTACAAATGAGTGCAAGCGAAGGAAGTGTCAATAAAGTCTAAATCTGATAACAAACCGGCTTGATCAAGGACTTAGCCTGTCACTCACTTGTAGATATATGTGCATGTATATGCACTGCACCTAAATTATTTCTTGGTTCATTCGTTCTTATATCTAGAGCAGTCTTCTGGTAACACTAGCTCCAAATAGCTGTAACTTATAATTGCTATTGAAATGCAAGGCAGCACTGTATGTGAATTGCACTTATTACACAATATCGTATGCTCATCGGTTGCCTTTTTAGCATTATACTATCTACTTGACTTCTGAATGTACCGTTCTCTTTTTGTTCTCTTTTCTAATGCAATACAAATAAATAAAAATAAAATAATTTCTATTATGTTTGCCAGAGGGTTCACATTGTTAAACCCCTTCCTTTGCATTTTGTCAGAGGGTTCACAATGTAAAGCCCCATTCCTATGGTGTTTGGCAAGGAATCTGCAATGTAAAGCCTCTTCCTATTGTATTTGTCAGAGAGTTCATAGTGTAATTCCCCCTTCCTATTTTATTTGCCAAATCCCGTTCAGAAGTTCTCAGGGCCGTGAGAAGTCATTAGCACCTTCTGTGTGGATTGAGGGTCTTTCATCTCTAGTGTTGTATGGCCTCTGTAACCCACCCACAAACTCGTGATGAAGTGCATCTTTCCCACTTGTCTTTAAAGGTATGTAGAACAGTCCAAGATTGACTGAGGGAGGTGCTGTGGGCTATACACTCAGAACACAGCTAGCACAACAGTAACACTCAATAAATCAATGTACAACTCGTGCTTTTTTCATTAAAACAGAAAAATTCTTCATATTCCATACAACTAAATACTATAATGAAAATGAAAAATATTTACATAATTTAAGATGGAATTACAAATTGGCCCCTTCCCACAGGGTCGTTGCATGTTAACCAGGGTGCCAATCGGGGTGCCAATCGTGTACCTTAAAGAAATATTAAAGGGGGTGTGAACACAGCATATGTAGTCTGCTCCCATTATCTGTAAGGTACAATGTGACAAGTTGCACACTGACACGCTCTATAATCGTAAAAATTAACAATGTTCTCTTGGGGTCTACAAGAAAACATGGATTTTGGTGACTGTCAGGGGGAAGCTCTTGTGTAGCAGGATGACCACTCCTCTGGACCCCTAGATAAACCTGAAGTGATATATTCTGTCATAACCAAATCTTCTGAGAAATGGACAGTGATCTCCCATTAAATGGGTCTCTTACAACATGAGAACTGCGGGCTGATAAAGATTGGGCGAAGCGCAAGACATCGGAGTGCTTAATGTGGTCCAGCAGGCTGTTCCAGGACCTTAGCTTAAAGTTTTTCATGTGGGTCGTGAGTGTGGTGGTGAGTGAGTTACATTCCTGGTAAGTAGGGAGCGGTATGTTTGGAGGTGATGGTGGCCAATGTTAAAAATGATGTATGTGGTGCTGTGATCAATCTGAGTATGGTTCCTGTAGTCTACATGTATTGCAGTAAAACTTGTTCCAAAAAACAACTTCCCTTGTCCCTCCATCTCCCCCACCCCATAGTCTAACCCTCGAAGCATCTGTCACCTTAACCTGAGCCCTAATGTAAACCATAAAAGAGCAAAAAAGGTAGGGATGTTAAGTGGACCTCCTCCATTGCAGGATTCCTTGCCAGATGTTTAGTATAATGTCTCAGGGTAGTACTCAGCGAACCCTGCTCCTTTAACAGGCCCCGGACCCTCCAAGCCAGAGATGCAGCAACAAGACAGATCACCCAAGGTGGCCCCCAGGGATCGGTACTTTTCATTTTGGCCATGCCACGCTAGTCTCTCTCTCTCTGCAACTCACTCCCAGACCTGCTAAGGTATCGCAAAGAAGTAGGCTTTTGAGTTAAAAAGCACCTTCAATTTCACAGGGAAAAGAAGCATCTACTGAAGACTGAGAGCACAAAGTTTTTATTTGACCTCATCAAAGGATAGTTTGCGCTGTTCAACTGCCCTAGTGTAGTTAGGAAAAATCTGGATGCAAGAGTTTTGATAACAGAGTTTGTGTGTTTACGGGCCTCTTGTAGGATGGTGTCTCTGTCACTGAAATTGAGTATTCGAGCTATCAATGGGCACAGCGATGCTCTAGGAGGGGGCTGTAAGGGCCCAGGGATCTGTGGGCCCGTTCCAGTACAAACCATGGTGTGAGTGCACCTTCAGGGACCCATGATCACAACCATCCGCTTTGAAATTTTTGTATGTATTTTGGAGCCTTCCGGAAAACCAACAAACTGAAGGTTTGTTCTATGTGATCTGTTCTCAGCATCCTCAGCACATTCTTCCAGGGCCTTCATGAAAGAAAGCAGATTGGATACCTGCCTTTTTAGGACAACCACATCATCTTCTGTAGTGTGTTTATCTAGGTACCTATATTGATACTCCTATTTCTGACCCTTGTCCGGTTATTAATTCACTAATGTCCATACACCGGCACAGAAACCCGTTTTCAGATTAGGTCATAGCGCATGCTGTCACATTAAGCAAGCACTATCCCTCCAGCCCCCTAGAAAGCACACGAGTTCTCAAAACAAATCAAACCTCCAGCAGACCTGGGAAATCCCCCGCAGCTATTGGTTTGATTTCGCTCGAGAACTCCTGCAAAGAATGTAAGAACGACCAGTCCTTATGACATTCTTGCTGACGTCTTATGTCCATCCTTACGTCAAACACGGCACCTTTCAGGTATAAATATACCGACGCTAAGCTAAGACACGGTGGTGACGAGCTTGGAGCAGCGCTACTTGCCGGAGAGCCCAGCTGATGCAGAAAAGCCCACGGACGCTGCCCCTCCCTTTTGACGCGCCGAGAGAGACGCTGCCTTTTCTCCTGCCGAGAAATCCTGCCGAGAAATCCAGCCTCCGGCGTTCCCAGCCGCCCTCGCGGGTAACTGGGATATCGAGTCCTGAGACAGAGATACCAACCCTCCAGCTTTCTAAATCCCAGGTAATGAACTGACTAACCCCTTACAGAGAATTCTTGAGTCAGATCCTTGGCAAAACTATCTTAACTTAAACTGCTACTTATTTACTCCCGCCCAAGTATTAGGCCAGGTACACCGGGGTAGGCGTAGTTAGAAGCACCAGTTGAGAACGATTAGTCAATGTATATATGTATGTATATCTTTTATCCATTTTAAGTATCATATGGCTAAGAAACCATATAAATGCTTTTACAGTATTATTTTATAATTCTGTTTTTACTGTATGCACTTTACTTAACTATAAGTATTGCAATAATAGCGATTCATTTCTCTTGTATGAGAAAAGAGACTGATCAATAAATAACATCTTTTTATTGAAACACGCCCATCTCTTATTTCTCTACAAACTGGTGAAACTAAGAATGCACGTACTGACTGAGTAAACTAGTTGTCTTTTGTTTTCACACGACTCTAGAGATATACTCTTGATTAGGGGAGAGCAAAGTTGTCATGTTCTATGGTTATCAGAAACTAAATCCCTTCTTGTCTATCCAGGGAGGTTAAACTCCTCCTTGCCTATTCGAGAAAGTTTCTAGTGAACTCTGAGCTAGCTGGCACACATAACTTTAAGTCTAATATCGTCAGTAGAAGACCTAGTTAACCACAGTCCTACGTCTATACTATTGAAGATATTATTCCAATGCGCAGAGCCTATTGGGAAAATAGGAACTACACTACATGGCGCCCAACGGTTTGGATAGGCGATAAATCTAACGCAAGACATTAGAGTAACTCAGTCGTGCTTTTTCACACAGACCCCTTTTTCCCATAAAACTCCAAAGACGTCTGGAGTGGGTGAAAGGTTAAATCCGCCAAACTTAGTAGGAGGAGACTCCTATGTATAGTTTTTTGGTTTATTCAACGTTGAAGGATACAGTGTTCCAAAATATTGTGCATCTAATCTTTGTTTCCGTGAAAACCTGATCTGCAAAAAAAAACAAAAAAAAAAAAAACCTTCTTGTCAGTAAAATGTCAGACAATGAAGAAGAAAGGGAGGCAGCTAGAATAGCAGCTCAACTCCTAGCGGATGACACAAGTCTCCTACAGCAGGACCCGGATGCAATACTCATCCCGGTCAGCATAAGAAAAACTATAACTTTAAAACTTATAGAAAATGGACTAACACCGAGAGGTGGTACAGTCATATTCGTAATTGAGGCACACGAATATCGGCAGACAGAGGTATTCTATTCATGGATAAATTTTCCAGCAGCAAACGCTGTAACAAAGGAGTTCCATTATTACAAGATAGAGGAACCTCCGGATGAGTACACCCCGTTCGAGGAGGTGGAAATACCACTCAAATACCAAGAGCACCTGCTCTGGTTTAAAGGCGCCCTAAAACATAATGATCACATCACCAGGCTCGGTCCACTAGGTAGACCAGGAGCGACGTGGCCGGTTCTAGCCGGATACACACCACATCCAGACATTGGAAAAATGTCAATACCAGAACTTTTAACACAGTTAAAACAACTGATTAAAATACACAGACAACTAGTCCAATATGTAATGCGGACTTCAACAGTCCAACCAGCTATTAAAATTCCACAGCTGACCCCTCATCAGGGGAACACAAATAAAATCACACCACAGAACATACAGTCCTGTCTAGGTAAAGTACCCATTAAACGGGAACAAATTCCATTCTGGTTAGCACAAAAAATCACTCAAATAGAGGCGGTATTTCCAGATACCACCCCTGTTGAGAAACACAGAATTCTGACTATCTGTCTTCCAATGGGGATCGCACCACATGTGGAGGACTGTGACACTTGGGGTACAGTCTTTGCTTCCATTTACACAAAAACACATGGTGTACCGTCCATGGCGGTAATACCAGAGGTGCTAAAACAGATTCAAAATGAATACGGTCCAGAACCTGCTTTAACTCTGGGTATGAAATTACTGAAAGACTTCAAGCAGGTCTCGGCAATATTACTAGCAAACATAAAGGGGGAAGCAGCAAATGTGGCGATCCGCCAAAGATTAAAGGAAACAGATATAGCAGACCAACCATTTGAACTTGCCAGAATCATAGAAAAATCCTATGAAGAACTAGGAAGAGATAGTTTGGGTGGGAAACCAGTGAAACCCCAACTAATTGAAAATCCTGAAAAGGTATTTATTAAAAATAATCTAAACACTCCAAAAAAGAGCTGGGATGGAAATAAACAATCCACTCCCAAAGAAAAAAGATTCCAGTCCAGAGGAAGGTCTCCTCGGCGGAGAGAAAGATCTCCAGACCAAGGACACAAGTCTCCCCAGAGGGAGCCCTCTGAGAAAAAATACAACCTTAGAAATAGGGATAATTTGAAGAAACCTGATAGATATCAAGATATTGATACACGTCCATCTCGATCTTTTCAGACTTCCTCGCAGAAATCGGAAAGAAGAGGACGGTCAGAACACAGGGAAGAGCTCGTCAAGTCCAAAGACAAAGAACCTGCTCATCAAAGTAAAAAGTTACAATTTCCAAAGAAGAAGGTAGCAAGCATTAAAATAATCAAACATGCCGAGGATCCTGAGGACTCAGCTGAAAAACGGAGAGTGGGCTCAGACAATGCTAGACAGCGCAGCAGAAGTGAGCATAGCTCGCAAGATCCTGATGAATCATCTGGAGACAGTGGACACGAATGAATACATTCAGGTGGAAACTGCAGATACCAGAGTTAGCAAACCTCATAAAATATATGAAATGACCTTACGTATAGAGGGAGATAAGACTAGGAAAATAAGGGGTCTATTTTGGGATAATCTCTCCAAGGGCTATGACATCCTTCTAGCTGAAAAAGACTGGCCACCAGAGTTTGTCAGGGAGTGCCCTCATGGCGAAGAAATGATTATGCCTGCCTTCTCAAATCATATTCCAATTCATAAAAAATATACACTTGCAAGAAAGTGGGCAGTAGCCCAGGCTCCTGCACTATATAAAAATCATGTGGGATGGGATGAGGACTCTCCTCCTCACAAGATGCAGTTAAAATCTCAACCGACTGCACAGAGGCAGTACCCAATTAAGCAAGAAGCTAAAAAACAGGTCAGGGAGATCTTAGATCAACTTGAATACCAGGGGGTGATTGAAACATGCACCTCACAAATGAACAATCCTTTGTTTCCTGTCTCCAAACCAGATGATTCATATTGTCTAGTTTTGGACTACAGACATCTTAACTCATGCTGCAAAACATTTGCAGTACAAAACTCACACAGTGCAGCACTAATGAATAGCATAGTGCGCAAAAAATACAAAACAACATTAGACATCTCTAATGGATTCTTTTGTCAAAATATAGCACCAGAAAGCAGATATTTGACCGCTTTCTCAATAAATGGCTCGCAGGAAAATTTCTGTCGTTTGCCCCAAGGGTTCAAGAACAGCCCAGGATTATTCTCAGCGAGAGTAACAGAGTTACTACAAATATATGATGATGAGGCATTATCTTATGTCGATGACATCTATCTAACAGATGATGACTTGGATACTCACTTGAAAAGAGTGAACACTATAATACTTGGGTTTGCAGCAGAGGGTTACAAATTCAACTTCAAGAAGTCAAGAATTGCCCATCTGACTGTCCTATTTTTAGGATATGAGTTATCAAGTGAAGACAAAAGCCTGGCTGACAATTTCCTAGAGAAATGTGCTGTAATCCAAGCACCTAGAACACTGAAAAACTTGCAATCAATTCTAGGTTTCCTGAATTTCGGAAGAACTTACATTATAAACTATGCAGAGAGGGTTAAACCTCTCTATGATCTAATAAAACCAGATTTTAAAAGAATCAATTGGACTCAAAAACACACAGAAATCTTGAGATCTTTACAAACAGACATGTTAGTTAAAACAAAACTGCAAACACGCGATAACACACGCAACCTTGTGATTCGAGTCATCCCAGGAAGATGCGGATTCACATACCTAACCTCTAATGAGGGAGAAACGGTACCAATAGCATACAAATCACACTTGTACACAGAAGCTGAAAAAACATTCAGCATTAAGGAAAACATTGTTCATGCGGTTCAAACAGCTGTAGCAAGAGAAAGAAACCAAGCTGACGGCAAACAGATTACAGTCAGAACATCAGAATCAGCCTTTGAGGCATTAACAAGCCCATGTAATTTACCTACAATGGCACTAAATCCAAAATGGATACAATGGGAAGATTCTCTTGCTACAGACAGAGTGAAATACTATTTTGATCCAGAAATGACAAAATTAAAAAATCTAGAATATGAAAGAGAATATCCTCTGCCTGGCGAAATTCTGCCCATACAACAGTACGCCTGTGTAATATATACAGACGGACATGCTCAACCCCCAGTTTGGGGAGAGCAAGCTTATAACGCCACATGCGAGATTACAAAAGACGTGTGGCGCGGAGGTAAATTAAAACCTCTGTTTTCAAAAACACACTCAGTGAAAAATAATTCTGAACAACAAACTGAAATAATAGCGTTAAAAATGGCGCTAGATAATGCGGATCGCGAATTCCCGACACTAATAGTGTGCGATTCATATTACTGCGTCAAATCGTACAATAACGACTTGCAGAAATGGGTTGAAAACGGGTACAAAGATGACACAGGTGCCACAATAAAGCAAAAATCGCTTTGGGAACAAATAGTTATTTTAAAGAAAGAACTACCAAAGACTCAATTGATACACTCACTGAGTCATCAGCGTGATGGCGTTCACGTTGCAGGGAATTCATTGGCTGAGACAGCCACAGCGGAAACAACTAAATCGGCTTCCGTAGCTACAAAAAAGCGTTCAGTAAAATACATTGACGAGGAAACAATGCTGGCGGTAAAAACGTCATCAAAAGGCGACTGCTAAGCGCTACCCATCATGTATCCACTCAATTATACATACATAATCGATGCAAACTCTGTTCCTTTTGCTCGAATCCCTGGAGTGGGGGATAGAGTGATTCCAAACATGGATAGGAGAGGCTTGTTAATAGCAGACGCACATATGGGTGAGGGTCTTAGACACCTTACACTTAAGGATTCTCTAGAAGAATTACAATCAACATACTGGTGGCCAGGAATGAGCCTGCAACATCACATATTTGCAAAAAACTGTCCAAACTGCAACAGAGATCGCAGTGGGGACCGAGACGGTGTATTGCCATGGCGTTTCACCCAATAAGGATTAGGCTATCGACAGAAAATACCCAGTATGAATAATGCGTCATATTAACATGTAGAGACTATTTTCACTTAAAATGTAGACCCCAGCTCTAAGCTGACATCTGAACTGTTATACAAAGATTTGCGAGTCTTTATCGGCACATACGCAATTGGCATGCTACATTCTGACCAGGGTCCTGCTTTTAGCTCTCAAGCTTATAAGGAGGCCATGACCAGCATGGGCATTGCATTGCGGTACTCTTGTCCCTTTCATCCTGAGGGAAACGGAATTGTGGAAAGAAAAACCCGTGACATAAAGCAATCTATAACAGCAAAGGTATTAGGTTCGGGAGCTGGGTGGGTCAAACATTTAATAAGTGTCCAACGTAGTCTTAATAATCTGCCAAGAAATTCTCTGAGAGGTCTCAGTCCGTACGAACTATTGTTTGGGACTAGAATGTTAATCCAGGACCTCGATAGTCAAACTTCAGTGGTTAAAGAAAAATGCTCTGATATCAAAGATCGTTTGGCTATTTTACAGGACTTAAATGAAACAAGAAAAGACCTGAGCAACATAAAGTTGAAACAGCAGCCAATAACCACTGAAGAGAAACCACCTGTCCCAGCAAGGCCTGTCTGGATTCCAAAAATCGGGGATCTGGTCAGAGAGAAGATTGCGGTAAAGAAGGAATTTGGGCCTTCTTACAGAAAAGCAGTTCCTGTCTTGTCTGTCAACGGCACAAGATCAGTAGTACTACCGCCCCTTGCTGGTAAAAAGGAGAACCGAGTTGTATCCATCGACCTGGTTAAACCACAATCATGTGGCCGATAACAAGTAGTAGGCCAAGTGGACTCCCAAGAAGTAGTAGAACACCAAAGTTTGCTACAAACACAGAGGTTCAAACTGAAAGACTAATCACACCTGATAAACCTACAGTGATTCAACAAGGACTATGCAACAAAGCAATGGAACTTAAACCTCTTGAAACCCAAATCAAAGCTTTACATCAAGAAACTCCATTATTTTTTTTTATATTTGTTTATTGAGGTAAGATGATTGATGCACTTCATGTTGCTTACAAACAGAAAAAACAGGGTAAACATATACAGTGCATATGCCTACATCCATAAATGGCCGGCTACCCGCACTCAAAATCAAAATCATTGGCATTAGTGTTACACGGCCCATCAGCCGACATCCAGCGGACCGGCGGCGTAATGACTGATAGCATCCACATGTATGTCAGTGCTGTATTCGCTCACTTATAAATCAGTAATCTTACATTTTCAAAGTTCTTTGTTTCATATCTGGTACCGTAACTTAAACAAAACTAAACAATGTAGTCCCCAACTTTTAGTTCACCTTATGTATTAATCCTTCTGTGTCACAGCATCCTCCCTCCTCAGTGTCATTATTACGAAACTTGTACACTCTGAGTTGTCAGTGTCGTATCTGTAGGTCCCTCCATCTCCGTCTCCGATTCAGAACCAACATGTGCCAGTAAATATACCCGCAAGTATCCCCAATAATCCTTGGGCCTAGAGCCACCTGGCAGCTCTTCTTCATATGTTGCGAGCGTGTCTCGACAATACACCATATCTCTCATCCAGTGCTTTACCTCAGGGGCCCTTCTGCCATTCCAGTGCATAGACACCCTTCTCTTAGCCAGTAAAAGCGCTATAGCACAAAATTTGCGTTTCAATGCTCTAAGTTGCGGGATAATGCCCAACAAGCAGATTTTCGCATCACACAGCATAGAGGTCCCCAGCATCTCGTTCAGGATCTGCATGACGCCTTCCCAAAACCCCGCCACTTTGCGGCAGTGCCACGCTAGATGCATGAAGTCCGCATCATCTTGCTTACACCTACAACATTGTGAATCATCTCGCAAACCATATCTATGTAATCTCTGAGGCGTGTGGTATACCTGATGCAAATACTTGTAATGTATTATTTTCAAGTTCCCGTTAGGGGTCAACATACCAGTGAGCGCACAGGAGGAATCCCATTCCAAGTCAGTGAGAGGTTCTGCTAGTCCAGCGCTCCATCTGTCCCTAGCCTTGTGAGTATTCGCCCCCACCGCCTCTTGTACAGTTGCATACAATTTGGATACTAGATGTGACGCTGTCGGTGTAGTTAGGAGTAGTTGTAGGGGCGCGAGTGTGGGAGGTTCCTCCGGATGTGTCGGGTAGTGTTCCCTAAGCGCTCTTTGTAGTCTATAGTAGTTGAAACTGAACAATGGAGTCGGGTTTGTGATGTAGTTTAGCTTGTCCAGTGTTAGGAAGACCCCGCCATCGTATAGGTCCCCAAGAGTGTCTAGGCCCGCCCGCTTGAACAGATCCATGCCGACCCGCTCCTGCGTTACCGAAAGAGCTGGGTGATGTGCCAGAGGAAGTGTCGGTGCATACAGTGGTAAGCTGTGTGTTGCCTTGCCTATCAGCCGCCATGCCTCAGTCGTGGTATCAACTGGATTTATGTCACGTTCATGTAGTTTAGTGCGTTTATGTGTCAATATGTTGGCTAGTGGGATAGGGTCAGCGTCACCCGCCTCTACGGCCACATGTGTCAAGAAGGGCACCTCGTGGAACCAGTAATGCGCGTATTGCGCTTGCGCGCATAAGTAATATAAATAAAAGTCCGGCACCCTGAAGCCCCCCTTAGCATATGGCAGCGTCATGGTACGTAATTCCATCCTCGCTTGTTTCCCCGCCCACAACAAATTAAGGACCAGTGTGTTAATATTACGGAATACGGCTGCGGGTGGTTTGATTGGGATATTATTAAACAAGTACAGGAACTTCGGTAGAAGCACCATTTTTACAATGGCCGCCCTGTCTGCCAACGATAGGGGAAGTCTGTTCCATCTCTTAACCTTGTCCTCCAGCGACGATATGGTCCGCCCGTAGTTCGTCCTTATCACCAATTCCGGGTCTCTGTGGAACCATACACCCAAATATTTCGTAGGCTCCTCCTGCCACTTTAAAGGATAGTCTAGTTTGGTCGGGCAGGTGCTGTCCGTTAAGGACAGAACTAGAGATTTATCCCAGTTAATCTGCAACCCGGATTGTAGGCCAAACCTAATGTACTCTCTCAGGAGTGGATTGAGGTGCTGGTCAGGGTTCTTAACATACAGCACCATGTCGTCTGCGTACAGTGAGATATGTATGGGTCTGGAGGGCATTTGTATCGCTGAATAGTGGTGATGCTGCCGGATCTTACATGCCAGCGGCTCCAGCACCAACGCGAATAGCATCGGCGAGAGCGGGCACCCCTGTCGAGTGCCTCTGCATAATGGAATGGGCTCTGATATGTACCTGTTCACTCTGATGCGTGCTGTCAAGTTTGAATATAACATCGTTATCCAACCCAGAAAAATCTGCGGAAACCCCATACGCACCAGTACTGCATGGATAAAGGGCCAGCCGATTGTGTCAAATGCTTTTGCTGCGTCCAGTAACACAGCCACCGCCTTCGATTCCGGTGTTAAATAATGGGCCAGTGCGAACAATGTACGAGTGTTATGTGTAGTCGCTCTGTCGGGGATAAAACCAGATTGGTCCGGCCTGATCAGCAAAGGCATAAGGGGTTTCAACCTGTCCGCTAATAAACTAGCTATGATTTTAGTGTCCACATTCAATAATGAAAGAGGGCGATATGAGTCGCACTTATCTACCTCTTTACCCGGTTTCAACAACGCCACGAGCAGTGCTTCTCTCATGGATGCTGGTAGCGTCTGAGCTTCATGCGCCGCCCCGTACAGCCGCACCAAGTATGGTGCTAGTGTGTCAGCGTACTTTTTATAGAATTCCGTGGCAAAGCCGTCCGGCCCAGGTGCTTTGTTATTTGGTAATCTTCGAATGGTATCAGCCACTTCTTCCACTGTTACCGGGCGTTCTAGATATTTCCTGTGCCCTTCAGCTAGCCATGCCAGCTCTATATCTTCCATGTAGTGTAGTAAATCACCCTGTGTCGGTGAAGGACGCGCTGTGTAAAGTGCCTCGTAAGTTTTCATAAATTCAGTTAATATCCCCTTGGTGTCCGTGATCACCTCCCCTGTGTCCGTGCCAATGGACGTTATGTTTTGTGGGGCTCTACCCGCGCATATTTTTGCGGCCAATTCCCTACCAGGCCTCCCTCCTTCCCCATACCTCCTCGCTGTCGCACGTTTTGACACATACTTCAGTTCGTCCGTCGCGAACTCATCGTATTCAATTAGGAGCGTTTTAATTTCCCCCAAAACAGCAGCGTCGCCCGTCCGGGTGTACGTTTGTTCCAGGGTTTGTATAGCCTGTACTCGTGTGTGCAGTTGTCGTCTGATATCTTTGAGGATGCCAGAGGTGGTGCTGATACAGATCCCCCGTATCGTGGCCTTAAAGGCCTCCCATAGCAGACTAGGGTCTTCAGTAGTTGGGGCGTTGAGATCGAAGTAATCTATTATAGCCTTGTGTATGGTTTCAACATATATGGGGTCTTGCAGTGCAGCCGCGTTGAAACGCCAGGTAAAAGGCGGTGGGTCATAGTATGGTATAGCGATGTCTAATAGTACTGGACCATGATCCGAAAGTGTTCGTGGTAGGTGAGTTATGTCTTTAACCCACGAAAGTATCTCCTGCGTGCCCAGCCAGTAGTCTAGCCTAGACCAACTATTGTTTGCTGCATTTATATGTGTCGCTATAGTCGTTACTGGGTTGCGTGTCCTCCATAAATCTACCATGTCTAGGTCTTCCATGGTGTCTCGCAGCATCAACCGCGCTTTGCCGTGCTGCTCCAGCGTATGTGGTGCCCTATCCAGAGTATCCTGTAGGGTGACATTGAAATCCCCACCCCAAATTACGTGAGTTGTCTGCATGTCGACGATAGTGTGCCATACCTGTCTGAAAAATTCCGGGTCATCCACATTAGGCCCATATGTGTTTACTAATAGTATCTTCTGTCGCCTTACCACTCCAGCTATGATGACGGTCCTCCCTCCTGAGTCTCTATGTATGCTCGTGATCTCAAAACCCGTTCCCTTTCTGATTAATATGCTCACCCCTCTAGAGTATGACGAGAAGTTCGAGTTGGTGACAGACTCAGCCCATTTAGCGCCTAGTGTGGAAGTACTGTCTCGCGCTAAGTGCGTTTCCTGTAAAAACACAATGCTGACTTGTATCCTGTCAAAATAAGCAAAGAGTCGCCTGATCTTTTTCGGGTCGCCTAGCCCTCTTACATTCCACGTTAGAAATTTGAGCGTGTTAGTACCTGCCATGTGTGTGAACTTGGAGATCAATGGTGTATATCTTACATTTATAACTCTTCCTGTTCAGTGCGTTTTGACGTAAACATTTTACAGTGACCGGCATCAACGTTGGTACGCTCTGTACATAGACATCTCTCACATCATAATATACAACTACGGAGTTCGCCATGCGTCTCAGACACAGAAATTGCAGTTGGAAATATTCAGAAATTCCCACCCTCCCCCCACCCACTTTAGCCCCCGAACTTTGCCAAAGCCATCCCTTAACAACCTTTAACTGTAATGTCAAATTCTTAGCGGGGTACACCCACTCCGGGGTATCACCAGGGTCACACGTCTCCATCCACATAGTGGACGTGGACGGTCGCAAATCCATGCTGTAGTGTAATACACGTGTGCTAGTTTCCCCAACCCCTCCCCTCCTCCAGCTCAAGCAGGGTCGCCAAAGTGGCATAATGTCAGTACGCCATTTCCCCCACTATTAGTGACATCTGCGTAGCCACCAGACTGAGCCATGGTATGGACAATGTGCCTTCTGTCAGTTGAGCCATGTAATCCACATTTCTTACCAGGGTGGCAGGTACTAGGTCGTGACCACGCAATCTTCACATCCGAGTGGCAAATAACAAGAAATCCCCATGCCCTCTATTTCAGAGATACTCACAGTCATGCTGAGTCAGCCGCGGCACAGCTCCAGCAAGGTCCATACTTACAGTGAGTTCGTAAGTGCCACGCCAGGTCACCATCCGCTACAAACACAATTGCTTAGGGGTGTGTGAACATGCGCTCACGAATGCAGTGTTCGTCGCCTGCGCCGCACAGACAGGCACCGAAATTCAGTTCCGTGCGTTCATAGTTTGGATCAGTCATTCCACATCGCTCGTTTCCGCACTTCGATCTTGCTGCTTGCGCCTTTTCAGTTGTTGCCGAACGTATTCCTGCGCCGCCTGTACTGTTGGTAGTATGACCGGTTTCCCGCCAGTGAAGATTTTGAGTTTCGCCGGGTATAACATTGCATATTCCTGTCCGAGTTCTCTCAGCTTCTTTTTGACTGGAGCGAATTCCTTCCGAGCCAGTTGCACCGCCATGGTATGATCCGGATAGAACTCTAGCGTGTTACCTTGATGAGTAACCTTACCCATTTCTCTGGCCAACCTAAGTATCGTGTCACGGTCTCGGTAGTTGAGCAAGCGGGCTATGACCATGCGTGGGGCGGCACCAGGTTTCGGCACAGGCGCAAGTGAACGGTGTGCCCGTTCGACCAGGAACACGGAAGACAGTTTCTCAGAACCAAATACCTCTTTCACCAATGATTCTATATAGGTCTCCATCTTCCCTGTGTTTGTGGATTCCGGCAAACCCGAAATCCGGACGTTGTTGCGCCTGGACCTGGCTTCCTGGTCCTCCACCTTGGCGCGCAAGCTTTCCACTGTCTTTTCCAGGCCTCCGCAGGACCTGGACATGGCCTGATGGTCATCCTCCACTTGCGAGATTCGTTGTTCGGCTTCCGTTATACGCCCGTCGTGCTGTTCAATTTTCGCCGTCATGTTGTCCACTCGTTGCACCACGTTGTCCAGTTTCCCATTCATTTCCTGCAGGCTCTTCTGAATCGCCCGTAGCACTGATTCCATGCCCGTGGCGCCCGATTGTTCCTGGCCCCCTTCCGCCTCTTGGTCTGTCGCGGCCATTTTATCTTGCTTCCGCGCTTCAAATTGGAGCTTAGTTTGTTGCCTGTCTGGTTTCCCCATGTCAATCTGCTGCTTTGGCGTAGTTTGTGCCGATGACAATCTGGGGCTGCTAGCCGTCGTCCCACCGGCCGTGGAGTTGACGCGGTGTGTTTTCGCTGCAGCCCCCCACCGAGCTTTACGTGCAGTCATTAGCCAGCCACGTGCTTTGGAAATATGGCCGATCGCCTCCGTGCAGGGCCGTCCGCTCAGTGCTCCAAACGGCGCTATGATAGTGGCTGCAACGCGTTGGGGGGCCTCCCCTCAGATCAGGTGCGCAGAGCTGACGTGCGTGGCAAAGTTATGGGGTCCGTCCCTCATAAGTGCATGCTCCATGCATACCCCTCACCTCCTTGGCAATGCGCAGTCAGCCTCATGACTCACGTGGGGGCTAGAGATAGCGCTTATGCAAGTTAGGTGCCTCTGTATGTTGCAGATATCTCCTGCTGGCCGCTGAGGCGTGCACGGTACTCACTGCGTGTCCTCGTGTGGGGGCCTCGCTGGCCGAGCGCTTCACAGGCGCCTGCTGCAGATGAGGATTCAAATGCCGCTGCTCTCCCTCATGTGCGAGTGGGACCGCTGGTCTTCGAGGGGCTCCGACCGGCCTGATCGACCAGTGCCGCCGTCAGTGTCGTGCACGCCGATATGGAGGTGCGCTAAGTTCTGGGGACCTTCATGGGCCTCGCTGAGCCCCAGGTGTCTTCAGACGGCCATTCACCAAGCCGCGCCGAGTGTCAGCTGCAGTCCAGGCACGCTAGGTGCTGGCAATCGCTCCGGGTTCCTGAGCCTCCGGAGCGGCCATTTTGAGCGGCGTCCGCGAGGGCTCCGGTTTTGTAGCAGTAACGACTGTTTCTCGCAGCGCAGGCCGAGTTACCTTGTCAGGAGAGGTCAGCCCCACATTCCGATGCACAAATCTTTGCTCGGCGCTTGTGTCGGTGGGGTTTTAGGGGGTCAGGAGTTGATAGAAGTGCGACCGCCCGGCGGAGCTGACTCGTTAGCCAGCCATACCGCAGTGCGCCCTCTAGCGCCCCCAAGAAGAAGAAACTCCATTATACAATGATGTAACCACAGACTATGCAATTGAAACAAAGCAAATACCTAAAGCAAAAAGGAATCCAGAAGCAATTGAAACAATTGACAGAACAGCATCCGGCTACTTCATCAACTTCGATGATTTTTCTGAGGATCAGAGTGAACCTGAGGAACAGCCCACAACAAAAACTTTTAAAGACAAAGCAAAGGAACTCTTTCATCAACTAAAAGTAACCTATCTGATTTCTCCATGGATTGAACTTTGGGTGGCACTAGGAGTATTCATCCTCATACTTTGGCTTATCATGGTACTATGCTTGGGACATTTCATTGAGGGAAAATATGCTACAATGAACACAGCAAGTCAGAACATCAACTTGGTCCTAAAACCACACAAGTCTTCACACATCGAGAAAAGAGAACTTTCTTCAGTAAACTTCACAGCCAATCCTATACCCGGTGGGGTAGCATGGGACAAAACTGATTACGCAATCTATGGTCCGGTTGAGCTCCTGAAGTATCCTCATCAATTCAAGATTTCTTTAAGTGACTTTGTAAAACCAAGCACATTTGCTGATGATTGGGACTTTGAAAGTATTAATAATATGATGTCTGATCTAGTAATGTCAGCTAAATTCACAGAACAGGATTATTTACAAGGTTCATCTAATTACGATCAAATGTTTTGTTATAACCATTATGGTAACCATTATCTGCATAAATCTACTCAACCTAGAAATGTTTTAAATTTTAACCAATGGGAACATTGTGCAACTCCACCAAAAGGCAGTTCAAAGACATTTTTTGATAAATATTCATATTTTTCAGGGTTCAACACAAGTAATGCAGGATCATTTTATTTCAAACTGTTAAATAAGACAGGAGTGAAAACCATGCTTACAAACACAAAATTGATATATTCAGACTCATTCTTTGAAAAAATGAATACATTCGGTTTTGATTTCTGGAATAATAACATTGAAACGAAAACGATCGGGGGCACAAAAGATTGGCAAGTGCAAGGTACAGAATCATTATTCAGAGCCTGCATGATCCCAGAACAAATTATATTTTTTAATGATACAATTCAACAAACATCCTGTCTTGGCCTAGCCAAAATTAAAGACTTAAATAAACCGTCTATTCCAAAACCAACACCTACCAGTAATAGCACTAAGGATGTTGAGATAGACATATCCCATATTTTAAACTAAAACAGAACACATGCTGATTGGAAACAATGGTTGATCTGGCCCACAGACACAAATAACTGTCAAGACAAATTCCTGAATAAAATACAGGGGTTCACATTGATCAGGCCAGACCCAAGATACTCCCAGAGACAACATCCAGGGATTGTAACCACTTACATAGTGGGCAGAAACTCTGCATTCAATGGCTACATACATCCACACTGTCAGAAATTAAGCAACACTTAACTTTACTTAAAGAAGGTGCTGACTTGCGTGATTTCATCATGGGACCACGCAAACAGCGTCAAAAACGTTTCATAGCGGCCTCTATATATGCAGCTTACAACGAAGCTTGGAAAGTAACTCAAATTGAGACAGCAGAAAAAATATGGGAAATTGACCGTGTTAATTTGGAAAAATCACTTTCTGTTGTGGACAATGGATTAATGACTCTGTCTTCCAGAATATATTCACTGGACAGTATTGTATCTTCTGCAATCGATATAATAGAACAAGACTTACTGATGTTACAACACGGTCAGTCTCAATTACGTTCTATTGTACAGCTTGGCTGGACGTTACAAAATCTGCGTTCAGGCTATGTGCCTTGGCGTCTAATCAACACAACGTCACTATTTAATATATTTAACCTTACTGATAAACAAATCAGTTTGGCACAAAATGGTGCTGACTATACAATTCTGAGCATTGAAAAACTTGAGAGATTACCATTGACAATGTCAGAACGACCTGTCATTGAATGGATAATACATGGGATGGCTGATCTAGTAATGTCAGCTAAATTCACAGAACAGGATTATTTACAAGGTTCATCTAATTACGATCAAATGTTTTGTTATAACCATTATGGTAACCATTATCTGCATAAATCTACTCAACCTAGAACTGTTTTAAATTTTAACCAATGGGAACATTGTGCAACTCCACCAAAAGGCAGTTCAAAGACATTTTTTGATAAATATTCATATTTTTCAGGGTTCAACACAAGTAATGCAGGATCATTTTATTTCAAACTTTTAAATAAGACAGGAGTGAAAACCATGCTTACAAACACAAAATTGATATATTCAGACTCATTCTTTGAAAAAATGAATACATTCGGTTTTGATTTCTGGAATAATAACATTGAAACGAAAACGATCGGGGGCACAAAAGATTGGCAAGTGCAAGGTACAGAATCATTATTCAGAGCCTGCATGATCCCAGAACAAATTATATTTTTAAATGATACAATTCAACAAACATCCTGTCTTGGCCTAGCCAAAATTAAAGACTTAAATAAACCGTCTATTCCAAAACCAACACCTACCAGTAATAGCACTAAGGATGTTGAGATAGACATATCCCATATTTTAAACGAAAACAGAACACATGCTGATTGGAAACAATGGTTGATCTGGCCCACAGACACAAATAACTGTCAAGACAAATTCCTGAATAAAATACAGGGGTTCACATTGATCAGGCCAGACCCAAGATACTCCCAGAGACAACATCCAGGGATTGTAACCACTTACATAGTGGGCAGAAACTCTGCATTCAATGGCTACATACATCCACACTGTCAGAAATTAAGCAACACTTAACTTTACTTAAAGAAGGTGCTGACTTGCGTGATTTCATCATGGGACCACGCAAACAGCGTCAAAAACGTTTCATAGCGGCCTCTATATATGCAGCTTACAACGAAGCTTGGAAAGTAACTCAAATTGAGACAGCAGAAAAAATACGGGAAATTGACCGTGTTAATTTGGAAAAATCACTTTCTGTTGTGGACAATGGGTTAATGACTCTGTCTTCCAGAATATATTCACTGGACAGTATTGTATCTTCTGCAATCGATATAATAGAACAAGACTTACTGATGTTACAACACGGTCAGTCTCAATTACGTTCTATTGTACAGCTTGGCTGGACGTTACAAAATCTGCGTTCAGGCTATGTGCCTTGGCGTCTAATCAACACAACGTCACTATTTAATATATTTAACCTTACTGATAAACAAATCAGTTTGGCACAAAATGGTGCTGACTATACAATTCTGAGCATTGAAAAACTTGAGAGATTACCATTGACAATGTCAGAACGACCTGTCATTGAATGGATAATACATGGGATAATAAATATTCCGATAACAACTTTCCAGTTTCAATACTGCCAAAAATATATACAGGCAGGCCAGTATGAAAGGTTGGGTAAAGGATACATTAAGACCACATGGAACTTGCCCTATACACACACATGTGTCAGTAATAACGGACAGAGTGTATTTCTTAGTGGTAATAATTGTGAAAAATCACTAAGTGGCATACTTCTGTGTCAGGGTATTAGTTTGCATGGGGCCTGTGAAGGGACTTCAAATAACCTTTCATGTCACCAGTTAGGCACACCTGCAACACAAATAGAACCATTCTTTAGAAGACTTTCGAACGGGAGTTACATTCTAATTGTAGATCACAGATGTTGTGGCTTGCTGCCAGGAAAACCTTATCTTGTAAGCGTGACTTCCAGGGTCATGTGCTGTGAAAGAGTATTGTTCCCGAATGATGCTCCAGACAGGGAGGGAAGGTTATGGCCCAGTTTAAAAATCTCTTCTATTCGAATTGATACTTTAAGCAGAATGAAGACTGTGCTCCTACAGACGCCAACCCAGTTGACGTCATCAAAAGAAACGTACGATCTCCAAGTTGCAAGGACAACGGCAGAGATTCATTCAATGTGATCAACAAATTGCCCCCTACACTTCGCAGAAATGCTGAACGAAATCTTAAATATTTCTGATACAAGTGGTATCGCAAGTGTATTTAAGACAGTTTTTTCAGGAGCTTTAACACCATTCAACGCGATCCTGGGTATTTTTCCAAATTTAGTCCATTCCATCTTTGGCGGACTTCCACTCCTGTTGGGACTCGTAGCAGGCATTTTATTCTTGCTACTCTTGCTTCGTTATGGCAAGCCATGTCACAGACAAGACTCCAGCAACAATGGAAGAAACAATCCTAGCTATCCGCTACCGGGACCGCATAACTAAAGTCCTTGGCTTAGCCCGGCTACGAGATCTGAATATGACCTGGTTTCTTTCATTCAGACCCATCTGGCAGAATTGTGTTATGCCTGTATTAAGGTGCATGCTATGCGGCGAAGAATGCGTGTTGGACACCTGTCTTACACTACAATCAGAAGTACCATTGGATGCAGATACTTTGTTGGGTCCAGTAAAGACTCATGCATTGTGCTGTCCCCAGCGGCTACCTATCCTGATGACGGCATTCGTGGAAACTTCACCACTACGATTGAAGGGTAGTGAAGTACAAGATGAAAGCAGCATCAACCAGGTACGACCTTCTGTAAGCAGTTCTGAGCGAACCATCATTGAAAGCAATCATACGCATGACTGCATGGTAGCGACATTTTCCAACCTAGTCGAACTTTCACCAGAAGCTGTAGACTGTTTTTTCGAGAATCTGTCTGAAATGATGTTTTCACCGGAACAGAGAGAATGACTTTAAAAACAATCTTTGACACGGCGTTCCCTGAACTCTGAATTTGGCCTTCAGTCTTTTAAAAACAAAATGACTATGAACTATTTTTTCTCTTCTCCCCTGAAAAGCGTAAACTTTTTTCCCAATTCCAAAATATTTACCTTTTTGGCACTTATCTTCTGCTTAAAGTAAAACTATTCTTAGAGAACAGAGCTTCTATTCTTAGGAATTCTAGAGACATTACAATACCTCCACCTCTAGTTTATATGCAATTAATTGTGTTTATATGTGATGAGATGGTCTCGCAATTTATTTCTATATCAAGAGCCATTTCATGTGTAATTTCGCAAATCATTCATGCAGATATATAATATGCATCTCCCTTTTGAATGATTATGCTGCTTGAATGCATACAGTACCTATACTCATTTCGTGCATTTTGCATACGCCATTTTTCAAAACAAACAAAAAATATTTTTGGGGTGGTTCGGTATACACATGCACTGTTAGTTATGTTTACTATTGCTTAGTTTAGTAAATATGTACATAAAATCGTGGAGTGGGTGTAGTGTGTTTATCTAGGTACCTATATTGATACTCCTATTTCTGACCCTTGTCCGGTTATTAATTCACTAATGTCCATACACCGGCACAGAAACCCGTTTTCAGATTAGGTCATAGCGCATGCTGTCACATTAAGCAAGCACTATCCCTCCAGCCCCCTAGAAAGCACACCGAGTTCTCAAAACAAATCAAACCTCCACCAGACCTGGGAAATCCCCCGCAGCTATTGTTTTGATTTCGCTCGAGAACTCCTGCAAAGAATGTAAGAACGACCAGTCCTTATGACATTCTTGCTGACGTCTTATGTCCATCCTTACGTCAAACACGGCACCTTTCAGGTATAAATATACCGACGCTGCCCTAAGCTAAGACACGGTGGTGACGAGCTTGGAGCAGCGCTACTTGCCGGAGAGCCCAGCTGATGCAGAAAAGCCCACGGACGCTGCCCCTCCCTTTTGACACGCTGAGAGAGACGCTGCCTTTTCTCCTGCTGAGAAATCCAGCCTCCGGCGTTCCCAGCCGCCCTCGCGGGTAACTGGGATATCGAGTCCTGAGACAGAGATACCAACCCTCCAGCCTTCTAAATCCCAGGTACTGAACTGACTAACCCCTTACAGAGAATTCTTGAGTCAGATCCTTGGCAAAACTATCTTAACTTAAACTGCTACTTATTTACTCCCGCCCAAGTATTAGGCTTAGGTCAGGTACACCGGGGTAGGCGTAGTTAGAAGCACCAGTTGAGAACGATTAGTCAATGTATATATGTATGTATATCTTTTATCCATTTTAAGTATCATATGGCTAAGAAACCATATAAATGCTTTTACAGTATTATTTTATAATTCTGTTTTTACTGTATGCACTTTACTTAACTATAAGTATTGCAATAATAGCGATTCATTTCTCTTGTATGAGAAAAGAGACTGATCAATAAATAACATCTTTTTATTGAAACACGCCCATCTCTTATTTCTCTACAAACTGGTGAAACTAAGAATGCACGTACTGACTGAGTAAACTAGTTGTCTTTTGTTTTCACACGACTCTAGAGATATACTCTTGATTAGGGGAGAGCAAAGTTGTCATGTTCTATGGTTGTCAGAAACTAAATCCCTTCTTGTCTATCCAGAGAGGTTAAACTCCTCCTTGCCTATTCGAGAAAGTTTCTAGTGAACTCTGAGCTAGCTGGCACACATAACTTTAAGTCTAATATCGTCAGTAGAAGACCTAGTTAACCACAGTCCTACGTCTATTCTATTGAAGATATTATTCCAATGCGCAGAGCCTATTGGGAAAATAGGAACTACACTACACTTCCACAGAAGGTATCTGGCATTCAGCTTTGGTGACGCATGCAGCAGCAAACCTGACTCCTAGGGGAGAAGTAATAAATCAGCCTGCACTTCACCCACTTTGTTCTCCAGTGTGGTCTTTGAGTTCTGGATGGCTTGTTGAATGGTTGCAAGGTCTGTTCAAGCGTCTGGTTTGGTGCCGCTGAGAAGCAGGCAGGGCCCCCTCCACTTGAGGCCACCGCTGTGTAGTGATCCATTTTGGTTTGTGCTGAGGCTTGTCCTTACCCATTTAAGCTGCCACAGACCTGAGGGCAGGTCCAGGAGGTATATGTGCACCCTAGCCCACCTGCACACAGGCAGCACAAGCAGTCCGACCTCCCCTGGTGGACTGGGTCACGCAGCGTGACTCCAGCAACGGTCTCAGGCCCAAATCTTCCTTGTGATAAGATAAGATGAGCTAAGTCAGCCCCCGGGAGGGTGGTGCGCCTAGCTCGACGGATGGTCGATGTAAATCAGGAGCACCCCGGCCCGCTTAACCTTGGGTAGAATGAGCAGCTGGGTGCTACTGGTGTTGCCATCACAACAGGCACCCATGGTGTTCAAGCCCAGGCCTTGGGGATCCAGAACTGCTGGATGGAGAGGAAGCAGAGCCAGTTTCTAGCTGTGAAAGGTCTGACAAGGCCCATGGCCATGGTATGCAACAGGGAGGTTGTCCCAGTGCCCAAACCTGTGCGTTTCCTCACCAACAGCGCAACAGCAATGCAGTTCCCTCGCTGGCTGGTATGTACTACTGTGTCTTTCCAGCAGGGTTGAGGTCTCCCCAGGGAAATCCAGTTGGGGGAGGAGAGGAAAGTCTCATGGCGGCCCGCTTCTCAATGCCCCTTTCCATATGGTTATCCGCCTCTGTCGCCTCTGGCTGCCACCCCTCTTCCCCAGCCCTGCTGCACTATATGTGTACCTGCTGCTGGGGGGCATGTAGACCTGAAAATGGCTGCTGGGCCTTTTCTATCCAGCCTGGTTTTGAGGATTGCTCGATTTTGACCAACTTATGAATCTGGCCGTGATTCTGTTGTAAACTAGGGCTGCCACTGACTCTGGGCCTGATTGGGCTTCTGGTTCTGACCTGTACGCATGCTTGGGAAGAAAGCGTCCAGTCCCGACCCCGGGGCTAAGCCCAACCCCTCCCCTACCACGGCATCAGGACTCATGATGTCATACCTGCGCCTACCTTCCAGTCCTCCTCGTGCTGCAAGTGGGCTCACCCGGGGTTCCAGTGATACTTCATCCCCACTAGTGTCAGGGTCTATGTCCCTCACCTTGTGGCCGGGGCACAGCGGCGTCACTCCCCACAGGACTCCTGTGCCCTCATCAGGCCGCCGCCAGCCACAGCAAGTTCTGGGCCGCTATCTTCAGAATTGTGGTGCCACAGCACCTGGTTAGCTACGGTGTTCCAGGGAACCCCAGTGTCCGTCAGTCAAAATGTCATTGGAGGCCAACGAAGGAGTAAGGTAGAGCCCTCTGACTGAGAATGGGCTGGTCAGGATGTTAAAGGATGGAGTAGGAGGTAAGGAGCAGTCTTACACTGCAACCCCCATCTTGGCCACATTGCTACCTCAACTGCATTTTTTACGTTTTTCTGCCCAATAATTTTTTTCTCTGGTCCTCAGTGAGAGGCTTTTCCTAGTTCTGAGGGTCAGAGTTACCGCAGGGACAATGGAATTAGGTCCTTTTATGTGTTTCAGTGTGTACCCATTGTTTTTAGGTTTATGGCCTCTGGGCAGTATTAAGGCCGAGCCTGTGTGAGCATGTGCAAATGCATGGGCTCTCGCTTGCAAAATGTTTGAGTTCGATAATGGGCTTTGAAATAACCCATTGCTTACCATTTGCAAGCATCATTGTTACTCTTCTTTGCTGGCTTCAAATAGGGCAGCACTTACCAAGCGTCACTTCCTTTTCTTTCTGTGGTGCATAGACCAAGCACAGAATCATTTAGTTGTATTAGTGTCCCACCACTTTCCATCCACTACTTGCACTGTGATTCAGATAGCATTTGTTTTATCCCTCCCACCCTCGTCTGTTTTGCTTTTATCCATTCCTCCCACCCCTGTTGTTTTGGTATTACCTCTCCCTCCCACCCCCATCTCTTTTGTCAACCCTGTCTGTTTTGCATTTATCCATGTCTTTCTTCCAACCGCTCTCATCCTTGTTTCTTCCGCCCCCACCCTGTTTCATCTACCTCACCCTGCCCTCGTTTCTTCTCCTTCCGAACAGACAGAAGCATAAAAAGTGCTATGATGTGGCCAGCTCTGGCCTCTTTATAGTGTTTTTTTTTAAAACATCCTGCTCTCCACCAACCACCAGCCCTCCCTTTCACAACCCCTAACCCATTCCCGAAGGAATTAGCTGGCCCATGGGCAAAACCTATCTGCTTTACAAATGCTTGTTCTCTATTGTTTCTCTTCTTAAATATTTAAAACGACAAAGTGGAGGTGGTAGAATTTGTCAGCTCCTTTATTTGAGACTCTTCCTGTACATTTGTGTACTGTGAAAAACGTATGGCATCTTTACCTTCTGCAATAAAAATCGCCTTTCACTTTCTAAGGCACAAAGGACACTGAGTGAAAAAAATGTAGTTGAATAAAGGCTGAGGTCTGTAAATGTGCAAATGTGTTGTGATGCCTTAGCGGAAGTGTGTGCTAGTAGCTAAGGCATTGATTTTTCTAATGAACAGGCAAAGGCTGTATTCCAATGACACCACTGGATGACTGATGTGCTGTGGTATGGATTAAAATAACCTAGCAAAGTCAATACACAATGCTTTTAAAGCAACGCTGCTAACCTTCTTTCAGTATGTAATTTTGAGTCTTCCATTTTGAAATTAAATCTTTGTATGCATCATGGAAATTAGTGTGCCTTTCATAGACCGCTTAAATTGACCTACAAAAAGACAAAAAGAGTAAAGGGTTCAAAATATAACAAAGCAGAAACTGATATGCAAAATGTTTGCTCAGTTCCATGCCATTAGTGATGTCACGACATATGGCACTGCAAACTACATCCTAATGACAGATTTTGCATTATTAATCACGCCAGAAATAGAAAGCCAGAAAGAGAGCATGGGAAGAAAACAACGCTTTCACTCTACCCTTTCCTCGTCTTTAATACACTTCTGTCTTCCTCTCAAACTATTCTTACACTCCCCGTGCATGCTACTCCTCGATAATTGTGCCACCCTGCCACATTATCTTCCTTTCTTCCTCCCTGGTCCCATGAGCACATCTCACCTTTGTTGCGACTGATTGAGCGCCATGTTATTCTGAAATTTGTAGGGGTGCATCATAATCACCGATAGTCAGCACCCGCATATCTGAAGGAATGTATTAACGTGTGGTCATTAGAAATGTAGCATTAATGCAGTATATATTAGAGTGAATAGAAATGTAATCATGTCATTTGTGAAGTTTAATGTAGTGTTTATTAGAAAATATATTTTTGATGATGCATAATGAATTAGTTCACGTATAAAGTGATGCATTAGATTTAAACGTGCACCAAATTAAAGACTGCATGTGTAGGTTTGCGTATTCATTCAAGAAAATGTAATGCATTAAATGTTTATAGATGTAATGTACTACTGTGTTATTTATGGTTTAAATCTTTTATTGGCATTTCAGAAATAACAAAAGTGCACAGGACTTCCTACTCCTTCAAGACAGTGCAATACAGACTTCTCCAGTCAGCGAGTATGATTTACCAAGTAATTGCTAGGAGCTAGTCAACCAAAAACAACCCACAGAAACATGTGGGGAATTAAAAACTAAATCTCCCCCCTGCCCACGCCCCCCCCCTGTCCACAAATTATAACGGTGGTAGTATCAAGGAAGCTAGCGTGGTCTAGAGAATTGAGAGCGCCTGGGGCCGCGCTGTTCGGGGATCGACGTGTCCGCCAAGCGAAGGAGCCGTAAATACCGGGGGCAGCTCAGTTCCCGGAATTCCCCTGTGAGAAGGGTCAGGAAGGGTCACCACAACTCTGGAAACTCGCTACCTCTACCCGCCTGTGTGAGAGATATTTTCTCCATACCCAGCACCATCCACAGCCTGTGCAGCCAATCCGTGTGAGGAGGGGCCTGAGGGGATCGCCAGTGTGTGAGTATGTTCTGAGTAGCTGCCCTGAGGGCGATGGCTATGAGACGGCCTCTCCTAGATTTCAAAGGGTACATTAGTACGTTGGTGTAATGATTGTCGTTGGGCAGTGCTACGTTGAGTAAGGAGGAGGCAAGGCACAAGGTACGTACTGCACGTATTCGGGGTTTATTGGTACAAGTCTTAGGGCAAAAACAACTCAAAGATCCATGGAGCTGACAATAAAGAAAGTCTGTTTTTGGGGCTCTTGATAGAAGTCTCTGGGGGGGGCTCCAGGCGGAAGGTCTTCTCCCTCGTGGTGGCGTTTCCCAAAAGAAAACAGAAAGAAACAATACTCCGGGTTACTGGCGTGATCGCTGTCACTATCTACATGAAGGGCGGGGAAAGGGCGTGAAGGGGAACACCGGGGACCACCACCATTCGGTGCTCTTTTCTCTATTAGAGTGAGGCACCCCTGTGACGCTTGCAGAGGCACCCCTGTCCCGTGACTGCCCAGCCGCCCTCTACCCGTTCCCTCCCTCCAAAAAGAAAACCCCCCGTATGCGCGCCCGTACCTTGCGGTGCCACACTTCTCCTGTTGAAGTGTGGCTGGGCGGAGCGTGGTTCCGTTGGCCTCCCGGCTTCAGCTGCGGCGGAGTGCTGGTTGCTCCTGCTCCGACCTCTGGGGACGGTGATTCAGCTCCGGTGTCCTTCCTCCTGGCGGCGAACTCCTCCGACGTTTCCTGTCCTGCTCCGGCATTCGCGGTGTCTCGCTGCGGACCTCGCGCTATCTGCGCCGTCGATGACCCTGATTGGCTGACCGGTGATGACGCGGTCGTCGTTCCTCCTTCTGCTTCCGGGTACGTCCAAGCGGGCGTAGAGGGGGCGTGGACATCATGCGGCCGCGGAGACGGAAAGGAAGAGGGACAAGCGTCAGCTGCAGGTTTGTGGCAGGTAGGGACCCCCTGACAGTTGGGAAGCCCAAATAGGATATACGCTGGGAAGCGTGGGAGCTGGGTGTCCAAGTGTGAGTCGATATCGTCAAGAATTGTGGCCCAATATGCATGAAGTCTATCACAGCTTCAAAGTAGGTGTTCTAGCATGCCTAGTTCCCCACAGCCCCGCCAGCATCTGTCACTGATGTGAGGGTCAAACCTATGGAGGCACTCCGGTGTATGATACCAATAAGTGGCTACTTTGGTCAGTGTTTCAGTAAGGCCTGCATGGTAAGCCAAGTGTCGGGCCCTGTAGTATATACCGCTTCATTCCTTATGGGAAAGAGTTCTCCCCAGTTCCCGTTCCCAGCTAACCCCGCTGGCGTTGTAGGTGTGTGTGGACGCCACGAGGAGGTGTTTATATAAGTCGGAAACCAGCTTCTTGTCAGAAGATCGGATTTTCGTATGGAGTTAGATAGCGTTGTGCACCGGGTCTAATCTGGGGCTGGAGTGCCCAGTGTCTGAGTTGTAAGTAAGACAGCCTGTCCGACTCTGGGATGTCATAGTCCTCTCTAAGTTGCGAAAAGGAAAGGATACCCTCGAGATTAAAGAGGTGTCCTAGTGACCGACACGGGAGGGACGCCAGTTCCCAAATGCTTTGGGGTTCAGTCCGGGAGTGAATTCCGGGTTATCAAACAGCGGGGTCATTGGGGAAGGAAATGACGCCAGCTCGTGTTTGATCGTGGTGCGGTCCCAGGCCTCCAGGATGGTACCGGTGATGTAGGATGCATATAAGTTGGGTGGCCTGAATCGTTTCGGGAGGAAGGGAATTCCCTGTAGAGGCATGCCCGCCATCGCCTGGTCCTGGAACAGCCAGTGCTTTTCAGATTCCAAGCGGTGCCATTCCACCAAGTAGCGGAGTTGTGCCGCGTAGAAGTAGAGCTGCAAATCAGGTACCTCCACTCCACCCTGGTCCGGGGGGAGAACCGCAATGGCATGCTTGAAACATGGTTTGCGGCCCTGCCAAATGAATTGGGCCAAATCGGACTGGGTCTGTTGAATCCAGCCCGCCGGCGGGCAAAAGGGTAGGGTCTGAAATAGATGGAGAATCTGGGGGAGGAGTGTCATTTTAACTACTGATATCCTGCCTAGCCATGAGAGGGGATGGTGCTTCCATCTGCGGAGTTCCCCGCGGATTTGTGTGCGAAGCTTAGTATAGTTTGCGTCTATTGTGGTAGGGATAGTAGGACCCAGGAGCACTCCCAGATAGGGAACTGTGGTGGTGAACCACTGAACAGGGTGCTCCTCTTGGATATGAGAAAGAGTTGAGTCAGAAAGGGAGATGTTGAGAGCAACCGACTTCTCTGCGTTTATCCGAAACCCGGAGGCTTGTGCGAAGTCATGCAGTTCAATGAAAAGGGCTCAAAGGGTCTGTACTGGGTTCGTAAGGGAGAGTAAAATGTTGTCCGCGTATAAGCTGATCTTATGGATATCCCCCCGAATTTAATTCCTGCAATGAGGGTGTGTTGTCGGATTCTCTGGGCTAGGGGTTCCCTATAGAGTGCAAATAAAATAGGGGAGAGGGGGCACCCCTGGCGAGTGCCTCGACCAATAGCGAAGCGGGGGGATGTCTGACCGTTTACTCGCACTGTGGCGTTTGGCGAGCAATAACAATTAAGAATGCGGGTACACAAAACTTTCCCGAAGACGAACTGCTGCAGGACTCTCTCCAGATAGGGCCAGTGGACCCTATCAAAGGCCTTCTCGGCATCTATGGCCAACAACATACTGTCCTTCCGCACGCGCGACGCCGCTTCTAAAAGATGTAGAACCCGTTTCGTATTATCGCTGGTTTGTCTCTGTGAGATAAAGCCAGCCTGGTGTGGCTCCACCAGCTGTGGCATATAAGGAGATAACCGCATCGCCAGTATGCGTGTGTACAGTTTACTATCAACATTAAGTAGGGAAATCGGCCTATACGCGCTGCAGCTGGGACGTCCTTTCCAGGCTTTGGGATGACTATGATCAAACCCTCCAGCATCTCCTGTGGGATAGCCCTAGGTTGAGCGAATGAGTTAAACAGATCCCGAAGCAGGGGGGCCTCCAGATGACAAAAGGTCTAAAAGGCTGCAGAGTAGCCATCAGGGCCAGGGGACTTCCTGAACTGGAGTCGTGAAATGGCCGCGATGACCTCCTCTAGCCCGATCTCTCTATCCAGATGCGCAGCCTGGGCTGAGTTCAATGGAGAAAGCCGTGCACCATCCAGATACTCCAAGCTCTGGCATGCGTCGAGGGAATATCCCTCGTAAAGCTTAGTGTAGAAGGCCTGGAAGGCTTCCGCTATATCAACATCTTCTGTAACTAAGAGGCGGCCACACTTGTTGCCTCCTACATAGTAAGCATGTCGTAGGCGGATGGCGGCGTATTCGGCTTTATCTTGATCTAATGCCGCCAGCTGCTTCCGCTCCATGCACAGTTGGCGCCATGCCCTGGCTGCCCCTGTGCGATGGTGCATCTGCTCCAGTTCCGCGACCCGTAGTGTGAGTTCGGCTCTCTTTTGAGACCGCTCTTTGTTGTCGGCGACAGACATAGTGATGAATTCTCCCCGCAGTACAGCCTTGAGGGCAGACCATTGTGTCACCTGGGAAGTGTCGGGGTTGGCATTGTGGGCCAGAAATTGCGTGATGGAGGCCTTAATTTGGTCCACAACGGATGGCCGGTGCAGTAGGGAATCCCGCAGGCGCCAGTGCCGCTGTGGTGTCGGGGTCGGTGGGAGGAAAAAGGAGCCGTAACTGGGGAGTGGTCTGATAGAGACGCTGTGAGGATATCAGCCTCTGTAGCTAGCGCCAAAAGCAAGGTGGAGCACAAGAAATAGTCCAATCTTACGTATGTCTTGTGTGCCCCTGAATAATAAGTGTAAGACCGGCTATGGGGGTGTAAGTGGCGCCAGAGATCAACCAGGCTGAGTTCCCGGAGGCGCGCCAGGCCCGACTTGGAGAGGGCCCTACTTGGTTAGTGCGTTGGTAGGAGCGGTCAGTCTGGTTGTGAAAGACAAGGTTCAGGTCGCCCCCCAACAGTATGTGTGTCGTTCAGAAGTAGCAGTGGCGTCAGTGAGAGCTCTGTGCAGGAAGCTATCTTGTCTTTCGTTAGGAGCGTATACCGAGTCTACAATGAGGGACTGACCTGCCACTAGAAATCGATAGGCAAGCAAACGGCCCTTGATCTCCGCCTCCCTCTGGACCACCCTACCGCGGAATGATCTGGAAACCAGTATCGCAACCCCCGCAGACTTGGTGGAGAGTGAGGAGAATAGCTGAGTAGGGAAAGCGCGGGATTTCAACCTGTGTTGGTCCTTGCATATCAGGTGAGTTTCCTGTAAGAGGCAAATGTCTGCGTCAGAATGCTGCAGGAAGGACAGGACTGCCCGCCGTTTGATAGGGTTGTTAAGCCCCCGAACATTGAGTGTTAGAACCTTAAGCCCTTGGTGTTCCATCTAGCATGGAAGGCGTGGCAAGAGTAGCGTGGAAGCCCATACGTGGGCATGAATTCCTGGAAGGGATGATTGCCGCCTCCCAGAAGCTGCAAAACGAAAACAAAAGGGAAAAATGTGGACAGTCGAACCGAGCCCCGAGGTGGCCAAAATGATGAAAGGCCTATGGGCAAGCCGGGCATCCCCGCCAATGCTCATCTCTAACCTCGCCGCTCCGTCCGTCACGGAGCCCAGACACAGCCAAGTCACAAAAGTTCCAAGGGCAATGGGTGTCGGACAGGCAGGTGCGCCGCCCCCTGCTTGGGGGCGGGGGCCCACCAGACCAAGGCTCTCCCAGGGACACGACCCGGGCGTCAAGCCGTCGCAAGCTGCCTGGGTACTGTCCAGCCTAGGGGCCATGCTATGCCTGAGTCAGCCCTCCTGCGCTTGGGCCTTGCCAATGCCCAATGCCGTCTCGCCACTTGACTCCGGAGGCGTTGCACCCCGAGCCGTGGATCTGCGCGACACGGCCCACTGGTGTCCGGGGCCAGCCGCAAGCAGCACTCAACCCGCACTCGGGGAGGCCTTAGGTATTGGCCCTCGGCAGTCTGGCGGCGTCGCCAGGCAGGCCCCGTCTGTAGCGGAGGCAATCTCGTTGATTTGCGTGGCAAAGGGTCCCCGAATCCACCACCAATTGCTCGGGCTCGCCTGTTGCCCAATGACCCGATGCCCCAAGACGCAGCACAGGCCCGCACAGCAGTCAACTCAGGCCCAGCGGGGGGGTCCTGCACATCCCAGGCCGCAACTGCCACAAGCTTACTTCCTTTGCTGGCCAAGATCGTTTGACTGGGCAATAACCACACCAGCGATGGCCGGGTCCCCACCTCCACACCAGCAGTGGTCCGCGGGCCTCCCCAACAGTCTCTGTACCCCTGCAGTTGAGGTCCAGGGGCGCCGGGCGATCTCCGGTGAATGTGTCTCCCCCCCAGGCACCTCCTTTGTACGGGCCGCTCGCCTCTCCAGGGGCCTTGGGGCTTCCGCTGTATGCCGCTGCCTCTATTGCCTCCCAGGCCGGCCGGCGCATCTCGCGAGGCCGGTCACCAGCGTGGCCTAACGCGCAGGCCGGGGCCGGGACCCCCGCCACGCGGCTCTGACCAACGCGGCCCACTGGTGTCCGGGGCCAGCCGCAAGCAGCACTCGACCCGCACTCGGGGAGGCCTTAGGTATAGGCCCTCGGCAGTCTGGCGGCATCGCCAGGCAGGCCCCGTCTGTAGCGGAGGCAATCTCATTGATTTGCGTGGCAAAGGGTCCCCGAATCCACCACCAGTTGCTCGGGCTCGTCTGTTGCCCAATGGCCCGATGCCCCAAGACGCAAGGGTACCCACTCACCGCCCCAGGCCGGGGATCTGCGTGCCACGACTCCGCAGCACAGGCCCCGCACAGCAGTCAACTCAGGCCCAGCGGGGGGGTCCTGCACATCCCAGGCCGCAACTGCCACAAGCTTACTTCCTTTGCTGGCCAAGATCGTTTGACTGGGCAATAACCACACCAGCGATGGCCGGGTCCCCACCTCCACACCAGCAGTGGTCCGCGGGCCTCCCCAACAGTCTCTGTACCCCCGCAGTTGAGGTCCAGGGGCGCCGGGCGATCTCCGGTGAATGTGTCTCCCCCCAGGCGCCTCCTTTGTACGGGCCGCTCGCCTCTCCAGGGGCCTTGGGGCTTCCGCTGTATGCCGCTGCCTCTATTGCCTCCCCTGCCGGCCGGCGCACTCGCGGGGCCGGTCACCAGCGTGGCCTAACGCGCAGGCCGGGGCCGGGACCCCCGCCGCGCAGCTCTGACCAACGCGGCCGACACTGTAGGCTCGTGCTCACCGCTCAGGTCTCCGGGGCCCCCGCCGGGTTTAGCCCCGCTGTCCAGGCTGCTGATACGGTCGAGGGGGAGGAGGAAAGCAGGCCTCGGTGTCCGATACACAGGCACCGCATTGTTGGGGCCGCGCCTCAATGGCGGCCAGAGCTCTCCCCGTATTCCTCTCTCCCCGCACTGTCAGGAGTCCAGACGGGGGCACAGATGGGTCCTCGGGTACCGGGGGGGCTCGCCACTCCGCTCTCCCGACAAACGGGCCCCCCAGGGGCTGTGCTGTAGCAGGCGGGTGGCGGGCAGGAGCTTAGAAACGAGCGTCCTGTCTCCCCGCCATCTTGGCCACGCCCCCTACTGTGTTATTTAAATGTGTAAAGGCCTAATGGCATATACGTTTAAGAGAAGGCCTGTTTGTGATTTCTTATGTTAGCTGAATTTTGTAGGCCTGAAATGTATTTTCCTTGGGAAGGCTCTCAGTCGAAGGTAGACAGTAGATTTTGTGTGCGTGAAAGGTTGCTTCGCTCACATGCTTCTTGTTGCAGGTGCAAGGATATACATCTCGTTAGGCAAAATAACCCTTTTGTTTTAGGAGTTAGGATGGTAGCAGAAGCCGCCATGGAAGTGTACAGGAAAGCAGATATGATACTTTCAGTGGAGAAGGTGCCTGGGACCCAAGGACACCCCAACGTTTTTTGGATGAAGTCAGAGTTTCAATGGAAAAGTACAGGAGGAAGACCTGTCCGAAGGGGCGTTTAAAGGGCGTGTTTGACTGTTTCGTGCATTTTGTATTAGGGACAGTGCCCAAGGGTTGGAGAGTAGTCTTGAGCAGTTATTGAGGAGTCTTAGAACAGGACAGGAGAAGGAGCAGTCTTGGGTAGATTCAGAGAGAGACTTGGGTAGGAAGGAGCATCTTAGAACGAGCTCAATAGCTTTAGCTATCGAATCATGCCAAGTGAGTACATTTCTTAGGAAGTCTTCACTACTGACACCTGTTTTTCTCTTACCTGGGGATGATGTTAAGTAGGGATGTCATTTTAGCGGCAGTGTAGGGACAGATTAATTATTTTTTCTTTTCTAGGCTAATGAAAACTAAATTAGAGATTGGAGCAATCATTGGATGCCTGATGCTTTTAGAATTAACTATTCTTCTTATTCGGAGTCGGATGAAACTCCTGCGTAGGATTATGTTTGTATTAGTGCTCATTTATTTTCTTAACCTCATCGCTGCTTGAGAGTTTCCCCTGCTGTGCTGGACAGCAATAAAAACGGGTGTGGTCATGACGAGCTCAGCTCGTCATAAGCACACGAGCACTGTGGTGCATGACGAGCTGAGATCGTCATGAGCATGGAAGGGGTTAACCTCTTGTTGAGGTGTTGTATGTTCAGTTATTTTTGGCTTTGTAATAAATCCCTTAACCTTTTATTTCGGAGTCAGTAGTCCTTTGGAGTTACAAAATTGAACAAGGTAATTATGTGGGTAGGTTGAGTTTTTCCCCTTTACACTTCTTAGCAGATAATAAAGACCCAGTCGACCGAGGATTCTTATAATTGGTAAGGTAAGATAAAAGATAAGAATCTGGGGTTATCATGACAACAGCGTCTGGGTCTCCTAGGTGACCTGGAACCGTGAGTACCTTGTGTGGTCCCGTGTTCCTGGGTCTCAGGACTGGCTGCATGAGGCTCGCAGCTGCAGGCTGTGAGTTT
Source organism: Lissotriton helveticus (assembly GCF_964261635.1). Taxonomy (NCBI): domain Eukaryota; kingdom Metazoa; phylum Chordata; class Amphibia; order Caudata; family Salamandridae; genus Lissotriton; species Lissotriton helveticus. The sequence goes on from NC_136067.1 coordinate 1,877,354,383, forward strand.
CACTTACCTGGGCCTGCCTTCCTTGTGCGCCTGGACTCCTAGCTGCTGATTCCTGCTCCTCCAGCTCTAAAGTGGCAATCACCAGCCTGAGGGTTTACACCTGCCTTTCAAAGCTGCTCTGCAGCTAGTCAGGTTCAAGTTTGCATTGCTGTTTCTTTTCCTTTTATATCATGATGTCTCTTCCTTAATTCCTTACTGGTTTTCCCAAACCTTTGTGTTTTCTGTTGTGTGATGTTTGATTTCCTTTTCTTTTCCTGTTCTGTTATTATATAAGGGCTTCAGTCTGGTTGGTGGGTGAATCGCAACAAAGCTGTGTTCCTTCGGTTGTTTCCGAGTGCCTTCCCCTTGCTGATCCTGAATTCTCACTCATTAAGAACTCTATTATGGTTTTTGGATTCCTGGTTTTCTTTGTCCAGCACAGTTTAATGCCTTTGACTTTTTCCTCCTGAAAAGGAGGCAGCTTCTCGAGGACATTTACCTACCACATATTCCAGTGTGTGGTGAAGCAGTCACCAGTACATCGGACAGCGGAAGTCCCAGACCCGAATTACTATTCACCTTCTTGCACTTGACTGTCTACATTTACTACCCTTCTCTATTCTTTTGCTTCATTTTTTCAACAATGCCCCATTCTCCCCACTTTTTATTTTCCCTCTGTTCTCCTTCAACTCCCCTTCCCTTCTCCATGCTCTTCTGACAGTTCCCTTCCCCTTTCTATTCTTCTTTTTACACTTTTATGTCTCCCATCGCCTGCTACGTCCCCTCTTCTACCCTTGCTCCTTCTCACTTCTCCCTTTTAGACTTGTCTAATTCCACCACTGCCTCCTGTCATTTTCTGTTCTCCATCTCTCCTCACTTCTTTCCTGTTTTTATTTTACATATATTGTACTTATGCCATTCATAGCAAAGAGTCTATTCAATGCTTCACTTAACGGGCTTTTGGTGAACTCTTCAGCAAAAGCCTATTTTTATTTTGCTCCAGATCCTTTAGCGATTGATTTGAAATGTCGGTATGATCTTGGGGGGTTTTCTATAGGTCCTTTGGATGTGTTCTTACACCTCCACTGAAATGCATGATAGATTATTTTGCATCAGTAATCGGCCGGGGAGCAGAACACTAGCCTAGGAGATCGGGCTCTGGCAAAATAATTCGAAAAATTGATGATACAGAAAAAATAAGCAAATGTACTGTGTAATGCTATATGTGTGTTAGTGTCTGAACCTGCAGCTCCCAGTTAACACCCAGAATGTTCTGATGTGCTCAGTGCTCTATGTAGGAGCAAATGATGGAGGTCACTGATGGAGAAAGGGGGATGCCCTGCTTCCTGCAGGGTGTTTCTTCCTTGCTACTTATGTGCAACTGGACAAAAAAAGGTTAAAGAAGCATTTATTCGTAACCAGACTGTTCCTGGCCTGCTGTGGGACCATGCACAGGGAGCTATTGCAAATGGCAAGGATGAAAATGGCTTTAGTGTTTGGGACACGCCGCTGCCAGTGTCTGTTGGAACAGGCAGTGGATCATCATTTCCTATAAGGGGCGAGGGTGGGGAAAGGGGGAGAGAGCTCCACCTCAATCAAAGCTCTGCAGGCAGATGGAAGTGGTGCCACCATGCAATCTGCCCTCAGGTGTGCGCCCGTTAGGAGCGCGGGTAGGCTGGTGGATAGGCAGAGGTCACATCAACGGCAGATCTATCCCTGAGAAGGAAGTGCTGTTGTGTTCACTGCATGCTGAGACCCAGAAACGAGTCGGCCTTGAGGATCTCCGGCTTCTCTGCTTAGCTAGAGAACATGCACTTTAAGGGTTATTTTCTTGATTTTGGCATTGATGATACAAGGATTTGGGACTACTGATCTTTGCAGCCTACGCCTCCTACCCTTGTGGCAGCTTGGGCTAATGAACCTGCGAGTCTTCTGAAGATCTTCTGCAATCATTCTAGAAGAGTTCTTGGAAAACTGTACTGTTTACATGAGTTTATGTCTCCAACTTGTTGCCCTCTCCTGAGAACAAGATGGCTACCCTCTCACAAACGGGAACATTCACACAACCATTCTCCGTGACGTTTGCACTCAGTGTGCATAGGAAATTATTTATTTGTTAATAGCATTTCGTTTTTTGAACACTGAACATGCCACCTAATGGGCACTTCAAAGCAGTCTGAGATACTGAATTCACATTTTGAGAAAAATTATAATTTAGCGATTTAGTGAGTGGAAGTGATCAACAAGTGTGCCAATAGATTAGAAAAAGCACCTTGGGCCTGGTGGGTCTTGAACCATTGGCTTTAAATTCTGCACAATGTGATATGTTTTGCTGACCACCGGTGTCGAAGAATCTCTGCAGATGGATAAAAGCCACAGGAGATCAGTTGAAGAGTGGCTGGGGACTTTTACTTACCATGCCTGCCTTCGCGTGCAACGCCCTAATTGGGTTACGTGGAGTTGTTTGAAATGCAAGTCTCATCACCAAAAACTGGCAGTGGAACTTAAGCAAATGTTGCATGCCAGCTTTCAGTCTTAGTTCTTGCTTGGTGGACTAGATTTGTTCTTTTATTGGCTTGTAGTGGAAGAGTCTCTCGTGAAATACCTCCAAAATCTTACTTCTGTTTTCAATTTGGGGGGTGTTGGAAATGGGAGTAGATTGACAGTGCAGTCAGTCAATCTGGTTTTGAAACACGGGGTGGGGGAACCTTATATCAGACATCAAGAACTATGGAGGCCATCTGTCAGCTATGAGCACTGTTTTGTCAGCTCTCTATTTATAGTGTAGCAAAATAATAAATACTGAAAACAGAGAAAATAAGAAGATTTCCAGCACTGCATCATGTATTGGCCCTCTGTATGGAGTCTTGCATGAATTACAGGTACCAGGCAAGAGCCAGGCATGAGGTCTGGCTTTTTGGTGAATGCAAGAGTACAGTACTACAGTTATGTTACAGCCACTTTTGTGCTGCTGTGTCTGTGCTCTTGAACCAAGAGGGCAGCTCAGTATCTGAACGTACTGCAGTGTACTAAAAATGAAATGCAATAAGTGATGTGACAGTGGTCCCTCTGGTCTTGATGAAGGAATATACTCTACAAACATTGTACTCTTAAGCTGTGTGTTGTGTGCAGTTTCTGACACTGTCATTGATATTCTGGATCCGAAGCTATGTGGTGCAGAATGTTGGAGGTGCCCTTTGGGGCAGCTAGCGACAGAGGCTGACTAGAGAGGATGTCCAGCTCCATGTGGGATGTGCTATCCTTAGAACATATGTGTACCTATTTGTAACGAGGTAGGAAGGCGTACCCCTCGGGAATGGTGGATTCCTTGCCATGCTGACCATACATCGCCTCCTTCTTTACAGACTGACCAGTGGAAGGACGGTCCAATCGGCCATGACGACGCGGAAGAACATAGCGGCTCCTTTAACTGGGTGTTCGTATCTGAGGAGGAGGAACCGCCCCCGAAGGACGTCAGCGAGACCAGATTGGTCAAAAGTCGGGAAGTGATGTACGCGGGGTGTGTGATCACCCCGGAGGTGCGGAAGGCGGAAGCAACCATGGAGCAGAGCAGAGGAATCGGAGGAGACGAAGATAGAGACATCCCGAAGGAACATCGCGGAGAAGACGGAGAGGCGGAGAAAGGAGGAAAGCCAGGAGGCCAACGACCCCGTGAACCGCCGTGCCACACTCCTGAGGGAGGAGTGTGGCTGTCACAGGTACGGCGGCGTTGGGCAGCCTGGGTGGGGAGCCGGAGTGCTCGAGTGTGAAGTGCATAAAGTCCCGGTTCGTCCCTCACCTCTGTATTTTTCCCTTCCATTCCATTTCTGTTTTCCTCCCCTGTACCTCACCTCCAACCCCCCCACCCTTCGTTCATCGTGCACTGTACAAGGATTGAGCACGTTACACTGGGTCTGCCCTCACATTACCCGGTCCCTCTAGGTGCACCTCCGCTAGAGGACTTGAACTAACGGCCTCCCTCTTTGTTGGTCTCTTGCATGTCACGGAGCCGGCGCTATCCAAAGAGGCGACACACCGAAGCCCCACCAACAGACAGGAGAAGACCACCGCCACGGACCCAAGCGCATTCTCCCGAGATCGATTGACCCAGCGGAGACGAAAGACTTTTATGTACAAAAGAACTATAAAAATAAAACCATCTTTACCCTCACTACCTGGTGTCACGGTCGTCCCTACTCCCACGCCCACACTATTCTACTGATATTAAAGAAGCATTGAATTGTTTCCTCTGTGTGAACATAGATGCAGGATACTTAAAAATGGTACACAATAACTACCCCCTTTTCAGTAAATCTACCAACAAACAATAATGATTTTACACTAGATGGTCAAAGAATATAATGGTAGAAAATATACATAAGGCACCAAACCAGGCAGCCTGAGGTTTCACACACTTGTTTAAAAGGACTTAATCACAACTAAGTATTCGTTGGATGCAGTGTTATCTATTAGTGGTGACTAATGTGATCTCTGATTTCTTCCACATTCCTTAAGAGCAAACATGAATTAGTTGCTTTCTCTACTAAGCTAGAGGGCATGAGCTTTAAGGATGATTTTGCCTTTGATGATACAGGGATTTGAGACTTCGGAATCCCTGCAGCTCACTCCTCCTACCCTAGTGACAGCTTCGATTAAGGAATCTGCGAGTCTTCTGGAGAACTTCTGCAATCATTAAAGAGTTGTTGTTAACCATTTACATGAGTTTATGTCTCCACTGTGTCGCGCTCTTCTGAGAAGAAGATGGCTACATACTCACAAACCGGCACATTCACACTACCATTCTCATGACTTTTGCACCCAGTATGCATAGGATATAACTTATTTATTGATTGAATTTAGTTTTTGGAGCACTGATCAGGCTATCGAATGGGAACTTCATAGCATTCTAAGATACAGAATACACATTTTGAGAAAAATTACTATTTAGCAATTTAGTAAGTGGAGGTAATCAACAAGTGTGCCAATAGAGTAGAAATAGTGCCTTGAGCCTGGTGGATTTGCGGATTGAATTCCCTTATTTGTGCTTTCTAATGGATCTGAAATATGGTGGGAGAAGTAATATAGTCAAAGGATTGACTGAGCAAGGCAATTCTCACACGCTTCTTTGAGATCATACGATCGGTTTGTGCTCTCAAGTGGCATCTTGGGTGCTTCACAGCACCCCGAGCCCAAATGACCAGCGTCTGGGTTTTCTACTTTTGAATTTAGGGCCCAATATAGATTGTGTCAGACGCAAGCCTCCCACCAAAAAGTATGGGATGTTCTATCTTCTTTGTTTACAGTGTATAGATCCTCTATGCACTACATAGGACAGATGGACATCTGCTGCTTTTTGGTGGATGGCCCGCACCCACCTAATTCTAAATAAGGCCTTAGTCTGATCTAGACCTGGGACCTCTGGCAAGGGGTAGTGGGGTTTCCTTTCCTGTGACTGCCGGGGCAGGTGCTTGAGTCAACCCTGTGGGTACACATATTTCCTGTGGTACCACATACCTCTAAAATGTAAGTAGATACCCTTTTAAACATTTTACAATGTCCTGGTTGTCTGTGTTCCTGATCTGGCTACAGAAGGGACCAGCTACCTCCTGGTGTACTGTTGTCATGGAAATGTAATTCCCTTGGGTTTGCTCAATCCTCAATCACATTCATTCCTTTACACTCACTCTATTGTCTTTGTAGTGCCATAATTGGGAAAAAACACAATAGTCATCAAAACAAATACCCCTCAGAAAAAATCATGCAATTTCTATTATAACAAATTATAAATGTATTCTTGATCATATAGGATAAAAACAATGATAAAAACAGTAATAAAAAAAATGTATGCAGTAAATACATTAAATCATATCATCAGTCATCATATTAAAAATATACACAGTATACACAGAATACACAGAAAAGAAGAGACTCAACGGGAAGCCCGTGGTGTTGACCTGACTCATCGGGAAGTTAATTCATAGGAATCATTGCAGCAGGGTCAGAGTCACATAAACAAGTCCTGACAAGTAGTTCCTTGAATTTAACAGAAGAAATGGCGTCGACGCATTTCGGTGTTTTGCTCAATATGCACCACCTTTATCAAGACTATAATTGTTCTATGTCTCTTTGATAATCAACAATCTATGAATCATAAGTATATGTTCTGCCAAGTGAGAGTCACTATGACAACATGTCCAACCTGTTTTCCATCAGGACCGCAACCATCTGAATATAAAATCTCAAGGACGGACCAACTGTGGGTGTTTTCTTGCAGTGTCGCCTGAAGGGTAATTGATCTCCTCAGCTGGTCATAGACATCCTGTTCCTTACTGTGCTTTTGTAGTGCACTTGAAATCAGTCAAAAATATATCTTCATTAGATTAAAGAGGCCCGCGTTTTAAACCTCTGACAGCTTTACTGGCAGGATCCTGAATTACGAGCTGCGTGGCGTGCGGTTCCCAAGTGTGAGGGACAACTCGTTGAGCAGGATCCTGCCAGTAAAGCTGTCAGAGGTTTAAAACTCGCGCCTCTTTAATCTAATGAAGATATTTTTGACTGATTTCAAGTGCACTACAAAAGCACAGTAAGGAACAGGACGTCTATGACCAGCTGAGGAGGTCAATTACCCTTCAGGCGACACTGCAAGAAAACACCCACAGTTGGTCCGTCCTTGAGATTTTATATTCAGATAGTTGTGGTCCTGATGGAAAACAGTTTGGACCTGTTGTCATAGTGACTCTTACTTGGCAGAACATATACTTATGATTCATAGATTGTTGATTATCAAAGAGACATAGAACAATAATAGTCTTGATAAAGGTGGTGCATATTGAGCAAAACACTGAAACGCGTGGACGCTATTTCTTCTGTTAAATTCAAGGAACTACTTGTCAGGACTTGTTTATGTGACTTTGACCCTGCTGCAATGATTCCTGTGAATTAACATCCCGATGAGTCAGGTCAACACCAAGGGCTTCCCGTTGAGTCTCCTGTATTCTGTGTATATTTTTAATATGATGACTGATGATATGATTTAATGTATTTACTGTATTGAAGTTTTTTATTACTGTTTTTATCATTGTTTTTATCCTATATGATCAATAATAAATGTATAATTTGTTATAATAGAAATTGCATGATTTTTTCTGAGGGGTATTTGTTTTGATGACTATTGTGTTTCTCCCAATTATGGCACTACAAAGACAATAGAGTGAGTGTAGATGAATGAATGTGATTGAGGATTAAGCAAACCCAAGGGAATTACATTTCTTTGATAAGTTGTTGGTACCCTGTCCCTTGGATAGTTGGGCCATCCCTTTTTTTCTTTTTATATGTACTGCTGTCATGCCCTGAAAGCAGGTGCACAGCTTCTCTAACACTGACTGTCGAAGAAAAAAAGGACACTAATATAGCATTTTGACATTGTTACAGTGTAACAATCATGATTAATATGTAGTTTATCAGATCCATAATAATCAGTGTATTTTCACTAATCACGATCTCCTGATTATTAGTGGTGCTGGAGACATTTTCTGATTGTGGGGGGGGGTCATTAATGTTATGTCATCGAAGTCATAGGGACTGTGAAAAATCCAAACGTTATATGAAAAAACTGTTGCAAATGTGCCATGCCTATTCAGCAGGAGAGAGGGTGTGGTATGTAGCTGCCGGTGCATTTTAGAGGACTATTGCACAGTAGGACAGTGTCATTTACGAACAGGACTTTTCCCATGAAAACAGCCACTACATTTGCACTGACATGCAGTTTTACTTGTAAAACTACATAGCGCAAACACTATAATGTGTGTAAATTAGGATTCAGTCATATTTGTCATTTGTGCATCATCAAGTAAAGCATCTTGATTTGTTTTGATCCTAAATAAAATCTTTGGGGCATATTACCAACAACTAGCGATAATTATCGCTATGTTGGCTTTGCGGCTATAATTTTATCGCCGTGTAGCAACGATTTTTATCGCTTAGGAGCCTTGATATTATCAAGGTTCATCTCCTAAGCGGTAAAAATCGGCCGAAATGCATGAATATCGCAGAATAGTCAGCGATATTCATGCATTACCGAGCAAATGCTCTTAGCCATGTTATCCACCTCCCATTGGATAACATCGCTAAGAACTGCTCAGGGCAGGTGTTAGCTTTTGGAGATATTCGCGCTTAGAGCGAATATCTCCAAAAGTTGGTAATAGGAGATAGCGATGGTAGCGACTGTTTCCAGTCGCTAACATCTTGGCACGCCCACTTTGCATGTCATTAGTGATAAATTTCTCTGACATGCAAAGCGGGGCCCAAGATGGTCGCTATCTCCTACTAGCTGTCGCTAACCTGTTTTAGCGACAGCTAGGTAATAGGGAGATAATTTTATCTCCGCTTTCTTGGCTTTTAAAGCCAAAAAAGCGGAGATAAACCCCCTTGATAATATGCCCCTTTGTTTCCATCACACTTCAGAATTGCAAAAAAAATACTTCATTTATGCTTTCCTAACTGCTGATATGATTTGAAATACGTATATAGTTAATTTCCCGATATTTAAATGTTGTTGTGTGTTAGAAACAAAGGGGCATCATCCTACAGCCCTTCCTTTTGTTCCCTGTACCCCAGCAGGATTGCCACCTAGATCACTCTTACGAAATCCTCTCACTTTACAGTCAGAGAAATAGAGGCCCACTGCCGTTCCCGAGTAAGCAGCAATTTGTCAGAAGACCCAACCTGGCATTTGACTGTCTTTGAACGTGCAGAAACTGTGACAAGCTAAACACTCAAATGAAAGCATCTTTCTTGGTCATTCACCTCTGAACTCCAGCATGATTAGTTCTGGGGGTGCTGCGGCACCCCTACTTCCAGCGACTATGCTGCTTACGTGTTTCTAATGAACACTGCAAAGGATAGTATCCCCAACTGAGCGACGGTAAAAAAAAACAAAAGGCATGAATTATTCAGAGGCCGCTGCTTGGTAGAAATGCTGCCGTCACTGAAGGAAGATCACGCGCCTTAGCGCGAGACCATTATGTGCAAGCAAAGTCAGCGTCACACACCCCACCTCCGAATAATTCATATCCACGAGAACGGGGAAGACGGCCTCCGCGTGCCCACTGTAGGCGCTGCCGCTGCGTTTCCAGTTAGGGGGCTCCAGTGCTCTAGTGTTCAGCTGATAATCAAGTCTGCTGCATGTATGTTTACTCACGCTGTGGTGTTCTGCTCATCGCCCCCTCATTGGATGCTAGCTCCAGAGCCACCTTGCAAGGTGCATGTATTACACACATAACTGCACCCTCGTGGTGGTTCAGGAATTCCCCCTATAGGCCCTGCATCTGTTATAGAGGGTCTGCTTATTTTACGGTTAATTTCTTGGCTGTAATGTTTTGAGTTTATAGGGCAAGGACCGCGAGATAGGCAGGGCAGGTCTGTGGTGTTTGGGTCTTTGATGGGTGCTGCTTAGGTATCATTAAAATACATGCAGCGGGTCTGGATTTACTGCCACGCTAACCTCGGGCAAGGACAACCTGTCTTTAAGACAAGCATTGGAAATGCAATAGGTCTCGCATTAGAAACGTTGGAGCTATTGGTCTTGTAAATGACACATATTTTATTTATTTGTTGCTTTTTAAAATAGCTAAATTGATAGCTTTGTCATTTATAATGCCAATAGTTATAATTTTTGCAAATGTGACACCTATAGCATTTGTAATGCAATATGTGTTGTATTTACATGACTTACATGTATTGATATTACAAATAACAATGGCTTTTAATTTTTTTATTAATTAATACTGAAATAAAAGTTATTGTAATTTATAATGGCAATAGCTTAAACTTTTGTAAATAAATTATGAAGATTATGTTTAGTGTATTTTATTGTGACGAAAATCCAAGAACAGAAGTAAAATATTAACAGCTTTTTGTGGCATTTGTAATAAAGCTTGAAACATTTAGAGAATATATTTGAACCAGTTGTTGTTGAATGGTTGCACAGATTGATGCTGTAGTGGCGCTGAGTGATGTTGTGGTGGCGACGAGTGATGTTGTGCCATTCAGTGATGTTGTGGTGCCCCTGAGTGATGCTGTGGCATTCAGTGATGCGGTGGTGGCGCATAGTGATGTTGTGGTGCCCCTGAGTGATGCTGTGGTGATGCTAAATGATGCTGTGGTGGTGCAATAGATAGAGTGAGGGCGATAGATAGAGTGAGTGCGATAGATAGAGTGAGTGCGATAGAGTGAGGGCGATAGAGTGAGGGCGATAGATAGAGTGAGGGTGATAGATAGAGTGAGGGCAATAGATAGAGTGAGGGCGATAGATAGATAGAGTGAGGGCGATAGATAGAGTGAGGGTGATAGATAGATAGATAGAGTGAGGACGATAGATAAATAGAGTGAGGGCGATATATAAATAGAGTGAGGGCGATAGAGTGAGGGCGATAGATAGAGTGAGGGCGATAGATAGATAGATAGATTTAGTGAGTGAGGGCGATAGATAGAGTGAGGGTGATAGATAGATAGATAGAGTGAGGACGATAGATAAATAGAGTGAGGGCGATATATAAATAGAGTGAGGGCGATAGAGTGAGGGCGATAGATAGAGTGAGGGCGATATGTAGAGTGAGGGCGATATGTAGAGTGAGGGCGATAGATAGAGTGAGGATGATAGATAGATAGATAGATTTAGTGAGTGAGGGCGATAGATAGAGTGAGGGCAATAGATAGATAGATAGATAGAGTGAGGGCGATAGATTGATAGAGTGGGGAGAGGGGAGATGGAGGGGAGAGAGGGGAGTGAGGAGAGAGGGGAAAGAGAGGGAGGGGAGAGAGGGTTTGGAGAGTGAGGAGAGGGGAGAGTGAGGAGAGGGGAGAATGATGAGAGGGGAGAGTGATGAGAGGGAAGAGTGAGGGGAGAGTGATGAGAGAGGGGAGAGTGAGGATAGAGGGAGTGGTGAGAGGGTGGGGAGAGGGGGAGTGAGGGGGAGGAGAGAGTGAGGAGAGAGGGGAGAGTAAGGAGAGAGGGAAGAGGGGAGGGGAGAGCGGGCGAGGGAGAGGGGAGGGTAGAGAGGGAGGGTAGAGGAGAGAGGTGAGAGAGGAAAGGGGAGAGTGAGGAGAGAGGGGGAGGTAGAGAGGAGAAGAAGAGTGAGGAGAGAGGAGTGTGGTGAAAGGGGAGAGTGATGAGAGAGGATAGAGTGTTGAGAGAGGAGAGAGTGGGGGAGTGAGGATAGTGAGGAGAGGGGAGAGGTAGAGAAGAGAAGAGAGGGGAAAGGGAGGAGAGAGGAGATTGAGGAGAGGAGAGTGAGGAGAGAGGGGGGTAAGAGAGGGAGGGGAGAGTGGTGAGAGGGGAGAGTGAGGAGAGAGGGAGGTGAGAGAGGGAGTGGAGAGTGAGGAGAGGTGAGAGAGTGAGTGGAGAGTGAGTAGAGGGGAGAGTGGTGAGAGAGGAGAGAGTGGTGAGAGAGGAGAGAGTGGTGTGAGAGGAGAGAGTGGGGAGAGTGAGGATAGTGAGGAGAGGGGAGATTGAGGTGAGAGAGGGAGGGGAGAGTGGTGAGAGATGGGAGAGTGGGGAGAGTGGGGAGAGTGAGGAGAGGGGAGGGATAAGAGGGGAGAGAGGAGAAGAGAGGAGAGAGGCGAAGAGAGGGGAGAGGGGAGAGAGGAGAGTGGGGAGAGTGAGGAGAGGGGAGAGAGGAGAGAGAGGAGAGGAGAGGGGAGAGTGAGGAGAGGGGAGAGTGAGGATAGGCGAGAGTGGTGAGAGGTGGGAGTGATGAGAGTGGAGAGAGAGGAGCGAGAGGGGCGAGTGAGGATAGTGAGGAGAGGGGGATAGGGAGGGGAGAGTGAGGAGAGGGGAGAGTGAAAAGAGGGGAGAGTGAAAAGAGGGGAGATGGAGGAGAGGGGAGATGGAGGGGAGAGAGTGAAGGGCGAGGAGAGAGGGGAGAGTGAGGATAGAGGGAGTGGAGAGAGGAGGGGAGGGGGGGTGAAGATAGAGGGGGGAGGGGATAGTGAGGAGAGAGGGGAGAGTAAGGGAAGAGGGGAGGGGAGAGAGGGGAGGGGTGAGAGGGAAGAGGGGAGGATAGAGAGGGGAGGGGAGAGCTGGGGTCACGTTTGTAATTTTAAAATAAAAACGTGCCAACATGTTTAAAAACTGCAATTGGTGATTAGTGTGCATTGTGCGCAATGTAGTTGGGGAAATATAAGCAAAATAAGACACAGCAATGTGGGTTCCAAGATGGGATGTTAGCATTTGCTTTTCAAAACCACACCCGCTTTTTGTTTACACAGATTTCATGCTGTTTGTTAGAGGATGGAAATAAAATTGCACCTTAAAACTGCAAAATAATATGATTCGCCGCACTTTTTTTTTGTTTACAAATTAAACAGTAATAGGGCGTTTGTAACCATGACATTATTCAGTTTGCCCTTCTCCATGCCAATAATAGAATGTTTACTATAGTTAGGCAGTGCAACAAAGGATTTTAAGACCGCATCGGGAGCACTGGAATCAAATCTAATTGTTTAAAATTTTAAAAAAAAAGCATTTTCACTACGCATCAAGGCCAGGGTTTGAGGATTAATGCAGAAGCATTTGTAAGAACTTGATCAAATTATGTCAGAATTGCGGAATTATGTGCTCAAGTCAACGCAGCGGTCTAAGTGTATTGAAAACACGTAAGGGAACTGTGATGCTGTTCACAATGGGGCCAGGCCGAGTAAGCGTGGTGCGAGGTCAAAGGAATACTAAAACAAGGACTGTGCGGCGAGAAGGGAGGGGTGAATGCCAGCAGGAAGGGAGGGGGTGGCAAAGCAGCTGGGGTGTCAAAGGATTTTAAGACCGCATCGGGAGTTAGCGCAATAGCATTTACAAACCGCTTTTTTGTGGTGAAGTTCATTGTTCAGTATTTGCACACTGCATCGGGAGCACTAGAATCAAATCTAATTGTTTAAAATTTAAAAAAAAAAGCATTTTCACTACGCATCAAGGCCAGGGTTCGAGGATTAATGCAGAAGCATTTGTAAGAACTTGATCAAATTATGTCAGAATTGCGGAATTATGTGCTCAAGTCAACGCAGCGGTCTAAGTGTATTGAAAACACGTAAGGGAACTGTGATGCTGTTCACAATGGGGCCAGGCCGAGTAATCGTGGTGCGAGGTCAAAGGAATACTAAAACAAGGACTGTGCGGCGAGAAGGGAGGGGTGAATGCCAGCAGGAAGGGAGGGGGTGGCAAAGCAGCTGGGGTGTCAAAGGATTTTAAGACCGCATCGGGAGTTAGCGCAATAGCATTTACAAACCGCTTTTTTGTGGTGAAGTTCATTGTTCAGTATTTCCACACTGCATCGGGAGCACTAGAATCAAATCTAATTGTTTAAAAAAAAAAAAGGATTTTCACTACGCATGAAAGCCAGGGATCGAGGATTAATGCAGAAGCATTTGGAAAACAAGACGGAGGGCATTGCTGTGGGGAGGAGAAATGTGACACGGCGCAGCAGGGGGCGGAGAGGGGAGAGCGGGGATGGGGGAGAGACACGGCCATAGTGTGAAGCAGCAGGGGCCTTTGAAGTGAAGCTAAGCTTCACTTCAAAGGTGTGGGAGGAGTGCGGCTGAGGGAACAGAAGGCGATTTGGTGATGTGCACGCGCATTTTAGGTCAATGCGCTTGTGCATTGACCTAAAAGCGCACGGGCACAGCACCAAATCGCCACAGTTAGTTAAACTTTGTTTAAAGCCCTATAGTCTCGCTTCTCTCAATGCGCATGCGCATTGATAGGTCACGAGACCTAAAAAAACCCTATATCACCAGGACAAACCCAAAATAGCCAGCTGTGACGGGCGGTGAGGGGGATTGGGGAAACAGAACATAACATTTCTCATAATGGTGCGCATGCAAAACATTAGATTACCCCCAACATTTAAAAAAATGAATATTTATATAGTGTTACTGTTTCAATAGTTGTTGTATCACTGAGAGGGTGGGGGATTAGCCCGCACACAGTATTGATGATAAATTAGTAGTTGCTAGGTTATTGGGGATACCAACTACTCATTGCTCAGAATCTCTGGATAGGTTGAAGTACTGAAGCATTGTTTGTGCGGATAGTGAAGGTTTTTGAGAAGCAGTCTGATGTGTCTATATCAATTTCCAGGTTGTCCTACATTTTTGCCTGTTCTCTAAGGGGGTAGTCATAGAGGTGAGGTTCCTTAGGAACCTCCAGCAATAGGTTTTCATGCCAAGGATGCCCCTGATATCGGACACAGATATGGGAGGAGTTGCAGACGTCATGTCTTTGAATTTGGACAGGGCTGAAGCAACCTCTTCATCAAACAACCAGTATCCAAAAAAGTGATGCAGAGTTTTTGAAACGCTGAACTTCTTGTGGGTTAGAATGAGGATGCACTCTCTTGGCCTTCGGGATGTCTCAATGTCTGGAGTGATGCTCTTCGGGCATGTAACAGATTGTCATCCATTCATAACACTTGTGAGACTAGTCAGGACCTCATGGATAACATTTTGACAACTTTGGCAGCCCTGAAGATACGAAAATGAAGATCCTGATTTAGAGCTTGGTGACTGGGTTACTCTTTCTCATACGCGATGAATATGCCATCCACCTTATTACAGGTGCCATTGGATATAATATTATTTTAATGCGACAGACAGTATATCCATCACATTTGTTACAGAGTAACCCAACCCCGAACTCTAATTCAGACCCTAAGGGCCTCATTTATGAGGCCTTGCGTCAGTTTTGCGCTTCCGATGCGTCACTTTTTGTGACGCATCAGCGGCGTAAAACATGCCTCCTGTTGCGCTCTATTTTCAAAGTGACGCATCTAAGCAGATGCTACATTATACCTGCGTCAGGTATAATGTATGCAGGGGGGCGTTTCTCCGCAAAAAGCTTCGTAGAAGTGACGCAGTGAAATCTATGAGATTTCACTGCGTCACTTCTAGGACACTGTTGCGTCAAAATCTTGCGCCTGCCTGACAGCAGGCGTAAGACTGACGCAAGCCCTTTCACATGGGGCTTGCCCCATGTGAAAGGAAGCATTGCTGGAGTTGCGCGACTTTTGTGACACACTCCAGCAATGCGTCACTTTTGCGCTTACAGATACGTCAGAAATACTGACGTATCTGTAACTCCTTGCGACATGATGCGTCATACATTAAATATGACGAATCAGGTATGTCGCAAGGAGTGCGCACTGAGAAGTGACGCATCGCTGCTTTCACACAGCGATGCATCATTTCTAATAAATGAGGCCCTAAGTGTTTTGTACTGACGTAGGCAGAGATGGATGGAGAAGATAGTGATGTACCTGGAGTTAGGGGCTAGTAGCACTGGTGATAGATTTGGTCAGTTCTTTAAGGGGAGGGTCAATCAACAAGGTGAGGTTCCCTATTATGCTCCAACAATAAGTTATCATGAGAAGGTATCCTAAAATAAATAAAATAGTAAATCCACATTTGTGAAACGCGAACAATCACCCACAAGGGTCTCTAGGCGCTGGGGGCCGTCGGGAAGATTAAGCAAGCTATTGCCCAGAGTCACATGGTGCTGGGCTAATCTGCCGCCGGCACCGGGGATTGAACCGTGATCCCCAGATTCCTGAGTCAGTAGTCCTGGCCGTGGCGCCACACCTCTTCCATACCTCTTCCATCTTGCGATGTCTGACACAGATATAAGAGTAGACATTATACTCTTGACTTTGGATTGGGCTGCAACCACCCCACAACCTGTATCCAAACAAATTAATGCTGAGTTTTAGAAACCTTGCCCTTCTTGCGGTTGAGAGTGAGGCTGCAGCCTTTTAGCCTCTTGGGTACACGTCAGAGTCTCAAGTGATGTTCTTCGAAGGTTCGGGCCTGCCACAGAATGTCATCCATTTATAACACTAGTGAGATTGGTCAGAACCTCTTTGATAGAATTCTGAAATACCCTGGTTGCACTGCAGATGGCAAAATCAAGTATTTTATACCGATGCAGGCCGAGATGGATGGTGAAGGTAATGATGTACCTGGATTAAGGGTCTTGTAGAAGTTGGTGGTAGCTTAAATTGAGGTTTTTCTTAGAAAATCAACATGTACGTTTATCTCTGCAATTGGATCATCTACAGGCAGGGTGAGGTGGCACTCCCTCTTAACCCCTCCGCTGCGCTGAACGTTCCGCGCTGGTGCGGAACGTTCTATTGCGCGGGCGGGGCCGCGACGTTCAGCAGACATGCGCAGCACTACTGAGGTAGTGCACGCGACGTCCGCTGAACGTGCGCAGCATGGAAAGGGTTAATTGTGGCATTTGTCAAATGCATATCTACACATATGCATGCTTCTTCTGGTTGTGAAGACTTCTTGGAAACGACGATGGGTGAAATCCACGGTGTGGGCCCTTCAGCCATTGTTTTATGTCAGTGTTTTCCAACTTGAAAAGATCAGCCCCTATCTTTGGTCCAGGTCAAAAACTACTTGTCTATGGTGCAACACAGCTGGCTGTCAATGTGTAGACAGTTGAGGTTTATGTGTAGTTTCACTGTGTTGCCTTTGAGGTACCTATGCTTTCGCATGGATCACCAAACTCAGTCAGCAGGCATTGAAGGTAATTGTTACTGTGGTGTATGCAAACTGAATGAGGTATAATTCAGCTGTTTGGAAGCTTAGAAGTTTCCTGTACCTTACCAGGTAACAGAAGCAATCATCGTTTTTGACTTGTCCGCATGGGACAGTGTTGTGATGAAAACTCCACATAATGGTGGAGGTGATTTGTTGCCATAGGTATAGACGTTGATGCTTGTGTGTTTTAGCTCTGGCAGAGGCTTCAAGAAATCAAATTGTGGCTTTGCCATGACATTAATGGATGCACTCATGTCAGTCAAAGTAGTCATTCACTGTCAACCCACCTGCACCTGGCACCTTGGTTGTGAGCGGTTGTGGTTCTTATTTTGTTCCACAGCAAATACTACGTGCACCACTCCTTCACTCTCCTCATCATCCATGTCTCAGTGGAAGGTTCTAGCTGAGGTGTGATAGCATTGACCATCTTCTTCCTGAGTGGTTTGATAAGGCAAGAAATGGATGAGTTTTCCACATACCATATAGCTCTTCAGCTGTGCGGGTCACTCGTGTGTATGGGAAGGGTCCACAGCTGCTTCATTCAGTGCGTTCCTTGGGCTTGGAAAGCAAGGTAGCCTACGATATTTGTTTCACTTGTTCTGACTTGATATATTCATCATGGCTCTGCCCATCAGGATTTCATGGGGTGAGATACCAGTCTTTTTATTTTGTGTACTTTTTATACTCATGAAAACACGAGGAAGAACATCGGGCCATTTAAGATTTCTCGAGGAACACCCCTTGGTAAGTTTAGATTTGATGGTGCCTTTCATTTTCTCCACAACTTCAAATGTGTGTGGTTGGAAAATCCACTGTAACCTTTGCTTAATCTGAAGAGAAGTGCACAACAATTTAAGGACCTCATTTTTAAAATGAGTTCCACGATCTGTCTCAATAGAAGTTGGAAAGCCAAATCGTGCTGTTAATTCCTTCAACAGGAGTTTCACCACAGTCATGCTGTCACTTCCCCTAGTTAGATAGGCTTCAACCAATTTAGGAAACAAGCAGATAAGCACAAGAAAGTATCTGAGCCTATTGTACACATGCATGCGCAGCACCCACACTCTAAGTACACTGGCCCTCATTTATTAAAAGTGACTCATCGCTGCGTGAAAACAGCAATGCGTCACTTTTCATTGCGCCCTCCTTGCGATAGTAATGATGCGTCATATTTACAGTATGACGCATCATGTCGCAAGGAGTTACAAATACGTCAGTATTTCTGACGTATCTGTAGGCGCAAAAATGAGGCATTGCTGGAGTGTGTCACAAAAGTGACGCAACCTCAGCAATGGGTCATTTACACATGGGCAAGTCCCATGTTAAATGTACCTGTGTCATTTTTACGCTTTGAGGCAGGCGTAAGATATTGACGCATTTGCGTCCTAGAAGTGGCGCAGTGAAATCTCATAGATTTCACTGTGTCACTTCTACGATCCTTTCTTGCATCAGAACACCCCTGCATACATTGTACCTGGTGCAGGTATAATGTGGCGCAAGGGTTTACAAAGTGACGCATCTACCTAGATGTGTCACTTTGTAAATATGGTTCCTTTTTTTACGCCACTGGTGTGTCACAAAAAGTGACGCGCCTGTGGCCCAAAAGTGACACAGGGGCTCATAAATAAGCCATACTGTCCTTTTCTTCTGACTCTAAAAGACCATACATTCATGGAATTTGGAGTACCATGCCTCCACATAAAGCCAGCACAGGCCCTGGATCATGTCATGCTCAAAAAACAGAAGGAGGTCTCTGACAAATATATATGTATGGAGAAGAAAACCAGGGAAAAAGGTTTAACAGCAAAAACAGAACACAAAATTCTCCAATTAGATAAATAAGATAACAAATGTTATGGTATGCTGTAATGTTTTATGTTTTTTGTTTTGTTTATATATGTTCTGAACTCATGTGGCATTGCCCTCAGCAACCCTCCCACACCAACGGACCACACGCAACATCTGCATCATACTCAACTCCTCCATCACCATGAACCGACAGATCAACTCTGTTTCCTCCACGTGCTTCAATACCCTCTGCATCCTCCGTACGACTTTCAAATGGATCCCCCGAATTCAGAAAGGCCGTCACCTACACACTCATAACTATCAGACTGGACTATGGGAACACCCTCTACGTCGGTATCAACAAATCTCTACTCCGCAAACTCCAGACCATCCGGAACACTGCAGCCAGACTCGTCCTTGGCATCCCACAACAAGACCACATCACCCAGCACCTGCGAGACCTCTATTGGCTCCCCATTGAAAAGAGAGTGACCTTCAAACTGCTCACTCACACCTACAAATCCCTCCACAACACCGGCCTCAACACCTCAATGAAAGAATCTCCTCCTGCACACCCAAGAGAAACCTTCGCTCCTCTGACCTTGCCCAGGCCGAAATCCACGCATCCACAGAGCCAGATAGGAGGAAGAGCCTTCTCCTACATTGCGGCCAAGACCTGGAACTAACTTCCCCTCAGCATCAGATGAACCCCCACTCTGCAAGCTTTCAGGAAGAGCCTCAAGACCTGGCTCTTCGGATGAGACGGAGCTGCACCCACCCCCTCGCCCCCAGCGCCTTGAGAGCCTCACAGGTGAGTAGTGCTCTTTACAAATCCCTGATTGATTGACTAACCGTACCCCAGTAGCCCAATGAACCTTTCTGCACCCAACCATACAGCACCCTTGTTCCACCTCCAATATCAGGCCCCTCACTACAAATGTTAGTCTGAATTGTACAGCAATCTGTTGCTTGGTAGCTAGGTTTGAGCTAAGTGTTCAAACATACATAAATGTACACATACTGCTTAAAAAATAACAGTGCACACTTTCCGTCCAACAACACTTTCCTGGCCAACGTTTTACATATCAGAAGACTTTAGGATGAAAGCTTATAAAGGAAGACACAGTGGTCTGATACATCTCCATCTATCTGCGGCATTCAACGTAACGGATCACTACAACCACTTGGGTCATCTAAGGATGGCAACGATAACTGAATTTGACATGTTCTGTTTTTGGTCCTTAAAATCTGATTACTCTGAAGCAGTTCATCTATGATCCTATTAAATGACTGTTCTCCCCTTGAGCTTTGGAGTTCTTCAATATGTATCTTGAGCTCTTAGCAAAGCTCATCTGCTCCTTGGGCTTTAGTTTCTAAATTTACACTGACAACACTCAACATGTCATCAAACTGAATGGAGCAGAGTTCTCAGTGCCCTGGTTCCAGCAATGTGTGAAGGCACTACAGGAGGGGATATGCAGCTACTGGGTCAAGCTGACTGGAGAGAAAACATTGTGGTTGACAGTCTTTTCAATAGACTAGCCTCTGGCTATTTGATATAGCCCCAGTCTCAGTCGAATTCAGTTTGACTTGGAGCTGTCTATGGGTTGTCAAACTTCATCAATAATCTCCAGTTGCACTTACCACCTTCAGCACCTAAGAAATATGCTTTACCTCAATGAAGGTGTCACAACGCATCAGTATATAGCGCGAAAACACCAATGAACACTGCCAGACATAAGATATTACAGCAGATGATTTGATTATCGTACAACAGCACTGTTCTAAAGCTATTGGGAAGAAATAAACAACCAAGAACATTGCAAGTTCCACGAGCACTTGCGAGTGCCTGACATACACGCGTGTCCGTGAGTCTGCAGCGAGAATGCAAAAGAGCTTCCGGGCTCTTTATCGCTGCAGATTATTTTGAATCCGTGAGGAAAGTTCCGGTCAGGAGCCACGGTCTGGTAAGCGTGCGGAGTACACCAATTCTTTAGTTTCCTGCTTGGCAGAAAGAACTTTTGCATTTTCTTGTTCGTGCGCACTAGCACATTGGCCCTCCTTCCAGGAACAGGTGGAGGAACTCTGGAGTTGCCGTTCAACTCTGTTGGGGAGCTGCGCGTACGCAGCTCATGCAGAGTGAGCCGGCATCTTGTTCTGGTTATTTTGCCTTGTTGTAAAGCCGCACAGTGGCAAACTATGCAGAGAAGAGTATCACTGACGATTCTGTGGTGAATTGACTATCTAAATTATGTGATTAGGATTCTATTACGCTTAATCATGTGCAACTAGTTCTATTTTATTTCTCATCGTGCTTGAACTATGACAATTGGCGAGGGCTAGATTTCAACTTTGGATGTATTTGGAAAGCTGAGATAAGAAATGCATGGAATTTTTTCTACCATTCTATCGTTAAGGAATTTGGGGGCATTTTACCAAGGAATAGCGATATTTATCGCAAAATGCGCTTAGTGCATTTTTTTTATCGCTGGATATGTTAGTGGAGAAAACATGCTATTAGTAACGTTTTTCTCCATTGTGCTAAAATATCCAGCGATAGCAGCGAAATGCGTGAATATCGCTGAGAATACAGCGATATTCATGTATTAGCGACGAAATGCTCTTAGCCATGTTATCCACCTCCCATTGGATAACATGGCTAAGAACTGGTCTGGGCAGGTGTTAGTATTTGGAGATGTTCGCGCTTAGCGCAAATATTTCCATCGCTACGCCTGCCTTGCTAATAGGCGATAGCGGCGTTAGCTACTGCTTTCAGTCGCTAACTGGTTGGGTACGCCCACTTTGCATGTCATTAGCGATAAACATCGCTGACATGCAAAGCGGGCCCCAAACCGCTCGCTATCGCCTAAAAGCTGTCGATAACAGCAGTTAGCGACAGCTTGCTAATAGGGCAATTGAATTATCACAGCTTATCGACCGAAAACAGCTGCTAAAGCGGCAATAATTGCCTATCGCCCTTCTTGATAATATGCCACTTGGTGCTATGAGACAAATACGTACCAACTAACTTTGGTTATTATCTGTTTTGTGCCCATTAACAGGGGTTGGTCTAGAGCATCATGAGTCAGTGGCTCTCCTCCCCTGTGATCCTTGGCATGAGTATACTGAGGGTAGGTGTGTAAAGATTGAAATGCTCAGTTCTATCTGCCAATGTTGTGGGAATTTCTAACATGGTATATTTGAATATAGTATCTCCCATTTCTTTCTTTCTTTTGTATGTCAGAACATGATGAATGGTATCATTGGTCAATGATTCCTGACATTGAAGGCAGAACATGATTTCATTTGATTACAGGTATCCTTATACTCATGACTGTTATTATCCTTAGAACTAAAGCATATGAGTTTTACAATGAACCACTATTTCTATTGCCTTTTTCCCACTGTTGCCTACCTTTCCTTCCCCGCTTGATCACTTCACTAGTCTGTGCTTTTGCGATTCAGACTTAAAGCTATCAGGAGGTGGACCATACATAGCATCATTCCAATAATGAGGATACAAGGCTTTGACAGAAGGTGGTAATGAATTGAAGCCTCAGTCATGATTAATTTATTTGGGTTTTTATAGAGTGCTCTATCACTCATAGAACAGTGCCTCTTGGAGCGTTCACGTATCCCAGTTCAACAGGCAAAAAGAAATAAGTAACAGTGCAGATTTAAAAACAAATATTATGAGGTAACAAGGACTGTTTTAAGAAGCTTCCTTAATTTAAACAGATTGGACTATGAGATGAAGATTAAAGATTTCCAGAGGATAGTGCCTTGCACCTGGAATGATCTTCTACTCCATTTCTTGAGTCTTGGTCTTTGGAGAGCAATATACAATTTGTTCGTAGATATGAAAAGACGAGTGGAGACAGACATACTAAATTTCTCCGACGAAATCACAGACTTTTGCCATAAAACATACTATGAATAATGCAAGCACATTTAATCATTATCATCTTTCTAATCAGGAACCAACAAAACTAAATTAAATGCTTGAAGACTTGGTCAAATTTCCAATGATTGAACAGAATCCTAACAACACAATCTTGGATTCTCTTGAAATGGAAAATGCTCTCCATGATTATTCACAGATCCCTATGAAATGCCCTGCAAAAGAGGTTTAGTATGATTTTTTATTCTAGGGTCAGTCATCTTACTGGCTATAAGCAGGAAAATAAAATAAATGTATTGTTGGTCTGACCATGGAATCTCAAGTGATGGAACCTAGTGTAATGAAGTGAGCAAAACGTCAAATCTAACAAATGGTAATCTGCGTGTGTTGGACTTTTACAGTGTTGTGTCAGGTTTAACATTTCATTGTATTGACGATTTCTTGAGTATAGGGGTCTTCCTTTAATTTTGCTCATACGTACAACACCATGCAACAGTTTCTCAATAGTTGTGCATGGAGGAGAATCACCTCCAGCCTAACACAATATTCTATGTTGGTTGAGAGCAAGAATCGTATTTCATAACTTTTGGCTATTTCCAAGAATAGGGGTTTAGCCCCATTATTTTGGCTACCAAATGTAGCTGCAATAAACAGACATTCATTACAAAAATACTCCACTTTGCCTCCTCTGTTTCCTAATCGTCCCAGCAGAACATTTTTTATTCTGCTAGAATGAGGTCCTCCAGGGACACAGTTCTCTCAGCCAAGTCTCTGTCAGAAATATTATTTGGAGATTCTCATTACACATAATTATGTTTATACAAGTCCTGTTTTTAACAGCTTGGGGGTTAACATAAATGGTAGAACGTTATGGGACTTAGAAGAGACACCCCTTACAGCTGTAGAATGCTACATTTTCACTGCAACGGTTTATCTTTAGCTGAAGGGTGTAACTCATATTCTGCTGAAAATAAAGCAAGTAACATTTCAGCTCTGTAGTATTAGCACGTTTTTAAAAAAAAAAAAGCTACGTGAGTGACATTGTTGGTCACTGTTTATGGTCTTGTACAGAGGGTTGCAGATGGCCTCGTCTTGGGCGCCCAGTGGTGCTTCAGTGGTGTGTCCACTGTGCATGTCCCCATTGTGGCTCCCGCATTCAGCTGCATGAAGGCAAACAGAAAGTGATGCCTCTGGCTCCACCAAATGTCAGCTTGGGCAGGCAGATGAAAACGGGCAAAGGTAATTTCAACCAGCACCCAAAAAAGAAAATAATAAAAGTCAAAATAAAGGAAAAAGGGGATATAAGAGTTACAGGCACCTCTTGAGGGTAGAGTATGAGAAAAATAAAATGGGATGGACTGCCATAACAAAAGAGAATTCATATTCTAAGTAAAAACTGCTCTGCTATGCTGTAGTCAGGAATCTAGCCAATTTCTTTCATGACCACCATTTTATAGACCCTGGCATTCTGCTCCGTGAAGGGAAATGGGGAAGTATGACTTCTGGCTTTGCCACAGAAATTTCAACTGGCAAATGAATGATGCCTGATACCCTATAAGTCCCTAATGGCCAGATGTACAAACGTTTAGAGATTTGGTAGTCAGTCGAAAACTGGTTGCTGATTGCTAAAATCAGGAGTTTCATATGTGTGAAAGAAGTCACCAAAATACAAAATGATCCGTGAGCCTAAAGGAACAGCACTTTCCCTTTGTCCAACAGTAAGTAATTTACAAAGAAACGTTGTGCGCTTCCTGTAAGAGCCCGCTGCTCAAGGGTGCGACCCGAGGCCACAATATAAAAAAATACATATGGGGTGCACCAACAGTAAATAAAAATGTGAAAGAGTCCAAATCAAAATGTAGCTTGTTGCATATCTTTTTTTATTGTGCTTGTACAGTAGGCATATAGATCCAAGTGTTACAGCAAATCAAGACAGCCAACGCATTTCGTTCACCACTGTGAACTTCTTCAGGGCTGTAATTTAAGAAAGACAAAAAATACTTAAATAAAATCTCAAATACAATACATAATATACAAAAACTACAACCCCCTTAAAAGATCAATTCCCAGCATCCAAAAACAGAGAGAGGGTATTTTCTTTAAAATTATTATCATCCCACCAAATTGATACAATAGATATAATGGATTCATAGAACCGGCTTAAAACCAAATTAAAACAAGCATTGACATAGCGAATAGGCCCCTCTTTTTTGGGACCTTATAAGTATTTAGTTATGCAGCACAATATCCTTGGTGCAACAACATCAACTGTTTCATGGCTAAACACTTATAAAGTCCCAAAGGCGAGACCTATTGACTATGCCAATGCTTGTTGTATACGTCATTGACACTCAAAGCACAGTACCCAGGGATCAAAAAAAGACTTGTTTTGGGGAAAATTAGGGTCGGATGTTAGAAAAAAACACGTGGGTGGAGGACTTTCATGTGACAACTGACAGAAGCCATAAGTGTTCTTAAGTACAGCCCTTTTTTAATGTTAAGAGAAGTCATGTGGAGAAAAGTGGGAGAAAATTCAGAACAGATTAGAAAAAGCTTAAAAAAAACTATTCTTCGCCTTTCCAGTCAAGACTACTCCAGAGTTGGTGATGAAAGGACGATGTCCTGCCTATCACATCAGCAATGGTGTAATTGCAAAGTTCAGTATAACTTCCTGGAGCATGCTGTTCCAGTCCCAGCATGTGGCTGCGCAGGACATGTTCGTCAAATTAAACCCTGAAATCAAACACTGCTCCAAGGTACTGGGTGGGGGCGTCCTGGCAGAAAAGAATAAAACTAAAAGTACAGAGAACCGCGCTCGAGTGTCATATGCAAAAGCAGTGGTTGAGTCTGAATCCCAAGAACTTGAGGTAATATAAAAGAAAGATGGGAAGAAGAGACAACAAACCAGGTCCTGAGTGCTGTTTGAGAACAGCTTCACTGCGCTTGAGAGGGTAAGAGTTGAGGCTGTGCTGTTTACACTTGCTTTTAACCCAGGTCGAAGTTGTCCCTACGGCAGCCTCAGTCTACAGATCGGGACAGCTAGGTGCTGTCGCCTTACTCGGAGCTGCGGAGCTAATTACTGCCACGATGACGTTGTCCGTGGTTTAGGTTGGTAGTTATTGTAATGGGTTACCGCACTTCCATGACATGGTGACAAGCAACTGAACACGGTACCACTGACTGCATCTGCCAATGCATTAGTTGAGACAATCAGAAACGTTCAAAGTCCTCAAGACTAACAAAGGGGAGGCATGGCCACCGCACAAAGGGAGCAAAAGAACTGGTCAATCACCGACGCCATTATAATGAGCACACACAATTGGCGGGTAGGAAAAGGCACAAACTGGCCCTCACAAGCAAGGAATAACCAAGAATAAAGTTTACCTCCTCTCATGTTCAAGTTTGTTCAATGAGAAGCCAAAGAGGAGTAAAAGTAGAGGGAACTGAAGAAAGTCAAGATGACGCTTGACAAAGCGAAAAGGATTTATGGTAGAGGCGAAAATCAGGGAATTTAACTCCACTATTCAGTTTAGGTTTGCGAAGAGCAAGAAGAGAGATTCTATATTTTTTATTTTTCCAAAGAAATTTAGAGAGAGAGGAATCAATACGTTTAAAGTAAAGGGCAGGAATATGAACAGGTAACATAGAAAAAGTATAAATTAGAATGGGAGCTATCATCATTTTAATTGAGTCTAAACGGCCCCACCAGGAGAGAAAGAGAGGATAAAAGCTGATCAATGTGGGATAAAACCGCAGACATATTCAGTTTAACCGAAGAAGAAATGGAGTTGGAGAACCAAATGCCCAGATATGTAATCTTTTTTTTTTTTAAACATTTTTATTTTTCATTGCATAAACAAGAACAAGCATGTCATCATTACTCAGCACATCCCGTCCCTGAATCCCCCCACCACCCTCCCTCATCCTCAGACCCTTACCATGCATAACCAACGCTAGTAGTACTAGCTCTGTATTGATTCCACAGTCAAATAGGGGAAAGCAACGGTCAACAGTCCATATCCCTTCCACCCCCAGTGCCTTTGCTACCACATGCAAATCAAAGACCTCCATCCAGCCCATGATACCGGCGCCATTTTCCCCACACTTTGCCAAACTTTTTGGGGCACCCTCTTGCCTTGTACGTGATCCTCTCAGCAGCCATATGCAGGTCCATTCCCCTACGCCACTCTTCCAGCAGTGGGCACTCTGACGCCCCCCACTTCCTGGCCATATCCCTCTTGGCCACCACCAAGGCTAATACCAGAAAAATTAGTTGTGGGCGACTCACATCTACTTCATTCGTCATACCCAGGAGGACCAGCTTAGGGTCGGACTGCAGGGCTACTTCCAGCACCTCTCCCAATTCCCAGAGCACCTCATCCCAGAAAACCTGTATGTTTGGGCAGGACCAGATGGTATGAAAGAAATCCCCCTTCTCAAAGCCGCACCTCAGACAACAGGGGTCCGGCGCCCTTCCCATTCTGTGTAACCTAGCTCTATCAAAGTATGTTCGGTGGAGCACTTTGAACTGTATGAGCCGGAGGCGAGATTTAATTGCCACTTCCCGAGGGTGCATCAAAACCGTCCCCCAGTCCACCTCATCCATGGTCCCTACCTCTCTCTCTCAGGTTTCCCTAAGCTGCCCCAGCCTACTGGGCAAGTTATTCATTAGGGTCCTATAGGTGAGGGACACCGCCCTATGGGTGATCTGCTCCTGCAGCAAGCGTCCCTTCAGCGGGGCATATTCCGGGAGAGGCCCCGTTAGCGCCTTCTCTGCCCTCCAAGCATGTTGCAGCTGGACGTATCGAAACGACTGTGTTTGACTAAGTCAATATTCCTTTCTTAGTGCGGCAAATGACTGTAGCTCCCCACTCCTCATCACATCTCCCAGCGTCGAGATGTCTATCGCATCCCAGGCCGAGAACCCCTTCAGCTTGTTCAACTCCTTCAACCAGGCACACTTCCAAAGGGGCGTTTGTCTCGTCGGTTTACCATCCCACCCTGTGGCCTTTGTCGCTCTAGCCCAGGCCCCAAGGGTGACCCTCGTAGCCAGGAGCAGCCTGTTCCTCCCCTTGCCGCCATATAAGAAGTGTATACAAGTGTGTTTTTCCATTGTGTAGCGTTCTAGTGCATATGTGGGATGAAGTGCCGGGGCATGTATCCATTCATTTATGGGAGTCAGGTGTTCTGCCCAGTAATATGCTTCTATGTTGGGTAACGAGATACCCCCATCATACTGATGCCGCGGCAAGGTAGACATCGCCACCCGGGGCTGCTTTACCAGCCACATGAAGGCGCGCAGTTCCGCCTGTATTTCCCGAAAGACCTGGTTCCGGAGAGGGAAGTATTCATTCTGGAGGGCGTATAAGAATCTCGGAAGCGAGATCATCTTAAACATGGCCGCTCGGCCTAGCAGCGTCAGTGGGAGTAGCTTCCACCTCACCGCATCTTCTGTGAAATTAGTCTGTATTCTTTTAATATTTCTGTCATAGGAGAGGGAACTATCCTTAGTTGCAAAGATCCCTAAATAGGTAAAGCCCTCCCTAGTCGTCTGGAGTTTCTCCGGGAGGTCTGGCCAGCTACCCCACTCCCTGGGGTCATAAAGTACTGACTTATGCCAGTTAATTTGGTATCCTGCCAACGCTCCATATCTGGCCAGTTCCTCAAACAGTGCCGGAATCGTGATGTCCGGGCGCGTAACGTACAGAAGGACGTCGTCCGCGTAGAGGGATATTTTCTCGCTTGCACCGCCTGTCTGATCCACTCGGAATCCCGTGATCAGCTCGTTTTGGCGGATCGTACAGGCCATCACTTCTATAGTCAGAGCAAACAGTAACGGGGATAGGGGGCACCCTTGCCTGGTGCCCCTTCGGACAGGGAAGTCTGACGACGGCGCGCCGTTAACCCTAACCTTCGCCCTGGGATCCGTATAAAGCAGGCTTACCCACTTCATGAACTTAGGCCCAAATCCAAGTCTAAGCAACACTCCTTCCAAGAAGGGCCAATGGACGGCGTTGAATGCCTTTTCAGCATCAAGCGATAAGAAGAGACGGGGGTCGTCCCTGTCGTGAACCTCCATCAACCAGTTATGCGTCCGTCGAAGGTTGTACCTGGTCGCCCTATCAGGAAGAAAGCCCGTCTGGTCCAGATGTACTAATCCCACGATGACTCACCTGAGGCGGAGAGCCAAAATCGTCGTGAGGAGCTTTACTTCCACGTTCAATAATGAAATAGGTCTATAAGACGCACAATCTTCCGGCAGTTTACCCTCCTTATAAATGGGGACGATTGTGGCCTGTCGGAGATCCAACGGTAGCTTTCCCTCCTCTGCTGCATCCTCGAACAAGCCTAGCAAGTGACAGGCCAGGAGGTCTGCTGTTTTTTTTTTTTTATTCTGCCCGGGGATTTTCCAACTCTAAGCCTAGACAAAGCTTCCCTGACCTCCTCCACCGTGATGTCGGCTTCCAGGTCAGGCCTGTCTGCATCCTCCAGGCCTGGGAGTTCTATGGAGGACATATACTGTAGGGCGTCGTCCGTCGTCCCCAGGTCTCTGGCTTCATAGAAGGCGCCATAGTAGGCCGCGAAAGTTTCCGCTATTTGATCGTCTGTGTGCACCCAGTTCCCATGGCCATCCCTCACTTTCTCCACCCATGGTGCATCTCTCTCTTTCCTACTAAGCCAGGCCAGCAATCTGCCAGACTTGTCTCCAACATCATATAACCGATGCAGCGTCGCCATGGCCTGTGCATTCGCTTCCCCCGTCACCAGATGCCTGTACTGGCGCTGTACGTCTAACAGTTGTCGGAGGGTACCCAGATCCCCCTCCGACTGGTGGCGTTGCTCCAGAGCTAGGATCTGTGCTTCCAGCGCACGTGCTTCTTCCTCCGTTTTCCTCCTCTCCCCCGCCACTCTATTTTGGGCCCTGTCGAGCAGCACCGCCTTAAGGGCTTCCCAGAGTATCACTCGAGAGGGGACCGAACCTTTGTGTTCGGCAATGTATACCTTCACGTCCGCCCTAAGGCCACGTAGAATATCACCGTTTTGTAGATCCCAGGCCGCTAGGCGCCACGTGCTATTGGCCGGCTTATCCCGACGCCTCAGAAATTCGGCCAGTAGGGGGGAGTGGTCTGATATGCCCCTCACCAGATACTCCACCCTGTCCGTAGGCTGCAACATCCCTCTGGCCATAAATAGGTAGTCAAGGCGGGAGTAAACCTTGTGGGCCCCCGAGAAGAACGAGAACGCCGCCGTGTCCGGTTGTCGCCACCGCCATATATCAATGAGGCCCAGTATGGTCATTGTTCTTTTCAACAAAGTGTCTGCTGGAGGTCTGTCCCTCCCACCCGTCCTATCTCTGCCAGGGTCCATAACGTCATTAAAGCCCCCTCCCACAACCTGAATCGTGTCTGAGGTGTTAAGTAGGATTTCAGTGATTGCACTTAGTGTGCCTGCCTGTAACTTAGGTGGAGCGTAGACCGAGAGGAAAGTGTGGTCTCTCCTCCTCCAACTTCCCCTTACTCCCACGTATGTTCCCTGCGGGTCCACCCAGGTTTGTGTAATGTGGAATGGCGGGTGTTTCCTGATCAAAATCACTACCCCCCTGGAGCCTGAAGTGAAGCCTGCATGCGCCAGCATCCTATATTGTCCTCGGGCCAGGAAGTTACACTTAGCGCCCTGCAGGTGTGTTTCTTGCAGTAGTATCACATCAGCTTTAAGTTTCTTGACACAGTTGTGCACTAACCCCCGCTTAATCTTATTACCCATGCCATTCACATTCCAAGTGAGTACCTTAATCCCTCCTGGGGCGGGGTCCTCTCTCATCGAGTGTGCCATTACCCTATCCTGCATGACTGCGGGGATCCTTCAATAGGCGCCACGTGGTGGGTCCACAAGTTTGGAAGCGCCTGAGCGACTTGACATGCAATAAACCTTTCCCCCCCAAAAAAACTCCCCCATCCCTACAATAACAACAAACATTTCCTACCCCACATCCCCGACCTCCAAACATGAAACCCCTACCCCTCCGTCTCTGCGTTCGCGGCATACTCCACTGGGCCCTCTCCGTCGACCTGCCAGGCCCGACTCCCGCTGGCCCTCACGCTCCCCGCGAATCGGACGTTCCTCAAGCCATTGCCAGGCATCTTCCGGGTGTGTGAAGAAATGCGTCTTTCCTTGGAACATTACTTTCAATTTCGCTGGGAAAAGGAGCATGTACTGCAGCCGCAGATCTCTCAGCTTTGCCTTCACCTGATTGAACGAGCGTAGCTGTTTCTGGACTTCCTGACTATAGTCCGAGAAGATCATGATGGACGCATTCTCTATTTGAATCTCTCCAAGTCTCCTGGACTCTCTCAGGATCATGTCGCGGTCGGCGAAATTCAGGAAACGGGAAATCACAGGTCGCGGCCGGGCCCCCTCCGGCGGTTTTACCAACAGTGCTCGGTGCGCTCTCTCTATAATGAAGCAGTTGGAGAAGCGCGCTGTAGGGAAGGTCTTTGTGAGCCACGTGTGCAGGAAGGCCTCCATGTTGTTTCCCTCGATTCCTTCCCTAAAGCCCACGAAGCGGAGGTTGTTGCGGCATGCCCTGTTTTCCGCATCGTCCACCTTCCACTGGAGGTGTTTGTGAGATGCCTGGAGCTCCGCGACATCTTTCCTGAGGCTCTGTATAGCATCTTCTGCGTCGCCCAGCCTGTTTTCCGCGGTGGACACCCTCTCCGCCAAGTTACGGAAGTCCTGACGCAGGAGGGTTACCTCCGACCCCACCTCACCAATTTTAACCTCAAGTGCCGCTCGTGACGCCTGGATGTCATCCCTTGATGCCTGAATGGCCCCCATCAGCAGCGCCGTGTCCGAGCGGGGAGGTTGAGTCTCAGAGTCTGCGGCAGGGGCCCCCGTGGCATACCTGTCCAATGTTCCTTGCCTAGGTCCTGGCCGCCACCTCCTTCTTCCCCATCCTGGTCGCCTGGGGGGGGGGAGGGGGGGAGGGGGTGTGCCACCTTGCGTGACAACCCTCTCACTCCGGTCGTGTCAGGTCCCAGCCGCCGGGCCTTGGGCTTCGCCCGCGTCACTGCAGCATTGGGTTCAGGGATCAGGAATCAGCCTCTCTGCGCCTACCAATGGTTGCGCTGCACCTCCTGGCGCCGGGTGTAGTGCCCCAAATTATTCAATCATCAGACCAGTCACTGTGGGCTTGTCTCCAAATCGGTTGGAGAGTACTCCTCTTCTGCTTACCGCCCTTCAAGCCTCCAGGCCGCAGTCCACCTCCGGGGCCCACCACCAAGCGGGTTGCAAACTTCTGGCGGGCACCACTGTTCCGTGTCCCAGCCAAGGGTCAGGTCCCAGCGCCCCTTCACCATCCACAGGGGGCCGCAGCGTCACAGGGAGCGTCGCTGCACCCAGGTCGGGACGGACCCCAGACCCGGGCTTCCTTTCCTTCGCTGGCTGTCAGGTATACTGCCAGTCCCACTGCGGCCAAGATCTCCCCCGGCAGCCAAACTCCCGGTCCCTGGTCAAGAGTCTCTGGGGGCCACCCTCCAGGGCTCCGTACTTCGTGCCGAATTGGCCTCTCTCACCACAGCCCTTGCAGGCGTCACCTATCTCTCAAGTCCGGCCTCTGCTCATCGCCGTGGGCCTCGTCCCCGCATCACCAATCCGCCATCCAGCCCAGGGAGCTCCTCCACCTCTCACCTCTGGCTCCTGGAGTAATGCAGGGCCCCAGCCCCTTCTCCTTATGCCGCCGTACTGGCTCGTTGCGGGGCCGGGTAGGCGCTGCGGTGTCACTCGCGCTACGTTCACGGAGCCTCACTGGCCTTGCCTCTGTGCCCCTCCCCCACTCCGTAGCGCGGATTACGCCTGGCGGCTCTCTACTTTCGGTCTCCCCTTACCCTGCACCACTGGGGGACCCGATCGCGGGCAGGGGCTGTCCACCAGTCTACTCCGGCCTGCCACTGGAGATCTCTACTGCGGGTCCGACTCCGGGGCTACAGCTCCGTCTCACTCACAGCCGGGCGCCTCCATCTCGGACTGAGTCGTGGCCCGGCAGAGGACAGCAACTGGACACCAGGAGCTCCGTTGGGGCACTTCACACCTCCTTCACCACTCCGTTCGCGTCTCTGGGCATCCAGCCGCAGCGGGGGTAAAAAGCGGGACCATCGGGCACCTTTAGAATGTCGGATTAGAGTCGCCTCGCCGGAGCTATCGGGAGACTCGACCTATTCGGCCATGTTGCTGGCCATGCCCCCTCCTCCCAGATATTTAATCTTTCAGCTGTTCCAAGCAAAACCATTAGTGGAGAAAAGGTGAGGAAGACAAGTTTTGGTTAAGGGAAGAATTTCCGTTTTGTCTGAGTTGATCTTATAGCCGGAGACTAAAGAGAAAGATGTAAATTCAGAAAGTAAAGGGGGAATGGACACCTCAGGATTAGAAATGAACAGAAGAATATCATCTGCATAAGCAGAGAGTTTCAGTTGCTTATCGCCGTAGGAAAAACCAGAAATAGAGGTATTATTGCGGATGGAAGAAAGAAAGGGTTCAAGAGCTAGAACAAAAAGGAGAGGTGATAAAGAACAACCCTGTCGAACTCCACGCTGAAGAGTAAAAGAGGAAGAAAGTTGACCATTTACAAGCACTGATGCCTTGGGCACAGAATAGAGGAGAGACACGAGGGAAATGAATTTGGAACCAAAACCATGCCAACGTAAAGATGCAAATAAAAAGGACCAGTCAACCCTATCGAAGGCTTTCCCTGCATCAACAGAGATGGCAGCCAGAGGGGTAGAAAGAAGCGGGGCTTTATTCAGAACATTAAGGAAGAGACGGGAATTATCAGAAGTGAGCCTACCCTTCACAAAACCACATTGTTCTTTGCCAATAAGATGTGGCATTAGAGGATCTAAGCGTAATGCAAGTAACTTGGCAAACAATTTATAATCTACATTGACTAAAGAGATTGGGCGATAATTTTTACAAAATTTGGGGTCACGGCCTTCTTGTGGGATAAGACAGATGGTGGCATCTTGAAAAGTACCTTTAGCTGTACCTGAAGAATAAAAGGATTGAAAAAGCGTTAGACGTTTGGGCAGGAGGAGATCAGAGAAATGTAAGTAAAATTCGACAGGAAAACCATCAGGACCAGGTGTCTTTCCTTTAGTGAGAGATGTCAAAGCCATTGAAAGTTCCTGTAGTGAGAGATCACGATCAAGTGTCTGGAAATTAAAATGAGGGTTGGAGGGTGTAGGAAGCTTGTCAATATAAGACTAAATAGGAGCAGGAGATGGAGGAGATTCTGGCGTATAAAGTTGTTGGTAAAACAGTTGGAATTGATCCAATATGTCTTTCTCTCCATGTAGGCGAGAATTGTTAGGAGAATAAACGGCTTCTATGAGAGTGCGTTCCTTACGAGATTTTAGATAATTAGCCAGAAGTTTCCCAGACTTGTTACTGTCCCCATAATAGCGAGCAATAGAACGGAGAAGAATTGAAGAGGCATTGTCAGTTGTGAGTTTATTAAATTGTAGCTTTGCACGTAGAAGCTCAGGTGACATATGTTTATCTGATGAGGTATAGAATTTATGTTCCAAGGATTTTATATGTGCTAGAGAAGACGTACGTTTCTGAAGATATTGTTTTTTTTCGAGAAACATAATCAATAATGAATCCCCTAGCAGTGACTTTAAAAGAGTCCCAGAGGATATAAGGTGGGGTACTAGGATCATCATTAAGAAGGAAAAACTCTTCAGTAAAGGAACGGAACGCAGAAGAGAATTTAGGATCAGTAAGCAGTGTGCTATTAAAGCGCCAACGAGAGGGCTTGGGATGCGGTGGAAGCAAATCAAGGTCTGTCACAATGGGAGCATGGTCCGAAATAACAATTGGTTCAATAGAAGAAGAAAGTAAGGTTTGAGACAGAGATTGAGAGAGAAAAATGTAGTCCAATCGAGAAAAAGATCAGTGAGGAGGAGAGAAAAATGAATAATCTAAAGTGTCAGGGTGGGAAAGTCGCCAAGAATCAATAAGTTGTTATTGTAAGATAGTGTCAAGAAATTGTTTATGAGGTTTATGAGGGATAAAGCGAACTGAGGATCTGCGATCAAGAAATGGGTCTACAAACTGGTTACAATCTCCACCTAAAATGAAGGAAACATCTTTATATTGAATACATTTGTTTGTAATCATAGGCTAAAAAGAAGAATCAGGTTGGGTGGGACCATAAACATTGAAAACAGTTAAAGGAATAGAATTATTGAGTAACTTAGACAATATCCATCTACCATCTTCATTGTTGTCTTGTGATAACACTTTACATTTCAATTTTTTATGACATAAAATAGCAACACCGTTCTTCTTATCAGTAGAAGGAGAAAATAAAACTGTACCAACCCACTGTCTTTTTAATTTAAGGGATTCAATGTCATTAAGGTGGGTTTCTCGTAAAAGGACTAAGTCAGGATTATAAGACGCTAAATGGGAAAGGACTCTCTGCCGTTTAATGGGATTATTAAAACCTTTTATATTCCAGGAGATGACTCTGAATGTATAAGAAGTATAAAATTAATATGAACAAGAATTGCAAACGAATCAAGACATAACAGACAACCAACGAAGAAAGGAAAAAGAGAAGAGAAGTGAGAAGAAAGAGATGTAGTAAGAAAAGAAAAAAGGAGCCAGGAAATTGTACTAACAATAAGGTCAAAATGTAAGAATAAGAGGAATAAAAAGAAACAAACCTCATAGGAAACATCAAAAGATGGGAAAAAGAGAAAGAAAAGAAGGAGAATGAATAGAAAGTGATGAGATGATAGTGAATACATACTAGGAAACAACTCTAAGTATACAAATTGCAGACAAATAATACAAACAAGTAAGACAAAGAGACATACATGCCAAATGTAGCCTAAGAGAAAAAGGGTAAGGAGAGAAAAGAGAATAAAACAGAGAGGGTCAAAAGGAGAGGTAGAGGTGAAAACAGGAAAGGGAGAGGGGAATGAAATAAGAGAGTAGACAGTACATATCCAAAGGATGACTGAAAGGAACATACCTGAGGGGGACAAACAAGAGAGAAGTGGGGCAATGTCGACACTCAATAAGACGGATTGCTTGGAGAGCGGGAGTCCAGCCGAACCAGGACAAGGAAGTCGAAGACAAGGAGCCACACGGAATGAGAAAAACAAACACCAGGAACCTGTGTGAGAATAAATAAAGAAAGAGAATAAATAACAATAATACACTACAATAATAGAATAAAAATGTATAACAAAGAATATAGAACAAAGAGAATTACATCATAACATATTCATAGGAACCAGCAACAGGTAGGTAAAGAGTAGAAACATTATCAGAACTGTTCAAAAAGTACCATAGGAGACTAATCATCAAATATAAATGATAAATGAATCAGCCACTAGGAAAGGTGGAGGTATCCATGCTACTATTAGACTGAATGTGAATAAAGTTCTTAAGTTCTCCAGGGTCTTGAAAAGTCCATGTTCGATTCTGATGAGTGACCATAAAGATGCATGGATGAATCAAGCCATATCTTGCACCTAGAGAGCGTAATGGCGCACAAAGACTGAGAAATTCCTTTCTTCTGGCCGCTATGGCGTTGGAAACATCTTGAGAAAGAAACACTCTCTGGCCCAACCAGGAAACTTGACGCTTGGACCTAGCTGCAGAAAGAACTGAAAGAAGATCCATGAATTTCAAGAAGAGGATGATGACTCCTCGTGGTTTCGATGAAGTGGAAGAACGAGGACCAAGTCTGTGTGCCCTTTGGATGATAAGAGAAGTGGTGGGTGGCATATCCAATAATTTTGGAAGAAAAGAGGTGAAGAAAGTAACAGGATCATCACACTCCAGAGACTCAGGTAGACCATAAATACGGAGATTATTCCTCCTATTTCTGTTTTCCAAATCCTTCGTATGCTGCTGAAGAGCAAGAACCGACTTCTCCAGGGAAGAGATGCGTTGAGTAACGGTTGGTATCACCGAAATTTGTTGTTCAACAGAAGTAATTCTGCCATCCATAGCTGACCATTTCTCTTTCAGAAATTTCAATTCATTGTTAGTATCCTCAACAAATGGATGTAGAGCCCGAATCCCTTCCAAAATGAGTTCCATAGAGATAGGAGAGGATGATTTATCTGGAGGAGGATCCTTCTTCAATTGCTTGGACGAGGTGATAGGAGGAGAGGATTTGGATGACGTGGACTGCGATGCAGAAGATCGATTAGGAGGAGCAGCAGCCATTTGAGTTGAAGAAGTAGAGTTAGGAGCAGATGGAGAAACCAGATCCTCAACACAGCGACGAGAAGGGACAAAGTCAAATTTCAATGTGCGCAGTTTGCCCATATAGCACCACCAAAGAGTGAGGAATAAACAGGAGAGTTGATGATGATGTCAATGAAGTAGAATAAACCTCCAGTGAAAGAAGGCTCACGAAATAAAGAATAAAGTGGTCAATACCTCAATGTAAAAAATGTGGAAAAACAATAGCCACAGAGGTCACAATGCAAGAGAAAAGCTAAAAATCCAATACACAGCGCTTAAATACATTGAAAATGGAAGGGCATCATAATGCGATATCCGTAGGCATCCTAGAAAGCCCTGTAGGCAGAAGTAGTAGAGTCTCAGGGTGCAGAAGGTGCCACAACAAAGTGAAACATCAAAAGGCACATTAGCAAAATGTCAAAAAACAGTAGAGAAGCCCTTCCTTCATGTAACATGCAGAAGCAGTAGAGAAAGGCATTTGCAGGTCGACTTAAGTCACAGCGTTATATTTGGAGATGTGCGCAGATTTATGAGAGGAAATGCACTCCGGGGAGATGGCAGGTAGCACAACTGTCAGGTGTGGCAGCTTCGGAACCATAAAAGTGCAGGTCAGTAGGTAAAGCGAACAGCAATAGGACATGCCAGTTATGAGCGCCAAACGAACACACCAGTCATGAATGCCAAATGAACATGCCAGTCGTGAATGCCAAACAATGTGCTGAAGACAATAGAAAACTTCAGGTTTCAGAAGGTGCCACCATGTTATGAGGAAGCATGAAGGCACAGAAAAAACGAGCATGAAAGCATTGAAGAGACCACAGAAAATTCCATATTTGTGGCAAACGTATGGCAGTAAGGAAAAAACAGTCACAGAGGCCACCAGAAAGGTTCATGCGGCATGGCAACAAAGTGCGTCGGTTCGTGAGGAGAACCGCGCGTCAAGGAAATGGCGGCCGGCACAGCTGAGGAACGCGGTAGCTCCGAAGCCGGGAAAGCATTGCGCGGCGGATGAAAATAATGAGCTCACCCTGCAGCGTTCATCTTCCGATGAAGAAACAGCGTCGTTGAGGTTCAGGGCATACCGTAAGGAGGACGGAAAACGCCACAAGATGGTCCGGCTCGGCGGAGGTGCGCTCTCAAGCCGCCATTTTGCGTGGTGCCGTAACCACGCCCCCACTTCCCCAGATTTCTATCAAGTTAATTTGTGCAGATAATCTTAACCTATTTAAAAGTGCTATTTATTCATTTACTTGGAATGAATAGGAATGAATGAAGAATAATTTAACGCACTCTTACTCCCTAACAGAGGGCAACCTGTTGTTGAAATCAATGCTCACAGGCTAAAAGAACAGCTAAGCAGCACTTACAGCTTAGAAGGACAGGTTTGTATCTGATTCTTGAGGGGCAGATCTTCGCTCATAAAGTAGGAAATTCCCAAAACTAGGAGCCAAGAAGGAAAAGTCTTAACTTCTGACACAGATGTACTTAATAGACGGAGTACAAACCAGTTTGTCGTTGGAGCATCTGAGATATCGTCTGGGAACATAGGGAACTATTATATCCATTGAAAATTCTGGTCCTATATTGTTGAGGGCCCAATATGTTAATGTTAATGTTATTGCCATTTATAGAGCGCACTATTACCCAATGGGTGTCCTGGCGCTTAACGATTGGTGTCCAGGCCGAGGTATGACCAAGCGGGAGAGAACCATGTTGACAAGGATTGGAACAGCCAGGTTTTAACTTTTTTCCTGAATTCCAGGTGGTTCAAGATGTATCTAATAGACAATGGCAACTCATTCCATGCCTTAGATGCTCCAAGCATAAAGCGTCTGCCTCCCCAGTTAGCTCTTCTAACCCGGGGAACCTGAACCAGTTTTGCTTCTGATGAACACAAGGCTCTCCTCAGCACATACCAGTAAAGGTTTTGTCTAAGGTATTGAGGGCTAAGCCGATAAAGAGATTTATTAACTATGCACAGAGCCTTAAAACAGACCCGCTTTTCGATGGGCAGCCAGTGAAGCTTCTTTAAATATGCTGAGATTGATGCAAATTTAGGTGTTTTCGTCAATAGTATGGCTGCCACGTTCTGCAGCCAGACCATATACCACACAGCCAGTTTTAAACAGATATTCTGCACTGGCAAACAATTGATTTTTTTCAAGTGGATAAAGATGGGAGAGAGTTAAGATTCAAGACTAATAATAGAGGTGCTGCTTATTGGAGTCTTTGGAACCTCTGGAATTTGAACATTCTGAATTTAGGGATGCAAATGTGAAATGAGTTACCGTAATTGAATTTTGATGTACTTAGAGCATGGACTACAGAAATCCTGCAGGAGTCGGGAAGAATCTTCGAAACATTTTCAGTAATAGAAAACAGGAGAACACGTTTTGCTATATTTGGTGTTAAAAGTAAGGATGTTGTCTGACTAGAAATTTCTGGCAGCTTGGGTAGGTTCAGGGTCCGAGCTGAGTTCTGATGGTCACCAGCAGTTTTAGCTAACTGAGGTCATCTTACCAAAAAACTGAATCTTAGCTGTGTGGCTGTTCAGTTTTAAACTGTTATTGTTCATCCAAAGAGCAAGATCTGAGAAACAGTTCTGAAAGGCTAGACAAGGGGAAGTCCAGTTTTCAGGGCGGAGAATGATCAACTGCTTGTCATCCACCTACAAAAAATGTTTTCGAAGCCAGTTGTTTAACCAAAGTGGCAATTGGGGGTAGATATATGTTGAATAATGTTTGGCTGAGTGATGAGCCCTGGAGTACACCTTGAGGACCTTTAGTAATTTCAGAAGTGTAAGGGAGAAGAGATATTGGCTGGGTTCTGTTGAAAAGATAGGAAGGCTTCAAACCCCAGTGCCAAGTCACTTGGATTACTCCTGGACACCAACTTCACCTTCAAGGAACAAATTGCCAAAAAACACAGACAACCTTGTGTAAGTTCTCTCTTTTAAAGAAACTCAATCTGTTTCTTCCAGAAAGCGACTTCAGAACTGCTGTTCAGCCCCTTGTACTTTTGCATCTGGTTGGTGGTAATGCCCTACTCTGTGGCCCTCTAGATCCACACTGGCACTGCTTATGGCCATCCTAACACCCAACTCACGTCTCATCAGGACCTGAAGAAATATCATCACATCACCCCCATCGTAATGGAACTCCATTGGCTCTCCTTGGCGGCCCTTACCATCTTCAAAACCAGCTGCATCAGTTGCATCACGACCAGCACCCACACTTATCTTGCATACAAGCTCACCATCTCTGTTGTTTCTCAGCACACCCACAGCCAGGTCATTATCAGACTAGGAAGTGTAAAAAAAAGAAAAAAACAAGGTGGCAGACCTACTCCATCTATGCACCTAGATTCTGGAACAACATCTTGGTATCCATAAGAACTGCTCCACTGCTACTTTTATTTAGGAATGAGTTGAAGACATACCTATTTAAAGAAGACTTGATAAAAGTGCAGTAACAATCCAATGACCAGCTACTTCTCATATCACTTATTAACTTTATGCTTGCCTTTGATCCTGTCCAGCTCTCTGCTGCCATTTTGGCTACGATCACACTGCACAAATTCCACATACATCCAACCCACCTACGCCACATTCTTCAGAGAGTTCAACCTATGCGGGAACCCAAATACAAAAAGAATGAAAGAAGCTATCTACACACTTCTCAACTTACTGGAAATATAACAATGAATGAATAACTCAGGCCACTCCGAAGGGAGAGCATTGTACTTCATCCCATCAGCATCCCTCAATATCTACTGCCAGACACCTATAGCCATGGACTGGATTGACCACTTCGCTGTCCATTTCACTACTGCATATTACTACAACACAGCATCAAAAACAACTGAACAGAAGAAAAATAAACTTCCCCCCATCAAAGATAGCCATCTGGAAACAACCCAGACAACCTGCCAGAACACTTCCAGCCCACCACAAGTGACAATGCTCTCCTCAACATCTACAACTCCACTGAAACCCTGATCCACCACGCCAAAGCGTCCAAGCCCCTGTATACTCAAAAGCATAATGAAAATAAATGTACCATATGAAAACATGGAAAGAATGATGATCAAAACACAGGGATGAGCTCCATCTACCGTGCACTGTGTATTCAATAAACATTTGCTGGTTGTGTTACCTTTTGAGAATGCTTGACATGTTCTCCTGTTAGATATGGAAATGAAATGAGGATGAAACAGGCTAAACAAATGTCAGGGGCTGTACGAGAAGGGATATCTATATGAGAAGAATACATTCTCATTTGTTAAAGAAACACAAATTACAATCTAAAAGCACTTCTGCATCACATTTTTGCAGAAACGTACACTTTCTATATTTTCTTTTTTTCAAATATGTATGAATGTGAGTACTACAGGGTATGTGAGAAATCCTGAGAGTCCTTTGAGAATTCTTAAAAAGCCACACATTTTTTTTACAAAACTATACCTAAGCCGAGGGGTTTACATTTCTGACATTTGCTTGGAAATGTTACAAATTGGGCCCATGCTGCCTGCTTCGGAGCAGACCATCAACTATATACACAACTAATTGGGTAATTAGATCTGTGATCTATTCTGACCTGTTTTACCCAGGAAATTCACAATCAGCTGTAAATATCCGTGGTAGCCGCTTTATTTTTTGCCCTGCTGGAGATCAGTACAACACAGCGGGTTTTTATTACCTGCTTGTAGCCATATATTTTTATAAGACTATGACATTCGCTTGCATTAAACCACTTGGGAATGTCTGCAGTAAAATACACTTTGCACATCGGTGTGTTTATTGCACACTACATGTTCTATATTTTTAAACATATTTGCCAGAGGAAGATCAGAAAAGAAGCAAATGATGATGTACAGAAAGGAGAGGGTATTTTAATGCCTTCACGTGAAGTAAATTGAGGAATTTGGCGGGTAGCCACGTTCCTTATATGGGAACTGAACTCCATTGGGACTTGCAATATCGTTACAATGCACATAAGGGGGTACTTTATCCCTTAACTATATTCATAGTCACCAGAAGGCGGGAAACAAAGGGCAGGGAAGCAGATGCTATCATGCTGGAAGCAGCAACTGGAAAATTGGAATGCATGAGGGGTTGTGCAGGAGCAGGTTCTTTTGTCGGATGGGGCATGAGCAAAGCGCAAATGTAAATCTTGCACGCGGGGGGTCCTGGAGGCTGAATGGAGCCTCAGAGGCCTATAGAAGTTCCAAGGGCCAGATTTGCATTCTAATTTGTCTCGCGCCAATGCCGTAAGATTGGCAGGGGAAGGCGTGAAGCTGAATTTTGTACAGTGATGGCATTTAGGAGGAGAAACCCTTTTATTTAGTCAGTAGTTAGTTTTAGTAACTCTGTGTAACCTTAGGGTGGCAAGTTCACACCCCGGGACCCTACTTTTTAATTTGGTTAAAGAAGATAAAACGAGTATCTGCAGAGTAATATTAAATATCCTATTGCAAACATATTACAAGGGCTTTTATTTATTGATAAGTATGCTCTGCTCCGCAATACCAATTACGCAAAGTAGGCACCGGCTTATTGGGCCACACTCCTTTTAGGGGCCCCATGACAACGGATCAAAATAAGATTGATTTGATCTTGAAAGAAAATTCCAATCAAGCTTTATTAAACTGTTTCCAAAAGAGAGAAAAAATTAATCAACTCAAAGAAATGAAAACTTTACATTAAAGACTCTAGAAAGAAAATACTGTATTAATGTAGTGTACCCATTAACAACTTAAAATACATAAACCAGAGACATCAGATTCACATATCAGTTTGTCTCTTAAAAGCTCACATTCTGGCAGCTGTCAGTATGTAAAAAAATCTGGTGCACTGGGTATAAGGAGATAATATCCGAAGGGGGTCCCAAAATTTCGACTGCCTAGAGGCCTCCACAGGGTTTAATCCGGCACTGATTATGCTGAGAGCTGGGCAACATACATTGATGTTCCACTTTACGCTGTAGATTTTAGTACCTCAGGTTAACTTACGATATGTTAGATCATGTCATTAATTATTAACTTAGTTTATTGTGTTCAGTTTTCATACATCTATGTATGTATCTGTATAGAACAAATGTGGTCAAAAGGCAGCGAAGTATGTAATGAAGTCAAAGGAAAAGATACAGTCATAAGTGATTGCAATGGAACACTGGGTACTGACAGAGGTGGTGGACTTTGTCATGTCCTCTGTTTATGTGCATAAAGACTCTAGTGGCCCTCGACAGACTCCTTACAAGTATCTGATGGGTGTGGCTGGGTGTGGTTAATAAAGTTTGTGACTCAGTGCGTTCATGTAATGGTTGCACTCTGAAGAATAAAGACGTGCACTACAGACCGCAGCATGTGGCTTGGTTATTTGCATGCTACTGGGCTGAGGAGGACGCTACTGACTGTCACTTTATCGTGACCTAGTATTCTTTAGAGAGATGTGTGGCCTTAGTGCTCTCCTAAATTGGAGCAAGGTCGGACTGATAAATAATGGTATGCTGTTCCAGGTCATGGGTGCATAAATTGAGAAGGCCTGTTGCCCTGAGGTTTTTTTTTTTAAGCAATTTTTGCCTCCGTCTGGTAGTGATCTTACTGTTTTTGAAGACAACAAACACTGATTCAGGGCACTTATATGTTTTTAAGCATCCTATCGTTTGTGGACATGACCAGAGAGTGTTACTGATGTGGGACCAGATTATCGAGTTATTAATAGCGAAGTATAATAATATTGTGGTCAGAATATAGTAATGGCAAAAATATTGTCATAATATTGTGGATATTTATATTGGTTTTCTACCGTCTGTCAAAATATACGGACACAGTTGTTTGCTACAACCTTTTCTCTTCCTACTGACCATCCACTGGATCATGAAGACATCCACAACAAAGAGAACAAATGGGTAGTCACACTTACCTGACTCCTCCCAGTTGCTTCATGCTTGTGCCTGCCCACTAAGTATCAGACGGTCATCTGAGCTCCTTCCGATACTCTTATGACATCCGGGTTTCTCTCTCGCAGCGAGCAGCTGTGTGCCGGTGTCAGTCAAATGAACGACTTGGATTTCCAACGTAGTTCTGCAATGCTGTAATTACAGGTCTAGAATTATTATTACAGCGATTCTGTGGTTCTGTCATACTGCAGGATCCAATCTATGGACTTGGGGCCTTATCTACAACAAAGTAATGCAGCGGGCGCCGCAAGCCATTTAGATGAGCCGCGCAGTGTTACTTTGGAAGCAAAGGGATGCGTCATATCTATAACGATATGACGGATCCTGTTGCTCTCCCCAGCGCTGGTGCTCAATGGGGTTCCATGCGCCGACGCAAGTACCCTTGCACCATGGGGCAAGGGTGTCTGCGTTGCGAGGGTGATTGTTTTTGTGCCGGAAGGGATACCTTCCTGCAAAAAAAATCGCAGGAGATGGTTTTCTCTTTTTATGTGTGCTGCAAAATGCAGCACACATAAAAAGAGGAAAACTTAAGGAGAAATTAAAACATTTCTCCTGTTTGCGCCTCCCTCTGCTTCCCTTGGAAAGGTGTAGAATTCTGAAGCATTTCCAAGTTTAAGATTTCTTGTGAATCTGGAAATGCGGCAGAAG
This sequence comes from Lissotriton helveticus, assembly GCF_964261635.1. Lineage (NCBI taxonomy): Eukaryota > Metazoa > Chordata > Amphibia > Caudata > Salamandridae > Lissotriton > Lissotriton helveticus. Next base: position 1,877,398,513 of record NC_136067.1, read on the forward strand.
CCATGGGTGTTGGTTAGAAATACCCACAGCAACACCCATGGCACGCCCCGTGCACGCATAGTGCTGCGTGTAAAGGCGGCCGTATTTACAAGGACACGAAAATGCATGCAGGGTGGCTTTACTTGTCCATGTAAATATGGGGCAGCAAAATGTGCCGCCGGTGGGTCACAAAAAGTGACGCTCCAGCTGCGCAAGAAGCTTGTAAATAAGCCCCTTGGTTTGGTTGGGGCCCTGGTCTACGCTTCTGGTTCAGATCTCACTGTACTCGTTTCTTGCACTGCTTGGGTACTTGCAAGCTGTCCTCATTCGGGTAGCCAGGAGGGGGGAGAGCAAGTCAGAGCTGTGTTCTTCACCTCCTTCAGAGTTTTGTTACGGGGTGGCCTCTGAGGTGTGTATAGCTGGCCCTGGCCTTGGCCTCATCCTGCATTTTTGGCTTAAAACCAAAAACCTATAAATATATAAAAAAGAAATGTGGGACTTTCCCCCAGCACTTCTTCCCATATGGGTTTATAACCGACATACTTATCTTGGAAAAGGGAAAGTGATTATAAAGTTGCCTGTGGATGGAGGCGTGGCACTTGAGGGCTTCCTGGGGAGGAGTGATATAAAATGATAATACGTGCTAAGAAGAAAACTACTTCATTGAAAATTGAAAATGTACTATTGGCTGAGATGGGGAAAGGAAGGAGGATACAACTTCAGATTAAATAATTTCCCCTTACTCCTTAAGAACTTACTATCAAACAACAAACTATTACATCATGTTTTGCAATGACTTTTCATGAAACCAGTTTTCTAAGCTTGCCTTCAATGAAGTCTAGTGACTCATCGAGTTGCATCAGCATGCCCCTCCCTGCAACCTAAAGACTTGATGATGGTTACAGCACAAATCAACACCCCAATGACATCTGAGATGCTGAGTTCTGAAGAGACTGGGTCTCACAATGAGCAAGACAATGAATCACTGTTTGGGAGATATGACAACTCTGCTACTAATTTATCTCTTTCTTCTAGGAATGCGAATGAAGAATTGGGCATTTATTTTGATAATCCACCTTTAGTAGAAGAAATAGATTTTATTGCTCATTCGTCAACATCTACGTATGTCCAGATCTTAAACCAATCACTGAGGGTAAGATTGGTTATACTCTCTTAATCCCATACTTTGCCTCCTACCAAGGTGATATCTAATGATAAGAATGATACTTATCCAATAACGTATGCTAAGTCAGCATTACCACAAGAGACGGATGATACAAGACCCCCCTTGCCAGTCCTTGCAGCCATGAATCCAATTATTAGCACTCTACCTAAAATATCAGGCACTCTAATTACACAATTTCTCTCCATATATAAGCAGACTGACATTTTGAAGTAAATTTTGCGGAATGCACATCACAACAAAACGTTTTATATATCACTTTGTACAAGGTAATTTCACTGTTGAATTTATTTAAAAGATATAACAATCCTCATGAATTGATATTCTCGTTGTCCTTGTCCAACTTCTGCTGCACATTTATATTTTTTCAGATGTCACTTGACACACGACACACCAATACACAAAATAAACAGTGTTTCGGGGAAATTATAATGGATAATTCTCTGCATGGTCACAAAACCTTCTCAGAAAATATAAAGGTCCCAATCTCTCAGCAGAAGTACTGAAAAAAGCAATCCCTAATAAATTAGTCAGCTGGTGAAAGAGACCAGCGTAACTGCTTACAAGACAATATAACGCTTATCAAAGATGATGATGATGATGATGATATCTCTAAGATTTCAGAGCTCTTTATCAACCACTCCAAATAATCCTGTGGAATCTTTGCAACAATACCTAAGCAAATAAATTAATTAAAAACTCTTACAAGTGAATAAAATCAGAAAAAAAGAACCAGTAACACATCAATACAAAATGTGAAAAAGTCTTATTCTATATTTTAAGTAAAACTCAAACCAAAATAGAAATATAATGCTGACAAATAGACTGACACGGCTATTGGGTCTGTGGACTCTGCAAACAAGCAATAGCAACCGTAATGGAATTTCCAACCTAAAAACTACACTTCACTCAAAACACTTAAAAGAAACTGTGACCAAGTCACATAATCATAGTAATTATAGTAATTATTGAACCACTAACTTCATGTGATACTGTGATATCTGCAGGTGACAAACAAAATTCACAAATTATGAAGAATCTTTCCATAGGTTCTACCAACAAATCTAGGGTAAGTAACGATCAGAGTTCATGAATAACGATCTCTGTCTTGGAACGTTCAGTTGCTCAAGCAACAAACAACAATCTATTATTGCAAATCTCAGAGAGTATTAATTCCATAATAGGATTTATAAATGAAACAAGGAAGTATGATGCTATGGAGGAGAGCACTGAGATTCAGGAGATCCCTATGTATCCTTTGAAAAATGTTTTCAATAGGATTGTGAATCAAAACAGGCACATCATTAGGCTGGAGGTTGAAACAAACATCAATCCGATAGGCACAATACAACAGATTAATTCTTCTCTTCATCATGACACAATGTCAAGAACTTTTGTAGAGCAAATGACTTCAATCACTTCCTACAAATTGTTGTCTACCCAATTTATGATTCCGAAGGACCACACGATATTTTGAATTGGCAGAATGTAAGGAAATTTAGCAAGTATTAATTTTATTTAAGATCAAAGGACTGGCAAAGAATGTACATGCACAAGATGGAACCACCAAAATTGTTTCTCAAAAACTATTAGAACAGAGCAACATGCTATTGTACTGGGACGTCATTCTTAAGGTGGTCAAATCTAAAAAAATAACCAAACTTCTTAAAATCTAATTGCAAGCAAAACCTGCCTTCTACAAAGAATGGGATCTCATTGTGATTACCATCATGTAAAGGAGCAGAAAAGTTAGCCTCTAATGAGGTTAATTATTTCATTATTTCTACAAGTGAAGAGTGTATTACAGGAAGAAATATTCACATACCTCTTAATACGGATATTACAGATTCATCGAACCATAGACAAAACAGGATTATCAAGAATAACTCATTCAGTATAATTAACCATTCTTGATATGAACTCTGAAAGCGACATGGCTCTCGTCTATTAAAAAGTTGCTCTTTAGCAAGAACGGGGAGTCAATTGTGTAAAGATAAACTTAACGTGGAGAAGTGTGGCTCACTGGTTAGAAGCGGCAGACCCTGAAGCTGAGGTCGGCCCGGGACCAGGGTTCAATTCCCGACGCGGCAGGGTCTGGGGTCAATGTCTGCGGACTCGATAATTCTCGCTTAGGTGCCTACGCTAACCATGGGTCCCACTCTGCAACTCTGGGCAATAGCTTGCTTAATCTCCACAACGGCCCCAGCAACGCCGGGGATGCCTGGCTTCACCTTGGGGTGCCTTCTCACAGGGAAAGCCAGGACAGGTTCCCCAGCGGTATACAGCGCCAGGACACCACGTAACGAGGTAACAGTGCGCTTTACAAGTATACATACATTACATTAATCTAAGGTCCTTCCTGAATTCTTCTCATATTCTACGCTTGCAAGAAAAGTGGAAGATTGACAAAATCACATTCAGAACTTCCTACCTTTGTTGGTACTGATAAAAAAAGGATTGATTATACTTTCTTACATGTTACTGATTTTGACAAATTAATAGATTTTAAAATTGTAAATAGAATGGAAAGTGATCACGTTGCGTCACAAAATCCAAGTACTGAAATCAGACAGGAACTTATTAGAGGATAGAACTACAGTGGAAAGAAGCAAACAAATATTGTGGAATACCTCATTTAATATGAAACTTCTAAACTTACTTGATCAAAAATGTAATGCAAAATACACTCAAGTCACTGAAACTGGGAAATCTGATCTCATTATGAACATCACTGAGTTTACTCTACTTTTTGAACAAATACACTACTTAATGTTTTGTAATTCGAATTCCATCTGTACAGACAGGAAAATACCAAAACCAACATACACTGCTATACAAACTCTTTTGTAAAAAACAACTATTAAAGAAAAGCCAGACTCCAACAAGAGATAAGAATAGAGATTAAAAAATGGTGTTAAACAGAGAGATTGCTAAAGCTAAAGCTATAAAACACAATTCCATGTCTATAAAGCTTATCTATCTAGCTTGTGTAACAATGATTATTTAATTCCATATAACTTGGGATACATTGCAGAAGGTACATAGTGAGATACTTGACTGTCACTAAAAGTCTCATTTGTAGAATCAATACTTTTTGAGTATCTGGTCCAAATGGTGTGTCATTAGCTGTCATTAGGCTTAATGCTGAGTATCCTGCTTACCCACATTTTTAATTCAGTGATTCAACTCGGCATGTCTTAAACTCATGGGAAGGCTCTATACTGCAGCAAATTGGAGGGCCTGAAGATTTGCCAGGCAGCGACCAGCTAATCAGCTGACTTCATCCAGATGGAAATCATTTTGGGAAACTCTTCACTTACACCTTGAAGACTGGGTGGAAAACCTTACAATTCTTATCATTCATCAGACGGGCTTCAGGCCTAAATGTTGAACCTCCAGCAACATTGTTGCTTTATCCATTGTGGCTCAAAAGGCAATAGCATCTAAATCCGGGAAACTCTTTGCCTAATTTATGGATTTTTCAACTGCATTAGACAAGGTTGACAGGGATCAACTCGATTCAGCAAGGGATTGGAACCTCAGTTACTATATCTTCTGATTTAATTACATAAAGACACTGGGGTCAGGGTAAAACTGTCTGAATACCTAGGGTTAACGTACAATGATTTTTAACATAAAATGGTTTAAAACAAGAATGCATATCTGATCTAACTGCAATTTCTATTTGCAACAACGATGATCTGCCAAAATGAGCAAATAAGCAAATCCAACAATATAGCTAAATTGACAATGTGATTGATGAACAACCTAACTTTAATCTGCAAATTGAACATTTACTTTGCAAAATATCAACGGTTAAAGGTACAGAAAAAAGATCTTTCTAAACATATGAGGGAGGAACAGTGATTCCTATTCTAACCATAGTAAAAGTTAAAAAAGCTAAAATAATTCCAGCTCTGATCTAGGGTTCTCTCCAGTTCAAATCCATTTCAAAGAAAAAACGTGAACATCTCTTTCTGAACTCTACCTGGAAACTATTTATTCTAAGAAGAGCAACCTCGCGATGCCGTCTCAAATTAGAATCTGGGCTTTCCACCTTGATAGCAACTATACTTATCAATCAATTAAACTAATATTTGAATTGTCTTTCCTTTGATAGAAAACTTAACTAGTATTGTATTACGATTTAATCTCTCAGCTTTAAAGCATTAAACAAACATGCATAGAACAGCTCGCAAATTGCTTTAATAAAGGAACAGGTTATGAGAAATCACTAACATGAAAAAAGTAATCACATTGCAGAAACATACACTTACAAGGTCAACCATACTTGGGGCCTCATTAGGATGGCGGGCGGGCGGAAAACGGGACCGCCCGCCGTGGTCCCTCCCGTGGTCCCTCCCGCCATACTAATATGGCGGAGGGGAATTCAGGAAAGGATGTCGGGCGGATTGCCTCCGCCAAGCTGGCGGGAGGCAATCCGCCCGACATCCTAATGACCCCCTTGATGTTTCATAGAATTACTAGAGTAAAGAAAGCCTATTTGCAATTCAGACTGTTTTACCTTCCTTTTATCCAATTAAATGGTTCCTGGAATCAATTAACTCAAGCAAATCAACTTTGTTCTCTTTGTAATACAACTACAGAGTCAAGTGAACATATATTCTGCCTAAGTCCAGCGTGTCTCAGTACACACAGAAGACATCTTAGGTTGATTTTTCATGCTGGAGGAATCAGAACTATCTTTAAGCTATGTTATTTCTATTAGGGGTACTTCATTCTAAACCATTGGACATATAACCCAATTTTTTGAGCTGTGCTAAACTTTTATGAGCGGAAATTAATTTGATTAATCTTAACTCACAGGATGTGTAAGGCTTAGATTTTTTTTGTACTTTCTTCTGTATTTGTTGTAAATGGTTTTAAAGAAAACTTAAACAGTAACATTTGCATTGTAGTTTCATATATATTCCTGTTATGCTTTTAATTATTCATTTCTTACATACAGTCAGGATTTCAGAGGTAAGGTAGAATGGTGCCCCTCAATTTAATTTCAGAATCACCAGACTCAGACAGAAAAGAGAATGGAAGCTCTGGAAGACTTTTCAATGGAGAGCAAGAAAGCTAGAATGCTAACCATGACAGGGGTGGGAACTTCCTGATTAGCAAATGCACTTCAAGGTCACTAGTGGTAGAGTATATTTAACCACACTACACACAAATCAATTGGCCTAGCAGAGATTCATAGATATATTGACTCTCACCCTTTCATACATTTCGTTCACCTAACCTTGCGTGCCTTACTTTTGTTTTTTTTTGCCCTTTCTTGTACCCTTGCATAGAATTTATATAGAAACCCTGTCTTTGTCCTTGTGTGTTTGTCTTTGATATTGCATACTGCAGCAATTCCACTACTTGACGGTCTACATGTTGGTCTCCAAATCCACTCAATTGGCTAGTCATTGGTCTCCAAATCCTTAGCATCTTGAGGAGCAGGCGCCAGTATCCTGGTCAAAGCTTTCTGGGTGGGCAAAGGTTTATTTACCCAGGAGATCTTTCTGTAATATGTATTTATTGACTACTACTGCCTACTTTTGCTCATTTAGCCTTTGCTATGTTAACCGTCTGAGAATGAACCTGTGCACTATTCTGCAAGCAGATATTATGCCACCTCAGGATTTGCCAACACCAACCACGATAGCAAGCACTCTTGTGTCTTTTATCTTCTGTACTTCATTTCTCCTTATTTCTCTTATAAGGTATTCGAGTGGTTGAAAACTCCAGAGAGATTCAAAGAAAGCTGAAACTCTCTGCAAATGTACATCTTCTGATGAAACTTGATAGATTCATATGTGAATTTTTAAAATTCATTAGGTTTCTTTTGTATTTGCATTACATTTGTTTTTTTTAAAACATGTTCATGTATATAATAGGTGCTTTGTGATATTGTAAATGTAATTGAACTTTACTTCACTGGTCTAATTTAAAGTAGGATGTAGGCTATAGATTCAAGCAGTGTCAGCTCCTCCGGTATGGCCGAGGAGCATCGCCCCGCCTGCTGCGAGCGCAGCAGGCACACATATTGATAAAATGGTAAAAAGTACCAATTTATTAATGTGTCCTAGGCTTGTGCTGTTACAGCACGAGTGCAGAGGGCAATGCTCATTAGTGCAATTGCACTATTACTTCAGCCCCTGCCGGTCCACTTGCCTGATTGGCCGGCTGTGTACAGCCAGCCAATCTCGCATGCACACTTCAGAGCCTGCAATTCCAAGGCTGAAAAACAGCCGCGGGATTTGAGCTGGAGACCCCCAGCCCCAAAATGTGCGCTGGAGCTGCCCTGGGATTGGCTGATTTCGCACTGGACAAGAGAGGAAGTCTTTCCCCTACCTCCTTAGTCACCACTGACTGAGGCGAGTGCCAGGAGGAGTGAGGAAGATGCTGGATTCAAGATAGTCCATACCATGTTATCACAAAAGAGAAACTTTTCTGAAAGCACAACATGCATCTGTTTTGTTTATTTAGCTACTCTAGAGCACAGCATTTTTGATCAGAATTGTGTTTTGAATAGTTCTTAATTCCTTTAGCTGTATCTTGATTAATTTATTTATTTTTTATAAGGTTTTATATAGCGCGAACAAGATCCAGAAGGATATCGTTGGTAGACGGTGGGTGACTTTTCCGTAGGATTCTTAGAAAAGAATTTCAACACCCTTCGCTGGTGTGATTAGTGTAATTTTCTTTGTTTTTGTGCTGTTGTAGACATCCCACCATAGAATGTGGAACCTGTTGCAGATCACTGCATGAAACCCACCCAGGTATCTTCAAAATAATCCAAGAGCCGATAGAGTTGTACTTCATTACTGTTGTAGTAGATGAAGTCTTCTAGAAGGTCATAATTTGCTTGGACAAAAGGGAAACTTATAAGTTGTCTTTACTTTAAATTTAAGCTTGCTGTTGGTAAAGTAGTTCATAAGTAGAGCAGATTTTTGCATTAGAAGATATTGTTCATTGCGTACTGAAAATCGCTGCTATTTTTGTGATGGTTTTTTTGGTTATTTTTCATTTATACCTGTAATTGGTTCAATGTATGTGGAAAATTATTTATTTGGTAGAAGGGCATGTACTAGTGTCATGTTATTGTCTAGATCAGGAGTCTCCAACCGTTTCTGTAACCATAGCTACTTATGTGCCACAAAAATAATCCTCAGCTACTATTATTATTAATGTTGCAATAGTGAACACACCATTCAAGAATACATCAGTGGCCACGCTATGCTAGATTACCAGCAATCATCACCTCAGTGCATCAGGCAGGGTTACTAGTAGCAATGTGAAAGACAGTTTTTGTTAATCTGTAATGTCTGCAGCCATAGTTGCTACTCTTGTACCACCAAGGTAATTATATACATAGTAAGTCCCTCCATTGCTACATGATTTATCATTTAAATATCCGGTTTTTGGGGTAGAAATTCAAGAATTTTATTCCAAATATATTATGAGTTCTGCAAATGCACACATTTTTGCCTTGACTACACACTTTAAAATGTTGTTACAAATATTTTCAGCAAAGTAAAAGCTTTTTTTCTTCTAACATCAGCTTATGAGTTCTGAAAAATACACGCTTTTCAATTTAGGTATGCATTCATTAATTTAGCCACAGGTAGCTGGAGAGCTACCAGTAGCTCACTAGCAACTCGTTGGTGAAGCCTGGTCTAGATATTTGCCATGTACATTCTATATTTGAGCAAAGGTAGGGTGTTCAAGATTTAAAAGTGACTCTCTTTAGCCATGTTGGTGATCGCATTGGAGAGTTTGTGGGATTCTTAGCATTTTGAAGACAATAATTAGTTAATCTTAGTTATTATTGTCACACAATGTAAAGTTTCTTTACTGTGGGTTATTGTTAGTGGTGGGTGTGTGTGTGTCTGTTCATATGTTCTGAGATGTGGTATTTGTTGTCTCTGGTGTTTTTGTTTTCTGCTAATTGTTCTCTTTAGGTTTGGAATAGAGGGGTGTTTTCTAGATAGGTATTCAGGTACTTGTGAAATGAAGGGGCATATTATCAAGAACGGTGTTAAAAATTATTGCCGGTTTAGCGGCAGAAAACTGCTGCTAAAGCGGCGATAATGGGCTTGATAATATGCCCTGGAGAATTCCAATAGAAGTCCATGTTCACTTCAGAACATGGACTTCTATTGGAATTCTCAAGAGCATATTATCAAGCCCATTATCGCCACTTTAGCATGAGTTTTCTGCCGCTAAACTGACGATAATTTTTACCGCCATTCTTGATAGATAATGTGCCCCATAGTCTTTTAAAATAGTGCAGCAGAGATGGATGCTATTGCTTTTAATCCTCCACTACACCTCTCGCATTGAAGGTGAATAGTGGTGCTATCTGAAGCTTCTTTAGTCATTAACCGTAGTTGCTTTTCCCTAGTACTGGTTTGAATAATGTATTGCATTTTTATTCAACTTTTCCATTAACAGTGTTTTTGGGAATAAATGTAGCCCAGACTGGTTAAGAGTTGTTTCCCTGCTTTGAGAAGTTAATTTGTAGACATGTGTACAAATGTTCGTGGCATATTAAGAAATAATAAATATTAGATTTACTAGTTGCTTTTCTACACCTCAGGTTCATATATTTGTGTTTCACTTTTATTTTATTATGTAAGGAAAAATGTTTACTTTATTGTTTGTTATTTCCTAAAGAAGATGTTCTTTTATTAATGATTTACGGTATCTGCAATATTTCCTCTTTTTTTGATGAATCATCTTTCAGACTCAAAGCTGCAGTAGGTGATGTAAATTTAGTGGTAATAAATAAAGGTACATTTAGCTAGAATTAGTGATCTATATAAATTAAAATGATTGATGTTTTAATTATGTTACAGTTAATTTCTTTATGCAATGTTTTACAAAATTAACTTACTGGTGGGTAGCTGCATTTCTTCCTTTCGAGTAATGGTTTCTGCAGCATACCTTTTCTTCTCCATCAGGTTGTAGTCCAATAAGTGTTGCTTGTGGTTAGTACTATGTATGCCCTTAATGCTTTATTGAGTTTTTTTTATTTCACCATTTTTATTTAGACTTCCACTATTTAAGTAATTATTTTGGAATTGGTTAAATGTTACATTTAAATGAGTATATATTATTTAATTATGTAATTTTATATATTATAATATTTTATTTAAACATAATGTTACTTTTTATTTATTTGTTATTAGGTGGATCAGGTTCAAGTGTTGAGCTTTTATTCTGCTTAATAATTTTTTTAATGTGTTACTGCAATTGTTTTTGTAATAACCAAGAAGAGTCCTTCTGCACTGTTTGGACTATCTTTTCACTCTTCTTCATAGATTGAAAACAGAAAGTTTTCTTAACATAACACTCACCCACCAAGATTTCCCATGGTCGCATGCTTCATCTGCTGTGGGACGGGGCGTGCTGCAACCAACGAAGACGTGGGAGCACTTTTAGTCAAAGGCTATAAAGAGATGGGTAGTATAAGAGTGGGAGGGTCTAATCTAGATCTTGAGATTCCTTTACATTCCTCATTGAATCCACATTTGCATTCTCCTCCTACGGATAGTCATTCTCATTTGGGTTATCACTGCTGTAGAAGAATTTTGTAATATTTTTGTTCATCATTAACAATGTGCAATATGCATTTTCACACACATTTTTTCTTCTATAGGCTGAATTAATACAATTGCTTTTGAAATTAGTTTCCTATGATGTTTAAAAGTATGGGCCATGTGTACATACCAGAGAGTTGTGATTTCCTGTTTGCGAATCAATGCGAATTGCAATTAGGAAATCACAAATTCACATGTGCATATGAAGTGAGTAAAAAAATAGGGAGTCGGTATCAAGTTGCTTTGCAATTGTGTCAGTTGCTACTAGCAATTACCAAAATTGCAAATCAAATCATTACCAACTCGCTCATTTGTGAATCACGTCACATACGGAACCACAAAGAGGGAGAAAACACCTCATGGTCCTTGGTAATCACCTCCGCACCAGGAAGTGGCTCACAGAATCTGCCTGGGAACCAGCTCAGTGGAGAAGGAGTTCTGCTGCCATACTCAGCACAGGCCAAAGAAGCTGAAAGGAGCCCAAGCATCAGCCATGGCCAGCCAAACTGCTGAAAAAACACATGTAGTAAGGAAAAGAAAACTGAAATTTGCAGAGAAGGAGGTGTAGATTCCTAAAGAAAAGAGCTGTGAGAACCATGATATCATCTTTGGAAGCAGTACAAAAGGGGGTGGTAATGGACGGAGCATCTGAACCAATCAAACACTCACACCCAGTCAAAAGATCTGGGTTTAATCCATCACCGTTCTTTAGCCCACTCTGCCACCCCAGTTCAGACATGGCCATATGCAAAAATCAAACACTCACACCCAGTCAAAAGATCTGGGTTTAATCCATCACCGTTCTTTAGCCCACTCTGCCACCCCAGTTCAGACATGGCCATATGCAAATCAGTCTGACCTCATGATAACAGTCTAGCCCAAACTGCCAAGCCATGCCTTCCCTGGACCGGAAACAAGCTTCCTAGGACCGGTTTCTGGCATTTTAGCCGTCTTCAGCCAGGCTTGCTTGAATCCAGTGGCAAAGTGAGCAAGGGACTCACGTCTGAGCATACCCTGCCAACTTATGGCGAACAAAGCGGTACAAAAGGGGGTGGTGTTGGACGGAGAAGTCTGACCCTGTGCCTCATGGGAACAGTCCAGCCCGAACTGCCAAGCAATGCCTTCCCTGGACCGGAAACAACGCAGATCAGTTGACTGAGGGTGAGTGTTTGATTTGCTCAAACGCTCCGTCCATCATCCCCTTTTGTATCGCTTTGTTCGCCCTAAGTTGGCAGGGTATGCTCAGACGTGAGTCCCTTGCTCACTTTGCCACTGGATTCAGGATAGCCTGGCTGATGAGGGTTATGGACCCGAAACCAGTCCCAGGATGCTTGATTTCAGTCCAGGGAAGAAGTGGCTTAGCAGTTCGTGCTGGACTGTTCCCATGAGGCACAGGGTCAGACTGATTTGCACATGGCTATGTCTGAACTGGGGTGGTGGAGTGAGCTAAAGAATGGTGATGTATTAAACCCAGATCAGTTGACTGGGGGTGAGTGTTTGATTTGCTCAAACGCTCCGTCCATCATCCCCTTTTGTATCGCATCATCTTTGGAAGGGCATCCTTGACAGTGCCAGACTCACAAAAAAAGAAAATCTGGCAGGAAATCCAGGTGAAAATCAATGCCATTGGAGTCAGCCATCGCTGCATAGATGATATCGGCAAGCGTTGGTATGACCTCAGGTCACGGACAAAGAAAAAGGTGGCCATGGGGGGCAGCTGTCAGGAGAGCAGGGGCCGCAGTCACTGGTGCTGACACCGGATAAAAGCCACAAAGACACACACAGGCCAACAAGAAATGCCAAAGAGCTCATCGTGGCTGCCTTGCGCCTCCTCGAGCTGGAGTGTGACCCCTTCAACTTCAAATTCCTGCAGCCTGATTGCTCTAGCCAGCACTGTGATTATTAAAAGGGCTCTGACAACAGGGAGAGTAGAGCAGACAGTACTTGCTGCCCTGCCATGAGCACAACCTCCCCTCCCTTCCCACACCTAGCCCCTCTCAGGCCAGCAGAGGTGAAAGGGCATTCACCAACTTGGTCATTTAACCCCTTCCATGCTGATGACGAACCCCAGCCGTCATGCACTACGGTGCTCGTGTCCTGATGACGGCTGGGGTTCGTCACGGCCCCGCCCTGTTCGTTTATGTCCAGCACACCGGGGGAATCGCGGCCGCATGGAAGGGGTTAAAGGTCAGTCAAGTCCTCACATGATAAGCACATCCGAAAGAATAAAGCAGATAGTATTAATGAACAAAATGTTCTGTCAGGCGCATTTTCTACTGTTTTTGGAAAATGTTGTGATTGCATTTATAAAACGCCTACTACTCCTCAAGTGCTAGCACGCTACGACAGAAACCAAGGTTAGTGGTTAATTTATTGGTTATTAGGTTTAAACTTTCTTTAGGGGAGAAACCACAAGATGTTGTCCCTTAGTAAGCTACCCGTTGCTCTATAGCTGTTTCGAATATTGTACCAATTAGCTTTCATTTACAGTTAAAAGACACCAACAGATCTGTAAGTACACTGAAAGCTGACTGCTCTGCTCTTGTTTACCGTTAGCATAATCACATTTGGGTAATTTCAGGGATTCAGGGGCATATTATCAAGAAAGGGCGATACATTATTATGTTCACATCTAACATGGGCTTCGATTGGAATTCATAGGGCATATTATCAAGGCCATTATCGCCGCTTTATCGGCAGTTTCCTGCCGATAAAAGCGGCTATAATGTATCGCCTGTCCTTGATAATATGCCCCTTAGTTTGTTATATTCTGTACACAGGCGAGGACACGGAAAGTAATACCAAGTAGCAGTACTTCACTTTTCATTCACTTCCACTCTATCTCCTCTATAACCTCTAACTCTACCTCTATCTACAGCAATGCGTTTCTCTTCCTTTAGTACCCACAAGGTTACATGTCGAGCACATTGTCCTGTGCAGCTATTGGGCTCTCAACATGTCGGTGTCTACGTACAGTGAGGAAGCTGCAGGCCACGGTGGAGAAAAAGCCTGAAAGGGAGGGCCACCCAGTCAGAGGTGTGGAGGTCAGACGGGGCCCTGCATACACTCTGGACAGTAAAAGTTCAAAGGCAGCACACAGGGTGAGGATCAGACTCGGGAGCTGCTGCAGAGGGATGGATGGAGTGCTTTTCACACTCGTGACATTGGTATAAACCATGTGGCTTTCGGTATTCTATTTGGGCAGTAACCTCCACTCCGCTTGGAGGGTGGAGTTTTCGCTGAACTCCACGCTCCAAGCAGAGTGCTGAGTTGCACAAACTCCATGAACTCTGCCAAATTCACCGCCCATCCCTTGTCTTATTGTTAATGTTTCATATTTTTCGAACATCTCTGGATGACATGTGCATAGAGGGTATTGAACAATTATTTAAGAAAATGGGATAGTGCTTGCGTGCTAAGCTAAGGAGATTTATTTTTTTTGTGCACTGATTTGCTACATGTTACATTTGCTAAATGATACATTGGCTCGCACCATGATGACTCTGCAAAAGTTCTGATTTTCCATGCAGGGATTGTGTATATAACCCACTTCATTTTGGGGGTGAGACAGAGGATTTGGGAAGTCTTTCCTGTTCATTATGGATGGTGCTCGATTATTTTCTGATTTTGCTGACCATTCAGACTTAGAATATTTTCTGACCTTTGCATTATATGTATAGCTTTGCATCTAAGAGCCTTCATGACATTGACTTAGTTCTGTTTATTTTGATATTTTGTAGCAAAACCCTTTAACTTTTCATTGATGTACAATTCAGTTATTGATTGGGCTCATTCAATTCAATCATTTTTCAATTAATACTATTTTGATTTATTTTGATGCTCAGGCAGGTGCCTTATTGCGAGGACACATTGCCTCATGAAATTGAGGTTTAACACCATCTCCGATCCAGTAACTGTAGGAGGACTTATTGAGGTAAATTTGGGGGTGACTCCATTTTGGGTACCCTTTGATCCTGCACTGCCAATATTAGAGGGTTATACACACAGTTATGTGGATGATAATGAGCCTAATCACAATACTCTTCAAAGTCTGATTCTGCAAACTACTTGTATTCTTCATCCTAATTTTTGCCACCTTTTGAGGTATTTCTTTATACCGCAGAGGATAGGTTTATTTGGCTGATGCTCAGCTGTTTTCAGAAGATAAAAAAGCCAAAGAGGTATTATACTTCTTAAATAAGATTTTGACACTTCTTCTCTCAGACATTTTAGATAGTTTTCCCTTAGAGGGTTCTCTGTCTCGGAGGACTTCTCATCATCTGATTCTTTTTCTCTCAAACATATCCTAATCTGCCCTTTTTTTCCAGCGCTGCTTTTCACACTGACCTTTCTTTAAGCAGGACCCTGAATTTCAGTTTTACAGATGGTCCAATTTGTTTTGCATGGTATTGCCTTATGACTCTTATACTCAGATATAACGATCTTGGCATGTCCTATGTTTGGGTAGTATCCTTCACATCTCTTCCTTCAAAAATTAGTTTAAATATGCATTTTTTGTATTTGATTTATTTTTTTAACTGGAATGTTCTATTTGGAAGATTCTAAAGATCCTGCAGCAGACATTGAATCACACAAACATCTTGAACCACCCGATCAATTATAATTCTAACTGATGGTATAAGATGGACACCAAAGCCTTCTTAGAGTTTCTTGCGGTTCGGAGTGATCTCAGGATTACCTTGAAAAAACAGAAAGTGCCAAAATTCATGCTCATGGAAGCTGCCAGAGCTCCAGTAAAGTGCTGCCCCAGATCTTCAGTCAAAATATTGGCCTTCATATATCTCGGGACCATAATATTGGCTCCCGAAACATCATCATGAAGAAATTAATAATAGCAGATTTTAATATCAGAGATTTGTGGACCCCAAAAGGTAATATGATCATTTAAACTCGGGTCTGGAGGCAGCAGCCGGGCTGTCCAGAGCGCTACAGAGTAGATAAGATTCATAAGGACATCAGATACCTCGAGGCTGGGATGTAAGGGGCTGGAGCAGAGAGTACGTTTTAACCTGCCTCAATTCCATTGTCAATTTCTATGGCTTTGAATTCATGTACCCCGGGTTGTGTTATGATGTTCGCTCTCTGTGGTGATTTTCTAACATTTGATACACCAATGGTTACCATATAACGAACCAATCAGGTTAAGGCACAAGTCGATATCTAGGATCATTATTTTCTCAAGGTTCCTACATAATGAGGATCCTCTAAACATTCTCCAAGTTTAAAGTTATCAGCAACATAACGAGAAACATAGTACCAAACTGTCCTCTATAGGTGCACTCTAGCAACTAATTGGACATTCTGAATATATTTTTTTTAGCACAGCCTTTAATTAATCATTTTTTAGTTATACACTTTGTAAGCAAAGCAGCATGACCATTTTTAGCAAGGACCAAAAGGCCTGCTAGTAAGAGTGGTAGGGTAGTCCAAAAGCCCACATGATTTGAGGATTGCAATTGTTCTAAAAAGATTACCCTCCAAGACATCCCGCACATCCAGGTAAATATGGATTCCCAAACTGCGAAAAATATGAGGTTTCAATTGCACCAAACGAAAAAGATGTAGGCCAGATAACGGCGCAAATGTATTGAACTGCCCAGCTACTTCCGTCAGGTTCATCCAAAGATCTTTAACATACAATATCATATATCATATCATCCATATATCATGATATTGCATGGGTTGTGGGCCCCATTGGAATATCCCATTCATGAATGTTCTGTCTAATTCATTGTGCTAAGAATAAAAAGTAGTGGCGATTATGGGCAGCCTTGCACCCCAATGTATTGGATATGTATCTGAACTATATTGGCCGGCCTGACGCGCCTGTGCAGTGGGATGGACATCAAACCGTTTAAGGGCAGCAATCATAAAATCCCTGCTTATAGTATCAAAGGTTTGTCTTAAGTCCAAAGAGAGACAGCCTGTCCAGCGAAATCGCGCTCCTATAGTGGAATGGTGTGGCTCACTGGTTAGAGGCGGCAGACCCGGAAGCAGGAGTCGGCCCGGGACCAGAGTTCAATTCCCGTCGCGGCAGGGTCGTGGACCAGGGTCAGCGGACTCGATAATTCTCGTCTCGGTGCCTACTCTAACCAGGGGTCCCACTCGGCAACTCTGGGCATTAGCTTGCCTAATCTCCACAACGGCCCCATCAACGCTGGGGATGCCTGGCTTCACCTGGGGGACTCCCAGTAGGGACCATCCCACAGGGAAAGCCAGGACGAGTTCCCCAGTGGTATACCACGCCAGGATACTCCGGTAGTAATTGAGCGCGTTACAAAACAGCTTATAACATAACATATAGTGTCCATGAAAAGTTCCCAAACAACTTCTAACTTAACCTACAACACGGGCACCCTACATTCCATAATCCACACATAGAACATGCACACCTCACACATACATGCTCTCACCATTCTACAGCTCCGCCACAGCTGCAAACCTCGTTCTAGTGCAGCGTATGCGGAATATATAGTGCAGAGCATGCAGAAAATCTTGTGCAGTGCTTGCACATTTTAACAAAATGAGAATGGCGTGTGTTGCCACGCATAGTAGCAACTACTGTGTTTCTGTTAATTCATATATAGTTCTTGCTGTTGGATGTTGCACTAAAAGAGATGCATGCATAATGTCTGCCTCTGTGCCAACTGTATACAATTTTGAATAGATCTAGAAAGAAATATGGCCAAATGGCACTCCATGATGAAAGAGAAAATAAAATCGAGATGGCACTCTGAGTGAGGGATTGTGGGAGTCTTGTGGTGTTAGTGACGATCCAGGAAGTAAAATGATCAGTCATAATAAGGTTAAGTGGCTGCAAAATCAGATCTGCTAACCGTTCTGGGATGTGACACAGTGAGATATTCCACATCGCATGACCTAAGAGAGGTAGATACAACAACATGTTTATTTTTTTAGCAGGTTGTTCCTGCCACAATTGCACGACCAGACAACACTCACGATTAATCGACAATTTCAGTAAGAATAAATATAGGCAAGGACCATTTGCATCACATTTCCTCAGTCGTCTTATCTGTCCCTTCTTCCTTTTGATTTTCTCTGCAAATGGCATCACCTGCTTATAATAAAATATGTATTATTATGGTAGATATGAATGACGACAGTTAAGGTTGTCTGGCTTCACTTAATAAACAATGCCACGCATACTGTTTGATCGACAGCTTGACAGCGCAGAGGAAGCACAACACCGCTTCTTGGCAGAAGGTATTAGATTAAAAAAATCAACTCTGCTGCAAATATGGAAAAATGTGTGAAGCTCAGGCGTATGAGTCAGCCGTGAAGATGCCGGCAAGGAGCAATAGTATTAAAACATGCAAATGAGTGTATTTATTTTACATTTGTGCTTAGGCACCTCGCTGTAGGTCCTACAATAGGGGCCACGTTGCACATTTATTTTAGGATTGCGGTCAGGTCTGCATGGTGTAGAGGCTGGGATCTAGAGTTCATGAAGTAAAACACAGTTATATTTTGTTCAGTTGAATTTGGGAGGAGGATTCGTTTGGGTGCGTTGTGTTGGTGGCGGGTACACGGAGACAAACGTAGCTATTAAATGCTTAAAGCACAAGAAGAGTTTTGTCATGAGTGATTTTGACAGAGAGCCAACATATTGTTCTACTCATTATGGGAAGCCTCAGGTCAGCAACATGCACCATGCATATATATTTACATTGTTGGTGTAAAATGATTCCAGAGGTGGCCAGTAATTTGAGCAGATGGAGGGAAGGGTTGGCGGGGGTGTGGACCACACAAGCCCTCATGCACATTCACTGACAACCATGCATTCATAAGAAACACACACACAAATATACATACATTCATATATACACAGAGTTCAGTGCGTCAAACATATAAAAAAGTAAACTTACCAGGCTGCAGCAGTGGCGGGAGGAAAGCCTCAGTGGTTCCTGATGATTGGGACTGATGCCAAGCCTCACTTTCTGATCTTGTTATGGATCAGCCAATAAGAAGAGGAACAGACCGTCCCTGGTCAGAAAGTGGGATTGAGTAAGTGTGTCTGCTGACTCCATCCCACTCTATGACGAGCATGACAGAGCAGAACATTTTAGATGATATAAGGTTATTACACGGATGCCAAATATATATCTTGACAATAACGCAGAGAATGCTGGACTAAAACAAACCGTAGGAAATGTGCATTTCTTGACCGTGTTAAAACAAACATGCCACTTATTAGTCGGCAGAAAGCTTCCATTTTCATCATGATTACATGACTAGGCCTCCTATTTTTTCCTTTTTCTCCTCCCTCTTTCCCGTTAATAAAATAATGCCTTTTAGAGCTCCTGAGTTATTGTAATATTTAGCTGTACTACATGCCATTGTCAGAAAATGTGCTGTATTTCTTTCTTTCCTCACCCCATATGATTTCAACGTATTAGATCAAGTCACCTGCAATGTGTTATAATAAATCAAATCTTTAGTAGAATTAAGGATTGTTGAAGAAAATGATTCTCATGATCTAACCAGGACATGCTAGATATTAATGTTTAATTTCATAGAGTAGTCCACTGTTACACAATGGGACACTGAACAGCTAATAGAGTAGGTTTGCAAAGGTTCTCATGAAAAGCTTCCTAGATGTATCTTTTTGTAATACTCTGTAGCTTCATTCATCATGTCGACATGGACGTTTACCGTGGGAACCGAGAGAAGAGGGGATGGACCATCGGAAGATCCTTCTCATTGGCTGGAAAAGATTTAAGCACATGTTTTTGCAACATATGTTTCGTGCCTTTCTATATAGTATGCGTTCCTAGTTAGAGAGATATGGCAGTCAAATTATTGCTTCCCTCCCAAATGAATACGATGTTATGTGGCACAATCGTAGTGATAACACCAGAGGGGGGGGGCGTGGCAATCTTTTTTAAAAAACGATTTACTGTTACTAAAATAATCGCGGAGAACGCTGATTCAGCAGATTTACTTGGAGTAAAAATTACCTTTAATAACTCCTGCCTCGCCCTTCTGACGGTATATCGTCCCCCAAAATCTACACCGCAATTTAATGAACTTTTCACCACTATGATCTCTGACATTCGTACACGATACCAGAGAGTACTAGTGGTGGGAGATTTCAATTTACACTGGGATAAAAAAAACAAAGATTCGGCAACGTTACATCTGGAGACCCTTATGACCACACTAGGCTTTCAACAACTAGTGGCTGCCCCCACACATATTAAGGGTCATATCCTGGACCTTGTCTGGACTACCCAGGTGGGGGCCAGCCTTATTGACATTTTGCCATGTGTGTGGTCAGACCACTTTTTAATTAGGTGCTGTATCCCAATAGACGGCCCTCTAATTAATCCACCCCAAATATGGAAAATGGTACGTCTATGGAATAAAATTGACTCCGTAACCTTGGTCGACCTCCTCCGCACCTCCACCCTTCCTGCCTGTAAACAAGGTAATTTAGATCAGGAGTACGATGCCCTCACTAAAAATCTATGTTCGGCCATCAATCAGTTAGCACCTGAGCGAAAGCATAAGATCAAGGATGAAGTGAAAGGTGCCCCTTGGTTTAACTCCCTGCTAAGAGATTCTAAAAGAAAGCTTCGCCATTCAGAAAGACGTTGGCGTAAAACTAACGATCCAGCAGAGCGAGAGAAATATAAGTCACTACTTAATTCCTATAAAAAATGTATTACAACAACCAACGCTGAATATTATGAAACCAGAAATAGCACCGCCGAAAACAAACAGAAAGAAACCTTTAGAATTTTGACAGAACTCAGCAAGAAAACAGATAGGACACCAGCAGAACCTATAATTGACTGCAATACTTTCCAAACTTTCTTTTTTGATAAAGTTAGGAATCTTCTTTCAGATATCAACAACACCCCCACCAGTTATATTTCACCACCCTGTCCCCAAACTTTCCCCCACGACCATATACTTTTTAGTTTCCCAAAATTGGATACAGCTTCCCTTAGGCTGATTACCAATCGGATAAAAACTGGCTCTCCATCAGATCCGTGCCCCCCTAGAATTCTTCGAATGGCGCTCCCAGGTCTAGATGGACAAATCACCTCCATACTAAACAACTCCCTAGAGACCGGACACTTACCATCTAGCCTTAAAGAGGCAAGAGTCACACCACTTTTAAAAAAACCAGGGGCTGATGCAACCAACTTAAAAAACTACAGGCCAATCTCCCAGTTACCCTTCTTGGCTAAAGTTTTGGAACAGCATGTTCTGAAAACACTCTCATCTTTTCTGGAAGACTTCCACCTTCTCCAGGGACGCCAGGCTGGGTTTCGAGCACATCATAGCACTGAGCTGGTTATGCTCTCAGTGCTTGATGAGCTTAGAGTTCTGGCTGACAGGAAAAGACCATGTGCCCTGATATTATTAGACCTATCAGCGGCATTTGATACTGTCAGCCACACCATACTACTGAACAGACTTGCCACTTTAGGTATCCAAGATCAGGCTCATCAATGGCTTGAATCCTTCTTGTTGGGAAGGTCCCAAAGAATTCAATTGGGAGATGCAATATCTGATTTAGGTTCACTTGATTGTGGAGTTCCCCAGGGCTCAGCCCTGTTCCCACTCCTTTTTAATGTCTATCTACAACCACTGGTAACAGCTTTAGTAAACATGGGTTGTAAAATCTTCAATTATGCGGATGATACTCAGCTGCTGCTTAGCATTGACAACACCGTATCCGCTCAGCTTCAAGCACAAAAGATCCTCAGTTTTACTGTGAGCTGGATGACAGCCAACTCACTAAAAATTAATCCTGATAAGACAGAGGTTCTGGTCATCCCCACAATTGAATCACCTTGGAGTGACTGGTTTTGGCCCCAAGACCTAGGTCCCACTCCTAGTCCTAGCTCATCCGTAAAAAGCCTTGGCATAAAAATCGATGAGGAACATTCAATGGCCAACCAAATTTCATCGGTGGTTGGCACCTGCATGGGACTAATAAGACAACTTCGTAAATTGGTCCCCCTTCTTTTCACCTCCACGCTTCACACGATTGTTTCAGCCATCATAATTTCAAGGTTAGATTACGGCAATGCCCTTTACTTAGGTCTCCCCCAGTATCTGGCCAACAGACTACGAGTAGTTTTAAACGATGCAGCTAGATTGATTTTTAGATTGCCTAGGAAAGCACATGCCACCTTGCTGTTACGTAAGCTGCACTGGCTCCCGATAAAACAAAGAGTGAAATTCAAGAGCCTCTGCATAGCTCATAAAGCTGTATATGGCCTAGCCCCTATCTACATAAAAGAACGGCTGGGGGTTTACACGCCGGGATGCTCACTGCGATCCTCGGAGGCACAACTCTTGTCGTGTCCTCGGTATATACTCTCCTCAAAAGGGGGGAGATCCTTTTCAGTACTGTTTCCCCAGCTTTGGAACAAGCTACCTGACCAGCTCCGTAAAGAATCAAATTTGCTCCAATTTCGGAAATTACTCAAAACCTTTCTTTTTAAAGAAGCACCGAAAACAGTTTAAATCTCTCGAGAAATTTCTTTTACCATCCATGCAGTCAGTCATTTTCTCCATCCGGTCTTGAGCGCTAAGAGACCTGTCGGTGATTTAGCGCTATACAAATCTCAAATAACAATAACAATAATAATAACAATGCGTTCTATGCACATCTACCATGCAATGCCACTTAGCACTTTGTCGTGCTAGCCCGAATTGCTATAAGCTACTACTAACAGTAATTTTCTTGTTTTCCTTACCTTTCGTGAGGAGATTTTCTTTCTTTATGCAGAATCACAGCTACTGCTGTAGTTAATTTCCTTCTAACTTGGTTTGACTGTTGCTGCTACAACTGTCAGGGAACTCGTCTGAGTTTCTAGAACGGCTGTTAATGAGGAGTTCACTCTTTTGTGACAAATTAGCTTGATGCTCCGAATCCTTGCTCTTTTCCACAAGGAACTCTTTAAGGGTTTCATGTTAGGTTAGGTCCTTTAGACTAAGATATGGACTATTTCCTTTAGAGAACACGCTGTTATTTTCCATGCTGCCTCTAACCAAATTTTTATCTTGATATTTCTGTAACTGGATATATCTAACTAATCTGAATAAAAAACAAAATTATTACTAATCTCTTAATGAGAAATAAAACTTTTAAAACTTTACCAAACCTCTCATAATTGACTGAATTCTAAAACTTCTGTATATTGATGGATTTTGATGTGTCGTCCATTCTAACATGGTGGCAAAGATCTGTCGACCGAGAGAGGGACTTGGCACAGAGTTGGAGATCTGTGTTGTAAGTTAAAGGATGAAACTGTTCATACGTTTCCACAATATCAAGCATCTCAGCCCTGGAGGCACCAATGCTCAAATCTGAAACGCTCAGGTCAGAGGCTTTCAGTGACGCTGCAGCTCATCATGAGGGGAAGGGCCATCAAGAGCTTTGCCGAACTGAGAAGGCCACACCCACAGGGCTGAGGCATCTTCAGCCCAGTAAACCTCAGATGAGGCAGCATTTAGCGCATGTACAGCCCGTGGCTGCCTGACCTGAACATGAAGAGTGTCTGTCAGGGTGACCTTTGCTCAGCCTGACACACTGTCTTCATGTTAAGAATTAGGTAGGGGCAGGGCCCTTTCACCCTTAAGGATGGGTTACTGCTAATGGATATGACAGCACACTGATCAACAGTCTGCACCATCTGAGAGCTTGTATTTATAGACTAGTATTAATTCAAAGAAGGCAAATAACCATTGGCATAATGAGGCCACCAGACAAATTAACAATCTTCAATTACACGTCTGGGATTGCTAGAGTTGGTATTCACACTGAACTGTGCATCTTAAAATCAATAATGTTAACTTAACAAGCATTGGAAAAGCTCACTTTTAGGACCTTTAGGCTGTGCCACTGGTTTTAAGTGATGCTGTTGATCATTGGTTTTATTTTCCCAACTGGCAAAAAGTATGGTCTGCGATGCAGCTGAGGGCTGCATTGATGCCAGCCGTGTGGGGGTGAGAAGCCAGGTGGAGGCGAGGCGAGTGTAGGTGGTTTGAAGGATGTACATGATTTGAACTGTGAGTCATGAAGTTATTTTGAGGGTTTCCTTCCATACTGTCCTCTAAATTATGCCCCAGGTCTCTAGAAAATATATTGATTTTACAATACTGTGCTGTGCTATTTCTGAGTCGCTGTCCCGCTATCACACCCTGGGGTAAGCCTTCTCTGATTCTATCAAAATCTGTTACAATGTTTTGTTGAGATGTGTGAAATACAAATAATAACGGATCTATGCAATATAGATGAATGCTAGTATTTTGTTTGATAACGCTAAGTACTGAAGTAAAAGCTGTGTAATGCTCACCAGATATCTGAGCACATACTATTTAAATTACAGCACCCTGCTTCGTTCAAGGCCTGCATAGAAACAGGATATTTGAAAAGATGTGTACAAACTAGGGCTCATGCAGGAATTGACATTTCAGAAGTGGCATATGCCAGTGGGGCTGGAATCGTTTTCAGAGTGGGGTGCTGCAGTTAATGTCTCATCACTGAAGTTATAGGTATTGTGAAAAATCCATGTGTCACACAAAACAAGTGTAGCTAATGCATTCAGCATGAGAGTGTTAAGGATGTAGCATGTAGCTGGTTGTACATTTTGGAGCACACTGCTGCAAATATATTACGAAATAATTATGTAGCAGTGCACTGCCATTACAGACAACACATTTTCCCTTGCAATTGCCATTACATTTGCACGGACATACAGCTTTATTGATAAAACTATACAGATAGGAGGCAAGAAACCTTTTCAAAGAAATACAGCACGTTTACTGCTGTGAATTCGCATACAAGAGAGACAACTGAAAACACACATACTCTTGTAGAATGCTTACGAAAAAGAGAAAAAGTCTCACAGAATGAACACTTGTGGACCTGCACTGGCTCCCCATCAACAAGAGGATAACCTTCAAGCTCCTCACCCATGCACACAAGGCACGCCACAACATTGGACCAGCGTACCTCAACAGACGACTCAGCTTCTACTCCCCCACCCGCCAGCTCCGCTCCACCGACCTCACCCTTGCCACAGTCCCCCGTATCTTAAGATCGACCTCCGGCGGAAGATCGTTCTCCCACCTCTCCGCCAAGACCTTGAACACCATCCCTACCCACCTACGACAGACCCAGGACCTGCTGACCTTCAGAAGACTCCTCAAGACCTGGCTCATCGAGCAGTAGCAACATTCCCCACCCCCCAGCGGCTTGAGACCCTCACGGGTAAGTAGTGCACTTTATAAATGCTACTAGCAGCCCGTCCCGATCTTGTCCAGATATGAAATAGAATGTGTGTAATGTGTGTATTTGGCAAGGGCAATTTATTTTAAAATCTCGCGGTAGGCAACATTTTTTGTTTCATTAGAATAGGGACGGAGAAGGGCCAGCTGCAGCCCTGGTTGATGTTAGCAGGCGCGTGTAATTGGTGTAGTGATCCGCCACCTGAGCCAGGCTACAGACCTGGTTGATGTTAGCAGGCGCGTGTAATGTCGTTGAATGAGAGAGTTATCAGCCGCGGGTAAATCCGTTTAATGAGAGAGTTCAGTGACAGCGAGTAGGAGAGGCTGCAGTAATTGTCCCCGCAGAAACGCTCATTTGCGTGTTCCCCCGCTTGAGGCCCAGCTGCAGCCCTGGTTGATGTTATCAGGCGCGTGTAATTAGTGTACTGATCTGCCGCCTGAGCCCGGCTAGAGCCCTGGTTGATGGTAGCAGGTACGTCTAATTTCGTTGAATGAGAGAGTTCAGTAACAGCGCGCAGGAGAGGCTGCAGTAATGTTACTTACCAGGCCTCCAGCTGAACGTGTTTGTGATGCCCCCAGCATACGGCCACAGCAGACGATCTTCTGTTTAATGTACGACCCACATGGCATGAAGGGTGGAACGTAGCACACGCCCCCAGCGTGCCCCTTGATGCGACGCAATTGCGTTAACATGGCATGAAGGCCGGACACTCTCCCCAGCATTTCTCATGCCCCCAGCGTGCCCCTTGATGCTGCGCAGCAACGTAAATGGCGCTTGTATGTACGACTCACATGGCATGAAGGGCGGACACACGCCCCCAACGTTTGTCACGCCCCCAGCACACGCCCACAGCCCACAATGTGATGGCCGTACCACACGCCCCCAGCGTTAGTCACGCCCCCAGCCCACGCCCACAGCACATCACAGACACGCCCACAAGGGACTACTTTGCTGGCACGGTTCTTTTACCTTTTAAATGTATATGGTGTCCTACGGTACAATTGTATGTCTTGCACTGTATGATTATGATGAACACCTCTGTTTCTTGAAAAGTTAATAAAAACAATTTTAAAAAAAAATGTATATGGCCGTCTGCATAGCCTATGTCCCTCTGCTGCAACTGCCCTTTCCAACGCTGTATTGGGTGTTGTGATTGGTGCTGTGGTTCCTGAGATTACCCGCCTCAAAGGTTTGGGCTCTCTCTTTATAATAATGGGTGATTGATTGATTGATTGATTGGAAGAATACAAGGAACTAGTCAAAAAGCTGATAAACCAGCTATGCTCCACAGCAGAGAAAAAGACGTGGGTTGGACCGACCATAACATATAAATCCAGCAAATAGAAAGCCAGCATATGTGAGCTACAAAACACAAAGTCAATGGTAAGCAATGGGCATAATGCAGTCCTAGGGAAGCTTTCAATATGTCCCCAATATGTCTTTGCAACAAGACAGCTGTGCAGTCTGGTAGGCCTCGACCTAAAAATAACCTTAGGGAAGAGGAAAGCACTAAACTTTGCTAAAAAGATCAAGTAAATCTCAAAACTGTCCACTCTAGAAAAAGTGACTTACTCATCTAGGGATATAAAGAATGTGTTTGACAGAATTTAGGAAAGTATCTGGCATTTAATATCTAAATCTAATATTAGCTGCTATTAGTCAAGGATGTTGTTCAATACATAGAAATAATCGACCATATACAATGTATTGCCAGTTTTAACCCAATGTATTCTACTTGTGAAGATTGTAATTAAAATCTACAGGTGTAACGATCTTGCTCATGAGAAAGGGTATGGTTTGGTATATATGTATTAATATTAATCTAATCTGAATGTATTTTTGCACTTCATTTCACATGTTAATTCCTGGCATACCTACATAATGTCTAATTTAAAAAATGTATACATAAACATATATTCCAGAGTAAAATCACCCTGCTTATATCATCAACAATATAATAGACTTATCGCGGAAGTGCACTCTTTTTCAGGCAGCTGTATGCATGTGAATAGCCAAAATGCCACCACTCTCACTGCAAGACAGCCACTGGATGAAGTGGGCTAACTTATTGCCCAATGCTATATACTGTGGTGGGAAGAAGCAAAATGTGAAGAACACTTGAAAACACCAATGGATGAAGAGGGCTGACAGAAAGTCTTGTATGTATGTATAATGTATGTATTTTTTATTGAAAACATGAGGCTGGCGACCAAGCTCAAGCTGCCTCTAATCCAGAACTAAACAAACTCAAATAAATACACACACATATAGAGATATGGGTCAGCCTTCTTCATCCATTGGTCTGTTCTCCGGTCATTCACATTTTGCTTCTGCATGCAGCATGGGGAAATTGGTCAGCCCACTTAAGCTCTAGCTCTTTTGCACTGTGAGTGATGGCATTTTGCTTGTTCACATGCAGATCCACCTACAAAGATGTGCATTTCAGTGCCAGGGCTGGTTGGCCAATACTTCATTTTTTTCTTTTGATTCTTTATCACATTTATACCTAGCTTCACAGTACGTCAGTTGTCATACCTTACGTAATCAACAGACAATTTGCTTTAAGAAGCTCTACTGACAGAAGGCTGTTGGATTTGCCCACACTTGGAATACAGGATTTACTGGGCAGAAGATGTATGCAGTAGCCTTAAAAGAGTGATTCTTACACTGCTTTTGGCTACCAAGAGACTGCTATATTTAAGTTTTTGGGCCTTGCTACTATGAGGCTAGCAAAAATGTGTTTTGTAACACTGCATGTTTGCCACTTTCTGCATGTTAGAACACAGGACACCCTCACCCCTACATTATGTTAGCCGCAGTTCATCTCCCAGCTGCTTCAAAGTGGCACAACTAGCCCATCGAAAGGGCATACACAACAAAGGGCGCCAAGCTCCCCATCCCATCATCTTCCAGACACTGATCATGACTCACCATAGACTCTTCAAATGGTCTTAGGTAGGTCTGTTCCCGGGGTGCAACTAGACCCAAACTTCAGGGGGGTGGGGGTTAACAGATCAACAAAGGAGGCGCAGCTAACACTTCAGACAATGGGGCGGAGCCAATAAAAAGAAAAAAGAGTGATAAATTGTGATTTTTAACCATATTGCTTAAACCCGATATGATTACAACAAACAGGTTTCAATGAATGTTAACAATGTTTATAGGCTACTGACAGATCTTTAAAAAGGAGAATAAGTGATTTGACAACTGAAAAGCAGCTTCTACAGATTTCAATGTAAAGCAGGTAAGAACCAGTTTTCACAAAGTTTGTTCAAGACAGCGACCCATTTTTGACAATTCTCTAAAAATTCCTTTTATGAAATGACAATGAGTTCATGAAATATTTTTAATTCCATCTTCAGAAAGACGCTTCTGTCCGGCTGTTGGGCAAAGATATGTTTTGCAGTCTGCTCATCGGGAAATTGTTTAAGGCTGCACATATTTACCTATCAAAGAATATTGAACTTACTGGGTTAACACAGCAGATTTTAGGATATGTAACTACCAAGTCTCAGGTTTGATTCCTAATGCATCTCCCAATCCTGCTGAGATAGATTGAAAAAGTGAGTGTGAATCAGATGGCAACATTACACCTCTTACTCTATCAGGAATCTGTGTTATTCTAAATAAAAATAAAATAGTTTGTTGTTAGTACTCCAGTTGTCATATGAGATGGTGAGCTTTATCAATGCAGAAAGCATAGGCCAAACGAATTTTTTTTTTGTTTAAGAAATTTTTATTAAGCATTGAAAAGTGATACAAGAAGCATGTCATGAAAAATTAGGAAAAAGTACATATGAGTATAATAATGATTAAAAGACATCAATCTGTAGGAATTTATATAGAAAAAAGAAAGGTATGAAGAGATAGATAGAAGAAAGAAGGAAGGAAAGGAAAAGAAAGGAAAAAAGAAAAGGAGGAAAGCAGAAGACAGGGAAAGAGAAGAGGAGAGAGAGAGGAGGATACGGAAGTAAAACTAAGGGATCAGAAGGGACAAGGAGCACGCGGTAAGGGAGAAGGATTAGAAGAGAGATAAGAAGTAAAGGGAAGCCATAATAAGTCAGATTTAATTTTCAAAGGGATAGAGGTAGAAGAGGCTATAGAAATTCTATGTTCATCACATATATAATTCCACCATGTGTGGACTGAGAGTTTTGAATTATCTTTCCAACACGATAAAATAACTTTAAATGCAAGTGCAATAAAAAGGTCTAACAGCTTAGCAGAAGAGGGTGTATCAATATCAATATCATCAGATAAAGAACCTAAAAATACGTGTATAAAAGATAATTGTGAAGAAAGAGATAACATTTTCATACATATATTCCAAACATCAGACCAAAAAGATAAAACTGGGGAACAATGGTATATTTGGTGTTGTAGAGTACCAGTAAGTTTGGAACAGGACCAACATAAAGGTGAAGAGGTTGGAGAAAATGTATGTATAGTAACCGGGGTAATAACAACTCTGTGGTAAATAAAAAGTAAGGATTGGGTAATGCGTGCAGCAACAGAAACTTTGAAGAGTCTAGACCATAAACGATCCCATAATGCAGTGTCAAAAGAGACATCGAGATCAGTTTCCCAAGCAGTCTCTACTGTAGACTTAGATCGAACCGAACAATTAGACAGTAAAAGTGAATATACAAGAGCAGCTTTAGGCTGTTGAGTAGAAAAGAGAGGGTAAAGTGGAGTGACAGGAGTGAAAGAGGAAAAGGAATCAGAGGAAGAAGATAAAAAGGATAAGTGAGATTGAATAGCAGAAATTATAATAGAATATTCAGCAAGAAATGAGGAGGGTAAGTTAAACCTATTTTGTAGATCTATAAAAGAAAGAAGAGTGGAATCAAGGAAAAACTGATGTACAAACATTATATCCTTTTCTTTCCAGTGTTTAAAATAGAATGATTTACCTTTATATCTAAGAAATTTGTTGTACCAAACTACAGATGATAAAAAACATTGTAGAGGGGAAAGGGTAGAGGAAAAAATATTTTGCAAGGTAGATTGGCAATATTTCAGAATAGGATACTTGGATATAAAGGTACAATTTGACATGAAAGGAACATGTTGAAAGGAGAAATCTTTTAAAAAAGAGCGTTCCAGAAGAACCCACTTAGGAACAGGAGCATCAAGGAAATCATATGCCAAGAAGAAGGATTGTTTGATGAGAAAGGCAGAATGATAAGAGCCAAAATCAGGGAAACGAACACCACCTTCATTTTTAGGGCGAATCAACTTATGTAACCCAATGCGGGGATGTTTGTTGTTCCACAAAAATTTTGTGCATATAGAATTGATACGAGAAAAATAGGATTTAGGGATTTTGAAGGGGAGCATAGAAACTGTATATAAAACATGAGGGGTAATCATCATTTTGATGGTATCTAATCTACCCCACCAAGAAAGAAATAGGGGAGACCAAATCTGCAGAAGGGATTGAATTTTCTTAATTAACGAATCAAATGTTATTTTAAGGGTATCTTTTAGGGAGGAAGAAAACCAAATGCCAAGGTACTTAATTTTAGAAGGGCACCATGCAAAATCAGTATTATTAAACA
The DNA here is from genome assembly GCF_964261635.1 of Lissotriton helveticus. Taxonomy (NCBI): domain Eukaryota; kingdom Metazoa; phylum Chordata; class Amphibia; order Caudata; family Salamandridae; genus Lissotriton; species Lissotriton helveticus. Next base: position 1,877,429,134 of record NC_136067.1, read on the forward strand.
TATATTGAAAACACAATGAATTAAGGGGAAGCACTTCCGTTTTGGATAAATTGAGCTTATAACCTGATATTGAAGAATATAACTGAACTTCATCTAAAAAGGGCGGGAGGGATGATTCGGGATTGGACAGGTAGATGAGGACATCGTCAGCGTATGCTGAGAGTTTAGTTTCGACAGAGGAGAAGTTTAAACCAGTGATATGGGGGTTGGAACGAATACGTTGTAAGAAGGGTTCAAGGCATAAGATAAATAATAAAGGAGAAAGGGGACAGCCTTGTCTTGTGCCTCTGGTTAAAGAAAAGAATCTGGAAAATTGATTGTTAACAAAAATGCTGGCACGAGGGGAGGAATAAAGGAGTTTAACTAACGCTATAAAATTTGGACCGAAACCAAACCAAGTAAGGGTTCGGAACATGTATTGCCAATTAATACGATCAAAAGCTTTTTCAGCATCTAGGGATAGGGCTGCTAACGGGGTTTTGACATTTTTACTGTGAGAGAGGACATTGGAAAAAAGACGGGCATTATCAGCAGCAAGTCTGCCCTTAACAAACCCCACCTGGTCTGTGTTGATTAGACGAGGGATAATGGAATCAAGGCGAGAGGCAAGAATTTTAGCAAAGATTTTACAGTCATAATTAATTAGGGATATGGGGCGGAAATTTTTACATTGGGAGTGATCCTTATCAGGTTTTGGGATGATGACAATGAGGGCATCCAAAAAGGACCCGGAGGCCTTAGCTTCAAAAATAAAAGAATTAAATAATTGAAGGAGTTTGGGAGCAAAGAAGGAATGAAAGGAGGAGTAAAATTCAACAGGTAGGCCATCAGGACCAGGGGCTTTTGATTTCTTAAGGGAATGAATAGCTGAGGTAATTTCTTGAAGAGTAATTTCACGTTCTAGGTGAGAAAATTCAACAGGAAGGGCTGGGGGGGAGGGAAGGCCTTCAAAAAATGTTGTTAAGTTAGCGTCAGAAGGATGAGTGTCATCGGTATATAGGGCTTGATAGTAGTTGTGAAAAACTTCAGCAATGTCTTCATCAGAGGTGGCCAGTTTGTTGAGTGAGTCATTAAAAATTGGACCGACAGCTTTGCGTTCAGATTTGATTTTCAAGTAATTGGCCAGCATTTTACCTGCTTTGTTCTGACCTCCATGATACTTAGATTTTATTTTAAGGAGGGTATGACAAGCTTCATTAGTTATAATTTTATTAAGAGCTGTTTTGGCATGAATCAAATCCTGAAGGGCAGATGGGGATTTGGAGGAGAAATATGTATGTTCAAGGGTTTTAATATGTTTAAGTTGATCTTCATATTGTTGCTTAGTAAGCTTCTTTTTGGCAGAAACATAGGAAATCGTAAAAGCACGAAAAGAAGCTTTAAAAGCATCCCAGGTGTTAGGAATGGAGGTATCAGCAGGGTCATTGAAGGAAAAGTATTCATTAAAAAACGCAGTACATTTTTTCATAAAAGTAGCATCGGATAAAAGAAAAGAGTTACATTTCCAACGACTAAATTTAGAGGGACTGAGGGATAGGTCTAGGGTAGTATAGACCGGGGCATGGTCAGAAATAAAAATAGAACCAATCACAGATTTTTGAAGGGAGGGAAGAAGAGACTTACTAATCATAATATAATCAATCCTTGAACGTGTATGATGGACATTAGAAAAAAAAGTATATTCCAGTAAATCAGGATTACACACTTTCCATGAGTCATAGATAGGACGAGAGGCAATGGCAGATTGAAAAGCCTTATGGGTTTTATCAGGTTGAAATTTACTTGAAGATAACCGATCAGAAAAAGGGTCCAACCATTGGTTAAAATCACCAGCAACGATGAAATTAGGACAGTCAATGGATGCAATGAGCAATTTAATATCTTTCCAAAATTTGGGGTCGGGACGAACAGGGCCATAAATATTCAATAAGACCATCGTCTTGTTGTGAATAACAACCTTTGCCATTGCCCAACGACCTTCATCATCATTTTGAGAGGAGATAATTTGTGCATTTAAAGCCTTGTGAAATAATATAGCGACCCCTCCTTTTTTGTTGACCGCAGGAGAAAACACAACCTGACCCACCCATTGTCTCTTCAGTTTAAGGGAGTCAATGTCCGAGCAATGAGTTTCTTGAAGAAAAACAACCTGTGAATGAAATTTGGTTAAGTGAGACAATACCTTCTGACGCTTGACAGGATGACCAAGACCACAAACATTCCAAGAGACAAAATTACACATGTTGGAAGGAGGGAAGAATGGGCGATGAAATGAAGATGTTGTGACCAGACCACTGGAGACGACGTTTGGCCCTGGCGGCTTTCAAAACAGTCATGAGCTCTGTGAACTCCAAGAATAACATGATGATTCCACGCGGTTTGGCTGCATTGGAATTGAGACGACCAAGACGATGCGCTCTTTGGATGTTGAGAGGATGAGTCGATGGCGAGAGTTCCAAAAGCTCCTGAAGAAGTTTCCGAATAAAAGAGACCATGTCAGACCCCTCCAAATTTTCTGGAACACCATAAACGCGTAGGTTGTTGCGTCTATTGCGATTTTCCAAATCTTCGGTGTGTAGTTTGAGTTTGTGGATTTCTTGTTCCAAAAGTGGAATTCGAGTTGAGAGGTCTTGGACATCGCTGACACGTTGTTCTAAGTTCAAAACCTTATTTTCCATAATCACCCAGCGCTCCTCAATCTGCTGAAGTTTAGCATTGGTAGCAGACATAAAGGGTTGGAGACCACGCACCTCCTCAAGGATGGAATCCAGAACAGGATTAGTCGAAGAGTTAATGGGGGAGGGTGGATTATTTTTTGGTCTTTTAGGGTTTGTTCCTGTTTGCGATAACTTCGGCGAAGTAGAGACATTTGCCATGATGCAGGATGACAAAAGGAAGCTGTGACCAATAATGCTGTATAATATGAAAAAGAATGTGGATGCCCAAATGTGATAGGGGCACACCCTGTGGCAAAAAATAGGACACTTGAGAAAAAAAGGAGTCGTCCAATGACACACTATTAATCAGTGCGAGGATGTAGTAACAGCCACACGATGTCAAACAAGAGGCATCCACTGAATCAAAATCTTGACACTGCGATAGACCATCATGTCAGTATGGAATGTCAGATTAGATGAAAGAAAACGCCAAAAACACTCACAGGTGAGTATAAACAGTGCATTAAGGCAATGGAGGAGACCAATGGGCATTAGAGGTCAGAGGAACAAGAAACTTGAAATGGCGTTGAGGTATTCATCACATTCCTTGAGTATATTAATAGCAGAAGCTAGGCATCCAGAAGCACAAAATGGCGGTTGTTCCACCACATAGAAAGAACTGCGCATTTAAATTGAAAGCAGGAACATCGCCAAAAGTGAAAAAGAGTCCACAGCAACTCATCAATGTCGCAGCATCCCACGTGGTAATAGAGCCAAGCTAACGCCAGAGCGAAAGGGGAGAGAGCAGTAACAGCGCAGATAAAACATACGAACCAGCGGCATACAAAATGGCGGCCGTTCGTATTCTGAAGTGAAGAGATAGTTACCATTGAAAATAGTCCTCGAAATTGCGCTCGTTTCGATTGGCAAAGTGCTGCATCATGGAGTCCCCACCTTCCGACACTGAAATATGGCAAAAAAAAACGTCCGAGAGACGGTTAGACGATTTCTCACGGCATCCGCGGGATGTCCAAGACGGAGCTCACGGGAGAGACGTCCTCTATCGCCGGCGCGCAAGCCACGCCCCATAGGCCAAACGAATTGGCAAAAAAGTAGTTGCCTTGAAATAACTTTGCAATGAATCGTGTTCTAGCATGTAAAGGATACGAGGATTTCTTCAAGCTCCACAACACAAAGAATGTGTGGCTGATGGGTAGTGTTCTACAATGAGAACACCCCAACAGAAACAGAACGAGTGCCTTTTAATAGCATATGTTATCAGTGGCAATTAACATGGGCAGATAAATGAACAAACTTGAATGAGGCACAAGAGAGATACTAGTTAGACAACATGGTTACCAGTTTGTAACTAACACTGGAACAAGAATATCACAAGGTGGTCTTTTGAATGGGAAATGCTTTTGCATTTATATCCTATAATATCCAATTTGTGACACCTCAGCTATCTCTCTTGTGACAATGCTTCAATGTTTCATCACCAAAAGACAAGAGCCAAACCCATCATTTCTTTGTGATTTCTTCTAGAATTGCCCCCGGCCCTGTGATTAGTGCTTGCGCGAACATACTAAATATATTTAAAACGTATAGAAGCAAGATATGAGTTGAGCTGTTGCATTACTCATAGAGGGCAACAAAAACCCTAAGGCATCTTTGTACAGAACTGACTAACAACATCAGAAAAAATATGAAGATAATCAATTAAATAGATGAATCTTAGGAGCTTTCCTAAACATAGAATGGCCTTCAGTTTCAAAGATGCTAAGATGGGTACCTTCCTAATCGAAAACTAACAAAAGTAAGGAACCCATCAAACACCCTCCCCCTCATTGAGCCTTTCTCAAAAGGGGAACTGATTGCAGGAGGGAAAATAAAGAGATCACTTAGACTTGGAAGCAAGTCATGGTTTCATAACAGGCACTGTGGGCATCGCAGAGCACCCTATAATGGATCATTCTAGAAAGTGGTAATCATGGCATCTTACAGCAAGTCTCGGAGAGCCTAATACATTTACTGATATTCTTGACCAGTCACACTGTCATATTCTGAACATCTTGAAGTTTGTGAATAGCTGCTGGAGGAAGGCCAACGTAGGAAGTGTTAGCATAGGTGAATGAGGCAAGTGGAAATGCCATCATTGTAATCTTGTCTGGCTTCACTAAATACAGCCAAAGAGGCAGTCTAAATGCTTAAACCAGGCCTTAAAGTCATCCAGCTAGCATGTAGTAACTGGTGTTCTTCAAGATGTTTAAAAAGCCTGAGATGTAGGAACAAAATTTGGTGAAGATAACTGACCGATTGGAATATATGGAATAAAATATAAACATGGATTAATTACGGAGTAGTTTGGTGGATATATTACGGAGTAAGTTGTGCGTCGGGACGGAGTGGATTGTTGCTCCAGTTTTCTTCATAAGTTAACCTCCCTGCCAGCCCCAAACCTTCCTTTTTATTATATGTAAGTCACCCCTAAGGTAGGCCCTAGATAGCCCTAAGGATAGGGTGCAGTGTAGGACACGTGCTTTTTTTGTTTTACAGGACCTGTTGCTGAAATACTCTTACATTTTTTTTCACTACTACAGGGCCTATCCTCCCATAGGTTAACATTGGGATTACCTTGTTACATTTTATAAGTGTCATTTTCAATAGGGAAAAGATAGACATTTGAAGTTTGGTGTCCCTTGACTCACAATTTTAAACCAGATGTCCCCCCCTTGGCGCATTATAGTTTTAAGCACTCTATTGCAGCTTAATCTTTAAAATGTCATATCTCAAGTTCTACTTATTAGATTTGTGTCATGTTGGTCTTGTTTTACTCATAAACTGGAGTGCAGTATGTGTTGGTGTTTTCACTGTGTTACTGTAATTAAAGTGTTGCACAAATACTTTACACATTGCCTCTTAAGTTGCTCTGTGTCAAGCTACCAGATGGTGAGTACAGATTAATTTAGATTGTGTTACTGACTTACCCTGACTAGGATTGCGGTCCCTACTTGGATAGGGTGCATACCTCTGTCAACTAGAAACCCTATTTCTAACAGGCATTTTTTGATGAAATCTGTTAGCAGAAAATTGCAATTAGTATGGCATCACAGTACTACTGGGTTTGAATATGTTATGTTGTATTGTTGTCGTTTTTATACAGTGTTTCATAATCTTAATGACCCTCCAAAGCACCTTTGTGGAGGAGTAGCTTGCTACTTTGTGGAGTGCCATAGATGGAACAGTGTGTGATTGTTCTAAGGCGTATACGGGGAGTTTTTTTATGTAATGTGTCAGGACCAGATTTATGCACTTAATACGCTTTGTTGCTATGTCTCTCTGTGAATTGAAGAGAAAATGAGTAAGAGGTTTCTTAAACACTCAATTTAAATAGATGGACAATAGTGAATGTGTGTAGTCTGGCCTATGTTTAAAGTGTTTCAGTGTGTATATATGTCTGAAACTGTGTCATAAACAGGAGTGTATGTGTGCTTACTCATGGATGTAGAAGAGAAGTGTAAGGAGGGGCACAGCTGCACAAGCCAATATCTGACATATATGCAATGGTCAGTGTATGTACAGTTCAAACTACATGAAATACGGGGTTAAAGGTGCACAGAAATGATGGAGTTGGCCTTGGGTGTCATAAACCCCAAAACAGCCTCTCTGGAAGGAAATAGCAGTATGACCTTCTCAGTACAATGGGCCCACAGCACCTACAATACACTTTAAGGCACGATTAGCTGGGATAAGGAAAAGCAGACAGCCTTTGGAGGGCTGGGGCATTAATTAGAATAATTGCTAAAACCTGACGACAGAATAAATTATTTTTCTTTCTGTTCTTGTTTAAATAGTTATAATGTTATGAGTTATGAATGGGTTCAAAGCAGGAAGAAAATAAAACATAGCAAAGTTTCTGTTAGGCATGCATGTAGGGCCAGGGTTAGGGAAGTGCTGTACAAGTGACAGTGCAATGTAATATCACTGACTCTCTCTGTTACCCTCTGCTAGAATCTTGTATTCTCTGTCTTTTGTCAAAGTTAAAGTGTGGAGAAATACCCCTGCTGTTTATTCGTAGATGTGGTAGTATTCCCTTTTTCATGAGGTTTAATGCACACTTTTACCACCTGCTCCAAGTAGGTGGTCAAAGAGTGCAGGGTGCTCTTGTAATGTGGAGGGTAGTGGAGAGGTGGGTGAAGGAAGGAGAGGAGCATGTTGAGTGGTAGAGGGGCGCATGCAATGTTTTCCCCCGTACCTTGTCTGAGGCTTGAGCTTAAATGGGAGTCATGTACAATGCAGCCTTTTCCCACAGGGATTTGAACTGTTGAATTTTCTAGTCGGAAAAATAATGTTTGTATTGCTCCCACAACCATGTTATTCCAGGTGTAGGAACACTGGGCCTCTTATAGTATGCGGACAGTAATTTCACAATGGAATGCCACTTCGTACAGTTCCCAATCGAGGGGCATGTCTTTTATCAGCACCTCGCGAGTTGGCTGATTAGGCAGAGAGAGCGTGACACCATGAGGCACAAGATCCAATGAAAAACAAACAAAGTCTCCTCTGCCTATAAATGCCTTTTGGATTACCTCAGAGGTTGAAGTGTGTGGGATCGATGAGGAATGATATTCCGAGTTGTTTTAAATTTTACAATAACAGTTTCCTTATATTTTGTTTTTTACCCGTTCCATGCTGAGGACAGCCCCTGGCCATCCCACTTGATAGTGGGCGTGTGCGGGGAATGGCAGAGGGCCATCCAAACCCCGCCCACTGATTAAACTGCCTGCACCGCGGAGCAATTCGCGTCACGGTCAACGGGTTAAATCTGTTCGAGGACAGGGATTTCCTATATTGTGGAGTAGAGGGACAGGCAGACAGCAAAGGAAGAAACAAGCCTTCACGGCAGGGTGGTGCTACCTGACTGAAATGTATAAATGCGAAATTGGTTAATCAGCAAATGTAAAGGCTGCAATATATGGGTTTAATTGATTGAGTTGCTTGAGTCGTTCATGGTGACTAAAATGTATTCTTTTTGAGAGGTAAGTAAGGCTTTGTATATCGTAGGCACTGAACATTCATCCTCCCATTCCTAAAATTCTCAACTATATGTGTTCTTGCTCCCTCCTAGCATATTAAAGAAGGACCTATTGGTATTGATTGTTTATTTTTTGTGTGTTTAAACTGTCTTCAGTTTACAGTAATTCAAAGCCAATAGTACCTTTTATTTGAGCCAATTAGAATCATATTTTCTTGTAATGTGCATTATAACATTAAAGGCTGTTGTTGCCAGTTTGTAGTACACCTGCCTGCTAAAATGTACCTCTACGGTTCTTTTAAAATTATATGAAATAATTACATTATTTTTAATTTACATTTTTAATGGGATGCATATGGCTGCCATGTTTAGGCAGCAAAAAACGTTGTTTTTTACCTATGCCTCTACTGTTTATTTCAAACAATTAATGCATTAACAAGAATAAACACAACTTTGTTAGTTTATCCTGACATTTTATTTATGTCGTTTTGTTTTTAATTATTTGATAATCTTAATTTATAGTTTGCCAGAGAAAGAACGTCATCAACTCAACGTCTTGCCATACTGTGAGTTCCAAAACATAAATCATACAGAAAAACACGCAAAATAAAGTGTAAATCAACAAAAATGCAAAAACATGAATCGTGACAATTTATACAAACATTACTATACAGTTGCCAATGGACAATGAGAAAAACAAACAGATATGTATTTCAGTTCCCGGGGGATGAGAAAAACTTTTTGTAAACACCCCACAAAGACCCGATCTAATGTCACATTTAATCTTTTATATTAGATCAGGGAACTAATTTTTTTTGGCAATCAAATTCCATTAACATTATTAACGGATGAAATGCCGTTGCCGACGCGTTTCGAGTCCAGCTGTATAAGTCACAGGACTCTCATCAGGGCTGAGTGAATCGTTTCCGTATGGAACTGTTTAAGATAAAAAAAGAGGAAGAATGTTTAGCAATCGTTCCTCCATCCATTATGAATTAGTTAAACATGAGTTGCATCAACAGATGCGGCATACCTTCTATATAGCCAAGGTTGCGCTGATCCTTAGAATGTCGTCAATACTGTGGGTGTTACGCTGCAACAGAGTGGAAAATACGGGTCAGAGGGCAATTATACCCAGTGTGTATGGCGCCCTACTGCACTTGTAAAACCAAGGTAGTTGTGTTACCTGAATAGTGTTTAGCTCGGCGACGTGCTGCGTAGTCGTCATCAATTTCAATGGGCTCCGAATACCGGTTTTTAAATTACATCTCTAGAAAGAAGTACAGAGCCTCGCATGAGAGTTATTCGGGGGGCTGGCAGAACTTCTATGTTGATAAATTGAATGAAGACTTACTCGTTTGTGGGTGGAAGGGGCGCGGGAATGAATGCCGCTTTTTTTCCCCAAATTCCTAACAGTCGTATTGCCTGTGAATAAAAACAGGAGAATTACTCAGCCGCTCAGTCAAGCCGTAAATCAGAAAGGAGGCGGGTACCGTTAGCGAGTCTCACCTTGAAATTATCGAGCTCTCAGCCTTCACCGTGTCATGTCACTCGCGGGAGTGCACAAGCAGCCTGGCCCGTTCATGCGGGGTGGAGTTCAGCGGTCGGGTATTAATCACGTGGTGTCACTCTGACCAATTCAGACCTCTAGGGACGCTATTGCTGGTTGCGATACGTTATGGGAATTGTAGTGTCAGCTTAGTGTTTCGGTAAATCATGCCTCACTGAGTCTGACTATCGTAGGGAAGTGATTGTGAAACTGCCACATATGTTGACCACTCGAGTAATGCTGGTCTAAGCTCTATTTACTTCGGTCATGCAATTAAGTCCTTTATTTACACTGTCGAACTTCATAATTAGATACGCCTCTTTGCGCAACAATGCGCTTTCGATACATGGCGATTGGATTTTAGGGTCCATCCATGTTAGTACTGTCCACTTAAAATCATTTTCACCATGTTTCTTATTCAGAAAATGTTCAACCATAGGTGCAGATAGAACTTTTTTCTTTATTCTTGAGCGGTGCTGTGTAATCCTGACGTTGATAGATTGACAAGTTTTTCCAATGTATACTCTGTTGCATGGGCACACCACAGCATAGACCACATTCTTGGTCTTACAATTTGTGAACATGTCATGTTTCCATTTGACTCCTTCATGGTCAAACACATTTCCTTCAAGTGTCGTAGAGCAGGACACACAATTACCACATTTGTGGTGCCCACATATAGGTTTTAGGTTCCACTGTGCTATCAGATCACTCTTCTGTTTAGGGATGTAACTATCCGCTCTTACAAGTTGCTGCCCTATGCTTGTGTTTTTACGCATAGCGAAAATGGGTTTCTGTAGGGGGTGCTCAAGACTTTCCAGTAAGTGCCAGTTTTTTAAGATAATACGTTTTAATTGATTAGTATGTGAACCAAACGTCGTTACACAAACCAATTTGTCTAGCTCGCCCTTCTCTTTTATCTGTATAAGATTTTCTCTTGGAGTAAATCTAGCCCATTTCTTGGAGTGTTTCAATAATTTTTTGGGGTAACCCCTTCTAGCCATTTCCGTGCAAAATGTTGTGGCATAGGACTCAAAGTCTGCCAAATCTGTGCAGTTGCGTCTTATCCGCAATAGTTGCCCGTAAGGGAGATTCTCTTTTAAGCACTTTGGGTGGGAACTTCTGTAATGAAGAATGGTGTTTCTATCTGTTTCTTTTTTATATATAGTAGTTGTCATTCTTTCTGCGCTGATGCCTACTGTGACGTCAAGGAAGGTCATTTTGCTTTTATTGGATTCCATGGAGAATTTAATGTCATTGTGCCGGGAGTTGAGCCATTCATGAAAATGTTCAAGCTCCGTCTGGCTCCCCTGCCACTGGAGCCAGACGTCATCAATATACCTGAGCCATTTGTTTATGTTGCCGCAAAAAGGGTTGTTCTTATATATGAATCTCTCTTCATATTGTGCCATATATAGCACAGCCATCTCCGGCGCATAGGGACAACCCATGGCGGTGCCCTTTATTTGGACGAAGAAATCATTTTCAAACTTGAAATAATTACTACGTAGTGTAATTTCTGCCAATGCTAGAATGAATGAAGTAGGTACCCTATGTGGTCTGGCACGTTGGTCTAGATATAATTCCATCTCCTGTAGTGCCTCGTCCTGTGGGATTTGGGTATACAGCGAGGTGACATTGAGTGTCACCATCACCTGTGTTTCCTCATTGAATGTTTGCCCTTCTGTTTTTGTGATGAAATCAGTGGTATCCCTAAGGTACGATTTGACCTCCAGTATGAATGGTTTTTAAAAAGAAATCAATATATTTAGAGACCGGCTCTTAGACAGAGTCACAGCCGAAACAATTGGTCTGCCTGTTGGTACCCGATCATTTTTATGAATTTTTGGCAGAAAGTACAGGATAGGTGTTCTTGGCGATTTTTTATTTAAGTATTCAAACTCCTTGGGACCTAGGAATCCTTCCTCCAGTCCACCCTTCGTTATTTTAGCAATCTTATCTTGGATTGCATGCAACGGGTCCTCCTTGACCGGTCTGTACCACTCTCGATTGTTCACATGTGATTTGCCTTCATCAAGATACATAGAGCGGGGCCAAATCACCACTGCCCCGCCCTTATCGGCCTGTTTTATTACAATCGATGTATCTGCTTTAAGATCATGAATTGCAGATGTGAGGCCTTTACTGATGTTATTCTGTAAAAATCCTTTTTTCTTTTCTAGTTTGGTAAGAGATGATATGACCGCCAGTTCGAATGCAAGAATGTTTTTAGGTACATTTTGTGTGGGGGTAAACCTAGATTTAACCCTGAGTCCAGTAGTTTCCTGGCTTGACGTCACTTCAGCGTCTGCGAAAAAGGCCTTCAACCTGATTTTGCGGCAGAAGTCTAATGCCTCTAGCTTAAGTTTAGTAAAATCCGTTCATTTAGTTGGAACAAACTTGAGGCCCAAGCTTAAAACCATTTCCTCATCGTTCGTTAGCTGTTTATTTGAAAGGTTAACTATAGTTGACTTCTCTAATTCTTGTAGTACTTGTTGCGAGTCCGCATTTCCCATGGTTGCTTCAAGCGGACCCTCGAACGTCCGCCTCTTTACTTTTTATCCCCTTCTTTTTGTGGCAAATGCAAAAAAACCAAAAAAATTACAAATATGTATATACTCACTGAAAAAACCATAGGTTTCAGGCACGTTATAGTTAGGAATTAGCATTTAAAAAACCTTAGAAATTCACTGAAAAAAAACATAGGTTTCAGGGGCGTTATAGTTAGCTGGACATTTCACTCGTACAAAACCATTGAAATTCCGTCGTTATAGTTAGTTCAGCTAACTATAACTCGCGCGCCCGCAATGCACTGCTGATGACGTCACATATTAGATCACTCATGACATGGTCAGTGACATCACTGATGACATCTCAAATGACATCACTGATGACATCACTGATGACAACATCCAGTGAAGGTGTGTTTTTCTGAAAATTAAATATGTTTTATATATGTATATCTCAAGGTCGATGGAAGAATAAATGGGTATATAAGTGTCTAAATGGTTATTTTTGTTTTGTAACATTGATTGTATAACTGACTGATTAAGTGTATCCTAGTGAATACATGGGTTAGTGAGTAATGTTTAAATATGTAAATTTCTGTATCAGTCTCTCACTTTGTGTATAAGTGGCAGCATGGGTTGGCGAGTAGCTACATGAGTGTCTATATTGGTTATTAGTTGTTTTTTTGAGTATCAGTATACTGAGTGTCTGTGTGGTTCGGTGGGGGTATTACTTAGTGCATAGATGCATGAATGAGTGACTCAATGTTTGTATGTGTTGAAGACAGCATGTGTGCAGGACTCTATAGGTGGATGAGTGTGTGTATGGTTGTGTTAATGAGATAATGACTGTCTCAATAGTGTCTTTATGAGTAACTACATATGTTTTAAACTAGTATATGTGAGTATTGGTGTATATAAGTGAGTATATGTGAGAGAGAGAGATTGGAAGAGTTCCTGTACAAATAAATAGGTGTTTCTATAAGTGATTGTTTAAGAGAGTAAGTATGTGTAAGTTTCTGTAGAAGTAAGTATGGTAGTGTGTATATAATTGTATGTGCAAGTAAATGGATGTTTGATACTTTGTTTGCATGTGTGACTATGTGTGAGTAAATCTATGGATGAGCGGCGGTGTGTAACAGGATTTATAGGTGTATGAGTACATATGATCAGTGAGTACATGTATGAGTGACTGTATAGGGACTGTTGGTGAATGAGTGGATGTGTGTGTAGATCTTTGAATTACTGAATAGGTGTGTTGTAACTGGTATTGGTACGTCAATTGTTTTGAAAATGTTAGTTTGTATTTTTGAGTGTGTGTTTCAAAGGTTATATTAGGGTGAGAGGAGGTCTGTCACTCTATCACAAGAATGATGTCATCAGTGATGTCGTTTGAGATGTCATCAGTGAAGTCATGAGTGATGTCACTGACCATGTCATGAGTGATGTAATATGTGACGTCATCAGCAGTGCATTGCTGGCGCGCGAGTTATAGTTAGCTGAACTAAATATAACGGTGGAATTTCAATGGTTTTGTACGAGTGAAATGTCCAGCTAACTATAACGCACCTGAAACCTATGTTTTTTTCGGTGAATTTGTAATGTTTTTTAAATGCTAATTCCTAACTATAACCCATTTCTATTTGTAGCCCTGGGGGAGTGGCGGTACCCGGGGCTGCGGGGGGCCGTGAGCCCCCGCATACATTGACATAAAGCCCCGGGGTGGCGGTCCCCGGGGCTTTGGGGGGCCTTTGAGCCCCCCACCCGTTTCATTTCAAAGCCCCGGGGGTGGCGGTGCCAGGGGCTGGGGAGGCTGAGAGCCGCCCCCCACATATTTGTAAAATGCCCCGGGGGTGGTGGTCCCCGGGGCTGGGGGGCTCCTCTAGGCCCCCATTACATAAAACATATTGCTCCCGGGACTTGGCCCCCAGGGGCTAAATACTAACGAAGCGTGGGAGCCCGCAATTTTTTTTTTTTTTCCAGTGGCCGGTCTTTTTTTTTTAAGAAGGGGGGCTGTGTGGCCCCCTACTTTTCCTAATCTTCTTGGCCTACCCCCAATTTTTCTTTCTCTAAATTTTGGGAAGGGGGTCGCATGGCCCCCCTCCTGAGGCCATAATTTGCCCCGTGGACCCCATCCCCCAGGGCATGGCCATTTTGTTTATTATTTTATTTATTTGAGGGGGGCTGCCTTCCCCCCTCCTTAGGCTTTTTACGGCCCCGGGGACCCTATCCCCCAGTGAAGGTCTTTGTTCTTTTTTTTAAAACATTTTGGGGAGGGGGGCCGTGTGGCCACCCTCCCGGGCCACTTGTAGCCCCAGTGACCCCATCGCCCGGGGCTGGCCCTCTCTGTTGGGGACTGTGGTGGGGTCCCTAATCCTCCCACGGTCCCGCCGGTTCTCCACGTCCTTCGGGAGCCGGCATTGCTAAGATGCAGCTCCCCGTGTGGAAAAGCAATTTGGTTTGAATTTTGAAAGAGAGCAAAAGTTTTCCTGCTCTCTTAAAATTCAAACCAAGTTTGCTATGGCAGGGCGGGAGCCACGAGGCTCCCACCCTGCCATAGCAATCTACAATGTACTCGGGTGGGCACCGAGGGACACTGCAGGAGCCGGCCCTGGAGGGTGGCGGTCCCCAGAGCCATCAAGGGCTCCAGGAGCGGGGCCGCGCGGCCCCCTCCTAATATTTTCAAAGCCCCGGGGGTGTTGGTCTCCGGGGCTTGGGGGTCCAACACAGGATTAATTATTTTTTGTTTGTATTTTAAATTAAAGCCCCGGGGTGGCAGTCCCCGGGGTTTGGGGGGCCTTTAAGCCCCCCCACCCATTTCTATTTGTAGCCCCGGGGATGGTGGTCCCCGGGGCTGTGGGGGGCTGTGAGCCCGCCCACATACATTGACATAAAGGTGGCGGTCCCCGGGGCTTGTGGGGGGGCGTTTGAGCCTCCACCCCACCCATTTCTTTTCAAAGCCCCGGGGGTTGCGGTCCACGGGGCTGGGGGGGCTGAGAGCCGCCCCCCACATATTTGTAAAAAGCCCAGGGGGGAGCCGGTCCCCGGGGCTGGACAAAAAATATATTGCCTCCGGGACTTGGCCCTCCGGGGGCTAAATACTAACGAAGCGTGGGAGCCCGCGCTTCATTTTTTTCCCCCCGCGGCCGGATCCGCGGATGCTCTGCGGATTTTCCCGTTTAAAAAAATAAATGGGACCCCCTAAGCAGGCCTAGGGGGTCAGGGTGTTTCTGCCCTGCTCGCTTTTTGCATTTTGCGTACTTCTTTCACTGTTTTATTATGCCTCGGTTCTACCGAGGCACAAGATGGCTGCCAACACTTCCTGGTTTGGAGTGTTGACAGCCAGTTAACATGAAGTTCGTGCTCAGGAGGGTACGCGGATCCTCCACGGCCATAGATATCACTAGCTTTATTCCTTAATTTCTCAAAAACTAATGAACGGATTTACACCACTTTTAAAAAGTTCGCTTTCTAAGCCAAGAAGTACCTTTTTGCCAAATTTGGTGTAATTCCGTTGAGCAGTTTTTGCTATAACAGTGTCTAAAGTTCCCTATGGGAAAATGATTTTTTCAGCACTATTGATTGAATTTCTCAGGAAATATTGAACGGATTTACACCATTTAAAAAAAAGGTCCCTTTCTAAACCAAGGGCTAAATTTTTGCAAAATTTCATGTAATTCCGTTCAGCAGTTTGGGCTGTAGCCATGTCTAAAATTTCCTATGGGAAATAACATGGGGAAAACGCATTCGTATCAGAGTGCACTCTCAGCCTGTGACATCCTAGCGAGGGGCGTTTTGGACCGAAACTATCTACCCTTCAGGAGATATTCCCCGGCCCATTTAGGTCGGCTGTTTATTCTTATCCTTGACTTGGGGCATTTTTAATAGAAAAACTTTTTGGATTGCAACCTTTTATATCCAGGAGATCATCTCCGGTTATTTAAAATCGTCTTCTCAAGTGAAGCTCTAGTTTCCACGTCCCTGCCCAGATGTAATCATAGTCTTGTGGCCAATCTCCTCTACATGTTCCCTCAGCTCCGCAGAGCCACAATTTAACGTAGATATTTTGCTGAACCACATTATATCATTTTCTACATCCAGAATAAAGTTATATGAGCAATAGACAGCTACCTGATGAAGGCGTGTATGCCGAAACGCGTGTTGTAGACATCTGCCGCACTGCCTGAATCAACGTTTCGTCTATCATCTGGATCTGTATACACTTATGTTGGTTGTTTAATTTAATCAATTTTTTTTAAATGTTTATTCTTGAATCCTATATGTACAATTGAAATTCTGTAAAAGTCAATGAATTATGAATTATACAAAAAATAAGTGAATACATTTATCATGAGAATATTTTTTATATGTACACTTTGTTTGTATTAGGGTGCTCCTTGAATATATTTAAATATTTCACATATAGAGAGGTATTCTTATCAATAAGTTTCGTTGCCACCTTCGCTAGCTATAATTTCCTTATACTAGAAAACGCGTTTTGGGACCAGCCTTTTTTCTCGTCCTCCACTTAGCAAAACACCCCAAAACTTTTAAGATAGCAGCGGACCGGCGTGACCCACGAGTTTTGAAAGTTTTGCGAAGATTCGTCAATCGGCGCCAAAGTTATTGGGAATAGAATGTAGCGGATTTCCTATGGAAAATAGGTCCTAACTATAACTACCTACTGGCGACCGCCAGTAGGTAATATATATATATATATAAACTAGCAGCCCGTCCCGACGTTGTACGGGTATGAATTGCTGCCGGCCAGTAGTATATTGTTTTGTAGGATTTGGCTTTGATAGCATTTCTTATCTGTGACAGGCCTGTGAAACGCTCCGATTCACAGTGCACTGCTGATGCACTTAAGAGTGCGCGTTCAGTAGTGTGTGAACTCGAGTTTCCCTACTTTATTTTTCCTTGCAATATTATATAGCACGAACTCGAAAACACGGCATGAGCACAATTTACATTACAGAAGAACACATTCATTTGTGGTAGGCATGGGGAGACAAAGCGATTTGCCTGGAATCACAGGATGTTGAGCTGATGCCGAAATTCGAAGGTAGCTCCCCAGCTCTAAAGATTGCAATTCTAGAACTTGTGGCGGGAGGTGTGTCTAAAAGTGTATGTCGGTGCTGGCCATCAATGAGAGAGACCTGTGCATTTTTCAAATCCGTGGTGACAAAATATGAGTATGTTGCTGGAGATGTGGGCCGCCGTGCCACCAATGTACTTACCGGGGGAGGGTAAACACCCATTATTCTGCAACTTTCTTTCCGCATACCATCACTCCGCATACTTTCCTTACGAAAGTATCATGACTGCGCAATGCCATTATAACGCATGGCATTACATTTTATATGCTTTTACCACGCATACATTTACAACGAAATTCGTTGTAAATGCATGAATGGTAAAAGCATGTTTTTTTATAATGTTTGGATAAGGTAAGTATGGGTATAGCGGTATATGTTTTGGGGTACTGAGGTATATGTTTTGGGGTGTTTGGGTATTTTAAGGGTTCAGATATAGTTTTGGGTTATGGGGTACAGGGGTAGTTTTAGGGTTTAGGGATAGGTTTGGGTTTTGGGGTACAGGGGTATTTTTAGGGTTCAGGGTTAGGTTTGGGTTTTGGGGTAAGGGGTATTTTAGGGTTCAGGGGTATTTTTAGGTTTTGGGGTACAGGGTTATTTTTATGGTTCAGGGCTTGGTTTGGGTTTTGGGGTACAGGGGTATTTTTAGGGTTCAGGGGTAGGTTTGGGTTTTGGGGTAAGGGGTATTTTAAGGGTTCAGGGCTAGGTTTGGGTTTTGGGGTACAGGGTTATTTTAGGGATCAGGGGTAGGTTTGGGTTTTGGGGTACAGGGGTATTTTTAGGGTTCAGGGCTAGGTTTGGGTTTTGGGGTACAGGGGTATTTTTAGGGTTCAGGGGTAGGTTTGGGTTTTGAGGTACAGGGGTATTTATAGGGTTCAGGACTAGGTTTGGGTTTTGGGGTACAGGGGTATTTGTAGGGTTTAGGCATAGGTTTGGGTTTTGGGATACAGGGTATATTTATAGGGTTAAGATGGGTTAGTGTTTAAGGGTGTTGGGGTATTTTAAGGAGTAAGAGTGGGTTATGATTATGGGGTGCAGGGGTATTTAAAGGAAGCAGGCTGAACACCCAGAGCTGGAATGTACAGAACCTGGGAAGAAAAAACAATGAAATATTGGGCACAACGCTCGCTTTTTTTTCCGTAATCCCGCACCCCGCACACGCCCTTGCGTCCAGCACACGCCCACAGCACACGATATGAGACATCGCGTGAAGGGCGGAACGTACCACACGCCCCCAGCGTTTGTCACGCCCCCAGCACAAGCCCAGAGCACAACTCAGACACGCCCACAAGGGACTACTTTGCTGGCACGGTTCTTTTACCTTTTAAATATATATGGTGGGCGTCTGCATAGCCTATGTCCTTCTGCTGCAACTGCCCTTTCCAACGCTGTATTGGGTGTTGTGATTGGTGCTGTGGTTCTTGAGATTACCCACCTCAAAGGTTTGGGCTCTCTCTTTATTATATTAGTATGGATATATATATAGGCTTGTCATGAGCCGAAACATGTTGTAGGTGTGAATAAACACCCTTGGAGACTTTCTCTGGTGTTGTGTGGCGTTTTCCTGAGAGCGTGAACATTGTTTTGTTTGGGAATATTGAATTACCGGCGTGCTCGGCCGGAGTACACGCCACCTCCCATGGGGCCATCTGTTATCCTAACGGAGCAAACGTGGGAATATATATATATATATATATGTATATATATATATATTCACTGAAAAAACCATAGGTTATAGACCATATATAGTTAGGAATTAGCATTTACAAAACCTTGAAAATTCACTGAAAAAACCATAGGTTATAGACCATATATAGTTAGGAATTAGCATTTAAAAAACCTTATTTTACTCACACAAAACCATTGAAATTCCATATATAGTTAGTTGCACTAACTATATATCGCGCACCCGCAATCCACTGCTGATGATGTCACATATTGATGACATCTCATTTGACATCAATGACCACATCACTGATGATATCATTCATGTGACAATACAATGCATCTTCTCACATTTTAATATAACCTCTGTTACACTCAGTGTTAAATACAGAGTATAATTTTTGAAACCATTGACACACCAATACTAGTTACTATATACGCACTCACTGATTCCTACGTCTACACACACATTCACTCATTCACCCATACAATCATTCATACATACAATCAATCATCTTTACAACACTATCATATGAACTCATACACCTATACAGACACTCACACTCTGCCACTCATCCATGGAGTTACTCACACACCTAGTCAGTCCTGTAAAGAATCAATCACACTTCCATTTTCTAATCTATACAGTTAAACATAGAGCACCTTACGTTTTCAACCATATACTAACACATACTTAGTCTCTTATACAATCATTGATACAAGTACACATTGATCTGCACAGAGTCACACACCTCCCAGCCAGCCACACACACACTCAGTCTCCCATGCAAATACTTGGGCAATCAATCAATAACCCATATAGTTACTCATATAGCTACTGATCAACACATGCTGCAGTTTACAGAACAACAGACATAATGATGCACAAATTAAGACAGTTTAGTCACTAACCCATGCACTCAGTGAGACACATTTAATCACTCACTCATACATTCAGTCATGCACCTACTAAATCCTTCGTCCAGACACTTATACTTCCACTCATTCTTCAATATGTAAGACATATTTTAACTTTACAGAAACACACAGTCACTGGATGTTGTCATCAGTGATGTCATCCGTGATGTCATTTGAGATGTAATCAGTGATGTCATCAGTGATGTCACTGACCATGTCATGAATGATGTAATATGTGACATCATCAGCAGTGGATTGCGGGTGCGCGATATATAGTTAGTGCAACTAACTATATATGGAATTTCAATGGTTTTGTGTGAGTAAAATAAGGTTTTTTAAATGCTAATTCCTAACTATATATGGTCTATAACCTATGGTTTTTTCAGTGAATTTTCAAGGTTTTGTAAATGCTAATTCCTAACTATATATGGTCTATAACCTATGGTTTTTTCAGTGAATTTCATTGGTTTTTTAAAAGCTAATATCTGTAGCTGTAAAATGTATTCTTCTTTAAATCCCAAAATATATTTTATATGTTTATTAATAATTTTTTTTTTAAATATTTTTTTTGTTTCGCTCCCGGTTCGCGAACCGGGAAGCTTTCCGTTAGCTCAATTTGATGCCGCGACCCGGTCCGCGAACCGGTAAACGTTCCGTTAGCGCAACTGCCGCGTTAGAAATCAACATCGTGACGCGTCGCGGAAGCGCGACGTATCACGTTGTCGCGTAATGCGTCTTATGACGCGCTGCGTTAGCGCACCCGGAAGTGCTCCGGTACGCGAACCGAGGCGCGAAGCGCAGCGACCCGGAAGCGATCCGGGGCGCGTTCCGCAGCGCGTAACATAAGCGTGAGAGGTCATGTGACTTGTTAATAAAACTTTTCATTGGTTCATTTAACTTTTGGTTTCATAATCATGTAAGGCTAGGTCAGGTGACCTAAAAATAACACTTTTCATTGGTTTAGAACTATTGTTTTTCCCAAATGATGAAAACCCCTCCTTCTTTCCTCACTCTGACTTTCATCATTGTGAGAGGAAGACCTTTATTCATAGTAGAGCAATGGCTTCAGTACTTGCTTCAGCTGGTGCACCCCCACCACCACCTCCACCTCCTCATGGGAAGAGAGGACCACCTCCCCAGGTCATCACCAACACAGAGGAGGAAGAGGAAGAAATAGAGGAAGAGGAGAGAGAAGGACCACAGTTCTTGGAAGAGGTGCCCCGGGTTTCCCATAGGAAAGCCAGTTTCATTTGGCAGTTTTTTTCAATCCCTCCAGGGCAGAAGAAAGTGAATGCGAGGTATGTCACCTGCCTCATTTGCAAAGAGAAATTATCAAGAGGGACTGATAAAAAGTATAGCTATGGGAACTATACCATGCATAGGCACATGAACAGGTGGCATCCACTCAATTACAGCCGGGCGGAAATTCGTGACATGGAACAAAACCCAACAGCAACTCCTGTGGCCAGGTCAACATCGTTAATATCATTGACAGCAGCAGAGGCACGGGAAACCGTGCCAAACATCCAGGATAATTTTGGGCATATGAAATTTACTTGTCTGCACTGTGGTGCATTGATATCATGTGGTAACATGAGTATTAATTCCATCAACCTGGCTTATAACAATCATAATTGCCCTAACCGCCCCAGACAGTAATTTTTTTTTGCTCCTGTTGAGCCCTTTTCAATGCCTGTTTTTTGTTGTTTCCCCCCCCAAAAAAACCAAAAAAAATATAAAATTGTTCAAAAAATACAAAAAAACCAAAAAATGTTCAAAAAAAAAAATATATATAAAACAACAAAAACATTAAAAAAAAGTTCTTTTCAGAACTACCTCCCCTTTCCAAAAAAATTGCTAGAATGTTTAGCACTCTGGCAAGCTCTATTTCTTTTAGTTCGCTTCCCAGTTCGCTTCCCGGTTCGCGAACCGGGAGCGAACCAAAAAAAATTACAAAAAAAAAAAAGAAGAGTAAGTATAAGGAAAGTAAACAGAGAGTGATGTTAAAAGAAAGACAGCTATAGGGAGTAAACCAGAGATACTGTTTAATAGATCTATTTACCGAAGAAAAGACGGAAGAGGGTATAATTGTGGAAAACAAAATAGATAAGGAAGTGAAAGAAAAAAAAGAGAGTAGAACAATAACAAAGAAGAGTTTCTTGGAGAATGTGAGTGAATGTTCAAAATAAGATTAAAACATGGGGAATAACAGAGAGAAAAAATAGAAAACAGAAAACAAAAAATAACAGAAAAAGATTAATTGAAACAGCAAAGAAATGTAAATAACATAGAGCCATATCATCAACATAGGCAATAAAAGTTTTGCAGCTTTTATCGGCAGAAATATGTCACCAAAGCCGCTTTTGCGGCAGAAAACTGCTGCTAAAACCACTTTTGCACCAGTTTTCTGCCAATAAAAACAGCAATAATTTTATTGGCTGTGTTCATAATATGCCCCTTAGTGTGCTTCAACTACACAGAGAAAGCATTATGAACAAGTAGTGAAAAAGTGATCAGTCAAAGACACTAAGAGTAATAGAGACGGAGTGAGTGAACAAGAGTGAGGAACTATGAGAAGAGAGGGACTGAGAAAAAGAGTGGAAGGAGTTGAGTAAGTAGGTAATAGAGAAAGGAATGAGGAAAGTAGCAAAGGCAGGAAACTGAGGGTTAAAGAAATGAAGATGTGGAACTAATAGTAGGTGAATGTGATAGAAATGTAACGAAAAGAATACAAAACATTTACCTTATAATTGTCGTTAAATTACTCACTTTTTGTTTTTATACTTTCAATCTGTGAAAGAGAGAACAAACATTTGAAAAATATTAAAACATGTATTTAAAAATTACAAAAGACAAGGGAAAAGATTGAAGGACAAACAGTTTTTGACACTGACAAGAGCTTCTGCTTCTCCAGGCCCCTTACACAGTCCTAAAGATATACATTTTAAACTAACAGTATCTTGATGCAGATGAAGTGAGGCCTATCTTAAAACATGGTGCATCTTTTGCACTGCTGTTGTCTCAGAAAAGTGTCGCAAGACACTAACATTTTAAATGATTGCTTCAGGATGCCAATAAGATGTGCCCTATCCAGAGGTTTGTTTGAGGTGAGACCTACTCAGGGTTCCAAATGAAATTTCGAGTTGTTTGAAGAGAACAGAGGACATAATACATGTGAAGGCCTACCAATGAAGTAAGTCATGTCCACTTCACTCTTGAACAAAGGCCAGACCTCTTCTGTGTCCGTGGACAGACCTAAACTTCATCTGCACAATGTCATTCATAAACTTAGGAAACACAAGTGATGTAATTGAAAAATGTGGAGTTTCTTTTCCTCATTTCACAATCACATCACCTGTGTTGCCTTTGCTTAGGTATCTCATAGTGCAGATGTAGTCCAGCATATTAAACAGTACCTAGAAGTGCAGCACTGCATGCAACAACTTTGACACTTATAAAAGCTTTTGCTTCTGCATGCCCCCTACACAATGCTAATTATATACATTTTAAACTGATGGTATCTTGCTGGAGATGAACTGAAACCTATCTTGCAACATGGTGCATCTTTTACACAAAAGTGACCCACAATGGAGCAAAAGAGGCGCACGGCCACCATAAATCTGACCCTAACATTTTAAATGATTGTTTCAAGATGCCAATAAGGTGTAACCTATCCACAGATTTGTTTCAGGTAAGTCCTACTCAGGGTTGCAGATGGAATTTAGGTTTGTTGAAGAATACAGAGAAGATAATACATGTGGAGGCCTACCAACGAAGTGAGTAATGTCCACTGCACTCTTGAACAAATGTCAGACCTCCTCTGTCTCCAGGAACAGGCCTAAACCTCATCTACACAATGTGGTGTGTAATGTTAGGAAACACAGGTAATATAATTGAAAAACATGCAAATTTGTTTGCTCATTCCACAATCATATGACCTGTGTTTCCTTTGCTTAGGTATCTCATTGTGGAAATGTAGTCTATCATATGAAAGACTACGTAGAATATGAGCACTGTATGCAAGAACCTTGACACTTACAGAAGCCTCTCCTTCTCCATGCCTCCTACACAGTTCTAAATGTACATCATAAATGGAAACAGTACAGAATTAATTATACATGTTAAATGGTTTATTTTTGCTGTTCTCAGAATGTATCAAATTTCACTAAAAACAGTGACTTGAAGGTATTCATCATATAACAGCGGGGAAAAAAACACAATCAAAATGATTGTGTTTAAAAAACCCATACAACATAACAAATCAGAATTCAGAACTCCTTAAAGTTAACTTACTTTCCATGACGTCAAAAGATGTCCTATGAACAGCTTACACTCTGTTGTGCTGTTATTACTTTCAGCCCGCCACTTTCTGAAAGAAAACCTCCATCGTTTTGAAAAACATGTTACATACAATAAATGACTTCTTGCTCTCTACCACAAGTTTCCACAAGGCCAAATCTTGTCAGAGCCATTTATAACTCTTGGATTTCTTGTAAGCCAATCCCGTCATTTGGCATTTCCGCAACTTTCAGAATTAAAATGTTGAAGATCATTTTCACAATCCTGGACTAGTAATATCTTCCCCTTCTTCCTCAGTCATGTTCTACATTTCCTATGACACTGATACTGCTTACTATGAAGCAGACTTACACTACCTCTATGACTACTACAATTATTTAATTCTCTACATCACTTTTAATCACAAAGCAATGTAAAACAGTAGACAGCATTGCAGACTTACATTCCCTCTACTCTATGTTTTGATTGGCTGCTTCAATTAGCTTATAAAAAGAAATAGTTTTTCTGAACTCATTCAAAGTGCACTTATTTCTCCATGACGTCCAGTCTTATCGTTAGAAGTTATGTCTCTGAACTACACTTATCCTCAAGGCCAAATCGTGTAGGAGCCATTAGAACTTCTTGAAATTCCTCAGAGCACATCCCGAGATTCTTTCCCTAAAATTTTGGTTTTAAAAACACCAGGTAAGAGTTTTTAAGGTCATACGGCAATTTTTTTTTGAAAATTAAAACAGAATCATTGCAGAATGACCAGCCATTTCTAGACTTTAAATAAGCTGTGTAATGTCCTGATGTTGTTGAAGGACCGTCATGATATATAATTGCTGCAGTTACAAAAGTCCTTCCTGATATTGACAACTGCGAAGCCACAACATTTTTAATTAAAGTTGTCAATTTTGTTCCATCAGGCCTACATCGTTGGAACATTAAAATGACATACTGGCCATATGTTCGTATAAATAATGTGGACATCATTTCAGATTTACATTGGCTACACTCCATGTTGTGATCAGCTGCTTTTACTAGCTTATTAAAGGAGACTGATTTACTGTCTGGCAAAGTTAAATATATAAATCTTTCTGAGTCTACACTAGTAGTACTTGATACCCTACAGTTCTCGCAGTCATGCTGCCATTGATAAGAAAGCCCAAACAGCTGATCTACATCTACACCTTCAGCATGCAATACATCAAGCATATACATTAAAAACTCCTGACAATCTTGCTGAATATTTTGAGAGAATTGTGTTTGGCCTGAACATCTGTCTAACAGATTTCGAATTTCAGACACACTTTCTATCTTTGTTCTATCAGTGCTACATTTTTCTAAGACAGAATTTAACAAACTGCAAAATCTTTGATCAGAATTGACCACAATCTCTTCTTTTACATTTTCTAGAGAAAACAAAACATTAACCACTACATTAGCATAGCAGTTGACACCAGAACTGTTTTCAAATTGAAAACCAACAACATCTTCAACAGAATCCTTTTTGTTTCTGCTTATAATTTCAGGTTCATCGACTTTTCGTCTTTTTGCTACAACCTCACCAGTATTGGTCACATTTCTTCGTTTCCGGCCTACCACACGTTTCTCAAACAAAGGATATTGAGGCAAATGTGGCGCATACTCTCTTCTTAACCTATTGTATTCCTTAACACAATCTAGATCCGCACAAATGCTTGTGACATCACACTCAATCAAGTACAATCCCGATAAAGTTCTAACTCGTGACAATGCCACATATGCCATACCCTCCTTGAACACAGAACTGCCAATATTCACCAATGCACTGTCTACACTTAAACCTTGCGATTTATGGATTGTCACCGCATATGCCAAGCAAACAGGAAACTGCTTACGGCGAACATATAAGTCTTTTACAAGCAAAAATCTAGCAGAACAACGACCAATTAGCTGTACTTCCTCAATGCCATCAAATTTCATTTTTTAAAATTCAATTCCATCTCTATTTCTGTATTTTACAAAATCAACAACATTACCCATTGATCCATTTACCAGACCTCTTTCAACATGTAAATTCCTTCTTAAAATTATACGGCAGTTCAAGCACACATTCAGAGTCTTTTCAAAACCTGCAGTTTTAGATATACTCTTCTCTAATGAATCCAATTTTGTTTTCAGATTCTCAGACAAAATAATTGTTGATCCCATATGCTCTACTCTGTCAATAGCTTCCAGTTTCACAATCTCTTGCTTTTCTAAATGCAACATTTTGTTGTTGAATTTGGCACATTCTGCAAGAGTTGGCATCAAACATATTCCAGATTTCTTCTCAGTAATTTTCTGAAAAATATTCTCAGGCACAACATCTTGTTCTGGATATAAATTGACAGTAATCGTGCATGTAAAGCTTCTTTCCCATGCTCGGTCACTTTTCCAATTCTAACATCTTGTAGAATAGTCTTGTAAACTTCATCCTTCGCCTGACGCATATTTTCATGCAGTTCAGCATAATTGAAGTTTAACCATATATTGACGTTGCCAATGCTGCCTAGGCACTTCCTGGTATCTTCATGCGTGAGCATTTTGAACACAGGTTGCCCTTTCACTGGTGTCAGCTGCAGAAGATCTCCAAAAACAATGATGTGTTTGCCACCAAATAACACATCATACTCTGTTTTGAGAACTTCTTGCATTCTCAAATGCACAAAGGCAAGCATGACATTGGAAACCATGCTTACTTCGTCAATGATAAGAAGTTTCATTTTCCTCAAGATTCTTGAAACTTCAAAACAAGCATCTCCAGATAGCTTGTGATATTGTAATTTGTTGTCATGCTCCACTGGCAGCATCAGTAAACGATGTAAAGTAATCCCTTTAATGTTATGTGCTGCCAGTCCAGTTGGAGCGGTGACAACACAAGACAGCGATGACTCTGTCCTTTCCTGCAAATAACATGAAATTGCTTTAATAAGGAAACTTTTTCCAGTTCCCGCTTCTCCACTCACGTACAGTCGGACAGGCTTCAACGACGTACATGAGCACTCTTTCTTGTCATGACTTAATCCATGATCAATTTGCATGGTAACTTCGTCATATATTTTCCTCTGCTCAACGTTGAGTTGTCTTTCCAACTCTTCTAAGTTAACCGCATCCTCCTGAGCATGTGCCATGGCTCTTTCCACTTCATTCATAGCAGTGGCAGCTTCATTTTCGATAACAGGTCCTCCTAGTGGATCCTGACTCAATGAAGCAGAACTCTGACTGTCCTGAGAACTGTCTCTGGCAATCTCGGCTGCAATCATTGCTTCCTGCTCAATTTCCGCATTCAACATTTCTACATATTTGGGAAAAGCAGGACATTCTATGGTCTCCTTGGCGGCATTGAAAGAGTCTTCGTAACAGAGAAAATCTCCAAGCAGTTCCTCTTCTGCACGCCAAGGCTTGAAAAGTTGCAAAAGTGCTAAATAGAAAAACTCCTTTTTTTCAGGAGATTCGCCACTCAATTTTCGATGGTTTACCAAGTGGCATTTTCTTTGCTTGACCAGACATCCCTCACTTCCTATTACAGCATACACTCCTTTCTCAGTATCTTCTTTGATGTTCCTCTTGAATATGTTATTTTGAAGAACCTCATACAGACAAACATTCTCGAGGTGAATGCTTCGATTTGGATAATATGTATCCAACATGTTGGTCTTCAAAATGTCGGTACTGTTTGGCTCCTTTTCCGCCAAATACTCAATTTCCCGCACAGGTTTGAGAACTCGATTACGCGTTGCAGCAAGACCAAGACTCGCCCAAACGATACTCCTGGACTTGGCATAGAGACTTGCTGAAGACAACCGGTCAGAACATTCGTAAGCTCCAATTTCTCGATGCGACAACATCTTCAGACTGAAACTGTACAACTTCTTGCTGAGGCTCTTTTCATGGGAAATGTCCTCCCACATATCCTTCAATTCTGTCTTCTCTTTTTTGGTGATGTAAGACGTCACATACCGAGCCACAGCCATACAGTTATCAGCCACAAACTGTATATCCATGTTAGCATTCCACATGGACAAAATCACCGGGTTGTAGTCATTGATGTACTTGGACTCTTCGTTCCTCTTCAAATTGTATGTGTTTTTAGGTGATTTCTTCATCACATTATGTCGCAGCGAAGACATCAAACTGTTTACTCTTCCTTTAGAAATCACCGGTCGTGGAAAGCCGAAACGACATTTGGTGTAGAACTTGTCCTTGTTTCGGAATTTACGACGACAGTACTTTCCACATCGATGGCTTTGGAAACGCAGAACTTTTTCTCTTAGGCTTTTCTTCTCCTTTGCGTTTGGAACAGCACACGTAGAATACTGTTGTATAAAACTCATCACTGAGTCTTCTGGATCCGTTCCAAATTTAAGTGCATCCTTGATCCACAGCAACATATGTATATGAGGAGCACCTCTTGCTTGGTACTCCTTTCTCCAGAAGAAATCCAACACCTCTCCAAGAGGTGGATTCTTCTTATTCATGATGAAAGACATCATAGCTTCAAATCTATGATTGAAGTACCTACATACATTGACTGGATCCAAAGAGCACAGTTCTCCAGGTGTCTTGAATTCGATGTTTTCTACGTTAGCATTTGCCTCTCGTAGAAATTCAAGTAAGTCTTCCCAGCCATATTCGGCACAGCTCAGAGTGAGGAACCATGTGGGAGTTCCTAAGTTCCTCAGCATACATTTTAAATCACCATGACGACGGTACCAGTACTCATTAGTACCACGCTGACACGCCATGAGATTAATCAGGTGAGAATCCAAAATACTGTCTTGGACATTGACTTTATCCATAAAGTCACTTGCCGAGATGTTTTGCATGTGTATACCACTTTTCAAGATGTGGTTCACTGCATATGACAGTCCAGACAGATCGCTTTCAAACAGGAGATGAAACAAATAAGGAATGCATTGTCGAAACCTAGCATCTCCTGCATACAATCGCAAAGTCCGGTATTCAGAAGCAGGAATTTGATGAGGTCGCTCATCATATCTTCCTCCCTGACCTGTTGGAAAAAGCTGTGGGAAACACCGAGCTTCCAAACTTTCCTCCCAAACACTAATGGGACTCCCTTTGGCTTGTTTCATTTGAAACAACTCAATAGCATTCCCCATGACTTCCTTGGAATGCAAAGGATGAACACTATAATGTTCATATATTTCTTCACTAGTAGAGGGTTCTACTTTCTCAATTTGACCAGCACACAAATCGCTATCCTCTTCCTCACTTACTTCCTCTTCTGCAACATATACATTCTTATAGTATTTATTATTTTTTTTCAAATACAATGTTGCCTTTTTAACTTTCCTAACATCCACTAAATCTTGCCATATTTTCTTATTCTTTGTCGGAACCCCATTAACTAAGATAACCAGAGGTTCCTCTTCCACTTTTTCTACTCCAATTGTGTTAATGCTTTTCTTCAAATCTAGAGGCAAATAAACAACTCTTCCCTTTAATCCTCTCTGTAAATCTGATGGAGGCAATTTCCCTGTCTTTGGCTCCATTCTTACAATAGCCTGAAAGGGATGGATACTTTGAATCAAAATAGATTCATAAGTATTTAAATCCTTCAATTCAGAAGGAATCTCAACCAATTCCAGATTATTATGAACTGCTCTAGCAGGCATCTGGTTTTGATTTAATTTGCAACAACAATAAGTACACACACGTTGATCCAATCCCAAATCAAAACAATTTTCTGTCATCAAGTATGTTGCGAAATCCTTCCATTCACTATTATTTTCCCTTTCACTTTTTGCATATAAATCCACTAACTTAGTCTGATTCTTATAATAAGTGCGTCGACAACACACACAAGTGAAATTTGGCCTCTCACTTGATTTGACCTGAAACGTCGCAATTTCCCTCTGGAAATTATCTGTACAGGAAACCTGTACACTATCTTCCACATTACCCGCTTCTTCTTGGTCAATTTCAACATTCTCCTCTTTACTTCCAAAGTAACAAAACTCAATTTCTTCACATATATTCTTCACATCTATTTCAGAACCATGCAAAAGAGCAGCGCATAATTGTTTAAGCATAATTGCTGGACTCTTAGCATAATACAACATTCTAACTAATTTCCTCACTTTATTATGATGCACTGCTAGCATCCTGAAATGATGAAAAACACTCTGGCATACTCTCCTGGAAAGACAAGCCAGTGAATGACCATGCAAACCTGTCACTTCTCTCACTCTGCAAGGATCTAATTCTTGCAACAACCTCATTTTCTGCTTCAAACTTTTCTTATTAAATGACCGTACAAAATCACAAAGCAAATTGATGGAATCCTGTCGCACACTGCAAATACTACTACACTTCCAGGTGTACACAGGACCCTTAGCACGTCTTCCAAAAACCTCATTACCTAACACCTCTTCTGCCTCTGTTGTCACAAGTTTTTCTTTTTCAACTGGACAACCATCTTTCACTTCATAAGCTCGACCACTGGTGTCAACTGCATGCACCAAATCATTATCCTGGAAATAACTCTCCTCATTAAAAAATGCCTCACAGCTTGAACTATGCATCCATTCTCCAGAAAAAACTTCACAAAAATTACTACGATTAACTATTCTCTTCCATCTACTATTTCTTTTGAAATCATAAATTGCCTTGTTTAGCTTCCTAATTCTATTGATTATCAAAATAAATAACTTACGTTTAATTTCAAATGCCTGATCAATAACTTTCTCAACTTTTTTTTTTCTCTTATAAAAAACCACTTTCTGTTGACCTTTCTTAATATTTTTTAACAAATTGCCAATTATCCTGTTGCGGAACATTCGTTTACGAATGTCCCTAAACTGTTGTTTCCTTCTACTATCATGCACAGAGTTATCTCTTGCTCTAGCAGTAACATTTTTCATTGGCCTTTCCTTTCCGTTTGAATTGCTTCTCTTTTTCTGGACTGAAACATTTTCTGTAGTAATATTTTTTTTACTACAAATATTTCTTATGAATGTTTTTGTACTCTTACCCGGTGCTTTCTTGGTGACTTGACAAATCTTTTTGTTAGAGGACTGCTGCTTTTTTTCATTAACCTGCTGTCTTTGACGTTTTGCAGCCTTTCTCACTCTTTCTTTGGTTGGCATGCTGAAATCTTGAAATGATCTGCAGTTGTATCTGTGGTAAAATATAATAAAAAATGTTATTAACCACTATTACCCAACAGTAAATCAATAACAGTAATCAAAAACTTAAAACACTACTTGACATTTTTACATAGAAGATTTTTTAGTGCTTGGCAAATTTAGAATACAGAAATAGCAGAAAAGAAATGGAATTTATATTCATGTTACCTGTGCTATTTTATATGTGAATCTGATCTAATTTTATGAGCATATTTTAATATTTTATTGAAGACACTACACATAACCTGTTTTTGAAGGTGTCTTTATTTTTAAATTAAACGGTTTACATTTTTACTTTTTATTTATTATACATTTTTAAAATAAATGTTTATAGTTCCATAGGCTCAAGCACGTCAGCTTCCCATCCTATGTCATATAATTCGGACAAATCTGCATCCTCATCACGTTCTTCTTCATCCTCAGGATTTAAATCATCCAAGGGATCAACATCCACTGATGTTTCAATTACGAGTTCAATGATGAGGTCAAAATCAACTGATTGCTGATTGTCGCTCATGTTGATGTTGTCTTTATCTTTAAAGAAAGATAACAACAATGAGATGTTGCAGAGTAAGAGACAAATCTCAGAGATTATAATAGTAAAATTGTTTAACAAGAGTAACATTTTGCAGCTATTATATAGCCATGTCCAACGATGCTGAGCAGGTGAAGCCTATGTCTAATTTTTCAGTGAACAGGACTCATCTCTTCTTAACCTTGGATAAGCCTCACCGACTCTGTGTCCCCTGCACATACTTAAATGTAAAGGGGCAGATTTATGTTAAATGGCACATCCCCAGGCATGCACCAGTTAACGTGCACCGCTGCTCTGCCACTCATGGTGTGCCGCATTTACAATCAGATAGGAGAAAGCTACGTCAAAACCCTGCGCCTGCTTGAAGCAGGCATAGGTCTTGACGCAACATTGTGGAGATGGGGCACCCCTGAGCCTTGCTGGAGCTGAATCACACTTGCAATACAACTCCAGCAATGCGCCACCTTTACGGCACAGATGCGTCACGCATCTGTGCCATTTTTGCCCCATGCTGCGCCGCATTGTAAATGCAGCACACCATGGGTGGCGGAACAGCAGCGTAGGATGACTGGCACATCCCTGGTGATGCGCCAGTCATCATCAATCTATCCCTAAGCTTCTTATCTTGTTAGAGATGAACCGCCATATGTATCATCAAACTATTTTGCATTTCCTAAATAGCGAATTTTAAGGGATAAATAGCAATTCTTTACCATTCCTAATTTGCGATGAGCAAATTGCTAATTGCAAATTACCCATTCATTTCCATGGGCCAGGAGGCCCATAGGAATGAAGGTGCAATTTGCGATTAGCAATTAGCTCATCGCAAATTAGGAATTTTTCCAAAGGTGCAGGGGTGTCTCAAGAACACCCTGCTGCACCCCTGAAAAAGAAATTTGGGGGCATATGGCGCACATACATGCCCTAAGGCATGTATGGGCGTCATATGGCACCTTTTGTTTTTTGGAAAAAAAGCTTTTTGAAAAGAATTCGCAAATTACCACCAACTAGAAGTTGGTGGTAATTTGCAAATCCTTAATGGCATTTTTTGCATATTTTTTGTTTGATACATTGCATTTAAGGAATCGCAAAATTTGCAAATCCTTCAGTACAATCGCAAAATAAGGAATAGCAATTTTTGCTATTCCTTATTTTGCATCAAACTTGTTTGATACATACCATTTGTCTAATTAGCATTCGCAAAGGCCGAAATTCGCAGAATTTTGACCTTTGCGAATGCTAATTAGCTTGATACATATGGCCCCAAGTGAGGCCTGTCTTGCAACATGGTGCATCTTTTGCATCACTGCTGCATCGGTTTCATGTGGCACGTTTTTTTTACACCATGACACATCTGCCTAAATGCATCAATTTGTAATTTTGTCGCCTCATAGCAAATCTTTTGCACCGCCGCTGCATCAGAAAAGTGACGCACAGTGGCGCAAAAGAGGCATACACCTATCATAAATCTGTCCCTAGCATTTTAAATGATTAATTCAGGATGACGATAAGGTGTGGCCTATCCAGAGGTTTGTTTAAGGTGAGGCCTACTCAGGATTGCAGATTAAAGTTACGCTTGATGAAGAATACAGAGGAGATAATACATGTAAAGGCCTACCAATGAAGTAAGTAATGTCCACTTTATTGCGCCAGTCATCATAAATGTATCCCTAAGCTTCTTATCTTGTTACAGATGAACCGCCATATGTATCATCAAACTATTTTGCATTTCCTAAATAGCGAATTTTAAGGAATAAATAGCGATTCTTTACCATTCCTAATTTGCAATGAGCAAATTGCTAATTGCAAATTACCCATTCATTTCCATGGGCCAGGAGGCCCATAGGAATGAAGGTGCAATTTGCGATTAGCAATTAGCTCATCGCAAATTAGGAATTTTTCCAAGGGTGCAGGGGTGTCTCAAGAACACCCTGCTGCAGCCCCTGAAAAAGAAATTTGGGGGCATATGGTGCACATACATGCCCTAAGGGCATGTATGGGCGTCATATGGCACCTTTTGTTTTTTGGAAAAAAAGCTTTTTGAAAAGAATTCGCAAATTACCACCAACTAGAAGTTGGTGGTAATTTGCAAATCCTTAATGGCATTTTTTGCATATTTTTTGTTTGATACATTGCATTTAAGAAATCACAAAATTTGCAAATCCTTCAGTGCAATCGCAAAATAAAGAATAGCAAATTTTGCTATTCCTTATTTTGCATCAAACTTGTTTGATACATACCATTTGTCTAATTAGCATTCGCAAAGGCCGAAATTCACAGAACTTCGGCCTTTGCAAATGCTAATTAGCTTCATACATATGGCCCCAAGTGAGGCCTGTCTTGCAACATGGTGCATCTTTTGCATCACTGCTGCATCAGTTTCATGTGGCACGTTTTTTTTTACACCATGACACATCAGCCTAAATGCATCAATTTGTAATTTTGTCGCCTCATAGCAAATCTTTTGCACCGCCGCTGCATCACAAAAGAGACGCACAGTGGCGCTAAAGAGGCATACACCTATCATAAATCTGTCCCTAGCATTTTAAATGAATAATTCAGGATGACGATAAGGTGTGCCCTATCCAGAGGTTTGTTTAAGGTGAGGCCTACTCAGGATTGCAGATGAAAGTTACGCTTGATGAAGAATACAGAGGAGATAATACATGTAAAGCTCTACCAATGAAGTAAGTGATGTCCACTTCATTGCGCCAGTCATCATAAATGTATCCCTAAGCTTCTTATCTTGTTACAGATGAACCGCCATATGTATCATCAAACTATTTTGCATTTCCTAAATAGCGAATTTTAAGGAATAAATAGCGATTCTTTACCATTCCTAATTTGCGATGAGCAAATTGCTAATTGCAAATTACCCATTCATTTCCATGGGCCAGGAGGCCCATAGGAATGAAGGTGCAATTTGCGATTAGCAATTAGCTCATCGCAAATTAGGAATTTTTCCAAAGGTGCAGGGGTGTCTCAAGAACACCCTGCTGCACCCCTGAAAAAGAAATTTGGGGGCATATGGCGCACATAAATTTTAACAACATTCCTTTACCTCAAAAACTATTTTCAAGTCATAATTTGAAAACACTGCACATGGGGAAATGACTTAAAATGTCCTTAAGACACATGAAAGCGTTTTTTGATTGCCTTTCCAGCATGGTTGGGTCACTTTTAACATGGCTATGTAACACAAACATTCAAAATCTAAATTTGCCATGCACAGGTGGGAGCATATTTACAAGGAATGTGCCCCACGGAGAAAGGTCCTTTAATGTAATATGGGAAAAATGACATCAGAGACACTGAAATGCTTTATAAAGAAGCATACACCATTATGTCCTTGTCATAAATTTAAAAACCATTCCTTTTCCCCAAAAACGATTTTCAAATCATAATTTCAAAACACTGCACATGGAGAAATGACTTAAAATGTCCTTAAGACACATAAAAGCGTTTTTTGATTGCCTTTGCAGCATGTTTGTGTCACTTTTAACATGGCTATGTAACGCAAACATTCAAAATCTAAATTTGCCATGCACAGATGGGAGCATATTTACAAGCAATTTGCTCCACAGAGAAAGGTCTTACATTAAAATGGGAAAAATAACATCAGAGACACTCAATTGCCTTATAATGAAGCATACACCATTATGTCCTTGTCATAAATATTATAACCATTCATTTTCCTCAAAAACGATTTTCAAGTCATAATTTGAAAAGACTCCACAGCTCCTATGCACAATAACACCCTGTCAGTACTAATACTTCACATTTTCTCCAATTACATTTTCTCAAAGAAACAAAATCTATTTGTAAAACACTTGAGACAAAGCAACATTTGAAGAACACAACTTTCTTCATAATTTTCTCCTTAAAGCACACTATTCTCTATCTAAATTAAATAAATCTTTTCTCACCTTAGCAAATACTTTGAGTTTCAAAACAGTCTCAGAAACACACCAATTTGTCTTCAGCAGAGCAAAAGGTATGCACTCCAGAGTCTGCAGCTATCAAAAGCACAGAAATGCTGTAATTCTTCACACATATCTCTCATGTCACCCAATCAAAACTCTTCCCTCACTTTTTTTCAAATGAAAACCCTTCCCCCCTCTGCCATTTCATGCCTTTTCTGCATGGCAACCACGTCTTGGAAGACCTCTGGTGTTTGCAAGTTCACACAACAATGTTGCAATTGAACTCTGAACTCTCAGTGCACCTCATATCCAGTGCATTCTTTCATTTAATGATTTTTTCTTGACCACTCAAAATACATCTTTCAAACAACTCATCCATGCACCCTAACTTTCTGTTTTCAGCAATCAAAATCCACCAATCACTGTTACTGCTTCATTAACACAGAAACTCCACAGTTTTTTTCATTTTAAACTCTTATTTTTTCAACTGCCATTTCATTGCCACACTTCATCTGACTGCAGGAGAACCTTCTCTCACCATGTTTTCTGTCTGGATTGTTGGACATAGTTACATCTATTGGGCTCAGAGGTATGCTGAGAACAGGAATTTACCTAACCTCAATTTACAAGATGTGGAAATTAAGTGGTTTGGCCACAGAGGATTAAAATGTCACCAATTGATACCATTGGTGAAAACCTTTATGCATTTGCCAAAACCTGACCTGTTAATTGTGCACTGTGGAGGTAATGATTTGGGCACTTTGACTGGGGTAGGTCTGGAAATGCTTTTAAAGGACACCTTTGAGCAATTGATGGCACTTTTTCCTCAGACTGCCTTGGTATATTCATATATATGCCAAAGACAGAAATGGAGGTGGTCAAACCAATTTTGTCCACAAATTGAGAAGTCGAGGAAGCATGTAAACAAATCTGTTTCAGCTTACATGAGAGACCATGGAATGGGCTCCCTGTACAACAATAACTTGCGTTACTACATGCAAGATATCTACAGAGGAGATGGAGTTCACTTCTCAGATGAGGGCAACAGAATTTTCATTCTGAATTTAAGACTGTGCATTGGTACCTACTTATAAGTACCTAAATGTACCATAAACCCAAATGCTCTTCTCAGAGCTACCCTACATCTGATCACTCACAATTATTATTTTACTCTAACATTTTTCACTAATTTTCAACAAAGTACGCTCCCTGGGGCGCTACCCGGTACGCGAACCGGGAGCTAACCTCGCTAAATTTAAAAAAATGGGCCTCCTCAGCCACCCTCAGAAAACCTAGGGGGTCAAGATAAGTCTACCGTGCCCCCTTCTACCCATTCTGAACATTATTTGCCCTCCATCTTGTATCTTAATTCGACCAAAACACAAAATGGTGGACTCCCGTAACGCTTAAGGTTCGCGAACCGGGGCGCTCGCCAGTTCGCGTACCGGGTCGCTCCCTGGGAAGCGCACCATCAAAAAAGGTGGGAAAGTAGTTTACAGAAAAGCGACTGGAGACAATTTCACCAAATATAGATTACCTCATACTACATACCAATGCCTACCATTTTCACAAATTTGATTGAAATTCCATTTAACCATTTAGCCTGTAGACCTCTCTAAATACCCTGAGGTAAATTACTTCACAAAACACATCTGAAGTGTTGGAATTGACAACCAATTAAAATGTTACTTTCATTTTCTACTTTTTTTACCTGACATTTGATTGGCTATGTACCTGAATATATATAAAGGAAGAGAGAGAAACACAGCCATTTTGACTACTACTTCCTGAACTACATTGCAAGATCATTTTCACTCACAACTTAAACTTCTTTTTAGAAGGTGAGATATTATTTTATAAATTTGAAAACATTTTCAGATAGTTATATACTATCCCTCTGTAAGAGTTAGACATTGAGAAAGGCTTCTTTATTATAATTATGGATTGATTTAGGTTTCTGTGGTATAATTATGAATTTACTTAGGCTTCTTCACAGGCACTTTTTAATAGTACTACTTCACGCCTGAAACCATACAGTGCCCATAGATTACTTCTCTGTTATAAACTCACAAGTACCTGTCTGAACTTAAACCCAACAGTGCCCTATCTCTACTGATATATTTATTTTTTATGCAAATTACAGCAATAAAATGGAAGGTGAGCAGAATGTTTCCTTCGAAATTGTTCTGGAGAACAACACAGAAAAAGATATTGAGGACAGTGATGACTCAGATTTCATGGATGAATCACGGGACCATGAATTAGTTCAATGTGTAGAATCTGTGGATCATTTACTTCATTATGATGACGGTCAAATGTGGGAACTTATGTTCACTCAACAAGAGGACATATCGGACAGTCAAATGCTAGACGTTCTATTAAATTTTGAAAAACAATCCGAAAAATAAAATTGTATGTAATATTAAAAAATTGTTTGAGTCTTTAATCATTTTTATATGTAATTCATAAACTAGTTAAATGTTAGAAATGTTATTAAATTTTCAAACACAATCACAATAATAAATAATTGCTTAAAAAATAAAAAAAAATAAAAAATAATCAACAAAACCAACAATCAATTAACATACAGTATTTGAAAAGTCTATCATTCTTTTTTCCTTATAGTACGCTGCCCAGAACGCTTCCCGGTTCGCGAACCGGGCGCTACCCATGCAAAAAAAGCAAAAAAAATTTTTTTTTTTTGCCCCGCGGGGCCCTTTTAAAGCCTCCACATTAAACCTAGGGGGTCAGGGAGGATCTACTATGCCCCCTTATGGTCATTTCCCCCTTTGTTTTGGCCTCCTCTTGTCTCTCAATCCTACCGAGAGACAAGATGGCGGCCGCTCCGGACTGTTTAGAATGTTGACAGACACCGGAGAGCCAATCAGCTTCGCTACGCGAAGTTCCGTTACGCGTAGGGTCCGCGAACCGGAGCGCTGCCCAGTCCGCTGTTACAGATATATATCTTTTTTTGAACGTTAATTTCTCAAAATCCACTGAAGCACATATATTGAGACCTAGAAAAGGCACATCGGGCTACCAGTCCCTACAATTTTGCCAAGTTTTGTGGAAATCCATTCAGCCGTTCGGGCTAAAAGTGAGGCCAACCGCCCTATGGAAAACTCAATGTTAAAAACACGTTTTGGGACCCCCCTTTTTTCTCGGCCCCCCCTTGACGAACCCCCCCCAAATTTCCAGGGGCTGCTCAGAAACAAAATGTTCCATTTTCCAGAAAATTTCAGCCAATTCCGTCCACAAACGCCAAAGTTATTAGACATAGAATTTTCAAAAATCCCAGAGGGAAAAAATCCTAACTATATATACCTACTGGCGACCGCCAGTAGGTAATATATATATATATATATATATATATATATATATATATATATATATATATATATATATATATATAAATGCCAGCGCTGCCGCCATGACGCGTGGCGGCAGAGGTGGCATTTATTGAATAAAAATCACTTTTCATGCACCAGCAACTAACGGGTTCACTCCTCGTCATTTTGGATTTGGCAGCGGCAATCTGCAGTGTGGCGATTTTTCAGAATATATATATATATATATATATATATATATATATATATATATATATATATATATATATATATGTGTGTATTACTAGAACCTAGGAACCCCCAGAGATTTGTAACTGCACCCAGAGGATCCCACGGAGTCATTATTGGAAGCCAGGGAGCCCGGCCTAAGGATTTTCTATTATTTAAAGTGCAAAACAATAAATATAGAAACTAATATTTATTACACATGTACACAAATGATGAAATAGTTTATTTAATTTACAAACAAGTTTTAAAAAAATCTAAATTTTTATTATAATGGGATGGTTGGAGGTTCTCTAAATTCAATTGAGGCCACTCATAGTCCATACTATATTCTGTTTGATGCACTTGCACTATTCCCATGCATCAATCTGAGGATATTAACTTAGTTTTCCGCCTCCAATTTTGCATTTCTTCACATTTACAGAATGACTTAAAATGTTGCTTTTGTAGTTATATACACTTTATTAATATGTTAATATTATTTCAATTTCTATGCAGTCGCGGACCTCCTGAGTAAGCTTTGTGGACCCCCAGGGGTGCCTGGACCACAGGTTAAGAGCCACTGATCTACAGCCATTGCTTAATTGATGTATATAAAAAGTGCAATCGCTCATTCCCATTGGAGCCCACCTTTGGCACTGCTGAATGCCGGGCTTTAGGAATACCATGGTTGCCCAGTCTGATTTCCGCCTAATGCCTTTTTCTTCCACCACCCAACACTTTTTGACCCTTTATCACACTCTTGCAGGTTTTGGCTCATCCTTGCTTTGCTCTCATTGTCACTGTTTTTCTATATTTCTTTCTGTCTTTCTCCCTCTAGCTCTGACTCAAAGTCTGATGATGAAAAATATCTTATGGTCCAAAAGGGAGTACTGCGCGCACCGACACCAAGGCCGGACTGGCCATACAGGGCATCAGGCATTTCCCCAGGGCTGGAAGGGTTGGGGTCAGTTTTGTAGCAGTGCAGCAGTTTTAAAAGCACTCCAGAGTTTGTTGTATATTCAACAGTTTTCAGTCAACAATAAAGTGCCAAGATAACTCTGGTAAATAATATACCTGTTGATCAAAGTTTGTCTAGAGGCAGCCTTGACTCATCTAAGGTACCGTAGAGGGTTAATATGCCTGCGGCAAAGAGTGTGTGCTATGCAGATCAAATGGCATACCTTAGTGGGTTACTGCATTTGTCACAGAGATCCTTTTGTTACTGTGCAGTTTATAAATTACAATAGTAATCTAGGTTAGAAAGTTAGGTTTTTTCCCAGTCTTCCGTTATCGTAATTTTGCTAAAAAGGGTTTGTTTGGATAGATTAAATTCTTATTAGTAAAGTCAACCCTAACCACTGTGTTATGTTCTGAATCCTGAGTTTGTGCTTCTCCAGACCCAGCACACTTAAAAAATGCCTACCAGTATGGATGTCTTGGGAATGCTACATCTTGTAATCCTCTTTACAGGGGAGTAGCTTCAGGGGGGTGTTTGGAATGTTACACCCCCCTTATAAATATAATATTCAATAATAAATAGTTGGGTGCAGGAGCTTTCAGTCGGTCTGGTAATGTGTCTGTCGGATTTTATCTGGAATTTTAAAATGCTTGTGCGCAAAAAAAACATACGCTCCGGTCTCTGTTTTGAAGTTTTAAATCATGGTTATTTTACAAAGTACTGTGTTTTAAGTACCACTCAGCATCTGCAGTCTTTCCCTCTCCACTGGGCCTTAAGCCCTACTCATGCGCTGCTTCTCTTATAATGATTAACATGGTATGCCAGTGTGATTGTCAGAAAATCTGAAGCTCACACCCAACCCAGTTCTACTAACGAAGCTATGCCTCTGTGCCTTAAGTAACATTTTCTGTACACTGATTTACACACGTATGATTCAATGTCTCAGACTGCGTGTGCGATGTAAAGTGCTCTGATACCCTACACTGGTATGAGAGGCGCTGTAAACACATTAAATACATATGAGAGAGGGGCTATGCAGAGATAGACACAGGGGTGGCCCGCACAGCTGGCGGATGGTGGGCGGGCGCTCAGGGAGGGGGGGGGGGTTGCTTCCAAAAAATAATCATACATAAAAATAAATAAAACTTACCTTGCCGCAGCGCCACCGTGTCTTCTCTCCTGCTCGCGTGTGAAAGATTCCAGGTCAGAACAGGAAGCAGGCAGCCAGGCTCCCACCCCCTAAGCCAATCACAGAGCTTCAATGGAGCGTTGTGATTGGTCTGAGCGCCGTGACACAGCGCTCAACCAGGGGCTGGAGGGGTGGGCATGTTCTCCATGCAGGCTACAAAGCAGCCTGCATGAAGAACAGGGGAGTGTGCTTTTCTGGTTTGGGCGGCCCGAGAGGAC
Source organism: Lissotriton helveticus (assembly GCF_964261635.1). Lineage (NCBI taxonomy): Eukaryota > Metazoa > Chordata > Amphibia > Caudata > Salamandridae > Lissotriton > Lissotriton helveticus. Next base: position 1,877,470,391 of record NC_136067.1, read on the forward strand.
CGACCAAACAGTCACTGCGCACTCAGGCCTGGGCAAACCACGCCTTCCCTGTCCTGCTCCGTAAGCAGAACAGCCCTGCCCACCTGCACGTCTGCAAAACAAAACATAAAATGGTAATAACTGAAAGTTATTACCATTTTATGTTTTTGCTTCTCGCATTGAGAGAAAGCAGTGGGGCGTCACTCCTCCGCCATAGCAGAGGAACCGCCACTGACAAGACACACTGTTGGAGTGTGATAGTGAGGGAAAGATTGAAGAGCCCCAATAAAGATTACATTATCCCGGTGCACTGTAAGGTCACCATTTACTATGCTTTAAAAACTAATACAATTGAATATATAATGAATAATGTGTCATAGAATGCACAATTTTGCCATTATTGCCCACATGTTCCTGGGTGGAGAACCCCCCTCCCCCAAGTCCCTTTGTAGTGGTCAGGCTCGCTCACTATGCACTGTATGGGGACTGGTCCGATAAAATTTGCCCAGGCTGCTTTGAGTTCCCAGTCATCCCTGGCCAGCACACATGAAGCACGGGCTGTGGCATAAAAAGCACTGGTCATTGCTTCCAGCTCAGCTAGTTTGGCTGAACGTCCACCAGCAGAGGAGATGAGGGCTGCTCTGCTGCTCGGACCTCTTTGAGCACACCCACATGTTCTTAGGTACAAGGCTTGTGCAGTAAGCCAACCAGTCCCTAGCGAAGGTAAGCCATTAAATGGCCTGCTAGTTGCTCCTCGCGTGTGCTTCCAGTTTCCTGATTTTGATAAAACTCTGCCCAGTGTACGGGGAAATTCTATTGGTCTCCTCAAAACTGGAAATATCGCAGATGATGTGGTTTTAATGAAGACGTTACCGTTCTTATGGACAAGGATGAAATCTTCCTTCACCGGCAGCGCTGGAGCAAGAGTGTGCTGCAAACCAGACCACCACATCTGATTCCAAGACACTGTTTTATGTAGTAAGTAGGTAGGGACAATCCTCAGGATGGGTGAACAATATGTGAAGTTAGATGCTGTTGTCCAGGGCTGATGCTAGCACTGAACATTTCACATGCAGCCAACACTGCACACATCTGGCGGGTTTACCACATTGCTACTTACTCCAACACCCACTTCTAGGTACCACAAACACACAACATCCCAATTTGGATGCGACAACTACACAACACAAATAAAACAACAGCATCAACCACCAAGACAACTGCATCACATACATAAAGAAGACATTTGACAGAACTCTCACGATTCTTGGTCTGGTGGCTCAGTGGGCTTCTGTAGCCACTCGATGGCCACAGGTTCCAATCCCAGCAGGTTCACTCATCCTTCTAAATCCTTTTATCGTTCTGAGTTCAATAAAATGAGTACCATTAATTTGGGTAACACTAAACATCTGTTAGTCAGCAGCAAAACGCCCCAAGATGTGAATACACGTTATGTTGTATTATTGCAGCTCAGAGACACACACGGTAGAGAAGAACATCACACGGGCTCTAACTGCTGAGCAACGGGTATGTTTTTGAACTACGATATACATGGGTCAGTCAGTCCTTCTGTCCTACCTCTCACACACCAATACCAGTCACTCAGCCACCTTCAGGAGCACAGATGGTCCTTCACCCTCACAACATATGAGTTAGGCGACACAGATTCCTACATGGACCACAACACAATATCTGAAACACAACCACAACGGGAGATTCGACTCCAGTCTGCAATGGAAACCCCATAATCGTGCGGCTGGGCTTTCCACAGCGCCATGAGACCATAATACTGGTAGACTATGCACTCCTCGGGCCAATAATGTAATACTCATTTGGTGTTCTTCTGTCTATAAATTATGCCTCTTGTTGCATTGAAGCACCTCTGTATAGCTTCATACTCCTGACAAAGCGCTTCGATGTGCATGTGTTGAAGCTAATAAAATCAAACTAAGAGCCATGCTGACGTCATTACCTTATTTAACACATACACAAAGGTGTATAGAACCAACAGGCGCCTTCCTTTGGAAAATGGTAGTTCACCTTTCTCTAATACAAGAGCTTTTCTCAACCTAGAAATGTGTCCAATGTGAAGCCATCTTTGCAGAAGGTAAACACAGTAAAGTCTTGGGACAGATGTTTGACCATTTAATTGTGCGAGTCTCTAATTGCGTTTTTTGCGACTTGCAATCAGAGACTCACAAAATCAAGGGCAAGATGTATGACCATTGAATTTTGCGGGGAAACATCCTTTACAACGCAACTTTTACCACGCAGTGCCTTTACGACGCAACTTTTACAACGCAAACCATTACAACGCATTGCGCTGGGGGGCGCTCTAGGATAGGGAATGTGTTTAATGTACTATCCAACACCTTCCCTACTATCCACGGGGACTGGAGTTGGAATAGTAAATTAAACAATTCACTATCCAGCGCCTAAAAGCACTATGCGTTGTAATGGTATGCATTGTAAAAACAGCGTTGTAAAAGCATGCGATGTAAAAGCATGCGTTGTAATGTCATACATCCAATTTTGCAACTCGCAAATTGCGACAAATTGCGAGTTGCAATTTGCTAGTCGCAAAATTCAAAGTGCAACAATGTCTCAGACACTGTTTGCGATTCCCAATGGGATCGCAAATTGCATGCCTTGTGAATATTAATGAGGCTGTCACAATTTGCGATCCCATTGGGACTGGCTGGCATTTCCTGGGATGTTGGCCTGCTGGGGTCAGCAGACCACCATGTCTGGGACTGCTTTGTCAATAAAGCAGTTTTAAAAAAAGAAAAATTAAACTTTTCAGTTTAATTTTTTAAGGGCAGGCTTTGGTCCCTAGGGCCACTGCCTGCTCTTAAAAAATATGTGTGCATCGATTCACAAAGGAGAAGGGGTCTCTGGGGAACCCTTCCCGTTTGTGAGTGCCTTGCCACCCTTCTGAGAGTGTTTTGCGACCGGAAAAAAATCACACATTGGGTAAGGACTTGCTATTTAGGAGGGGACATGGACACCATTGGCACGCCCCTTCCTAATAGCGAGTCGCTAACCCTATTTTGCAAATCGCTAGTAGGTTAGTGTCTTGCAAAATAGGGTTAGTACATTGGGCTGACCTATTTTGCGGTCACAAAGGGGTTGAAATTCCCTTTTTGCGCCCTCAAATAACAGTCGTACATCTGGCCCCAAATCTACTAATGTGTCTGGGACACATTTAGTGATTCCCAAATGGGTGGCAAATGGACCTGCCTCATCAATATTCATGAGGCAGGTCGCAATTTGGGACCCATCATGAATGGCTCCAGTCACAAGGATGGTGGCCTGCTTGGGGTCCGCAGACCACCATGTCTGCGATTGCTTTTCACATAAAACAATAATTTTTATTGCAATGCAGCCCGTTTTCCTTTTTATTTTTTATTTTTTATTTTTTAGGAGTAGACAGTGGTCTGTGGCACCTTGCCTGCTCTCAAAATATGTTTTCACCCACATTCACAAAGCGGAGGGGTCCCTCTTCTCATTTGCAAATGGGTTACTGCAGCGGTGGCTCCTCTGTGATGGCAATGGAGTGTGGCCCGACTGCAGAATGAAATGAAAAATAAAACGATAATAAAACTATTTTATTATCATTTTATGTTTCACTGGCTGCCGAAACTAGGGTTGGGTCAGGAAATCCTTTCTTGACAGCACAGTGACTAGGAGGAGAAGTGGAGAGCACCTGTAAGTGCGCATGTCAGTTTGGCTGGTCTTCTTCGGCCGGTCAAACATACATTCACACTTAGATTTCTCCAATCCAGCTGTATTGTATAACTGGGTGGAGAAATGGCACAGGTTCCCAGTCCCTTAGTGAGCACCAAACCAGGCCACTCAGACCAATCCAGGCGCTGATCTCACAGTGAGAGCAGCGTCTGGATTGGATATGGAGTCTTGGAGTCTGGGCCTTCCGGAAGAGAGGAGCACCAGGGCGGCCACCCATATGAGTAGCAGGTAAGTTCTTTTTTAAATTATTTGCCCCCGCGCTGCCCCACCACTTTATTTTGGCAGCCGCTGTTGCTGGGTTACCATCTCCTCTACAGAGTCAGTATATTATTAATGTTTTGCAACCGCCTTCCAATTGTTAAACATTCATACATGCAAGTGCTATTCGGTATTAGGAAGAGACACCCTAAACTGTAGTGTAGCTCCTATTTTCCCAATAGGCTCTGCGCATTGGAATAGTACCTACAGCAGTAAAGGCCTAGACCAGACGTTAACTAGGTCTACTACTGTCGATACTAGACTTAATTTTTGGGTTTGCCAGCTAAGCTCAGAGTTCGCTAGAAACTTTCTCGAATGTTCAAGGAAGGATTAACTCCCCTGATTAGACAAGAAGGGATTTAGTTTCTGACAACCATAGAACATGACAACTTTGCTCTCCCCTAATCAAGAGTCAATCTCAAGAGTCGTGTGAGCACAAGGCAATTATTTTACTCAGTCAGTACGTGCATTCTTAGTCTCATCAGAATGTAGAGAAAAGGAAGAGACGGGCGTGTTCAATAAAAAGGTGTTATTTATTGATCAGTCTCTTTTCTCGTACAAGAGAAATGGATCGATATTATTGCAATACTTATAGTTAAGTAAAGTGCATACATTAAAAGCAATAGTATAAAATAATACTGTAAAAACATTGATATGGTTTCTGAGCCATATGATGTTTTAAAATGATTAAAATATATTTACATACACATATACATTTGACTAAACGTACTCAACTGGTGTTTCTAAATACGCCTACCCCGTGTACCTGACCTAAGTCTAATGCGTGGGCGGGAATAGAAAGTTACAGTTTAAGTTAAGTTTGTTTTTGCCAAGTGAATAACTAAAGAATTCTCTGTGAGGGGTTATTCAGTTCTGTACCTGGAATTTAGGATGGATGAGGAATGGTATCTCTTTCTCTGCTCTCGATATTCCAGGCTGCCTGCGAGGGCTACCCGGAAGCGCCGGTGCTGGGTCTCTCGGCTTGAGATAGCAGCGCGTCTCTCAGCGCGTCAGGAAGGCGGGGCTGCTGCCAGCGGGGTCTGCTTCTGCTCTCGGCTTCGGCAAGTATGGCTGCTCCGTCTTGTCACCACGCGTGTGTTTGCATAGGGCAAGGTCGGCAATATTTATACCTTAAAGGTGCCGGGATTGACGTAAGGATGGACATAGGTACGTCAATAAAGATGTCATACGACTTGCTCGTTAGCACATTCTTTACTAAAGTTCTCTGTGAAATCAAAACAATGGCCGCACGGATTATCCAGGTTGTCATAGGTTTGATTTGTTATGAGAACGTCGTATGCCTTATCAGGGGCTGGAGGAATGTCGCTTGTCTAATTAGATCTCAAGCGTTATGACCTAATCAGATAACACGTTCCTGTGCCGGAGTGTGACTGCGTCAGATAACGGTATCTGCATCATGGGGGATTTCTTGCCTCATGGGCTGACTGTTAGTTAACTAGATAGTTAGTTTAACCAGAATAGGGTCAGGAATAGGGGGACTGATTCAGAACCTATAGAAATACACGACACCCACTCCACGCTAACTATGGTCATATCTACTAATCTATGCATAGTATAACATAGTACAACATACTATAGAGTATAGTGTATACCTTACCACCCCAAAATACATAAATGCATTTCGAAATTTTCAAATATACTGAAAAATTGCAGTCATATATATTGTATGCACTTAAGCTATGAATTAAATGCAAAAGTAAACACGCATTTTTATGTATTATTGCTCTTTGGTATTTGAGTAGTACACATGAAATGGCTCTTAATATAGCTATACAGAAAGGAAAGTCGAGACCATTTCATCACATAATAAAATATTTGTGAACATACCAGCGGGCAGCTAAAGTCTATATAAAGTATCTAAAAATAGAAATCTTAGTTCTCTAGGAATAGTTTCTTACTTTAAGCAGAAGATCAGTGTCCCGGAAAAAAAATATATAGAAAAATATTTTAAGGGGCTTGCTGAAAAAAGTTGCTGTCCGTGAACTGGATTGTAATTGTTCATGTGACTTTATTTTTTAAAAGTTGAAGGCCGAATTCAGGGAACGCCGTGTGCGAGTTTACTCAAAAGTCTCTATTTCTGTTCCGGAGAGAACATCATATCATTCAGGCTTTCGAAAAAACTGTCAACAGCTTCATGGGAAAGTTCCACTAAGTCGGAAATAGGTGTAACCATGCATTCATGCGCATGATTGTCTGCATTGACATTCTGATTTGCATTGCTGACAGAAGGTCGTACCTGTTCGATGCTGCTTTCATCTTGAACTTCACTACTCTTCAATCGCAGTGGTGAAGATTCCAGGAATGCCGTCATCAGGATTGGCAGCCTTTGAGGGCAGCACAAAGCGTGAACCTTGGTAGGAACCAACAGTGTATCTGCATCCACTGGCGCATCCGATTGTAGCGTCAGACAGGTGTCTAACACGCATTCTTCTCCGCATAGCAGACACCTTAGTACAGGTAAAACACACCTTTGCCACATTGGTCGAAATGATAGAAACCAAGTCATGTTTAGGTCTCTAAGCCGGGAGAGTCCCAGGATTTTTGATATCCGGTCCCGGTATCCAATGGCTAGGATCGTATCTTCCATTGTCGCGAGAGTTTGATCTGTGACATGGGTTGCCATAACGAAAAATAAGGACTAGGAATAGGATTCCAGCAATTAGTCCCAGGATCAGGGGAAGTCCGCCAAAAATCGAATGGACGAAATCTGGAAAAATACCCAGTATGGCTTTGAATGGTGTTAATGCCATCGAAAATACTGTCTTAAATACCTTTGAGACCCCAGTGGTATCAGAAATATTTAAGATTTCGCTCAGGATTTCCGCGAAATGTACGGGGGAATTGGTTGATAATAATGTATGTATCTCTGCAGTCGTCCTTGCGACTTGTAGATCATACGTTTCTTTTGATGACGTGAGCCTTGTAGGCGTCTGAAGAAGCACTGTTTTCATTCTGCTTAAAGTGTCTATTCGAATAGAAGTAATTTTCAAACTGGGCCATGCCCTTGCCTCCCTGTCTGGAAAGGAGCTGGGGAATAAAGAACGTCCACAGCACTTGACCTTCGCCGTTGTTGTTACTAGATAAGGAGTCCCGGGCATAAGACTGCAACATCTGCGGTCTACAATAAGAATGTAACTCCCATTATAGAGTCTTTGAAAGAATGGTTCTATTTCAGTTGCAGGTGCGCCTTGCTGGTGACATGAAAGGTTGTATGAATTCCCTTCACAGGCTCCGTGCAAACTAATACCGTTACACAGAAGTGTGCCGCTTAGTGACATAGCACAATTGTTGCCACTAAGAAACACTTTCTGTCCTTTATTACTGACACATGCATGTGAATAGGGCAGGTTCCAAGTTGTTTTAAGGTACCCCTTTCCCAATTTCTCGTACATGCCAGCCTGTATATATTTTTGGCAGTATTGAAACCTGAAGGTTGAGATTGGAATATTTATTATTCCGTGGATTATCCATTCACTGACAGGTCGTTCTGACATTGTCAACGGTAATCTTTCTAGTTTTTCAATGCTCAAGATTGTATAATCAGCACCCTTCTGTGCCATACCGATTTGTCTATCAGTAAGGTTAAAGATTTGGAATAGTGACGTTGTGTTGATTAAACGCCAAGGCACATAGCCTGAACGCAGATTTTGTAACGTCCAGCCAAGCTGTACAATGGAACGCAATTGTGACTGTCCATGTTGTAATAACAGTAAGTCTTGCGATAGTATATCGATTGCTGAAGACACAATGCTGTCCAATGAAAATATTCTGGAGGACAGAGTCATTAACCCATTGTCCACTACAGAAAGTGATTTTTCCAAATTAATACGGTCAATTTCCCGTATTCTTTCTGCTGTTTCAATTTGAGTAACCTTCCAGGCCTCATTGTATGCTGCATATACAGAGGCTGCTATGAAACGCTTATGACGCTGTTTGCGTGGTCCCAGTATGAAATCACGCAAGTCAGCACCATCAGTAAGTAAAGTTAGGTGTTGCTTAATTTCAGGCAGTGTGGAAGTTTGTAGCCATTGAAGGCATAATTTGCCCACACTGTAGGTTGTTATTATCCCTGGGTGATGTCTTTGGGGATATCTAGGGTCTGGCCTTGTCATTATGAAACCCTGTGTTTTATTCAGGAATCTATCTTGACAGTGATTTGTATCTGTGGGCCAGATCAACCATTGTTTCCAATCAGGATGTGTTCTGTTTTGGTTAAGTATATGGTTTATGTCTATTTCTTCATCTGTTTCAGAGCTATTGCTAAACATTGTTGGCTTTGGAATAGACGGGTTATTTAAATCTTTGATTTTGGCTAAGCCAAGACAGGTGGTTTGTTGAACAGTGCCATTTAAAAATATCATTTGTTCTGGGATCATGCAGGCTCTGAACAAAGCTTCTAAACCCTGTACTTGCCATTCTTTTGTACCCCAAACACTTTTCAAATCAACATTTTTGTCCCAATAATCAAATCCAAAAGTATTCATCTTTTCAAAGAATATGTCTGAATATATCAATTTTGTGTTGGTTATCATGGTTTTCATCCCTGTCTTGTTTGACAATTTATAATAAAATGTTTCAGCATTACTAGTGTTAAAACCTTGAAAGTATGAATATTTGTCATAAACGGTTCTAGAGCTCCCTTTTGGAGGTGTAGCACAATGTTCCCATTGATTATAATTTAAAACATTTCTAGGTTGTGCAGATTTATGCAAGAAATGGTTACCATAATGGTTATAGCAATACATACTATCATAATTTGTAGAACCTTGCAAATAATCATGTTTTGTAAATTTAGCAGACATTACTAAGTCAGACATCATATTGTTTATACTTTCAAAGTCCCAATCATCAGCAAATGAGTTTGGTTTTGCAAAGTCACTCAAGGAGATCTTGATTTGGTGTGGATATTTCAGGATCTCGACCGGACCATAAATTTCATAGTCAGTGTTGTCCCAGGCTACCCCACCAGGTATTGGAATTGCTGTGAAGTTGGCTGAAGAAAGTTCTGAAGAAAGTTCTCTTTTCTCGACGTGTGAAGATGTGTGTGGTTTGAGGACCAAGTTGATGTTCTGACTTGCTGTGTCCATTTTAGCATATTTTCCCTCAATGAAGCGTCCCAAAGTAAATACCATGATGAGCCAAAGTATGAGGATAAATGCACCAAAACCCACCCAAAATTCAATCCATGGGGAAACCAGATATGTTTCTTTCAGTTGTTTCAAAAGTTCCTTAGCTTTGTCTTTAAAGGATTTTGATGATGGCTGTGTCTTTGGTTCACTGAAGCCTTCAGAGGAATCATCGAAGTTGATGAAGTAACCAGATGCAGTTCTGTCAATTGTTCCAATTGGTTCAGGATTTTTGTTTCTTGCATTTTCACTTGGAACTTCATTGTAGATTGGTGTGTCTCTGCTAAATGTTTTTATTTGGGTTTTCAGAGGTCTTAGTTCTATTGCATTGTTGCATAGTCCTTGTTGTTCTTCTGTAGGCGTTTCGAATGTGATGAGCCTCTTTGATAGGACCTCTGTACTGGTAGCAAACCTTGGTGTTCTGCTACTTATTGGGAGTCCACTTGGCCTACTGTTTGTTATTGGCCACATGTTGTGGTTTTACCAGGTCGATGGATACAACTCGGTTCTCCTTTTTTCCAGCAAGTGGCGGTAGTACAACTGATCTTGTCCCGTTGACAGACAAGACAGGAACTGCTTTTCTGTAAGAAGGCCCAAATTCCTTCTTTACCGCGATCTTCTCCCTGACTAGATCCCCGACTTTTGGAATCCAGACAGGTCTTGCTGGGACAGGTGGTGATTCTTCAGTGGTTGTTGGCTGTTGTTTCAACTGTATGTTGCTCAGGTCCTTTCTTGTTTTGTTTAAGTCCTGTAAAATAGCCAAACGGTCTTTGACATCAAAGGTTTTTTCTATTACCACTGAAGTCTGACTATCAAGGTCAGAGATCAACATCCTAGTTCCGAATAATAATTCGTACGGACTGAATCCCTTCAGAGAATTTCTTGGCAAGTTATTTAGACTACGTTGGACACTTATTAGATGTTTGACCCACCCAGCTCCCGAACCTAATATCCTTTCTATTATAGATTGCTTTCTGCCTTGGTTTTTTCTTTACACCATCCCATACCCTCAGGAAGGAAGTGAGAAGATTCCCGCTGGGCTGTGCTCATTTGGCCATGTTTCCCCCCCAGGCTGGTTTGCCTGAGTGAAAACAACGGTCGAACGTAGCATGCTCTTAGCGTATATGCCATTTAGACTCGCAAATCTTGTATAACAGTCCGGACGTCAGCCGAGTGCCGTGGATCTACATTATAAGTGGAAACTAGCCTGTATATGTTAATCGCAAGCCATTCTTTTTGCTGGTAATATTATCTGCCTTGATTCGACGAGGTATTAAACTGCTTCTCTCCCCTCTGCGATCTCTGTTGCAGTTTGGGCAGTTTTTTACAAACATGGTGTAGTGCAGGCTCATGCCTGGCCACCAGTACCGTGATTGTAATTCTTCCAGAGAATCTTTTAATTTAAGGTGTCTGAGACCCTCGCCCATGTGTGCGTCTGCGATTAACAAGTTTCTCCTGTCCATGTTTGGAATCACTCTATCCCCCACTCCAGGGATTCGAGCAAAAGGGACGGAGTTTGCATCGATTATGTATGTATAATTGAGTGGATAGTTGATCGGTAACGCTGAGCAGTCGCCTTTTGATGACGTTTTCACCGCCAGCAATGTTTCACCGTCAATGTATTTTAATGTACGCTTTTTTCGATCTACGGGAGCCGATTTAGTGGCTGCCGTTGCGGCTGTGTCAGCCAATGAATTCCCTACAACGTGAACGCCATCACGTTGATGACTCAGTGAGTGTGTCACGTGAGTCTTTGGTAGTTCTTTTTTCAAAAGAGCTACTTGTTCCCAGAGCAGTCTCTGCTTTATTGGTGCATCTGTGTCATCTTTGTAACCGTTCTGAATCCATGTCTGCAAATCCTTGTTATATGCTTTGACGCAGTAATATGAATCTGACACTATAAGTGTCGGGAATTCGCGATCCGCATTATCTAGCGCCATTTTCAAAGCTATTATTTCAGTTTGTAGTTCTGAATTAGTTTCTACTGAGTGTGATTTTGTTAATAGAGGTTTTAATTTACCTCCGCGCCACACTTCTTTTGTAATCTCACATGTGGGGTTGTATGCTTGTTCTCCCCAAACGGAGGGTTGAGCATGTCCGTCTGTATAGATTACACAGGCGTAATGTCGTAGAGGCAGAATGTCGATTGGCAGAGGATACGTCTTTTCATATTTTAGATTTTTTAATTCTTCTAGTTCTGGATCAAAGTAGTAGTATACTTTGTCCGTTGTGATTGAATTCACCCATTGTATCCATTCTGGATCCAATGTTGTTGATGGTAAATTACACGGTGTTGTTAATGCCTCAAAGGCTGATTCAGCTGTTCTGACTGTGATATGTCTACCGTCAGCTATGTCTTTTTCTCTAGCTATTGCGGTTTGAACTGCTTGAACAATTTTTCCTTTGTTGCTGAATCTCTGTTCAGCTTTTGTGTACAAGTGTGATTTGAATGCAATTGGTACCTTTTCTCCCTCATTAGAGGTCAGGTATGTGAATCCGCATCTCCCTGGGATGACTCGGATCACAAGGTTGCGTGTATTATCACGGGTTTCTAATTTTGTTTTAATTAGCATGTCTGTTTGTAAGGATCTCAAAATTTCTGTGTGTTTTTGAGTCCAACTGGATCTTTTAAAGTCTGGTTTAATTAGATCGTAAAGGGGTTTGACCCTTTCTTCGTAATTTGCAATGTATGTTCTTCCGAAATTTAGGAAGCCTAGAATTGACTGTAGGTTTTTTAGTGTTTTAGGAGCTTGGATTACGGCACATTTCTCTAGGAAATTGTCTGCCAGGCTTTTACCTTCACTTGATAACTCATATCCTAAGAATAGGACCGTCAGATGGGCAATTCTGGACTTTTTGAAGTTGAATTTGTAACCCTCTGCAGCGAACCCAAGTATTATGGTGTTCACCCTTTTCAAGTGAGTCTCCAAGTCATCATCTGTTAAGTAAATGTCATCGACATAAGATAATGCTTCATCATCATATAGTTGTAGTAATTCTGTTACTCTCGCTGAGAATACCCCTGGGCTGTTCTTGTACCCCTGGGCTAACCGACAGAATTGTTTTTGAGTGCCATTTACTGAGAATGCAGTTAAATATCTGCTCTCTGGAGCTATATTTTGACAAAAGAATCCATTGGAGATGTCCAAGGTTGTTTTGTATTTTTTGCGCACTATGTTATTCATTAGTGCAGCACTGTGTGAGTTTTGCACTGCAAAGGTTTTGCAACATGTGTTAAGGTGTCGGTAATCCAAAACTAGACGGTACGAATTGTCTGGTTTGGAGACCGGAAACAAAGGATTGTTCATTTGTGAGGTGCAAGTTTCAATCACCCCCTGGTATTCTAGCTGGTCTAGTATTTCATTTACCTGTTTTTTAGCTTCTTGCTTAATTGGGTACTGCCTTTGTGCAGTTGGTTGTGATTTTAACTGGATTTTGTGGGGAGGAGAATCCTCATCCCATCCTACATGATTTTTATATAAAGCAGGTGCTAAGGCCACTGCCCACTTTCTAGCAAGTGTGTATTTTTTATGAATCGGTATTTGATTCGAGAAGGCAGGCATAATTACCTCTTCGCCATGAGGGCACTCCCTGACAAATTCTGGTGGCCAGTCTTTTTCAGCTAGAAGGATGTCATAGCCCTTGGATAGGTTATCCCAAAATAGTCCCCTTATTTTCCTAGTCTTATCTCCCTCTATACGTAATGTTATCTCGTATATCTTGTGGGGCTTGCTAACTCTGGTATCTGCAGTTTCCACTTGAAGGTATTCATTCGTGTCCACTGTCTCCAGATGATTCATAAGGACTTTGCGAGCTATGCTCACCTCTGCTGCGCTGTCTAGCATTGTCTGAGCCCACTCTCCGTTTTTCAGTTGTGTCCTCAGTATTCTCGGCATTGTTAACTACCTTGATACTGGCTACCTTCTTTTTTGGAAATTGTAATTTCTTTTTCAGTTGAGCAGGTTCCTTGTCTTTGGACTTGGCGTGCTCTTCTGATCGTCCTCTTCTTTCCGATTTCTGCGAGGAATTCTGAAAAGATTGAGAGGGACGTGTATCAATGTCTTGATATCTATCAGGTTTTTTAATATTATCCCTATTTCTAAGGTTATATCTATTCCCAGAGGTGTCACTCTGGGGTGACCTTTGTCTTGGGTTTGGAGATTTCTCTCTTCGCCTAGGCGACCTTCCTCTGGGCTGGAATTTCTTTTCTTTAGGATTGGATTGTTTATTTCCATCCCAGTTCTTTTTTGGTGAATTATTATTAAAAAATATTTTTTCTGGACTTGTAGTCAGTTGCGGTTTTACTGGTATTCCACCTAGACTATCTCTGCCTAGTTCTTCATAGGATTTTTCTATGATTCTGGCAATTTCAGCTGGTTGGTCTGCTATATCTGTCTCTTTTAACCTCTGGCGGATCGCCACGTTTGCTGCTTCACCCTTTATGTTGGCTAGTAATATAGCCGAGACCTGCTTGAAGTCTTTCAGTAATTTCATACCAAGAGTTAAAGCAGGTTCTGGACCGTATTCATCTTGAATTTGTTTAAGCACATCTGGTATTACCGAAATGGATGGAACACCGTGCGTTTTTGTGTAGATGGAAGCAAAGACTGTACCCCAAGTGTCACAGTCCTCAATGTGTGGTGCGATTCCCATTGGGAGACATATAGTCAGAATCCTGTGTTTTTCCAGCGGGGTGGTGTCAGGAAACACCGCCTCTATTTGGGTAATTTTCTGTGCCAACCAGAATGGTATCTGTTCCCGTTTAGCTGGAACTTTACCTAGGCAGGATTGGATGTTCTGTGGTGTAATTTTATTTGTGTTCCCCTGGTGTGGGGTCAGCTGTGGTAGTTTAATCGCTGGCTGAATTGTTGAAGTCCGCATTACATACTGAACTAATTGTCTATGAATTTTTAGTAATTGTTTCAGCTGTGTTAATAATTCAGCTGCAGGCATCCTATCGATGTCTGGATGTGGTGTGTATCCGGCTAGGACCGGCCACGTTGCTCCTGGTCTTCCTAAAGGACCGAGCCTTGTAATGTGATTATTGTGTTTTAGGGCGCCATCAAATAAGAGCAAATGCTCTTGGAATTTGAGTGGTACTTCCACCTCCTCGAAAGGAGTGTACGTTTCAGGAGGTTCCTCTACTTTGTAATAGTGGAAGTACTTTGTTACAGCATTTGCTGCTGGAAAATGTATCCATGTATAGTATACCTCTGTCTGCCGATATTCGTGTGCCTCAATTACGAATATGACTGTGCCACCTCTAGGTGTCAGTCCATTTTCTATAAGTTTTAAGGTTATAGATCTCCTTTTGGCGACCTGGATGAGTATTATATCCGGGTCTGCTGTTTGCATGGTAGCATCAGCATCTGCTATTTCAGTAGCTAATCTAATTGCCTCTCTTTCATCATCACTCTCTGCCATTTTACAGACAGGATGGTATTATGTTTGTTTGCAGATCAGGTTTCTTATGGAGACAGAGATTAGATGCACAATATTCTGGAACTGTTTTATCCTTCAACGTTGATTTGACCAAAAACCATACATAGGAGTTCTCTCCTGCGAGGTTTTGGAGGATATAACCTTTCACCCACTCCAGACGTCTTTGGAGTATTTGGGAAAAGGGGTCTGAGTGAGAAAGCACGACTGAGTTACTCTAAATGTCTTACGTTAGTTTTATCGCCCTTTCCAAACGCGTTGGGCGCCATGTAGTGTAGCTCCTATTTTCCCAATAGGCTCTGCGCATTGGAATAGTACCTACAGCAGTAAAGGCCTAGACCAGACGTTAACTAGGTCTACTACTGTCGATACTAGACTTAATTTTTGGGTTTGCCAGCTAAGCTCAGAGTTCGCTAGAAACTTTCTCGAATGTTCAAGGAAGGATTAACTCCCCTGATTAGACAAGAAGGGATTTAGTTTCTGACAACCATAGAACATGACAACTTTGCTCTCCCCTAATCAAGAGTCAATCTCAAGAGTCGTGTGAGCACAAGGCAATTATTTTTACTCAGTCAGTACGTGCATTCTTAGTCTCATCAGAATGTAGAGAAAAGGAAGAGACGGGCGTGTTCAATAAAAAGGTGTTATTTATTGATCAGTCTCTTTTCTCGTACAAGAGAAATGGATCGATATTATTGCAATACTTATAGTTAAGTAAAGTGCATACATTAAAAGCAATAGTATAAAATAATACTGTAAAAACATTGATATGGTTTCTGAGCCATATGATGTTTTAAAATGATTAAAATATATTTACATACACATATACATTTGACTAAACGTACTCAACTGGTGTTTCTAAATACGCCTACCCCGTGTACCTGACCTAAGTCTAATGCGTGGGCGGGAATAGAAAGTTACAGTTTAAGTTAAGTTTGTTTTTGCCAAGTGAATAACTAAAGAATTCTCTGTGAGGGGTTATTCAGTTCTGTACCTGGAATTTAGGATGGATGAGGAATGGTATCTCTTTCTCTGCTCTCGATATTCCAGGCTGCCTGCGAGGGCTACCCGGAAGCGCCGGTGCTGGGTCTCTCGGCTTGAGATAGCAGCGCGTCTCTCAGCGCGTCAGGAAGGCGGGGCTGCTGCCAGCGGGGTCTGCTTCTGCTCTCGGCTTCGGCAAGTATGGCTGCTCCGTCTTGTCACCACGCGTGTGTTTGCATAGGGCAAGGTCGGCAATATTTATACCTTAAAGGTGCCGGGATTGACGTAAGGATGGACATAGGTACGTCAATAAAGATGTCATACGACTTGCTCGTTAGCACATTCTTTACTAAAGTTCTCTGTGAAATCAAAACAATGGCCGCACGGATTATCCAGGTTGTCATAGGTTTGATTTGTTATGAGAACGTCGTATGCCTTATCAGGGGCTGGAGGAATGTCGCTTGTCTAATTAGATCTCAAGCGTTATGACCTAATCAGATAACACGTTCCTGTGCCGGAGTGTGACTGCGTCAGATAACGGTATCTGCATCATGGGGGATTTCTTGCCTCATGGGCTGACTGTTAGTTAACTAGATAGTTAGTTTAACCAGAATAGGGTCAGGAATAGGGGGACTGATTCAGAACCTATAGAAATACACGACAAAACAAGCCCCTTCCTAATACCGAACCACAAAAACAAAATGCGATTCAGTAACAAGTTACCGAGTTGCATTTTGCCTTTTGAACATGACAAAATGCATATTACCGGTCGCAAACGTACCGATGGGCATTTGCGACCGGTAAAATGCTTTGCACATCTGGCCCTTTGTTTCCTGAGCTTTAAAACCTGTGCATTTATTGACCACTAAATTCCTGCACGTCTACGAAAGAACTGAAGGCCATGCCTTCAGTTTTTACTGTCCTATACAGTAATTAAGCAATTCCTGAAGTGCTGGACAAAGGCTAACTTCTTCTATAGCTCGTATTTTGCAGCTTACGAGCTGGTTATCTTATGACTAATGCATTCCTACTGTAAAAGGTAAACAGATGAGAAAAGCTTTTCCTGGGACAGACGATTATTTGTGCTGTTTTTTGTAAAGCGCTGCTAATCATGATCTGTGACCTCAAAGTGCCTTGAGGGGCTTGACGTGAAAGGAGGGGGAAAGGAGCTGCAATATATTATATTTGCCAGAACCTGGTGATGGGGAACCGGCCGCTCACCCGGCAGAGATGCACAGTGCCTGGTGACAGCCAGGGATGTATGACATTACAACGCATGCTTTTACCACACATGCCTTTACAACGCGTTTTTTACAACGCAAACCTTTACAACGCATAGTGCTTTGGGGTGCTGGATAGTGAATAGTTTAATTTACTATTCCAACTCCAGTCCCCGTGGACACTAGGGAAGGTGTTGGATAGTAAATTAAACGTATTCCCTATCCTAGAGCGCCCCCCAGCGCAATGCGTTGTAATGGTTTGCGTTGTAAAAGTTGCGTCTTAAAGGCATTGCGTGATAACATTTGCGTTGTAAAGGATGTTTCCCGACAGCCAGCTGTCCAATGTGTGGGAGCACTAGGACCAAGCCTTGGAAGGAGAAATTCCTTTAGTGATATCACCCGATAATCCCTGCAAGGATGCATTAAACTTCCATGCAGTTCTGGATAATATTACTGGCCCAATAACATTTGAAAAGCAACACGTATACATTATTCTGAAAGAGCACAGTCCATCTGTGACCAAATCAGTGTCACAAAAAGTTCCAAGTCGCGAGCGTGGCCCACTTATCTCTACAGTGACTGGGCCCGGACTTTGTCCCAAGTTGACCCCGCCAGCCCTGAGGCAGGCACACAGACGCAGTGAGGTGAACAGGCGCCTTCGCACGACATTGGTTGAAATGCCGGACCTCTGAGGCTCTAATGCAAACCGTCTGTGCGAAGATTAAAGCGCCAACAAAGTCTAATCTTTAATGTCCTCGTGCCCCAGGGGTAGGACAGCGCTGACAACAAAATGCAAGAGTCTACGAGACAAGTTAGTGCCGCAGCAGACAGATGAGGTAAATGCTTGCAGGTGTGCGCGCTGATATATCATTTAAAAGTCTTGTTTCCAGCAGTCCGACTGAGTCAAAGAACGCCCCCCTCATGAGGCTGCTGATGGCACATTCCTCCCAGTGACATGGAACTTACAATTACATCCTGCAGTGAAAGCTTTCTGTAGAAAAGGCCGCACGAGAGTGGAAGTCAATGCCACTTGGAACTGGCAAATTACAGGTCCTCACCTCAAGAGAGTTTTAACTAGTCAGACATAAAATGTCACTGCACCCAATGCTTCATGCCCAAAACCAACCACCGAGCCTTCACACAGGGACTGTCGGTTTCTACACTCTTTGTAAAACTTGTTGCAACGAGTTGCTCAAGGCAACACCATGCACACAATGTCAAATGATATTTGATAAAGCCAGTAGGTCTGCTTTTAAATAAATGAAAGTGCTTCTTCATTGGTTGGAAAGGTTGTGTATGTGGCCACAGACCGAAACATGTCGATACAATAGGCAGAAAGTAGAGATGAAGGGGCCCTAATTACCCCCAAAGTCATCTCCATATTTACATTCATTTTTAATCCTATCCAGGAAGCCCAAGATTAAAGACTGTTAAGGGCAGTCCTGACATAGTTTTATGTCTCTACTTTGATTGTTTATGTGTAGTTTACGGCGTGGATCCCAACATATATGTTTGTCTTGTACTCCCCCTCCCTTTGCTCCATCCCAGGTGTTGGTCTGCACAGGGATGTTGTAGCTTGCCACTATTAGAGGGTGAGGGCATTTTTTATAAAAGCTTGCGTTTTCCCAAAGTGGTTTGTCTGAACACCCACCGTTTCCTTCTTTTGTGGGTACCAGGCCCGAACTGGCTATAGCGGGCACTGGACATTTCCCCGGTAGGCCGCTAGGGTGGGGGCCGGTTTTGGGCCCCTGGGGGGCCGTTTTTGTTACGGGGTCGGCAATATCGGCCCCCGGTAACAAAATTGGCCAAAACCGGCCCTCGCAAACTGCTTGGCTGCACTCCCCCTCACCCCTGGGTGGGGGGCAGCTGAGCAGTTTGCCAGTGCCGGTTTATGTACCCAGTCCGGCCCTGGTGGGTACTAGCGTTCTATTATAGGGAGAATAGAAAAGGAGCTACTCCTAGAGTGGTGGGTGATCTGTCTCCATTTGAGAAAATGGGGGGAAGAAAGGCTGTTTGTGACTTAAATCAGTCATGAATGTTAGAGATGAGAAACAAAGTTGACCAATCCAAAGTGTTTAGGAGTCCTAATGATAAGTGTCGGTGGCCATCTAATGAAAGGCAAATGTCATCTCAGAAATGTGAAGATACCTTGTCTCAATTTCATATTGGTGATTGGGTACGAGTAAAGAAGGGAAGATTAATAAAGGCTTGAGAATCTAAGTTTTCTATGCCTATGAAAATAGTCAGAGTTGGACATTAAGTTGTAGAACTAACTGATGAAAATGTGTGGAGCATGAGCAAGGTTGTTAAAGTGCCGAAATGTTTGTGGTCTAATTTAGATACATCGTTTGGTCCATATAATTCCTCACTTAGACAACAAAACTATAATGAGACAAGAGATTCAGCAACTTCAAGATTGAAATTCAAACCAGCTTGATGTAAAGATTATGTCATGCCATAATACTTTTAACTATAATTTATATTCTTGTTTGGCGTTGAACACATGTTCACAAGAGTAACATTTGAATATGTTTTACAATTATTCTGATATTTGTAAAAAAAAAAGGTATTCGTTGTTTTTGTTTTAGTCATCAATTTTGGTTATGGTTTTAATCACATAATATGATATATATTTCTTTTGATAACAATGTACTTGTAAAATTTGTGTTGACAAAGGGGGATGTGTGGCATCCTGGCCAATGGTGACTTGTGGAATCATGGGCCAGGGTTCTACATATCTCACATTCTATTATGGTCAGTTTGCCCAGGCTCTTTTACTAAATGGTTTGTTGTATTTATTCTCAATAAATACATATTCAATATTCCTCGTTTGACCTTCTTTTACATTACAATACACCTCTCTCCCCTTTTGATGTTTTTTGGCCACAGGCTTGTCATTAACATTTGGGAGGTTGGGGCGAAAGTCTTTTGCAGGGCCTCTCTTTAGTTTCTTGATCCAAGGAGCAGCTTCTAATTAAGTAGGTATATATGTTGAAGAAAGACAAAATACAGAATGAGGCGCACGGTCAAGGCTGATTTGCATATGGCCAGGTCTAAACTGGGGTGGCATGGTGAGCAAAAGAATGATGGATTTAACCCAGATCTCTTGACTGGGGTGAACGTTTTGATTTGTTCTGCATTCCGTCCACCAATTGTTTGTCTTTTGCTTTATGAAAGAACAGGTCAGGCTTGGTTTTTAGGTCACGCCTACCAGATTTTTGGCGAAAAGCTAGCTTTATTGTCACTTCTATTTGTTTGCTTTTTGTCAGCTTGAGTGGGATTTACTTCCTCGTCTTGTGTTTGTCCCTCTGTTACAGCATGGACGCATTACTGGTGTCCTTTCACCGCTCACTTCTGAAGCACTACTTTTCTCTTTCTGTTTAAGCGCTCCACAAGATGGAGTGTGTTTTCCAGCTGTCTCCCTTTTTTGTTGTGTGTGCACGCGCTTGAGTATGCTTAGGCGCCCCTGTGCCTCTTGGTCTGGGTGTATTTGTGCCTGTATGTATGTTGATATGTAACTGTTTAAATACATCAGCTGTTGACCCACCACAATCAATGATGCTTAACCTGCCTCCTTCCGACCCCATTTCTTGAGCCTTTCTGATTGGTGCTCTGCCAAACATAGGGAGAATAGGGCCATGCAGTGTTCAGGTGTCTCTAGCTTTGTATAACAAATAATGCCATTTTCAGAGTGCCATGGTTTGGAGTATAAATAATTTGTAACACACCTGGCGAGCAGCCCCATACCATGTGCAACACATCACTCCTGGAATTTTTAGCAAACACATTTTTCATTATGAAACTTGTAATTTTTGCTTTGAAGATGTGTCTTTAGAGTTCTGTGACGCAAAGTGCTGTGGACTAAAGGATTGGCTGAAAGTGTCACACATGACATGGATTTATTTGGCAGTTGTGCATGGCTATCCTTATTGGATACTTTTCTCTATTATATTTGAACTACTGTCTTTCATCTTAATTATCTTCAATCAAATATTGCATATTTGCATTTGCCTTCTGTTGTTTCATGCTAGGCAATATGGCGCTTGAGTCTTACATTCATAAGGTGAACACCCAATTTAGAGAACCAAGTATCAGAATAGAAAATAAAACTAAGGTAACTGCCTGAGTCGCCCAAACCTATACTAAGATTTTGGGGTTTAAAAGCTTTACAAAACATGCTGACAAGACACAAATTACATGGCTGCTAAAACATCTGTGCATTGTGTCTTTGTAGTCCGTTTTCTGTGCCCACAGGTGCTGTCATTGTACTTCTTTTGTGTCCATGGTGCCTGCTAATTTATAGTCCTGTGACTAACCATTCATAGCTTCCGGGTTTGACGATATGGTCACTCTGTGCCAGGGTTGGACTGGCCATAGTTGGCACTGGGCATTTCCCCAGTGGGCTGCCAGGGCGGGGGCTGGTTTTGGATCCCTGGTGGCCGTTTTTGTTACTGAGGGCTGGTTTTGCAGCATAGTTGCAATATAGGCCCTTTGTAACAAAAGCAGCTGCAGTGTTTTCCACACCCCACCCCAAATCCCTCATACCCCTAGCGGCCGGCCCACCTCATTTGCCAGGGCCGGTTTGCGTTCCCAGTCCAGCCCTGCTCTGTGCCCCCGTCTCCTGAAGGTTATGGTCACTCTGTGCCCCCGTCTCCTGAAATTAGAAAAAACAAACAATATCCCAACAGGTATAATTCATTAGACAATTAGAACAGATATGCAAAAACATTATCAACAAAGGAATGAAGAGACTCAATACATCTATTTGTATGTGCCATTGGCATCATATTTATGCAAGTAAAATTGGGAAAGAAGATAAACAGTAATATCAACACTGTAGGTAAACAATACTTCAACCCTAGTTGTACTTGGTGCAATTAAGGTGCATGTGGTGTGCACAGTAGCGACGCAAGTGACAAGGTGGGCAGCGTGAACGGCGCATAAGTGATAGGTGTTTAATATATATAGTGATAAGGTAATACAAGGTGGCTTTGTAATGATTTAATACACAAAATTTGGATGTAAATGAACTGATTCATGGAAATGGCCACATTGTGGATAGCGCCTTTGAATAGGCTGAGTAGTCGACGGCGTTTCGATCCTCCTTATTTGGGATCTTCCTTAGGACAGGGTTGTATGTGGGACAGTGCTGGAGAGCGATAGGTCCATGATCCATTCACGCTGACCACCTTGTCACTTGCGTCGCCACTGTGCACACCACATGCACCGTTATTGCACCAAGTACAACTAGGGTTGAAGTATTGTTTACCTACAGTGTTGATATTACTGTTTATTTTCTTTCCCAATTTTACTTGCATAAATATGATGCCAATGGCACATACAAATAGATGTATTGAGTCTCTTCATTCCTTTGTTGATAATGTTTTTGCATATCTGTTCTAATTGTCTAATGAATTATACCTGTTGGGATATTGTTTGTTTTTTCTAATTTCCTACCCCAATCCCAACTCGGTTGAAGGGTTTATACTCCTGTAGTTTTTCACAAAACCCGTCTCCTGAAGGTAGATGAAGTCTAAGAGACTGAACTATAAACTTTGCTGGAAAGGTGTCGTAGCTGGCCCAGGCCCACCACTCCACAAGCCTCATGCTTCGATACCCACTGGAAGTTGCACGAGCAGGCATTCAAGCAGGAATGTCGCAAGCTCTGGCGCAGCACCTATGGGGCACCAGATGTTTCTGAGGTGACCTATTACCAGAGGTACCAGAGCTTGATGCATTCCTGTTCCAGGGTCGACTCAAGCCTGAGGAAACAGAGGGTGCTCCTCCCTATGCAGACTCCTACAACTACTGTTCTAATGAAAAAGCTATATGTTGGTGAAGATGAAAAATTCCATACATGGCAAACAACAGTTAACATCAACCAATGGGTGATCAATACCTGCTGATCAATATTGTATTGTAATGTAATTATTTTTGTATAACGCGCCTACTATCCCTGACCAGATGTCGAAACGCTTTTCGGCGAGTAGCACTTTACTCCGCAATCCAAAAAGGATTAGTGGTGGATTAGTATAGTGCAATTTTAGTTAATTTGAGCAGTGGACATGTGAGTCTGGTAGTTGGATTGAAAAGGATAATGGGGGGATGTGAATGATGCTTGGAACAACCAGTGGCTACGTAGTGCTTAACTTCTGCCCGTTTCTATTTGTTTTTACAGTGCAGGCTGTGGGTGGGGGCAAGAGGGGAGGGGGTGCTTCTAGGCAGACCTAAGCACTAGACATCCAGACGCTGCAGTGTGGTGCTCTGGCAATAAGCAGCATGGGCATTCGTTACGTGTGAAGAATACCTATAAACTGTGTGTGTCATACTGCACTGTGCCCTCTTTTGGCATTTGTAAATGAAAATGAAAGTCTGGTTCAGGCTGCTCAATATACGTTTATAACAAACCTGCCATTGCTACTAGCCAGGTAACAGCAGAAGGAACAACTGTGGAATCACATCATTCTGGGCCACGCTCACAAGCTGCAAATCTCCTCAAATAAGTCAGTGTCACAAAGCAAACATGAGGCTCATATCATTTTAAGGCGTCGTCCCAGAAATTGAAATCACTGTTAGCCCTTTCTCTCCCTAATTTACTTTTAAGCTCTTCTGTATAGTAAGTGCCTCTTTATTCCTGTGCTCGGTCACAAAAGGACACTTAAGGGCTGAGCCTATATTGATTTCCAGAAACTCTCTTTCCTCTCCTGTGATTACATCTCCTTTTAAGCCATTCACTACTAGATTATTTTGGTCTCACTAGAACAGGGCGTTTTTCTAGTTGTTTTGCCTCAAGGTCGTCTGGCTACAAATCTTTCAAATTGTCCTTGTCGGGTAATGGAAGTGTATTCTGGTGATGGATAATTCTGTAGAGGTGGTGTGTGTCTCAACTGGGACTGCCGAATAGCTCAAAGGGCTTCTTCTATATGGTTGCAAACCAGTGCATCTTTTAGGCTGAAATCTTCTTAATTAATATGCACCCATACCCAGCTCCTTCGAGGCAATTACATTTATATATCAATAGGAAATAGGAAAGTACGAAAAGGAAACAACTCACCTCATCATAACCACCCCTCACTGTCAGTGGTGCAAGTGACAATGTCCACCATTTGCATTTATTCTATCTCATATGGTCGGATGAACATTAATAAATAAGCCTTTTAAGACATCTGTGGCCTGGAAGGTTAAGAAGGAAATTGAGAAAGCATCAGATTTCTCTAATTTACTTAATGCTAAGTTAGTTTCTCAAAATAGCAGGATATGACCCCAGAAGCCACAATTGCAGATGGGAAATGACGGCTCCACCTGAAGTGTGTTCCCAAAAGAAATCGCTGATAAGGAGGAAAAAGCTCTTGGCATAAACAATATATATATATATAAATGTGTAAATGTGTTTATTATAATTTATAGTATAGTATGATGGAGACAAGGAGTGGCTGTAAGGCTGGATTCCACAGACCAGAGAAGACCAGAACTAGCAGACAAAAGCATACAGGACATACCACGCCCAACCCATATTCAAGATAATTCAAAGGACAGAAGACAGGAGGAAGAGGTGACGAGGGTAGGGGAAGAGGAACAGGTAAGTACAAGAACGAGCAAAGAACCTGCCGGAAAGAGAACACCTGCACATGATTGCAATGCATCCCCTCGAGCTAAATATGTCCTTTTATAGAAGTGGATGCAGGTAAGGGGGTCATTACCTGGAACTGCAGCGGTCACGCCAGTAAGGTGAGCAGAATGTACATATGTAATGGATTCAACACACCTTCTCAATATGGTCGCCAAATACCTCTGCCCTCCAAGGTGGCCTTGGAGCCGCCACAAGCAGATGCACTCTCAGTTTAAAAAACACAAAATGTAGAAAGTGCCAAATCTGAAGGAATCTGTGTTGGGCCACATTTATTTGGAATGTCCTATCAGTGTAACCTTTGTATGGACAAGCTTAGGGATTTCTGCTAAGATCTGAACATTTTTCTGTGCATATTGTTTATTTATTTAGAAGTTTTTGCTAAGCACCAAACACCTTGCAACTGCTACAGAACAATAAAAGGAAAATAAGGTACCCAAAGGTAGGGAAGGGAGAAGAGATAGCGTCCAAACAGAAGCGGGTTAATGCACCCATTCTGATATTGCTGAGTAGGTACCGTGCAGGTTAGATGAGTAAATGTTGCTTGCCAAACTGAAGAGTGGAGCCAGGTTTTTAAAATAGCTGAACCTTCGATCCAAGAGGTGCTAACAACTTAAAACATTTAGTCACAAATTACACTTGGATCCAATGGAAAGTTGAGAGTCCAGCTTTGCAAGGTTA
Source organism: Lissotriton helveticus (assembly GCF_964261635.1). Taxonomy (NCBI): domain Eukaryota; kingdom Metazoa; phylum Chordata; class Amphibia; order Caudata; family Salamandridae; genus Lissotriton; species Lissotriton helveticus. The sequence continues at coordinate 1,877,495,470 of NC_136067.1, forward strand.
TGTTTCCAGAAGTTGATACAGAATTGCATGATTTTGAAGTTCTACTCCATCTATTGGTCTTTTTTGGGATCCCCGTGGACCTCATTCCAATAGCCAAGCCGCCCCACAACTACAGCACTTCACTTGATAGCAGGTTTGCTTTAGCTGAAGAATATTCTTGAGAATGCACAGTTGTAGGTTTACCTCACTGACTAAAAGTAAACTTGGAAAAGAAAGAAGAGATCAAAGATGATTCTCAGATTGGGGGACAATTCTGGAATTCTCAAGGTCCTAAGCCCTTCGAAAGGAAGGTTGATGTCGTTTTGTTCTCCTAGTATCAGAGCCTTGTTTTAGCTACGTTTAAATAGTTGTCTTTAATCTAGAGAACTGGAATAGACGTTATGTGTGACCAGTTACCTGCGATTTGTAATTAAATGTTGCTGATTTGGAATCCTGGTACATAAGGGCTCTCCACTGGTGATCAAGAAGACGTGGACTGATGATCAGGGAAGGTTTGCCGCTTTGACCTGTCAATGGGAGGGAAGGGTATATAACATGATCTCGGTGTATGTTCCCCCGACGCTTCACCAGCAGGCATTTCAGGACCTCGGAAAACTCCTACTGGAACTTCCTGAGGGAGAACTGATCATAGGCGGAGACTTTAATACAGTCCTAGATGCGACTGAAGACCGCAACCCGCCCAGAGATGTGACCCGATCTAATCGGGCATTGAGGGAATTTGTAGACGCAATGGGACGGACTGACATCTGGAGAATCAAACACCCTACAGAGCGTCAGTACACCTTTCACTCAGGGGCACACGGAAGTCTCTCCCGAATAGATTATATACTGACATTAGCTATGACCCCCGAAAGGGTGAGGGAGGTGGAGCACTTACCAAGAGGTATCTCAGACCACTCGCCTATACAACTCCTATATACGGCACAAATCCCCGGAAGGAAGAGGATATACCCGCTCTACCCGGGGTTCCTAAAAAACGCTAAGATTGCCAGGGACCTCGTGAAATCAACTGCACAGTATTTTACAGAAAATGTACAATCAGTTGAGTCACCAAGCATATTAAGGGAGGCATATAAATCTGTTATTAGGGGACAGGCCATCTCGACTATTACCCGACACAAACGTAAGCAGAGGGAGACCCTGGATACGTTGGAAGAAGCTGTACAGAGGGCGGAGGGGGCGCATGCCATGGATCCCACTGATATCACGGCCCAATCCCTGACACTAGCGGCCCAAGAATTTAGAGCCTATGCGTGGGAAACCGCAAAGACCAAACATACTGATACCCTTCATAGGATCTATGAACTAGGGGACAAGACTGGGAAAATGCTTGCATGGCTGGAAAAGTGGGAAAAGGCAAATAGATGGATTGCCCAGCTTAGTTTGGGAGATGGTGCTATCACGACTGATCCCGAACGCATAGTGGAAGAGATGGCAACACATTACGAAACAGTTTATACGCCACGAGCAGTAGCCACAGTGGAGGACAACATACAATTCTTGCGCGATATTACAATGCCTACACTTCCACTAGAGGCCATGCGCGATCTGGAAGCAGACCTCACAGTCGAGGAGTTGCGGGTGGCACTAGCAGCGCTTCACACGGGGAAAGTGATGGGACCGAAGGGGCTACCAGTGGAACTGTACAAAAAGGTGACAGGAAACATTACACCCCACTTACTCAACATGTACAATGAATGCCTAGAGCGGGCAGGGGATTTTACCCAGAGACCAGTGACTAGCCACGATCGTGGCCATACACAAACCGGGCAAGCCAGCACTGAAGGCCTTTTCCTACCGCCCAATATCTCTAATAAACGTTGAAGCCAAAATACTGGCTAAAGCATTGGCACTTCGATTGCAACCACATCTTAAGGAGCTGGTTCACCCAGACCAGTCTGGCTTCATGCCGGGACGCAACACCTCCCTTAATTTAAGGCGTCTACACGGCGTACTGGCCCAAACACCAATGGTCCAGGAAGACGGGCCATCCTCTCCTTAGACGCCACGATGGCTTTCGACCTAGTAGAATGGCCGGTCCTATTTGTGGTGCTTCAAAAGCTGGGGTTCGGCCCAAAGTTCCGTGCATGGATCAAATTATTGTACACAGCACCCCTCGCCCACGTTGTAGCGAATGGACGTATATCGAGGGAATTCGCACTGGGAAGGGGAACTAGGCAGGGTTGCCCGCTGTCGCCGCTTCTCTTCGCCCTAGTGCTAGAACCGCTTGCTGCATGGATCAGGTAGGATTTGTCAATCCATGGGATGAGATGGGAAACAGATTGGGAAGACCGAATCTTGCTTTACGCGGATGATGTACTAATATATTTAACATCCCCAACGAGGTCTCTGGTATTCCTGCTGGACATTTTTACAGCATATGGCACGGTGTCTGGGTACACCATTAATTGGACAAAATCACTACTATATGTGTTACACGGCCCAGTTGCAGGTTACAACCAGAGGATTTAAATACTTAGGAATATATGTCACCCCGACAGAGTCTATTTTTATAGAAGAAAATTTAATGAGGCCCCTGGGGAGACTCCGAGCAGATATCAAACACTGGAGATCCCTCCCGTTGACATTATTGGGAAGGGCTGCACTATTCAAAATGCTGGCGTTACCTAGATTCCTCTACGCCCTCCAAAATACCCCATTCCCTGTTCCCCTCTCGTACTTCAAAGCAATCGAGGCAGAAGTGTCCACACTGTTATGGGACGGGAAGCCACCCCGTATAGCGCAACACAAATTGGTGTGGAGCTGGTACGATGGGGGTATTGCTTTACCAAATGTTAAACTGTACTACTGGGCGTCACAACTAATGGTGATAAATCAGTGGCTGCATGACCCGCAGGAAGAACCGGCATTCAGATTAGACAGGAGCCTCCTACCTACAGACCAGTTGATGAGGGCACTGTACACCAACAAGAGACGGACTGCACTCACGGGACCAACTGCACACACAATCAAAATATGGCACACAGCACAAAGGGCGCTGGGCTGGGAGGGAGTACTGACACTGGCTACCCCCCTCTGGGAGACTCGGCGTTTAGGCACTCTGGCGAACACAAAGGGATGTCGACAGTGGGACCTCATTGGCATTACCAAGGTGGGTGATCTAAGGGTGAAAGGAGAGATCATGCCTTTTGCGGACTTACGAGCAAAGTATGGGATGGAAGAAACAGAACTCTATCGATACATCCAAATTAGGCACGCACTGCAGGGTGCGATCCCCCAGGGAACCCAATTGGTAGGATCTTCACCCCTGGAAGACAGACTCCTCACAGAATACATGGACAAGAAGGCCACCTCATAAAACCTATCGGAAGCTGGTTAATAATCAACCAGACCCCATGGTAACATTAAAGGGAAAATGGCAGGCTGAACTGGGAGACATAGAAGATTCGGACTGGATGGACGCGTTAGCGTCGGCCCGGGAGGCGGCTATCCAGTCTCGACTAAAACTTATACAACTCAAAGTACTACACCGAGTATATTACCCACGCACCACGTTACATAAACTTGGGCACACACCTGATCCACTCTGCCTCAGAGGTTGTGGTCATGTAGGAACCATTTATCATATAATATGGGAATGTCCCAATGTACAACTCTACTGGGCTGGATTACTGGCTGTGATCTAGGAGGTGGGGGTGGGGGCTGAGGTTCCCTGTGATCCCAGATGCTGTCTCCTAAATATCTGGCAGCCTACTGACTTAAACTTGGCATTACAGAACTGGGCCAAGTTGGGGACGACGATTGCGAAGCGGAACATAGCTAAAAACTGGGACTCCGGGGTTTCACTGACATGTCCACAATGGGAAAGGGATATGGACGTCACCATGGTGGCTGAAAGGGCAGTCTACACACACAAGGGCTGTCCCAAAAAATAGTCCAGAATATGTGGAAAGTGGACCGAATCCCGGGGGAACATATGCGACCCTCCACCAACGACCCCCACCCCTGAAGATAGCCCATGAATGAAGAGGGGACCACATAGGCCGGGTGAAAGATACGATTAAATATTATTAACACTGTTCGCCTGCTGGGGAATGGTATCATCTGTTGCATTGTGATATAATGTCGTCGTGCTGGGACTGCTTTGTCGCGTACGTTGTACACTGTTTATTTATTTATTTTGAAGGTCTTATATAGCGCGAACAAGATCCTTGCGGATATCAGAGCGCTTTACAATCAGTTAAACTAGGTATACAAATGAGTAAATGTAGGCACATCAAGAATACAAAGCACATAGTACAAAAGTAAGGCATAAGGGTACAACATGAGAACGTAGAATTAGGTAGTGGTCAGTGTGCGTATCTAAAAAGACTGGAGGCCCTTTGTCCAAGAGGGTGTCAAGGAAAGGGGGTGCTTGGTCAGAGAGATACCTTGGACTATGGGTAGGTGAGTTTTGCCATGAGGAACTCTTTAACTTCCTTTTTGAATGAAACAGTAGAGGCGTTTAGTCTGGTTTCTGGGGGCAGTGAGTTCCAAATCCTGGGAGCCATCCCAGAGAAGGTTCGTTTATATGTTTTCTTCCTGTTGAATCTTTGGGGTTTCAATAGCAGGTTTTCAGCATTTCTTGAAGCCCTTGATCCACCCGAGATCGTCAACTTCTGTGCGCAGTAGCTGGGTGCTTTGTGGTGTAGGGCCTTATGAGTCATGCATGCAATCTTAAGGTGAATTCTGTCTTCAAACGGAAGCCAGTTCAAGGCTTTTAAGTCTGGGGAAATATGAGAGCTTTTCTTTGAGCCAGTGATGAGTCTTGCTGCTGCATTTATAGTGGCTCTTAGGGGTGCTGTTGATGCTTTAGGGAGGCCACATAGGGAAACACTTCCGTACTCCATCCTCGGTATAACAAGCGCTTGAACTGCCAGCTTAAAATCGTTAGCTGGCAAAAATGGTTTCAGCTTCCTCAACGTGTTGATCTGGAAGTTTGCTCCTTTTATTGCATTACTAATGTGTTTTTGCATGGTATGGTTGCTGTCAAGAGTTATTCCCAGGGATTTAGCTGAGTCTACAATGTTAGGTTTGACGTTGAATGCAGTGATATATTTGACCAGGTCTTGCATCATGGGGACTTTGGCAGGTGGTGCAATAAGGAGGAATTCAGTTTTTTGAGCGTTCAATTTGAGATGGTTTTCTGCCAACCAAATCTGAGTGTTCCTGAGCGTTGTGTTGAGCATTGTAATGTCTTCCAAAGAGTGGATCTTGAGATAGAAATGTGTGTTGTCCGCATACATGTGAAATTGGACGTTAGATGCATGAAGCAATTCCGTGAGGGGTTCCAGGAAGAGATTGAACAATGTCGGAGATAATGATAATCATATTATAATGTAATTGTGGATAGAGATACTCCCTGTTTGGTGATGTTATTGACAAAATGACTCTGTATGGACTTGTGCTGATAAATAATAAAGAATTCATTAAAAAAAATGTTGCTGATATACTTTTTTTATTGCTTTCTGTATATAGATTGTAAACACTGTGTATATCTGAATTCATTTTGTTGTTGTGCATGTTTTAGATATAAATATTCCCCAGGGACTGACAATGTCCTGGAAATTACCTTATTGTTACAGCTCAAGTAACACTTAAACTGCATTTATTCACTTCAAATATAGCACCCGTTCTGTACACAATGCCCACATCCACCTGTGTAGGGCTACTCACCAAAGACTGTATTGATTACCAGCTGACCCCATTTATGTCCTTTTTAAAAAAGGGTCACACCTGAACTATAACCAATCAGGTTCTAGAACACTTCTAACAGAGGCTGAGTCCCTCAGATTTTCTAGCACAAGTTAGAATGAATAATCCTGATCTACGAGGGGAGCCTCTAAGAGGCGGAGGGTTGTTTCGCATGTGAATCTATGAAAGATACCAATACTAGAGAACTGAAGTCACAGGTAAGCAACACATTTTCTTCTCCTGTATAGGTTCTTTCATAGATTTACATGCTTGAATCCGAATAGCAAGTAGTTTTGTAGTTAAATATATATATATATATATATATATATATATATATATATATATATATTCACTGAAAAAACCATAGGTTATAGACCATATATAGTTAGGAATTAGCATTTACAAAACCTTGAAAATTCACTGAAAAAACCATAGGTTATAGACCATATATAGTTAGGAATTAGCATTTACAAAACCTTATTTTACTCACACAAAACCATTGAAATTCCATATATAGTTAGTTGCACTAACTATATATCGCGCACCCGCAATCCACTGCTGATGATGTCACATATTACATCATTCATGACATGGTCAGTGACATCACTGATGACATCACTGATGACATCTCAAATGACATCACTGATGACATCTCAAATGACATCACTGATGACATCATGACACACCAATACCAGTTACTACATACGCACTCACTGATTCCTACGTCTACACACACATTCACTCATTCACCCATACAATCACTCATACATACAGTCACTCATTATTACAACACTATCATATGCACTCATACACCTATGCAGACACTCACACACTGCCACTCATCCATGGAGTTACTCACACACCTAGTCAGTCCTGTAAAGAATCAATCACACTTCCATTTCCTCATCTATACAGTTAAACGCAGAACACCATACTTCAGTGACATCACTGATGACATCACTGATGACATCTCAAATGACATCACTGATGACATCTCAAATGACATCACTGATGACATCATGACACACCAATACCAGTTACTACATACGCACTCACTGATTCCTACGTCTACACACACATTCACTCATTCACCCATACAATCACTCATACATACAGTCACTCATTATTACAACACTATCATATGCACTCATACACCTAGTCAGTCCTGTGAAGAATCAATCACACTTCGATTTCCTCATCTATACAGTTAAACACAGAACACCATACTTTTTCACACATATACTAACACATACTTACTCTCTTATACAATCACTGATACAAGTACACATTGATATGCACAGAGTCACACACCTCCCAGCCAGCCACACACACACTCAGTCTTCCATACATCCACTCATTCTTCAATATGTAAAACATATTTAAACTTTACAAAAACACACAGACACTAGATGATGTCATCAGTGATGTCATTTGAGATGTCATCAGTGATGTCATCAGTGATGTCACTGACCATGTCATGAATGATGTAATATGTGACATCATCAGCAGTGGATTGCGGGTGCGCGATATATAGTTAGTGCAACTAACTATATATGGAATTTCAATGGTTTTGTGTGAGTAAAATAAGGTTTTGTAAATGCTAATTCCTAACTATATATGGTCTATAACCTATGGTTTTTTCAGTGAATTTTCAAGGTTTTGTAAATGCTAATTCCTAACTATATATGGTCTATAACCTATGTTTTTTTCAGTGAATTTCATTGGTTTTTTAACAGCTAATATCTGTAGCTGTAAAATGTATTCTTCTTTAAATCCAAAAATATATTTTATATGTTTATTAATAACTTTTTTTTTTAATATTTTTTTTTCTTCGTTCCCGCTTCGCGAATCGGGAAGCTTCCCGTTAGCTGACCTTGATGCCGCGAAATAGACCGCGAGCCGGTAAACGTTTCTTTACCGCAACTGCCGCGTTAGAAAACAACATCGTGACGCCTCCCGTCCGCATGACGTTTCGCGTTGTCGCGTGATACGTCATATGACGTGCTACGTTAGCGAACTCGTACGCTTACCGAGTCGCAAAGCACAGGTTTCTGGAAGCAAACCGGGAGGCCCTGCAAAGCGCGTAACGTAAACACAGCAGGTCATGTGACTTGGTAATAACACTTTTCATTGGTTCATTTCACTTTCGGTTTCCTAATGATGTAAGACTAGGTCATATGATCTAAAATGAACACTTTTCATTGGTTGAGAACTATTTTTTTTCCCAAATGGTGAAAATCCCTCCTTCTTTCCTCACTCTGACTTTCATCATTGTGAGAGAAAGACCCTTTGTTACCAGTGAGCAATGGCTTCTTTACTAGCTTCAGCTGGTGCTTCCCCACCACCTCCACCACATCCAAGGAAGAGTGGACCACCTGCTAAAGTTATAATTCAGCAAGAAGAGGAAGAAGAGGAACAGGACGACCTAGATAATCTCCCTATTATGGCCAGAAGATCTGTTGTACCGGAAGTAACGGGACCAGAGGGCAGGGAGATGGTGCCAAATATACAAACGAGATTTCGTGAAGTAAAACAAGTCTGCGTACATTGCAGTGGATTCATTTGCTACGGAGAAAGTAGCATTACTCTGATCAACAGAGCTATTGACAATCATGCTCATGTTTGTCCGAAACTCCCCAAACAATAAATTCTTTTTTTTTGTTTTCTTGCTCCTGTTGAGCCCTTTACAATGAATCGTTTTCGTTGCCCCCTCCGAAAAAAAAACAAAAAAAATATAAAACTGTTCAGAAAAATTCAAAAAAAGTAAAAAAATGTTCAGAAAAATAATAAAAAAAATATAAAACAACAAAAACAATTTAAAAAAAAGTTCTTTTCAGAACTACCTCCCCGTTATTAAAAAATTGGTACAATATTTGCAACTGTGCCAACCTCTATTTCTCTTAGTTCGCTTCCCAGTTCGCTCCCCGGTACGCGAACCGGAAGCGAACCAAAACATTTTTTTTTAAAAAAAGAACAGTAAGTATAAGGGAAGGAAACAGACAGTTATGTTAAAAGAAAGACAGCTATAGGGGAGTAAACTAGAGATACTATTACCCGTAATCCACTGCTGATGATGTCACATATTACATCATTCATGACATGCTCAGTGACATCATCAGCAGAGGATTGCGGGTAACAGTATCCCTAGTTTATTCCCTATAGCTGTGTTTCTTTTAACATAACTGTCTGTTTCCTTCCCTTATACTTACTGTTCTTGTTAAAAAAAATTTTTTAGATCAGTCAGAAACAGTGAAAGTAATGAAATATAAAAGACTACGTAGAATATGAGCACTGTATGCAACAACTTTGACACTTACAGAAGCCTCACCTTCTCCATGCCTCCTACACAGTTCTACATGTACATCATAAATGCAAACAGAACAGAATTAATTATACATGTTAAATGGTTTATTTTTGCTGTTCTCAGAATGTATCAAATTTCACTAAAACAGTGACTTGAAGGTATTCATCATATAACAGCGGGGAAAAAAAAACACAATCAAAATGATTGTGTTTAAAAAACCCATACAACATTACAAATCAGAATTCAGAACTCCTTAAAGTTAACTTACTTTCCATGACGGCCAAGGATGTCCTATGAACAGCTTACACTCTGTTGTGCTGTTATTACTTTCAACCCGCCACTTTCTGAAAGAAAACCTCCATCGTTTTCAAAAACATGTTACATACAATAAATGACTTCTTGCTCTCTACCACAAGTTTCAACAAGGCCAAATCTTGTCAGAGCCATGTATAACTCTTGGATTTCTTGTTAGCCAATCCCGTCTTTTCGCATTTCCGCAACTTTCAGAATTAAAATGTTGAAGATCATTTACACAATCCTGGACTAGTAATATCTTCCCCTTCTTGCTCAATCATGTTCTACATTTCCTATCACACTGATACTGCTTACTATGAAGCAGACTTACACTACCTTTATGACTAGTACAATTGTTTAATTCTCTACATCACTTTTAATCACAAAGCAATGTAAAACAGTAGACAGCATTGCAGACTTACATTCCCTCTACTCCATGTTTTGATTGGCTGCTTCAATTAGCTTATAAAAAGAAATAGTTTTTCTGAACTCATTCAAAGTGCACGTATTTCTCAATAACGTCCAGTGTTATGGTAAAAAGTTATGTCTCTGTACTACACTTATCCTCAAGGCCAAATAGTGTAGGAGCCATGAGAACTTCTTGAAATTCCTCAGAGCACATCCCGAGATTCTTTCCCTAAAATTTTGGTTTTAAAAACACCAGGTAAGAGTTTTTAAGGTCATATGGCAATTTTTTTTTGAAAATTAAAACAGAATCATTGCAGAAAGACCAGCCATTTCTACACTTTAAATAAGCTGTATAATGTCCTGATGTTATTGAAGGACCATCATGATATATAATTGCTACAGTTACAAAAGTCCTTCCTGATATTGACAACTGTGAAGCCACAAAATTTTTAATTAAAGTTGTCAATTTTGTTCCATCAGGCCTACATCGTTGGAACATTAAAATGACATACTGGCCATATGTTCGTATAAATAATGTGGACATCATTTCAGATTTACATTGCCTACACTCCATATTGTGATCAGCTGCTTTTACTAGCTTATTAAAAGAGACTCATTTACTGTCTGGCAAAGTTAAATATATAAATCTTTCTGAGTCTACACTAGTACTACTTGATACCCTACAGTTCTCGCAGTCATGCTGCCATTGATAAGAAAGCCCAAACAGGTGATCTACATCTACACCTTCAGCATGCAATACATCAAGCATATACATTAAAAACTCCTGACAATCTTGCTGACTATTTTGAGAGAATTGTGTTTGGCCTGAACATCTGTCTAACAGATTTCGAATTTCAGACACACTTTCTATGTTTGTTCTATCAGTGCTACATTTCTCTAACACAGAATTTAACAAACTGCAAAATCTTTGATCAGAATTGACCACAATCTCTTCTTTTACATTTTGTAGAGAAAACAAAACATTAACCACTACATTAGCATAGCAGTTGACACCAGAACTGTTTTCAAATTGAAAACCAACAACATCTTCAACAGAATCCTTTTTGTTTCTGCTTATAATTTCAGGTTCATCGACTTTTCGTCTTTTTGCTACAACCTCCCCAGTATTGGTCACATTTCTTCGTTTCCGGCCTACCACACGTTTCTCAAACAAAGGATACTGAGGCAAATGTGGCGCATACTCTCTTCTCAACCTATTGTATTCCTTAACACAATCTAGATCCGCACAAATGTTTGTGACATCACACTCAATCAAGTACAATCCCGATAAAGTCCTAACTCGTGACAATGCCACATATGCCATACCCTCCTTGAACACAGAACTGCCAATATTCACCAATGCACAGTCTACACTTAAACCTTGCGATTTATGGATTGTCACCGCATATGCCAAGCAAACAGGAAACTGCTTACGACGAACATATAAGTCTTTTACAAGCAAAAATCTAGCAGAACAACGAGCAATTAGCTGTACTTCCTCAATGCCATCAAATTTAATTTTAAAAAATTCAATTCCATCTCTATTTCTGTATTTCACAAAATCAACAACATTACCCATTGATCCATTTACCAGACCTCTTTCAACATGTAAATTCCTTCTTAAAATTATACGGCAGTTCAAGCACACATTCAGAGTCTTTTCAAAACCCGCAGTTTTAGATATACTCTTCTCTAATGAATCCAATTTTGTTTTCAGATTCTCAGACAAAATAATTGTTGATCCCATATGCTCTACTCTGTCAATAGCTTCCAATTTCACAATCTCTTGCTTTTCTAAATGCAACATTTTGTTGTTGAATTTGGCACATTCTGCAAGAGTTGGCATCAAACATATTCCAGATTTTTTCTCAGTAACTTTCTGAAAAATATTCTCAGGCACAACATCTTCGTCTGGATATAAATTTGTCAGTAATCGTGCATGTAAAGCTTCTTTCCCATGCTCGGTCACTTTTCCAATTCTAACATCTTGTAGAATAGTCTTGTAAACTTCATCCTTTGCCTGACGCATATTTTCATGCAGTTCAGCATAATTGAAGTTTAACCATATATTGACGTTGCCAATACTCCCTAAGCACTTCCTGGTATCTTCATGCGTGAGCATTTTGAACACAGGTTGCCCTTTCACTGGTGTCAGCTGGAGAAGATCTCCGAAAACAATGATGTGTTTGCCACCAAATAACACATCATACTCTGTTTTGAGAACTTCTTGCATTCTCAAATGCACAAAGGCAAGCATGACATTGGAAACCATGCTTACTTCGTCAATGATAAGAAGTTTCATTTTCCTCAAGACTCTTGAAACTTCAAAACAAGCATCTCCAGATAGCTTGTGATATTCTAATTTGTTGTCATGCTCCACTGGCAGCATCAGTAAACGATGTAAAGTAATCCCTTTAATGTTATGTGCTGCCAGTCCAGTTGGAGCGGTGACAACACAAGACAGCGATGACTCTGTCCTTTCCTGCAAATAACATGAAATTGCTTTAATAAGGAAACTTTTTCCAGTTCCCGCTTCTCCACTCACGTACAGTCGGACAGGCTTCAACGACGTACATGAGCACTCTTTCTTGTCATGACTTAATCCATGATCAATTTGCATGGTAAGTTCGTCATATATTTTCCTCTGCTCAACGTTGAGTTGTCTTTCCAACTCTTCTAAGTTAACCGCATCCTCCTGAGCCTGTGCCATGGCTCTTTCCACTTCATTCATAGCAGTGGCAGCTTCATTTTCGATAAGAGGTCCTCCTAGTGGATCCTGACTCAATGAAGCAGAACTCTGACTGTCCTGAGAACTGTCTCTGGCAATCTCGGCTGCAATCGTTGCTTCCTGCTCAATTTCCACATTCAACATTTCTACATATTTGGGAAAAGCAGGACATTCTATGGTCTCCTTGGCAGCATTGAATGAGTCTTCGTAACAAAGGAAATCTCCAAGCAGTTCCTCTTCTGCACGCCAAGGCTTAAAAAGTTGCAAAAGTGCTAAATAGAAAAACTCCTTTTTTGCAGGAGATTCGCCACTCAATTTTCGATGGTTTATCAAGTGGCATTTTCTTTGCTTGACCAGACATCCCTCACTTCCTATTACAGCATACACTCCTTTCTCAGTATCTTCTTTGATGTTCCTCTTGAATATGTAATTTTGCAGAACCTCATACAGACAAACATTCTCGAGGTGACTGCTTCGATTTGGATAATATGTATCCAACATGTTGCTCTTCAAAATGTCGGTACTGTTTGGCTCCTTTTCCGCCAAATACTCAATTTCCCGCACAGGTTTCAGAACTCGATTACGCGTTGCAGCAAGACCAACACTCGCCCAAACGATACTCCTGGACTTGGCATAGAGACTTGCTGAAGACAACCGGTCAGAACATTCGTAAGCTCCGATTTCTCGATGCGACAACATCTTCAGACTGAAACTGTACAACTTCTTGCTGAGGCTCTTTTCATGGGAAATGTCCTCCCACATATCCTTCAATTCTGTCTTCTCTTTTTTGGTGATGTAAGATGTCACATACCGAGCCACAGCCATACAGTTATCAGCCACAAACTGTATATCCATGTTAGCATTCCACATGGACAAAATCACCGGGTTGTAGTCGTTGATGTACTTAGACTCTTCGTTCCTCTTCAAATTGTATGTGTTTTTAGGTGATTTCTTCATCACATTATGTCGCAGCGAAGACATCAAACTGTTCACTCTTCCTTTAGAAATCACCGATCGTGGAAAGCCGAAACGACATTTGGTGTAGAACTTGTCTTTGTTCCGGAATTTACGACGACAGTACTTTCCACATCGATGGCTTTGGAAACGTAGAACTTTTTCTCTTAGGCTTTTTTTCTCCTTTGCGTTTGGAACAGCACACGTAGAATACTGTTCTATGAAACTCATCACTGAGTCGTCTGCATCCGTTCCAAATTTAGGTGCATCCTTGATCCACAGCAACATATGTATATGAGGAGCACCTCTTGCTTGGTACTCCTTCCTCCAGAAGAAATCCAACACCTCGCCAAGAGGTGGATTCTTCTTATTCATGATGAAAGACATCATACCTTCAAATCTATGATTGAAGTACCTACATACATTGACTGGATCCAAAGAGCACAGTTCTCCGGGTGTCTTGAATTCGATGTTTTCTACGTTAGCATTTGCCTCTCGTAGAAATTCAAGTAAGTCTTCCCAGCCATACTCAGCACAGCTCAAAGTGAGGAACCATGTGGGAGTTCCTAAGTTCCTCAGCATACATTTTAAATCACCATGACGACGGTACCAGTACTCATTAGTACCACGCTGACACGCCATGAGATTAATCAGGTGAGAATCCAAAATACTGTCTTGGACATTGACTTTATCCATAAAGTCACTTGCCGAGATGTTTTGCATGTGTATACCACTTTTCAAGATGTGGTTCACTGCATATGACAGTCCAGACAGATCGCTTTCAAACAGGAGATGAAACAAATAAGGAATGCATTGTCGAAACCTAGGATCTCCTGCATACAATCGCAAAGTCCGGTATTCAGAAGCAGGAATTTGATGAGGTCGCTCATCATATCTTCCTCCCTGACCTGTTGGAAAAAGCTGTGGGAAACACCGAGCTTCCAAACTTTCCTCCCAAACACTAATGGGACTCCCTTTCGCTTGTTTCATTTGAAACAACTCAATAGCATTCCCCATGACTTCCTTGGAATGCAAAGGATGAACACTATAATGTTCATATATTTCTTCACTGGTACAGGGTTCTACTTTCTCATTTTGACCAGCACACAAATCGCTATCCTCTTCCTCACTTACTTCCTCTTCTGCAACATATACATTTTTATAGTATTTATTATATTTTTTCAAATACAATGTTGCCCTTTTGACTTTCCTAACATCTACTAAATCTTGCCATATTTTCTTATTCTTTGTCGGAACCCCATTAACTAAGATAACAAGAGGTTCCTCTTCCACTTTTTCTACTCCAATTGTGTTAATGTTTTTCTTCAAATCTAGAGGCAAATAAACAACTCTTCCCTTTAATCCTCTCTGTAAATCTGATGGAGGCAATTTCCCTGTCTTTGGCTCCATTCTTACAATAGCCTGAAAGGGATGGATACTTTGAATCAAAATAGATTCATAAGTATTTAAATACTTCAATTCAGAAGGAATCTCAACCAATTCCAGATTATTATGAACTGCTCTAGCAGGCATCTGGTTTTGATTTAATTTGTTACAACAATAAGTACACACACGTTGATCCAATCCCAAATCAAAACAATTTTCTACCATCAAGTATTTTGTAAAATCCTTCCATTCACTATTATTTTCCCTTTCACTTTTTCCATATAAATCCACTAACTTAGTCTGATTCTTATAATAAGTGCGTCGACAACACACACAAGTGAAATTTGGCCTCTCACTTGATTTCACCTCAAACGTCGCAATTTCCCTCTGGAAATTATCTGTACTGGAAACCTGTACACTATCTTCCACATTACTCTCTTCTTCTTGGTCAATTTCAACATTCTCCTCTTTACTTCCAAAGTAACAAAACTCAATTTCTTCACATATATTCTTCACATCTATTTCAGAACCATGCAAAAGAGCAGCGCGTAATTGTTTAAGCATAACTGCTGGACTCTTAGCATAATACAACATTCTAACTAATTTCCTCACTTTATTATGATGCACTGCTAGCATCCTGAAATGATGAAAAACACTCTGGCATACTCTCCTGGAAAGACAAGCCAGTGAATGACCATGCAAACCTATCACTTCTCTCACTCTGCAAGGATCTAATTCTTGCAACAACTTCATTTTCTGCTTCAAACTTTTCTTACTAAATGACCGTATAAAATCACAAAGCAAATTGATGGAATCCTGTCGTACACTGCAAATACTACTACACTTCCAGGTGTACACAGGACCCTTAGGACGTCTCCCTAAAACCTCATTACCTAACACCTCTTCTATCTCTGTTCTCACAAGTTTTTCTTTTTCAACTGGACAACCATCTTTCACTTCATAAGCTCGACCACTGCTGTCAACTGCATGCACCAAATCATTATCCTGGAAATAACTCTCCTCATTAAAAAATGCCTCAGAGCTTGAACTATGCATCCATTCTCCAGAAAAAACTTCACAAAAATTACTACGATTAACTATTCTCTTCCATCTACTATTTCTTTTGAAATCATAAATTACCTTGTTTAGCTTCCTAATTCTATTGATTGTCAAAATAAATAACTTACGTTTAATTTCAAATGCCTGATCAATAACTTTCTCAACTATTTTTTTTCTCTTATAAAAAACCACTTTCTGCTGACCTTTCTTAATATTTTTTAACAAATTCCCAATTATCCTGTTGCGGAACATTCGTTTACGAATATCCCTAAACTGTTGTTTCCTTCTACTTTCATGCATAGAGTTATCTCTTACTCTAGCAGTAACATTTCTCATTGGCCTTTCCTTACCATTTGAATTCTTTCTCCTTTTCTGGACTGAAACATTTTCTGTAGTAATATTTTTTTTACTACACATATTTCTTATGACTGTTTTTCGACTCTTACCCGGTGCTTTCTTGGTGACTTGACAAATCTTTTTGTTAGAGGACTGCTGCATTATTCCATGGTCCTGCTGTCTTTGACGTTTTGCAGCCTTTCTTACTCTTTCTTTGCTAGGCATCCTAAAATCTTGAAATAATCTGCAGTTGAATCTGTGGTAAAATATAATAAAAAATGTTATTAACCACTATTACCCAACAGTAAATTAATAACAGTCATCAAAAACTTAACACACTACTTAAGTATATAATATACTGAAGCCTATCTCCAATTTTTCACTGAACAGGACTCATCTCTTCTTAACCTTGGATAAACCTCACCTACTCTGTGTCCCCTGCACATAATTAAATGTAAAGGGGCAGATTTATATTAACTAGCACATCCCCAGGGATGCACCAGTTAACGTGCACCGCTGCTCTGCCACCCACGGTGTGCCGCATTTACAATCAGATAGGACAAAGCTACATCAAAACCCTGCGCCTGCTTGAAGCAGGCATAGATCTTGACGCAGGTAGGCTGAAAGCTAAAGCAACAACTAAGTGTCGTGTGCAGAAGTTACAAAAAAGGAAAAATGGCGTTTAAACCAGTAATGAGACCATGCTAACGTAATACAGAGTAAAAATATCCAGGATCTACATCAGTTTGGGGTTCACGAACCTGGCAGGTACAAGGCACTGAGGCTTTCCACCGTGCATGTCTCATCCCAAAACATATGTTGTTTGTGAATGAAACAATTTCCCAGACCAAATGCTTTGGATTGGCTACTTCTAAAAAATTAAACACCCCTACTATCCCGGAGTTAGAGGAATATGATGGTTGGAGTAATTTTACTCGTTGTCTATTAAAGATTTACAGGCCCTACTCCGTAATTCTTCCTTTAACATTTCCAGTATAAATCCAAAAGGTTGACTGCTTTGGCAACGTGCCTTATCCACGGTTTAATAACGCTGCCTTTTGCTTTATATAAGTTTTCAAATTGTATGAAATATATACCAATAGGTCGTTATTAACCTTTAGGTACTGGTTTTCTTCATGAAGTCTGGTCGCTTCCATACACATACAGATTTTCAAAGATGATCAAGAACTTTATCTGAATGGAGAGGAATGCACTGAGACGCCAGATCATTCACTAATGTGTAGGCACATACAGTTACACGGTTCATGCAACAAACACCGACCAAATATGGCTTGCGTGTTGCAAGGCACACCAGTTCCTGCTATCATCCCCACGTTCAAGTTCTTGGAAAATGGTAGTTATTTGATGCTCAATAATGAAGATTGTTCTGGGTTAATTAAAAGTATTCATTTTATCGTAACAGTAAATGAACGGGTTATTTGCTGCAGAAATGTTCTATTTCCTCCCACACATGAACATAGGGAGTTTTCAATCTGGCCACAAATACCAACCTTGGGAGCACATTTCAACGGCATGGCAAGAATAAGAGGTATTTTGTCTCAGAGAGAGGTGGCCTTGAGTTCGGCCCGTGAAACTTTCGTGCTTCACACAGCGAACACCCGTACAGAGGTGCAGACCCTTTTAAATACAGATTCGCCTTTCCATTTCAGCAAGATGGTTCGGACTATCTCTAACGCGTCCTCCACAAAGGGCCTGGCGCACTTTTTTAAAGTTGTTACCAGTGGTCTCGTGACTTCATTTGAGAAAATCTTTGGAGTCATCCCTGCTTTCTTACATTCTATTTTTTCCACTCTGCTTCGTGGATTCCCATTTTTACTTGCATTACCAGCGGACGCTCTTGTGCTTTTTTACATTTTTAAATATGGATGTCCCTCCTGTGCAAGCTCCCGCCCTGCAGCTGCTGACACTGTTCCGCAATCGCATGCTAGAATATTATGGCACAATGCCGTTGGCGATATTAAGCACGGCATATGGATTATCTTTTCTATGCTGATGTGATTCCTTCAAATCTAAGACACTAAAGTATCGGCACGCCCTAAACCAACACAAAGAGACCTTCTTAGCAAATAATATATTATGTGTATTAGGGAGGGTGAGATATAAGCAGCCGCGGGCCGTGGAGGGAGTTACGGTGGGGCAGGGATGCGGGGAGGGGGAGGGGCAGGGTGGAGCCCTCTCCACCCTGCCCCTCCCCCTCCCCGCCTCCCTGCCCCACCGTAACTCCCTCCACGGCCCGCGGCTGCTTATAAGTGTTGCTAACTCTTATTCATTTACAGCATGTTAACATACTGTCACCATTCGCTTTTTATGTACTATTGACTATGCTGGTAATTTTGCTACTGATAATATGTGTACTTGTATAATCTAAGATACTACGCCTGAGAAGACGGCATTAGTAAATAAACATTTCAAATACACATATGTTCTTCTTAACTCCATGTTCTCGTTTCTAAGAAATATATAACGACCGACTGTTCATGAGTTCCACGTATCCTGAGGTACTATAAGTTCATATTCTGGATTGTCTAAACATTGAGAGTTTGTTATATCCAATGTGACACTGTACCTAGCTTGCTAAGGGGTTTTGATTACTAAGGTGAGTTTTGGGACACCCTAATTCGCCGAGGTTCCAATCCTCTGTCCACAGTTCTGTGTCAGAACAGAAACCCTGCGACAGGGGCACCCCTCAACCTTACTGGAGCTTCATCACACTTGCGATACAACTCCAGCAATGCGCCAACTTTACGGCACAAATACGTCACGCATCTGTGCTGTTTTTGCCCCATGATGCGCCGCATTGTAAATGCAGCACACCATAGGTGACGGAACAGCGGCACAGAATGACTAACACATCCCTGGTGATGCGCCAGTCATCATAAATCTATCCCTATGCTTCTTATCTTGTTAGAGATAAACCGCCATATGTATCATCAAAGTTTTTTGCATTTCCTAAATAGCGAACTTTAAGGAATAAATAGCGATTCTTTACCATTCCTAGTTTGCGATGACCTATTTGCTAATTACAAATTACCCATTCATTTCCATGCAGCAGGAGGCCCATAGGAATGAAGGTGCAATTTGCGATTAGCAATTACCTCATAGCAAATTACGAATTTTTCCGACGGTGCAGGGGTGTCTCAAGAACACCCTGCTGCACCCCTGAAAAAGAAATTTGGGGTCATATGGCGCACATAAATTTTGAAAACATTCCTTTACCTCAAAAACGATTTTCAACTCATAATTTGAAAACACTGCACATGGGGAAATGACTTAAAATGTCCTTAAGACACATAAAAGCATTTTTTGATTGCCTTTGCAGCATGTTTCAGTCACCTTTAACATGCCTATGTAACGGAAACATTCAAAATCTAAATTTGCCATGCACAGGTGGGAGCATATTTACAAGCAATTTGCTCCACAGACAAACTTCTTACATTGAAATGGGAAAAATAACATCAGAGACTCTCAATTACCTTATAAAGAAGCAGACACCATTATGTCCTTCTCATCAATATTAAAACCATTGCTTTTTCTCAAAAACGATTTACAAGTCATAATTTGAAAACACTCCACAGCTCCTATGCACATAAAAGCCCTGTCAGTACTAATACTTCACATTTTCTCCAATTACAATTTCTCAAAGAAACAAAATCTATTTGTGAAACACTTGAGACAAAGCAACATTTGAAAAACACAACTTTCTTCATAATTTTCTCCTTAAAGCACACTATTTTCTATCTAAATTAAAGAAATCTTTTCTCACCTTAGCAAATACTTTGAGTTTCAAAACAGTCTCAGAAACACACCAATTTGTCTTCAGCAGAGCAAAAGGTATGCACTCCAGAGTCTGCAGCTATCAAAAGCAAAGAAATGCTGTAATTCCTCACACATATCTCTCATGTCACCCAATCAAAACTCTTCCCTCCCTTTTTTTCAAAGCAAAACCCTTCCCCCCTCTGCCCCCTCTCTGCTTTTTCTGCATAGCAACCACCTCTTGCAAGACCTCTCACACAACAATGTTGCAATTGAACTCTGAACTCTCAGTGCACCTGCATATCCAGAGCATTCTTTCATTTAATGATTTTTTCTTCGCCACTCAAAATACATCTTTCAACGAACTCATCCATGCACACTAACTTTCTGTTTTCAGCAATCAAAATCCACCAATCACTCTTACTGCTTCATTAACACAGAAACTCCTCAGTTTTTTTCATTTTACACTCTCATTTTTTCAACTGCCATTTCATTGCCACACTTCATCTGACTGCAGCAGAACCTTCTTTCACCATGTTTTCTGTCTGGATTGTTGGACATAGTTACATATATTGGGCTCAAAGGTACGCTGAAAACAGGAATTTACCTAACCTCAATTTACAAGATGTGGAAATTAAGTGGTTTGGCCACAGAGGATTAAAATGTCACCAATTGATACCATTGGTGAAAACCTTTATGCATTTGCCAAAACCTGACCTGTTAATTGTGCACTGTGGAGGTAATGATTTGGGCACTTTGACTGGGGTAGGTCTGGAAATGCTTTTAAAGGACACCTTTGAGCAATTGATGGCACTTTTTCCTCAGACTGCCTTGGTATATTCAAATATATGCCAAAGACAGAAATGGAGGTGGTCGAACCAATTTTGTCCACAAATTGAGAAATCGAGGAAGCATGTAAACAAATCTGTTTCAGCTTACATGAGAGACCATGGAATGGGCTCCCTGTACAACAATAACTTGCGTTACTACATGCAAGATATCTACAGAGGAGATGGAGTTCACTTCTCAGATGAGAGCAACAGAGTTTTCACTCTGAATTTAAGACTGTGCATTGGTACCTACTTATAAGTACCTAAATGTACCATAAACCCAAAAGCTCTTCTCAGAGCTACCCTACATCTGATCACTCACAATTATTATTTTACTCTAACTTTTTTCACTAATTTTCAAGAAAGTACGCTCCCCAGAACGCTTCCCGGTTCGCGAACCGGGCGCACTCCACACAAAAAAACTAAAAAAACGGTATATTTTTTTTGCCCTGCGAGACCCTTTCAAAGCCTCCACATCAAACCTAGGGGGTCAGGGACGATCTACTATGCCCCCTTATGGTCATTTGCCCCTTCGCTTTGGCCTCCTCTTGTCTCTCGATCCTACCGAGAGACAAGATGGCGGCCGCTACGGACTGTTTGGAATGTTTACAGACGCCGAAAAACCAATCAGCTTCGCAAACCTCCGTAACGCGAAAAGTACGCGAAGCGGAGCGCTGTTACAGATATATATCTTTTTTTGAACGTTAATTTCTCAAAATCCACTGGAGCACATATATTGAGACCTAGCAAAGGCACATCGGGCTACCAGTCCCTACAATTTTGCCAAGTTTCGTGCAAATCCATTCAGCCGTTCGATTATTATTATTTTATTTTTTTTTGCCCCGCGGGGCCCTTTTAAAACCTCCACATCAAACGTAGGGGGTCAGCGAGGATCTACTATTCCCCCTTATGGTCATTTGCCCCTTCGCTTTGGCCTCCTCTTGTCTCTCGATCCTACCGAGAGACAAGATGGCGGCCGCTACGGACTGTTTGGAATGTTGACAGACGCCGGAGAACCAATCAGCTTCGCTTCACAAAGCTCCGTTGCGCGAAAAGTACGCGTCCTGGGACGCTGCCCGGTCCGCTGTTACAGATATATATCTTTTTTTAAACGTTAATTTCTCAAAATCCACTGGAGCACATATATTGAGACCTACAAAAGGCACATCGGGCTACCAGTCCCTACAATTTTGCCAAGTTTCGTGCAAATCCATTCAGCCGTTCGGGCTAAAAGTGAGGCCAACCGCCCTATGGAAATTAACATGGGAAAAACGCGTTTTGGGACCCCCCTTTTTTCTCGGCCCCCCCCTTGACGAACCCCCCCAAAATTTTCAGGGGCTGCTCAGAAACAAAATGTGCCATTTTCCTGAAAATTTCAGCCAATTCCGTCCACAAACGCCAAAGTTATTAGACATAGAATTTTCAAAAATCCCATAGAGAAAAAATCCTAACTATATATACCTACTGGCGACCGCCAGTAGGTAATATATATATATATATATATAAATTCGACAGGTTGCCCTTAAGAAAGGAATCCACAGGCAAAATTCATAGATCCTTTTATTTGGACTCCAACTGCTTGTGAATAGCAGCGCACCAACAGCTTCATTAAAGTTCTTGCACAAACACCAGACGCGTTTCTGGGACTCCAATCCCCTTTCTCAATGGTTGTGTGCTATGAGCCAAATGTTCGTTCTGTTCCATTGCACTTAAATCACATATAGTCCTGCCCAGTGGGCGTGGCTCCTGGCCTCTTGGGACACACAACCATTGAGAAAGGGGATTGGAGTCCCAGAAACGCGTCTGGTGTTTGTGCAAGAACTTTATTGAAGCTGTTGGTGCGCTGCTATTCACAAGCAGTTGGAGTCCAAATAAAAGGATCTATGAATTTTGCCTGTGGATTCCTTTCTTAAGGGCAACCTGTTGAATTTATTTGCAGCGGCTTTGCTCGGCCGCGAAAGGATCCCGCTGCCTCAAGGCAGACCAGCGCTGCTCCATAAGGATCAGCGTGAAATGGATGCAAAAATCCGGGACTTCAACACAAAGCAAAGTGAAGGGCTGAGACGTGCCAGTACTTCAGCCCACTGAGGTTTGAATTGTATTAATGATGCCGAGGTTCTACTAACTCACTTGAGGCTGAAATTTCCAGGCACTACATGTCCCAAGAGGCCAGGAGCCACGCCCACTGGGCAGGACTATATGTGATTTAAGTGCAATGGAACAGAACGAACATTTGGCTCAGAGCACACAACCATTGAGAAAGGGGATTGGAGTCCCAGAAACGCGTCTGGTGTTTGTGCAAGAACTTTATTGAAGCTGTTGGTGCGCTGCTATTCACAAGCAGTTGGAGTCCAAATAAAAGGATCTATGAATTTTGCCTGTGGATTCCTTTCTTAAGGGCAACCTGTCGAATTTATATATATATATATATATATATATATATATATATTCACTGAAAAAACAATGAAATTGCTCCTATATAGTTAGTTGTACTAACTATATTTCGCGCACCCGCAATCCACTGCTGATGATGTCACATATTGTATGAAAAGGTGCATGTGATTGTCACGTGGATGATGTCATCAGTGATGTCATCAGTGATGTCACTGACCATGTCATGAATGATCTAATATGTGACATCATCAGCAGTGGATTGCGGGTGCGCGAAATATAGTTAGTACAACTAACTATATAGGAGCAATTTCATTGGTTTTGTATGAGTAAAATGTCCAGCTAACTATAACACCACTAAAACTTATAGTTTTTTGAGTGAATTTCAAAGGTTTTTTAAAAACTAATTCCTAACTATATAACTCCTGAAACCTATGGTTTTTTCAGTGCATTTCAAAGGTTTTTTTAAATGCTAATTCCTAACTATATAAGGCCTGAAACCTATGGTTTTTTCAGTGAATTTCAAAGGTTTTTTAAATGCTGATTCCTAACTATATAAGGCCTGAAACCTACGGTTTTTTCAGTGAATTTCAAAGGTTTTTTAAATGCTAATTCCTAACTATGTAAGGCCTGAAACCTATGGTTTTTTCAGTGAATTTCAAAGGTTTTTTAAATGCTAATTCCTAACTATATAAGGCCTGAAACCTATGGTTTTTTCAGTGTTTTAAAAAAAAAAATTGATTGGTTAACTGGCTTATTAAGTGTATCTTAGTGAATACATATATTAGCGAGTAATGTTTAAATATTTAAATATATGCATGAGTGATGTAATATGTGACGTCATCAGCAGTGCATTGCAGACGTGCAAGTTATAGTGAGTCCAACTAACTATAACGTGGGAATTTCAATTGTTTTATGCGAGTAAAATTTCCAGCTAACGATAACTGGTGTGAAACCTATGGTTTTTTCAGTGAATTTCAAAGGTTTTTTAAATGCTAATTCCTAACTATAACTGGTGTGTAACCTATGGTTTTTTCAGTGAATATATATATATATAAAATTTCTATGGCAAAATGAAACCCCTCATTTTGTTCCTTTTCAAATAAATGTATTAAGTGTTACCACTTTATTCCAATCAAGATGACTTCAGGTGTGCCATACATATGTCATAAGTAAGACTGTTAGCGTTCTAGTTGTTCTTTAGAACACTCTGCGACATTCTGTCATTGGGCTATAGTTGGGCTACATCTGGCTGATATTTGGGCTACATTTGGGCTCTTTTGTCTCTGGTGGCCATCTTGGGAGACTGCATATCAGAATTTTTTTTATGAAATATAAGATGATTTGAGAAGTCACTCAAAATGTGCCCTAATTTTTCTTTCTTCAGCACTAATCATAATTTCTATGGCAAAATGAACCCCCTCATTTTGTTCCTTTGCAAATTAAATGTTTTAAGTGTTAACACTTTATTCCAATCAAGATGACTTCAGGTGTGCCATACTTTTGTCATAAGTAAGACTGTTAGCGCTCTAGTTGTTCTTCAGAACACTCTGGGACATTCTGTCATTGGGCTATAGTTGGGCTACATCTGGCTGATATTTGGGCTACATTTGTTTTTTTTTTTGTCTCTGGTGGCCATCTTTGGGCTACATTGGGCTACATTGGGCTACATTGGGCTACATTTGGGCTTTAACATATATATAGCCCAATGTAGCTCAATATATATTTTTTCAAAGTAAATTTTCGTAAAAATCACTGGAGCACATATCTTGAGACATAGCAAAGGCACATCGGGCTACCAGTCCCTACAATTTTGCCAAGTTTGGTGGAAAACCATTCAGCCGTTCGGGCTAAAAGTGAGTCCAACCGCCCTATGGAAATTAACATGGGAAAACACGTTTTGGGACCCCCCTTTTATCTCGGCCCGCTTGACGAATCCCCCCCAAACTTTCAGGGAAGGAGCGGAGCGCTGCGAGGCAAAGTTAAGGAAAATTTCAGGAAGATTCCTCAACCGGTGCCAAAGTTATTCCCAATAGAATGTTGTGATTTCCCTATGGAAAACAATCCTAACTATATATACCTACTGGCTATCGCCAGTAGGTAATAAAATTTCTATGGCAAAATGAAACCCCTCATTTTGTTCCTTTTCAAATTAAATGTATTAAGTTTTACCACTTTATTCCAATCAAGATGACTTCAGGTGTGCCATACTTTTGTCATAAGTAAGACTGTTAGCGTTCTAGTTGTTCTTTAGAACACTCTGGGACATTCTGTCATTGGGCTATAGTTGGGCTACATCTGGCTGATATTTGGGCTACATTTGGGCTCTTTTGTCTCTGGTGGCCATCTTGGGAGACTTCATATCAGAATTGTTTTAATGAAATATAAGATGATTTGAGAAGTCACTCAAAATGTGTCCTAATTTTTCTTTCTTCAGCACTAATCATAATTTCTATGGCAAATGAACCCCCTCATTTTGTTCCTTTGCAAATTAAATGTTTTAAGTGTTAACACTTTATTCCAATCAAGATGACTTCAGGTGTGCCATACTTTTGTCATAAGTAAGACTGTTAGCGCTCTAGTTGTTCTTTAGAACACTCTGGGACATTCTGTCATTGGGCTATAGTTGGGCTACATCTGGCTGATATTTGGGCTACATTTGGGCTCTTTTGTCTCTGGTGGCCATCTTTGGGCTACATTGGGCTACATTGGGCTACATTTGGATTCTAACATATATATAGCCCAATGTAGCCCAATATATATTTTTTCAAAGTTAATTTTCGTAAAAACCACTGGAGCACATATCTTGAGACATAGCAAAGGCACATCGGGCTACCAGTCCCTACAATTGTGCCAAGTTTGGTGAAAATCCATTCAGCCGTTCGAGCTAAAAGTGCGACAGACCGCCCTATGGAAATTAACATGGGGAAAACACGTTTTGGGACCCCCCCTTTTATCTCGGCCCCCGCTTGACGAATCCCCCCCAACCTTTCAGCGAAGGACCGGAGCAGCGCGAGGCAAAGTTGCTGAAAAATTCAGGCAGATTCCTCAACCGGCGCCAAAGTTATTCTAAATAGAATGTTGCGATTTCCCTATGGAAATCAATCCTAACTATATACACCTACTGGCGACCGCCAGTAGGTAATATATATATATATATATATATATATATATATATATATATATATATATATATATATATATATACTAAACTATTACCCACCATCCTCAAGGGTACTTTTATTACACACACACACACACACATATATATATATATATATATTCACTGAAAAAACCATAGGTTATAGACCATATATAGTTAGGAATTAGCATTTAAAAAACCTTTTTTACTCACACAAAACCATTGAAATTCCATATATAGTTAGTTGTACTAACTATATATCGCGCACCCGCAATCCACTGCTGATCATGTCACATATTACATCATTCATGACATGGTCAGTGACATCACTGATGACATCACTGATGACATCTCAAATGACATCACTGATGACATCACTGATGACATCTCAAATGACATCACTGATGACATCACTGATGACATCTCAAATGACATCACTGATGACATCACTGATGACATCTCATTTGACATTACTGATCACATCACTGATGACATCATTCATGTGATAATACGATGAACCTCTTCAGACTCTAATATAACCTTAGATACACTCAGTGTAAACAGACACTCACAGACTGTCACTCATCCATGGAGTTACTCAGACACTTAGTCAGTCATGCAAAGAATCAATCACACCTCCATTTCCTCAACTATACAGTTATACACACCTTACTTATTCAAACATATACTAACACATATTTACTCTCTTTTACAATGCCTGATACAAGTACACAATGATCCATACAGCCACTCACACATTCACTGGCTCTTATGCACAGTTATTTATATATGTCAACTGTCACATGTACTGTGTTTTACATATGTACTTACTTTGACATGTAGCACTGAGATATCCATTCACTCACCAATGCACTCAGTCAACCGCCCATACAGGTGTTTCCACATGCACTTTTGAACCCATACATCTATTGAATTAACTGCTAACACATCTATGCACAGAGTCATACACCTCCCAACCACCCCCACACACACACTCAGTCTCCCATATAAATACTTGGGCAACCAATCAATAACCCATATACTTACTCATATAGCTACTGATCAACACATGCAGCAGTTTACAGAACAACAGACATAATGATGCACAAATTAAGACAGTTTAGTCACTAACTCATGCACTCAGTGACACACATTTATTCACTCACTCATACAGTCAATCATGCACCTAATAAATCCTTCATCCAGACACTTATACATCCACTCATTCTTCAATATGTAAGACATATTTTAACTTTACAGAAACATACAGTCACTGGATGTTGTCATCAGTGATGTCATTTGAGATGTCATCAGTGATGTCATCAGTGATGTCATTTGAGATGTCATCAGTGATGTCATCAGTGATGTCACTGACCATGTCATGAATGATGTAATATGTGACATGATCAGCAGTGGATTGCGGGTGCGCGATATATAGTTAGTACAACTAACTATATATGGAATTTCAATGGTTTTGTGTGAGTAAAAAAAGGTTTTTTAAATGCTAATTCCTAACTATATATGGTCTATAACCTATGGTTTTTTCAGTGAATTTCAATGGTTTTTTAATAGCAAATAACAAAAGCTTTAAAATGTATTTTTCTTTAAATCAAAAAATATATTTTACATGTTTTTAATACTTTTTTTTTTTATTATATTTTTTGTTTCGCTCCCGGTACGCGAACCGGTTAGCTTCCCGTTAGCGCAATTTGGTGCCGCGACCCGGTCCGCGAACCGGTAAATGTTCCGTTTGCGCAACTGCTGCGTTAGAAAACAACATCGTGACGCGTCGCGTCAGCGTGACGTATCACGTTGTCGCGTAATACGTCATATGACGCGCCAAGGTAGCGTACCCGGAAGCGAACTGGTACGCGAACCGAGGCGCGAATCGCTGCTTCCCGGAAGCGATCCGGGACGCGGCCCAAAGCGCGTAACGTAAACACAACAAGTCATGTGACTCGGTAATAACACTTTTCATTGGTTCATTTCACTTTTGGTTTCCTAATGATGTAAGACTAGGTCATGTGACCTAAAAGTAACAGTTTTAATTGGTTTAGAACTATTGTTTTTCCAAATGATGAAAACCCCTCCTTCTTTCCTCACTCTGACTTTCATCTTTGTGAGAGAAAGACCCTTTGTGATTAGTGAGCAATGGCTTCATTAGTAGCTTCAGCTGGTGCTTCCCCACCACCTCCACCACATCCAAAGAAGAGAGGACCACCTGCTGAAGTTATTATTCAGCAAGAGGAGGAAGAAGAGGAAGAAGAGGAAGAGCAGCAAGAGAGGCAATTTTTGCGTGAGGAGCCCAGGAGGTCTCATGTGAAAGTAAATTATATTTGGCAATTTTTTAGTTATCCCCAGGGCCAAAAAAAAGTCAATGCACGGTACGTAACTTGCCTTATATGTAAAGAAAGCCTGTCCAGAGGCACCGAGAAGAAGTACAGTTACGGCAATTACACGATGCATCGCCATATGAGTAGGTGGCATCCTAACAACTACAGTGCTGCGCAGTTACGTGACCAGCAAGATAATCCTCCTTCTATGGCCAGAAGATCAGTTGTGCCGGAAGTGACGGGACCAGAGGCGAGGGAGTTGGTCCCAAATATTCAGATGAAATTCGGGGAAGTGAAACAAGTGTGCGTGCATTGCAATGGGTTCATTTGCTACAGAGAAAGTAGCATCACTCTGATCAACAGAGCTATCGACAATCATGATTGTCCGAAACGCCCCAGACAATAAATTCTTTTTTTTTTGTTGCTCCTGTTGAGCCCTTTACAATGAATCGTTTTCGTTTCCCCCCCCCCAAAAAAAACCAAAAAAAATATAAAACTGTTCAGAAAATACAAAAAAAGTAAAAAAATGTTCAGAAAAATAATAAAAAAAATATAAAACAACAAAAACAATTAAAAAAAAAGTTCTTTTCAGAACTACCTCCCTGTTATAAAAAAATTGGTAGAAATTTGGAACTCTGCCAACCTCTATTTCTTTTGGTTCGCTTCCCCGTTCGCTCTCCGGTACGCGAACCGGGAGCGAACCAAAAAAAAAATTAAAAGAAGAGTAATTATAAGGGAAGGAAACAGACAGTTATGTTAAAAGAAAGACAGCTATAGGGAGTAAAATAGAGATACTGTTTAATAGATCTATTTACTGAAGAAAAGATTTAAGAGAGTATAATTGTGAAAAACAAAATAGATAAGGAAGTGAGAAAAAAAAGAGAGTAGAAGAATAACAAACAAGAGTTTCTTAGATAATGTGAATGAATAATCAAATTAAGATTAAAACATCGGAATAACAGAGAGAAAAAACACAATGCAGAAAAGAAGAAGTAACAGAAAAGGAATGATTGAAACAGCAAAGAAATGTAAATAACATAGGGGCATATTATCAACATAGGCGATAAAAATTTTGCTGCTTTTATCAGCAGAAATCTGACACTAAAGACGCTTTTGCGGCAGTTTTCTGCCAATAATTACTGCTTTTATCGGCAGAAAACTGCCGCTAAAGCCGCTTTTCCGGAAGAAAACTGCTGCTAAAGCCACTTTTGCGGCAGTTTTCTGCCGATAAAAACACTGATAAATGTATTGCCTGTGTTGATAATATGCCCCTTACTGTGCTTGAACTACAGAGAGAAAGCATAATGAACAAGTAGTGAAAGAGTGATCAGTCAGAAACAGTGAGAGTAATA
The DNA here is from genome assembly GCF_964261635.1 of Lissotriton helveticus. Lineage (NCBI taxonomy): Eukaryota > Metazoa > Chordata > Amphibia > Caudata > Salamandridae > Lissotriton > Lissotriton helveticus. The sequence continues at coordinate 1,877,525,455 of NC_136067.1, forward strand.
GAGACAGAGTGAGTGAACAAGAGTGACGAAGTATGAGAAGAGAGGGACTGACAAAAATAGTGGAAGGAGTAGAGTAAGTAAGTAATAGAGAAAGGATTGAGGGAAGTAGCAAAGGCAGGAAAGTGAGGGTTAAAGAAATGAAGTAGTGAAACTAATAGAAGTTAAATGTGATAGAAATGTAACGAAAAGAGTACAAAACATTTACCTTATAATTGTCGTTAACTTAGTCACTTGTAATTTTTATACTTTCAATCTGTGAGAGAGAGAACAAACATTTGAAAAATATTAAAACATGTATTTAAAAATTAGAAAAGACAAGGGAAAAGATTGAAGGACAAACAGTTTTTCAATAACTTTGACACTTACAGAAGCCTCTGCTTCTCCATGCCCCTACACAGTCCTAAAAATATACATTTTAAACTAACAGTATCTTGATGCAGATGAAGTGAGGCCTATCTTGCAATATGGTGCATCTTTTGCACTGCTGCTGTCTCACAACAGTGATGCAATGGCAGCGCAAAAGAGGTGCAAAGCCATCATAAAATTGCCCTTAACATTTTAAATAATTGTTTCAGGATGCCAATAAGATGTGTCCTATCCAGAGGTTTGTTTCAGGTGAGGCCTACTCAGGGTTCCAAATGAAATTTCGAGTTGTTGAAGAGTACAGAGGAGATAATACATGTGAAGGCCTACCAATGAAGTAAGTCATGTACACTTCACTCTTGAACAAAGGCCAGACCTATTTTGTGTCTGTGGACAGACCTAAACTTAATCTGCACAATGTCATTCGTAAACTTAGGAAACACAGGTGATGTAATTGAAAAATGTGGAGTTTCTTTTCCTCATTTCACAATCACATCACCTGTGTTTCCTTTGCTTAGGTATCTCATAGTGCAGATGGAGTCTAGCATATCAAAGAGTACACAGAAGTTGAGCAGTGTATACAACAATTTTCACATTTACAGAAGACTCAGCTTCTTATCTTGTTGGAGATGAAGTGAGGCCTGTCTTGCAACATGGTGCATCTTTTGCATCACTGCTGCATCGTTTCATGTGGCACGGGTTTTTTACAGCATGACACATCTGCCTAGATGCATCAATTTGTAATTTTGTCGCCTCATAGCAAATCTTTTCCACCGCCAATGCATCACAAAAGTGACGCACAGTGTCGCAAAAGAGGCATACACCTATCATAAATCTGTCCCTAACATTTTAAATGATTACTTCAGGATGACGATAAGGTGTGGCCTCTCCAGAAGTTTGTTTAAGGTGAGGCCTACTCAGGGTTGCTGATCAAATTTACGCTTGTTGAAGAATACAAAGGACATAATACATGTGAAAGCCTACCAATGAAGTAAGTCATGTCCACTTCACTCTTGAACAAAGGCCAGACCTCTTCTGTGTCCGTGGACAGACCTAAACTTCATCTGCACAATGTCATTCGTAAACTTAGGAAACACAGGTGATGTAATTGAAAAATGTGGAGTTTCTTTTCCTCATTTCACAATCACATCACCTGTGTTGCCTTTGCTTAGGTATCTCATAGTGCAGATGTAGTCCAGCATATGAAACAGTACTCAGAAATGCACACTGCATGCAAGAACTTTGACACTTACAAAAGCTTCAGCTTCTGCATGCCCCCTACACAGTGCTAATTATATACATTTCAAACTGATGGTATCTTGCTGGAGATGAACTAAAACCTATCTTGCAACATGGTGTATCTTTTACACAAAACTGACCCACAGCGGCGCAAAAGAGGCGCACGGCCATCTTTTATTCCGATCCTAACATTTTAAATGATTGTTTCAAGATGCCGATAAGGTGTAACCTATCCACAGATTTGTTTCAGGTAAGTCCTACTCAGGGTTGCAGATGAAATTTAGGTTTGTTGAAGAATACAGAGGAGATAATACATGTGCAGACCTACCAACGAAGTGAATCATGTCCACTGCACTCTTGAACAAATGTCAGACCTCCTCTGTCTCCTGGAACAGGCCTAAACCTCATCTACACAATGTGATGTGTAATGTTAGGAAACACAGGTAATATAATTGAAAAACGTGCAATTTTATTTGCTCATTCCACAATCATATCACCTGTGTTTCCTTTGCTTAGGTATCTCATTGTGGAAATGTAGTCTATCATATGAAAGACTACGTAGAATGTGAGCACTGTATGCAACAACTTTGACACTTACAGAAGCCTCTCCTTCTCCATGCCTCCTACACAGTTCTAAATGTACATCATAAATACAAACAGTACAGAATTAATTATACATGTTAAATGGTTTATTTTTGCTGTTCTCAGAATGTATCAAATTTCACTAAAAACAGTGACTTGAAGGTATTCATCATATAACAGCGGGGGGAAAAAAACACAATCAAAATGATTGTGTTTAAAAAACCCATACAACATAACAAATCAGAATTCAGAACTCCTTAAAATTAACTTACTTTCCATGACGTCGAAGGATGTCCTATGAACAGCTTACACTCTGTTGTGCTGTTATTACTTTCAGCCCGCCACTTTCTGAAAGAAAACCTCCATCGTTTTGAAAAATATGTTACATACAATAAATGACTTCTCGCTCTCTACCACACGTTTCCACAAGGCCAAATCATGTAAGAGCCATTTATAACTCTTGGAATTCTTGTAAGCCAATCCCGTCATTTTGTATTTCCGCAACTTTCAGAATTAAAATGTTGAAGATCATTTTCACAATCCTGGACTAGTAATATCTTACCCTTCTTGCTCACTCATGTTCTACATTTCCTATGACACTGATACTGCTTACTATGAAGCAGACTTACACTACCTCTATGACTACTACAATTATTTAATTCTCTACATCACTTTTAATCACAAAGCAATATAAAACAGTAGACAGCATTGCAGACTTACATTCCCTCTACTCCATGTTTTGATTGGCTGCTTGAATTAGCTTATAAAAAGAAATAGTTTTTCTGAACTCATTCAAAGTGCAGTTATTTTTCCATGACGTCCAGTGTTATGGTAAGAGGTTATGTCTCTGTACTACACTTATCCTCAAGGCCAAATCGTGTAGGAGCCATTAGAACTTCTTGAAATTCCTCAGAGCACATCCCGAGATTCTTTCCCTAAAATTTTGGTTTTAAAAACACCAGGTAAGAATTTTTAAGGTCATACGGCAATTTTTTTTTGAAAATTAAAACAGAATTGTTGCAGAATGACCAGCCATTTCTAGACTTTAAATAAGCTGTGTAATGTCCTGATGTTATTGAAGGACTGTCATGATATATAATTGCTGCAGTTACAAAAGTCCTTCCTGATATTGACAACTGTGAAGCCACACAATTTTTAATTAAAGTTGTCAATTTTGTTCCATCAGGCCTACATTGTTGGAACATTAAAATGACATACTGGCCATATGTTCGTATAAATAATGTTGACATCATTTCAGATTTACATTGGCTACACTCCATGTTGTGATCAGCTGCTTTTACTAGCTTATTAAAAGAGACTGATTTACTGTCTGGCAAAGTTAAATATATAAATCTTTCTGAGTCTACACTAGTAGTACTTGATACCCTACAGTTCTCGCAGTCATGCTGCCATTGATAAGAAAGCCCAAACAGGTGATCTACATCTACACCTTCAGCATGCAATACATCAAGTATATACATTAAAAACTCCTGACAATCTTGCTGAATATTTTGAGAGAATTGTGTTTGACCTGAACATCTGTCTAACAGATTTCGAATTTCAGACACACTTTCTATTTTTGTTCTATCAGTGCTACATTTCTCTAACACAGAATTTAACAAACTGCAAAATCTTTGATCAGAATTGACCACAATCTCTTCTTTTACATTTTCTAGAGAAAACAAAACATTAACCACTACATTAGCATAGCAGTTGACACCAGAACTGTTTTCAAATTGAAAACCAACAACATCTTCAACAGAATCCTTTTTGTTTCTGCTTATAATTTCAGGTTCATCGACTTTTCGTCTTTTTGCTACAACCTCCCTAGTATTGGTCACATTTCTTCGTTTCCGGCCTACCACACGTTTCTCAAACAAAGGATATTGAGGCAAATGTGGCGCATACTCTCTTCTTAACCTATTGTATTCCTTAACACAATCTAGATCTGCACAAATGTTTGTGACATCACACTCAATCAAGTACAATCCCGATAAAGTTCTAACTCGTGACAATGCCACATATGCCATACCCTCCTTGAACACAGAACTGGCAATATTCACCAATGCACTGTCTACACTTAAACCTTGCGATTTATGGATTGTCACCGCATATGCCAAGCAAACAGGAAACTGCTTACGGCGAACATATAAGTCTTTTACAAGCAAAAATCTAGCAGAACAACGACCAATTAGCTGTACTTCCTCAATGCCATCAAATTTAATTTTTAAAAATTCAATTCCATCTCTATTTCTGTATTTCACAAAATCAACAACATTACCCATTGATCCATTTACCAGACCTCTTTCAACATGTAAATTCCTTCTTAAAATTATACGGCAGTTTAAGCACACATTCAGAGTCTTTTCAAAACCTGCAGTTTTAGATATAGTCTTCTCTAATGAATCCAATTTTGTTTTCAAATTCTCAGACAAAATAATTGTTGATCCCATATGCTCTACTCTGTCAATAGCTTCCAGTTTCACAATCTCTTGCTTTTCTAAATGCAACATGTTGTTGTTGAAGATGGCACATTCTGCAAGAGTTGGCATCAAACATATTCCAGATTTCTTCTCAGTAATTTTCTGAAAAATATTCTCAGGCACAACATCTTGTTCTGGATATAAATTTGACAGTAATCGTGCATATAAAGCTTCTTTCCCATGCTCGGTCACTTTTCCAATTCTAACATCTTGTAGAATATTCTTGTAAACTTCATCCTTCGCCTGACGCATATTTTCATGCAGTTCAGCATAATTGAAGTTTAACCATATATTGACGTTGCCAATGCTCCCTAGGCACTTCCTGGTATCTTCATGCGTGAGCATTTTGAACACAGGTTGTCCTTTCACTGGTGTCAGCTGCAGAAGATCTCCGAAAACAATGATGTGTTTGCCACCAAATAACACATCATACTCTGTTTTGAGAACTTCTTGCATTCTCAAATGTACAAAGGCAAGCATGACATTGGAAACCATGCTTACTTCGTCAATGATAAGAAGTTTCATTTTCCTCAAGATTCTTGAAACTTCACAACAAGCATCTCCAGATAGCTTGTGATATTGTAATTTGTTGTCATGCTCCACTGGCAGCATCAGTAAACGATGTAAAGTAATCCCTTTAATGTTATGTGCTGCCAGTCCAGTTGGAGCGGTGACAACACAAGACAGCGATGACTCAGTCCTTTCCTGCAAATAACATGAAATTGCTTTAATGAGGAAACTTTTTCCAGTTCCCGCTTCTCCACTCACGTACAGTCGGACAGGCTTCAACGACGTACATGAGCACTCTTTCTTCTCATGACTTAATCCATGATCAATTTGCTTGGTAACTTCGTCATATATTTTCCTCTGCTCAACGTTGAGTTGTCTTTCCAAGTCTTCTAAGTTAACTGCATCCTCCTGAGCATGTGCCATGGCTCTTTCCACTTCATTCAGGGCAGTGGCAGCTTCATTTTCGATAACAGGTCCTCCTAGTGGATCCTGACTCAATGAAGCAGAACTCTGACTGTCCTGAGAACTGTCTCTGGCAATCTCGGCTGCAATCGTTGCTTCCTGCTCGATTTCCGCATTCAACATTTCTACATATTTAGGAAAAGCAGGACATTCTATGGTCTCCTTGGCGGCAGTGAAAGAGTCTTCGTAACAGAGGAAATCTCCAAGCAGTTCCTCTTCTGCACGCCAAGGCTTGAAAAGTTGCAAAAGTGCTAAATAGAAAAACTCCTTTTTTTCAGGAGATTCGCCACTCAATTTTCGATGGTTTACCAAGTGGCATTTTCTTTGCTTGACCAGACATCCCTCACTTCCAATTACAGCATACACTCCTTTCTCAGTATCTTCTTTGATGTTCCTCTTGAATATGTAATTTTGTAGAACCTCATACAGACAAACATTCTCGAGGTGACTGCTTCGATTTGGATAATATGTATCCAACATGTTGCTCTTCAAAATGTCGGTACTGTTTGGCTCCTTTTCCGCCAAATACTCAATTTCCCACACAGGTTTCAGAACTCGATTACGTGTTGCAGCAAGACCAAGACTCGCCCAAACGATACTCCTAGATTTGGCATAGAGACTTGCTGAAGACAACCGGTCAGAACATTCGTAAGCTCCGATTTCTCGATGCGACAACATCTTCAGACTGAAACTGTACAACTTCTTACTGAGACTCTTTTCATGGCAAATGTCCTCCCACATATCCTTCAATTCTGTCTTTTCTTTTTTGGTGATGTAAGATGTCACATACCGAGCCACAGCCATACAGTTATCAGCCACAAACTGTATATCCATGTTAGCATTCCACATGGACAAAATCACTGGGTTGTAGTCGTTGATGTACTTGGACTCTTCGTTCCTCTTCAAATTGTATGTGTTTTTAGGTGATTTCTTCATCACATTATGTCGCAGCGAAGACATCAAACTGTTTACTCTTCCTTTAGAAATCACCGGTCGTGGAAAGCCGAAACGACATTTGGTGTAGAACTTGTCCTTGTTTCGGAATTTACGACGACAGTACTTTCCACAACGATGGCTTTGGAAACGTAGAACTTTTTCTCTTAGGCTTTTCTTCTCCTTTGCGTTTGGAACAGCACACGTAGAATACTGTTGTATGAAACTCATCACTGAGTCTTCTGGATCTGTTCCAAATTTAGGTGCATCCTTGATCCACAACAGCATATGTATGTGAGGAGCACCTCTTGCTTGGTACTCCTTTCTCCAGAAGAAATCCAACACCTCTCCAAGAGGTGGATTCTTCTTATTCATGATGAAAGACATCATAGCTTCAAATCTATGATTGAAGTACCGGCATACATTGACTGGATCCAAAGAGCACAGTTCTCCGGGTGTCTTGAATTCGATGTTTTCGATGTTTCCATTTGCCTCTCGTAGAAATTCAAGTAAGTCTTCCCAGCCATACTCGGCACAGCTCAGAGTGAGGAACCATGTGGGAGTTCCTAAGTTCCTCAGCATACATTTTAAATCACCATGACGATGGTACCAGTACTCATTAGTACCACGCTGACACGCCATGAGATTAATCAGGTGAGAATCCAAAATACTGTCTTGGACATTGACTTTATCCATAAAGTCACTTGCCGAGATGTTTTGCATGTGTATACCACTTTTCAAGATGTGGTTCACTGCATATGACAGTCCAGACAGATCGCTTTCAAACAGGAGATGAAACAAATAGGGAATACATTGTCGAAACCTAGCATCTCCTGCATACAATCGCAAAGTCCGGTATTCAGAAGCAGGAATTTGATGAGGTCGCTCATCATAACTTCCTCCCTGACCTGTTGGAAAAAGCTGTGGGAAACACCGAGCTTCCAAACTTTCCTCCCAAACACTAATGGGACTCCCTTTGGCTTGTTTCATTTGAAACAACTCAATAGCATTCCCCATGACTTCCTTGGAATGCAAAGGATGAACACTATAATGTTCATATATTTCTTCACTAGTAGAGGGTTCTACTTTCTCAATTTGACCAGCACACAAATCGCTATCCTCTTCCTCACTTACTTCCTCTTCTGCAACATATATATTCTTATAGTACTTATTATTTTTTTTCAAATACAATGTTGCCTTTTTGACTTTCCTAACATCCACTAAATCTTGCCATATTTTCTTATTCTTTGTCGGAACCCCATTAACTAAGATAACCAGAGGGTCCTCTTCCACTTTTTCTACTCCAATTGTGTTAATGTTTTTCTTGAAATCTAGAGGCAAATAAACAACTCTTCCCTTTAATCCTCTCTGTAAATCTGATGGATGCAATTTCCCTGTCTTTGGCTCCATTCTTACAATAGCCTGAAAGGGATGGATACTTTGAATCAAAATAGATTCATAAGTATTTAAATCCTTAAATCCTTCAATTCAGAAGGAATCTCAACCAATTCCAGATTATTATGAACTGCTCTAGCAGGCATCTGGTTTTGATTTAATTTGCTACAACAATAAGTACACACACGTTGATCCGATCCCAAATCAAAACAATTTTCTACCATCAAGTATGTTGTGAAATCCTTCCATTCACTATTATTTTCCCTTTCACTTTTTGCATATAAATCCACTAACTTAGTCTGATTCTTATAATAAGTGCGTCGACAACACACACAAGTGAAATTAGGCCTCTCACTTGATTTCACCTGAAACGTCGCAATTTCCCTCTGAAAATTATCTGTACTGGAAACCTGTACACTATCTTCCACATTACCCTCTTCTTCTTGGTCAATTTCAACATTCTCCTCTTTACTTCCAAAGTAACAAAACTCAATTTCTTCACAAATATTCTTCACATCTATTTCAGAACCATGCAAAAGAGCAGCGCATAATTGTTTAAGCATAACTGCTGGACTCTTAGCATATTACAACATTCTAACTAATTTCCTCACTTTATTATGATGCACTGCTAGCATCCTGAAATGATGAAAAACACTCTGGCATACTCTCCTGGAAAGACAAGCCAGTGAATGACCATGCAAACCTGTCACTTCTCTCACTCTGCAAGGATCTAATTCTTGCAACAACTTCATTTTCTGCTTCAAACTTTTCTTATTAAATGTTTGTACAAAATCACAAAGCAAATTGATGGAATCCTGTCACACACTGCAAATACTACTACACTTCCAGGTGTACACAGGACCCTTAGTACGTCTTCCTAAAACCTCATTACCTAACACCTCTTCTGTCTCTGTTGTCACAAGTTTTTCTTTTTCAACTGGACAACCATCTTTCACTTCATAAGCTCGACCACTGGTGTCAACTGCATGCACAGAGTTATCTCTTGCTCTAGCAGTAACATTTTTGATTGGCCTTTCCTTTCCGTTTAAATTGCTTCTCTTTTTCTGGACTGAAACATTTTCTGTAGTAATACTTTTTTTACTACAAGTATTTCTTATGAATGTTTTTGTGGTCTTACCCGGTGCTTTCTTGGTGACTTGACAAGTTTTTTTGGTAGAGGACTGCTGCATTATTTCATGGACCTGCTGTCTTTGACGTTTTGCAGCCTTTCTAAGTCTATCCTTGGTTGGCATGCTGAAATCTTGAAATGATCTGCAGTTGAATCTGTGGTATAATATAATAAAAAATTTTATTAACCACTATTACCAAACAGTAAATCAATAACAGTCATCAAAAACTTAACACACTACTTCACATTTTTACATAGAATATTTTTTAGTGCTTGGCAAATTTAGAATACAGAAATAGCAGAAAAGAAATGGAATTCATATTGATTTTACCTGTGCTGTTTTATATGTGAATCTGATCTAATTTTATGAGCATATTTTAATATTTTATTGAAGACACTACACATAACCTGTTTTTGAAGGTGTGTTTAAATTAATATTAAACAGTTTACATTTTTACTTTTCATTTATTGTAAATTTTAAAAATAAATGTTTATAGTTCCATAGGCTCAAGCAGGTCAGCTTCCCACCCTATGTCATACAATTCTGACAAATCTGCATCCTCATCATGTTCTTCTTCATCCTCAGGATTTAAATCATCCAAGGGATCTACTTCCACTGACGTTTCAATTACGAGTTCAATGATGAGGTCAAGATCAACTGATTGCTGATTGTCGCTCATGTTGATGTTGTCGTTATCTTTAAAGAAAGATAACAACAATGAGATGTTGCAGACTAAGAGACAAATCTCAGAGACTATAATTGTAAAATTGTTTAACAAGAGTAACATGTTGCAGCTATTATTTAGCCATGTCCAGCGATGCTGAGGAGGTGAGGCCTATGTCCAAGTTTTCAGTGAACAGGACTCATCTCTTCTTAACCTTGGATAAGCCTCACCAACTCTGTGTCCCCTGCTAATACTTAAATGTATAGGGCCAGATTTATGTTAACTGGCACATCCCCAGGGATGCACCAGTTAACGTGCGCCGCTGCTCTGCCACCCATGATGTGCAGCATTTACAATGCAGAGCACCATTGAGCAAAAATAGCACAGATGCGTCACGCATCTGTTCCACAAAAATGGCGCATTGCACGAATCACGTCGTAAGCGCGACATGTCTACTGCAATGCACAGGGGCAAGCCACACATTGCATGGTGCATCACTCCTTATGCCTGTTTCAAACAGGTGTAAGGATTTGATTCAGCAATGCCATAAATGTGACTCAGTGAAATCTTCTTAATTTTACTGTGTTAGTTTTACAGGGCTTTCATGCAAATGACTGCCCACCCTACAACAAAACGCTCACATGAAATCTGACGCAGGTTTCATGTGGCACAGGACTTTACAGCATGACACATCTGCCTAGATGCATCAAGTTGTAAATATGTCGCAACATAGCAAATCTTTTGCACCGCCGCTGCGTCACAAAAGTGACGCACAGCGGCGCAAAAGAGGCACACGGCTATCATAAATCTGTCCCTAACATTTTAAATGATTGATTCAGGATGACGATAAGGTGTGGCCTATCCAGAGGTTTGTTTAAGGTGAGGCCTACTCAGGGTTGCAGATCAAATTTACGCTTGTTGAAGAATACAGAGGAGATAATACATGTGAAGGCCTACTAATGAAGTAAGTCATGTGCACTTCACTCTTGAACAAAGGCCAGACCTCTTTTGTGTCCGTGGACAGACCTTAACTTCATCTGCACAATGTCATTCGTAAACTTAAGAAACACAGGTGATGTAATTGAAAAATGTGGAGTTTCTTTTCCTCATTTCACAATCACATCACCTATGTTTCCTTTGCTTAGGTATCTCATAGTGCAGATGGAGTCTAGCATATCAAAGACTACGCAGAAGGTTAGAACTGTATGGAACATGGCTATGTAAGTCAAATAATCAAAATCTAAATTTGCCAAGCACAGGTGGGAGCATATTTACAAGGAACTTGCCCCACGGAGAAAGGTCTTAAATTAAAATTGGAAAAATAACATCAGAGACACTCAAATGCCTTATAAAGAAGCAGACACCATTATTTCCTTGTCATAAATTTTAAAAGCATTCCTTTTCCTCAAAAACGATTTTCAAGTCATAATTTGAAAACACTGCACATGGGGAAATGACTGAAAATGTCCTTAAGACACATGAAAGCGTTTTTTGATTGCCTTTGCAGCATTTTTGGGTCACTTTTAACATGGCTATGTAACTCAAAGACTCAAAATCTAAATTTGCCAAGCACAGGTGGGAGCATATTTCCAAGGAACTTGCCCCACGGAGAAAGGTCTTAAATTAAAATAGGAAAAATAACATCAGAGACACTCAAATGCCTTATAAAGAAGCAGACACCATTATGTCCTTGTCATAAATTTTAAAAGCATTCCTTTTCCTCAAAAACGATTTTCAAGTCATAATTTGAAAACACTGCACATGGGGAAATGACTGAAAATGTCCTTAAGACACATGAAAGCGTTTTTTGATTGCCTTTGCAGCATTTTTGGGTCACTTTTAACATGGCTATGTAACTCAAAGACTCAAAATCTAAATTTGCCAAGCACAGGTGCGAGCATATTTACAAGGAATTTGCACCACGGGGAAAGGTCTTAAATTAAAATGGGAAAAATAACATCAGAGACACTCAAATGCCTTATAAAGAAGCAGACACCATTATTTCCTTGTCATAAAATTTAAAAGCATTCCTTTTCCTCAAAAACGATTTTCAAGTCATAATTTGAAAACACTGCACATGGGGAAATGACTTAAAATGTCCTTAAGACACATGAAAGCGTTTTTTGATTGCCTTTGCAGCATTTTTGGGTCACTTTTAACATGGCTATGTAACTCAAAGACTCAAAATCTAAATTTGCCAAGCACAGGTGGGAGCATATTTACAAGGAACTTGCCCCACGGAGAAAGGTCTTAAATTAAAATAGGAAAAATAACATCAGAGACACTCAAATGCCTTATAAAGAAGCAGACACCATTATGTCCTTGTCATAAATTTTAAAAGCATTCCTTTTCCTCAAAAACGATTTTCAAGTCATAATTTTAAAACACTGCACATGGGGAAATGACTGAAAATGTCCTTAAGACACATGAAAGCGTTTTTTGATTGCCTTTGCAGCATTTTTGGGTCACTTTTAACATGGCTATGTAACTCAAAGACTCAAAATCTAAATTTGCCAAGCACAGGTGCGAGCATATTTACAAGGAATTTGCACCACGGGGAAAGGTCTTAAATTAAAATGGGAAAAATAACATCAGAGACACTCAAATGCCTTATAAAGAAGCAGACACCATTATTTCCTTGTCATACATTTTAAAAGCATTCCTTTTCCTCAAAAACGATTTTCAAGTCATAATTTGAAAACACTGCACATGGGGAAATGACTTAAAATGTCCTTAAGACACATGAAAGCGTTTTTTGATTGCCTTTGCAGCATTTTTGGGTCACTTTTAACATGGCTATGTAACTCAAAGACTCAAAATCTAAATTTGCCAAGCACAGGTGGGAGCATATTTACAAGGAACTTGCCCCACGGAGAAAGGTCTTAAATTAAAATGCGAAAAATAACATCAGAGACACTCAAATGCCTTATAAAGAAGCAGACACCATTATGTCCTTGTCATAAATTTTAAAAGCATTCCTTTTCCTCAAAAACGATTTTCAAGTCATAATTTGAAAACACTGCACATGGGGAAATGACTTAAAATGTCCTTAAGACACATGAAAGCGTTTTTTGATTGCCTTTGCAGCATTTTTGGGTCACTTTTAACATGGCTATGTAACTCAAAGACTCAAAATCTAAATTTGCCAAGCACAGGTGCGAGCATATTTACAAGGAATTTGCACCACGGGGAAAGGTCTTAAATTAAAATGGGAAAAATAACATCAGAGACACTCAAATGCCTTATAAAGAAGCAGACACCATTATTTCCTTGTCATACATTTTAAAAGCATTCCTTTTCCTCAAAAACGATTTTCAAGTCATAATTTGAAAACACTGCACATGGGGAAATGACTTAAAATGTCCTTAAGACACATGAAAGCGTTTTTTGATTGCCTTTGCAGCATTTTTGGGTCACTTTTAACATGGCTATGTAACTCAAAGACTCAAAATCTAAATTTGCCAAGCACAGGTGGGAGCATATTTACAAGGAACTTGCCCCACGGAGAAAGGTCTTAAATTAAAATGCGAAAAATAACATCAGAGACACTCAAATGCCTTATAAAGAAGCAGACACCATTATGTCCTTGTCATAAATTTTAAAAGCATTCCTTTTCCTCAAAAACGATTTTCAAGTCATAATTTGAAAACACTGCACATGGGGAAATGACTTAAAATGTCCTTAAGACACATGAAAGCGTTTTTTGATTGCCTTTGCAGCATTTTTGGGTCACTTTTAACATGGCTATGTAACTCAAAGACTCAAAATCTAAATTTGCCAAGCACAGGTGCGAGCATATTTACAAGGAATTTGCACCACGGGGAAAGGTCTTAAATTAAAATGGGAAAAATAACATCAGAGACACTCAAATGCCTTATAAAGAAGCAGACACCATTATTTCCTTGTCATAAATTTTAAAAGCATTCCTTTTCCTCAAAAAAGATTTTCAAGTCATAATTTGAAAACACTGCACATGGGGAAATGACTGAAAATGTCCTTAAGACACATGAAAGCGTTTTTTGATTGCCTTTGCAGCATTTTTGGGTCACTTTTAACATGGCTATGTAACTTAAAGACTCAAAATCTAAATTTGCTAATCACAGGTGGGAGCATATTTCCAAGGAACTTGCCCCACGGAGAAAGGTCTTAAATTAAAATGGGAAAAATAACATCAGAGACACTCAAATGCCTTATAAAGAAGCAGACACCATTATTTCCTTGTCATAAATTTTAAAAGCATTCCTTTTCCTCAAAAACGATTTTCAAGTCATAATTTGAAAACACTGCACAGCTCCTATGCACAAAAACACCCTGTCAGTACTAATACTTCACATTTTCTCCAATTACAATTTCTCAAAGAAACATAATCTATTTGTAAAACACTTGAGACAAAGCAACATTTTAAAAACACAACTTTCTTCATAATTTTCTCCTTAAAACACACTATTCTCTATCTAAATTAAATAAATCTTTTCTCACCTTAGCAAATACTTTATGAGTTTCAAAACAGTCTCAGAAATACACCAATTTGTCTTCAGCAGAACAAAGGGTATGCACTCCAGAGGCTGCAGCTATAGAAAGCACAGAAATGCTGTACTTTTTCACACATATCTCTCATGTCACCCAATCAAAACTCTTCCCTCACTTTTTTCAAATCAAAACCCTTCCCCCCTCTGCCCTCTCTGCCTTTTTTACATAGCAACCACCTCCTGGAAGACCTCTGGTGTTTGCAAGTTCACACAACAATGTTTCAATTGAACTCTGAACTCTCAGTGCACCTGCGTATCCAGTGCAATCTTTCATTAAATGAATTTTTTTGACCATTCAAATTACATCTTTCAAAGAACTCATCCATGCACCCTAACTTTCTGTTTTCAGCAATCAAAATCCACCAATCACTGTTACTGCTTCATTAACACAGAAACTCCACAGTTTTTTTCATTTTAAACTCATATTTTTTTCAACTGCCATTTCATTACCACACTTCATCTGACTGCAGCAGAACCTTCTCTCACCATGTTTTCTGTCTGGATTGTTGGACATAGTTACATCTATTGGGCTCAGAGGTATGCTGAGAACAGAAATTTACCTAACCTCAATTTACAAGATGTGGAAATTAAGTGGTTTGGCCACAGAGGATTAAAATGTCACCAATTGATACCATTGGTGAAAACCTTTATGCATTTGCCAAAACCTGACCTGTTAATTGTGCACTGTGGAGGTAATGATTTGGGCACTTTGACTGGAGTAGGTCTGGAAATGCTTTTAAAGGACACCTTTGAGCAATTAATGGCACTTTTTCCTCAAACTGCCTTGGTATATTCAAATATATGCCAAAGACAGAAATGGAGGTGGTCGAACCAATTTTGTCCACAAATTGAGAAGTCGAGGAAGCATGTAAACAAATCTGTTTCAGCTTACATGAGAGACCATGGAATGGGCTCCGTGTACAACAATAACTTGCGTTACTACATGCAAGATATCTACAGAGGAGATGGAGTTCACTTCTCAGATGAAGGGAACAGAGTTTTCATTCTGAATTTAAAAATGTGCATTGGTACCTACTTATAAGTACCTAAATGTACCATAAACCCAAAAGCTCTTCTCAGAGCTACCCTACATCTGATCACTCACAATTATTATTTTACTCTAACTTTTTTTACTAATTTTCAACAAAGTACGCTCCCCGGAGCGCTACCCGGTACGCAAACCGGAAGCTAACCGCGCGAATTTTTTTAAAAAAATGTATTTTTTTCGCACATATGGGCCTCCTCAGCCATCCTCAGAAAACCTAGGGGGTCAAAATACGTCTACTGTGTCCCCTTCTACCCATTCTGAACATTATGTGCCCTCCATCTTGTATCTTAATTCGACCGAAACACAAAATGGTGGACTCCCGTAACGCTTAAGGTTCGCGTACCGCGGCGCTCACCGGGAAGCGCTCCATTAAAAAGGTGGGAAAGTAATTTACAGAAGAAACCCTGGAGACACTTTCACCAAATATAGATTTGCTCATACTACATACCAATCCCTACCATTTTCACAAATTTGGTTGGAATTCCATTTAGCCATTTAGCCTGTAGACCTCTCTAAATACCCTGAGGTAAATTACTTCACAAAACACATCTGAAGTGTTGGAATTGACAACCAATTAAAATGTTACTTTCATTTTCTATTTTTTTTTTACCTGACATTTGATTGGTTATGTACCTGAATATATATAAAGGAAGAGAAGGAAACACAGCCATTTTGACTACTACTTCCTGGTGTACATTTCAATTGGATTTTCACTAATCACTTCAACTTCTTTGTAAAGGTAAGTTGTTATTTTAAAAACTGAAGTATATTGTGCACTATAAGTTAATATGGTAAACTTTTTCTGATAGTTATATACTATCCCTCTGTAGTAGTTATAGATTTAGATAGACTTCTCTGTTATGGAGTTGGATGGAGTTAGGTTTCTCTTGTATAATTATGAATTTACTTACGTTAAATCACATACACTTTTTTATATTCCTACTTCCACTCTGATACTATACACTGCCCAAAGATAAATTCACTGTTAAAAACTGCCTATCTAAAATTAATCCCAACAGTGCCCTATCTGTACTAATATTTTTTTTTTATCCAAATTTCAGGCAAAATGGAAGGCGAACAGAAAGTTTTATTTCAAATTGTCCTGCAAGAGAGCAACCAAGAAATAATTGATCCAAATTATATAGAATTTATGGATGAAACTTGGGACCAAGAACTACTGCAATGTGTGCAAGCAGTAGATGTCCTCCTTCAAAATGAGGACATTTTACACACTCAAACATTACAAGCTATGTTCAATGAAAATAACGACATTTCAGACAGTGAAATGTTAGACATTTTATTAAATTTTGAAACACAATCACATTAATAAATAATTGCTTAAAAAATAAAGAAATTAAAAAATAATCAACAAAGCAAACAATCAATTAACATACAATATTAGAAAAGTCTATCATTCTTTTTTCCTTTTAGTACGCTTCCCAGAACGCTTCCCGGTTCGCGGACCGGGCGCTCCCCACGCAAAAAAACTAATTTTTTTTTTATTTTTTTGCCCTGTGGGGCCCTTTTAAAGCCTCTACATCAAACCTAGGGGGTCAGGGAGGATCTACTATGCCCCCTTATGGTCATTTGCCCCTTCGCTTTGGCCTCCTCTTGTCTCTCGATCCTACCGAGAGACAAGATGCCGGCCGCTACGGACTGTTTGGAATGCTTACAGACACCGGAGAGCCAATCAGCTTCGCTACGCGAAGTTCCGTTACGCGTCAAGTACGCGAACCGGAGCGCTGCCCGGAGCGCGCTTACAGATATATATCTTTTTTTGAACGTTAATTTCTCAAAATACACTGGAGCACATATATTGAGACCTAGCAAAGGCACATCGGGCTACCAGTCCCTACAATTTTGCCAAGTTTCGTGCAAATCCATTCAGCCGTTCGGGCTAAAAGTGAGGCCAACCGCCCTATGGAAATTAACATGGGAAAAACGTGTTTTGGGACCCCCCTTTTTTCTCGGCCCCCCCTTGACAAACCCCCCCCAAATTTTCAGGGGCTGCTCAGAAACAAAATGTTCCATTTTCCTGAAGATTTCAGCCAATTCCGTCCACAAACGCCAAAGTTATTAGACATAGAATTTTCAAAAATCCCATAGAGAAAAAATCCTAACTATATATACCTACTGGCGACCGCCAGTAGGTAATATATATATATATATATATATATATATATATATATATGTGAACAAGGGCTGCAAAGCCCGAAACGCGTCATGTTTTGGTTGACAATGGGAAAAAGCTGGTGAAATAAAAACACTTACCCGAATGCTGTGGTCTGTCTCCTGCTTCGCCGGTCCTGTTGGATTGGAGGTGGTCGTTTGGAGTTACTGTCGATTTATACATATATGTACATATGTACATATACATATATTTATACACATACATATATATATATTTCATGTCTGATTCTGAACTGATAACTTTATTAGTCAACCATGTAGGACACTAGGAATATATAAAAAACATTGTATAACAATTGCACTTGGGGCACTAGTATGATACGTACTGGTAAGTGGTAAACGTTATACAGTTTATGAGGCAATCTCTGGCTGTGAATATTAGAACCATGAGTTTATTTTGAGCTCGTGATACGTTAGGATATGGCAACGATTCATTTTCATGTAACGGGTCACATTGCGAATGAATTACAGAATAATGAATTAATTAATGATGATGATGATAAGTAATGATGAATTAATTCAAAAATGGTATGATCGCTCCACGTTGGGAAGAGATGAACACATGTTTTTTCGAAGTAACAACCAAGTCATTTATTTATTTATTTATTTTTTGTCCTCATAAGTGCAATATTATTAGTAAGGAGTTGTCGGGCCCCATTCTTTCTTTAATTCTTTACCTTCACTGTCATATAGCAAAACGTGTGAATCTAGACAGCACCCCTGTGTTGTTTAGGAGAAAGGAGGGTCCCCTTCTTTCCATTACTTTATTGAATGATTTACCGCTTGGGGGGGAGCTAGCCATTCTGGCTACTCATGCAGGCCTTCTCCTGACTTTCCAATTGCTCACACATAATCATTGGACTATTGCAGAGATGAATCTATTCCGGACCGACCATTGAGACAATACACATATAAATTATCCTCCAAAACAATTTAGCTTGATACTAGCTGATAGTTTTCCCAGATCTCCCAGAATGTAAGTTTTTTACTAGGTGCTTTTCTTTTGTCTAGTTTGTATATTCTTAATATTGAAATCAGCCACTCACTGTGTATCGGGGGGACCGGACTCACCCATTTCACACAGATC
Organism: Lissotriton helveticus; assembly: GCF_964261635.1. Classification (NCBI taxonomy): domain Eukaryota; kingdom Metazoa; phylum Chordata; class Amphibia; order Caudata; family Salamandridae; genus Lissotriton; species Lissotriton helveticus. The sequence continues at coordinate 1,877,544,070 of NC_136067.1, forward strand.
TCTCTCCTAGCTAATAATATTAATAAGAAAAGTAAATTTTCCTGTGCTTTAGAAAGTCTTTCTGGGACACTTGGACTCATTACCCCAAAAATAATTAAATCCATACTTACATTTAGATGTCTTCCTAGTACCCCATCTAGTTTCTTACCCACATCATTCCAGAAGCCGTCGAGAAGGGGGCACTGCCGAAACATGTGGAGGTCGTCGGCCTTTTCCAGTCCGCATTTTGGGCAGGACTGCACTGTCGCCCCAGTAAATTTTGACAACTTTTTCGGGGTCCAGTAAACTCTATGAGATGTGAACAAATGGTTTCTCTTTAGGGCAGCTGATGTTACGATTGTCCAGCATTTACTCATAGATACTTGCCATTGGTTGTTTAACTCCAGCGTCGGCAGATCTTTCCCCCATACTCTCTCCGGTATCTGAAATTCTTCTTCCCCTGCCAGGATCAAGGCCCAATACCAATACGAGATTTCTTTGCGAGTAGCATCCTTTTTCAGCATTTCCTTTTCCAGAGTCAAGTTTCCCGCTCTGACTTCTTTTAAGGATTTAGCCCAGCTGGATAGCTGGTAGTATTTGAATTTAGCTACGGAGGCATTAGTTGTTTGAGACAGGGTCTCCCAATCCAGTAGGTTATTCTGGGACATAAGATGTCCCCACTTTGTTACTCCTGCTAATTTTATCGGGAGTGCTAGTTTGTCTTTTAGACACTCTGGGGTGCCAGGGGAGTCCCATATAGGGGCCAAGTCACTATAGTAGGGGATGTTTAACGTACATCTTATGCCAAACCAAGATTTGGCCGCTGACTTCAACATCTTAAGTTTGATTTTTTTTTTTTATTTGGGGTCTCCAAATTTGTATAAGAAATGGCTGGTTTTATTGGTCATTGTTTGGAGATACGGCGGATAGTTTTCTAATGTATTTAGCAGCTTCCTGCTTGATTTAAATTGGAATGCTCTACAGTACTCATAGAGGTCGGGACTAGCAATTCCCCCCTGGTCTTTTTTCCTTCTTAGCTTGCTCCAGGCGATTCTAGAGTTTTTTGAAGACCAGATAAAACTTGAGATTTCACCCTGGATTTTTTTATTGTTTCTCTTTTAAATTCCAGAGGAATGGCACCAAAGGCAAAAGAAAATTTCGGTATAATTGACATTTTTATTATGTTGGATTTGCCTAGTAGAGTCAGAGGTAGTCCTCCCCACAATTTCAGTAACTTCTTAACTTCCTTTTCAATTCTTTGAATATTGATATGTGTTACTTTATCTAAGTCTTTGACTAGATCGATACCAAGATATCTGATTTTATCCTTATTATAGGGACTGATAGAGTTGTCGTTCCAGCTCATTGTATCCGTCTTGTCTTGATTAATTTGGTAGCCGGAGAAACTTCCGAAACTGGTCAGGGTCTCTTCTATTGTTGTTAGGGATCTGCTTAGGTTGTCTGTGAAGATCATCAGATCGTCTGCATAAAGGGCTATCTTCTTAGACCAGTCTTGGAAGGAGAAGGGGGCTATTGATGGATCTTTTCTAAGACGCTCTGCCATTAGTTCAATATAGAAATTGAAAAGCAAAGGGGAGAGGGGACATCCCTGCCTTGTTCCTCTCTTTATCTGAATATTTGTAGTGAGGTTGCCATTAATTAAGATTTGTGCTCTAGGGGAAGTATAGATTTTTGCCACCATATTCAAGATATTTGTCCCCAGGTTGAATTTTTTCAGGACTTCACTCAGATATACCCAGTTAACTCTATCGAACGCTTTAGCAGCGTCGATAGTAATTATTGATAGTGAAAGTTTTTCGTTGGTGGCTATGTCTATGGCGGCAAACAGTTCTTGTGTTAGATCTTGTAATTGTCTTCCGGGTATAAATCCCTTCTGATTGTTATTTATTAGTAGCCCTGCTATTTTCCCCAATCTCTTAGCCATAATCTGTGTGAAGATCTTATAATCACAGTTCAGGATAGAGATTGGGCGATATGATTCACATTTTTTTGGGCTTTTACCTTGTTTTAGAAGGATGGAGTTTGTGGCTTTGTTCCAGGAATCTGGGAGGTCACATTTTTCCAAGAAGATTTTATTCAGCAGAGTTGTTAAGGGGGAAAGCAATGACTCTCTTAGTTTTGTGTAAAATTCGTTTGGCAGAGCATCCGGACCAGCTGCTTTGCCTTTCTTGAGGTTTTTTAATACTTCTTCTACTTCCTGGGTTGACATTTCTGCGTTTAGTTCCTCTCTCAATTCTGGTGTTAATGTTGGAAGATTTAGGGGGTCTAAAAAATGATTTATTTCTCCAATTTCGGGTTTACAATCTTCCTTATACAGATCTGAGAAAAAAGCGAGAAATTCTTGTTTTATTATAGCTTCTTCTGATCCATTCTCGGCTGGATTTCGAGGGTCAATACAAGCAACTTTGTTCCTGGCTTGATCTGTTTTCAGTTTCCAAGCGAGCATCTTGCCGCAGCCCTCCCCATATTCGTAATGGGCGAGTTTGCTGGCGTCCCATTTTTCTCTAACTTTGTTTTCCAAGATTTCTACTATACTATCCTTTTGACTCAGTCTATCCGCCTCCAGTTGCTCTTTATGAGAAGGAGATGTCCCTGCAGTTATTTGTAGGTCCAGATTTTTGATCTTGTCTTCCAATGTTTGGATCGATTGTTTTATTCCCTTTGATTTATGAGCCGCTAGGCTAAGGATATTTCCCTTAATCACCGCTTTGTATGCGTCCCAGGTTGTCTGTATTGAGGTGCCATCCTTATTATCCTCAAAGAAATACTCCGTCTATACGTTCAGCTGCTCAGAGAATTGTACGATCCAAGGTCCATCTTGTGCCTTCCATACTGGCCTTTAGTGTCAAGGTGATCAGGACCGCCGAGTGATCTGAGAGATGGGCAGGAATATGTTCTACTTTTACAGTTTTTTCGACTAGCCCTTGATCTAAAAGAAAGTAGTCTATTCTTGATTGAATTCCAAGTTTTTTATTTTTGAAAGTGAAGTTGTTTCGTTTATCACCCTTTTCTTTCCAGATGTCCACTAAGCACAAATCCCCTTTGTACACCCCCAACCAGTCTCTCATTTTTGGCAGAGTTGTTTGTCTTCTGCTGGGAAGGCGGTCCGATTTTGGGTCGAGTATAATATTGAAGTCTCCTCCGAGAATGATGGGTGACGAAACAGAGAGTAATTGTGAATACAGAGTTTGTAACGGGACCGGGTCATGTTTGGACCATAATAGCCTGCCACAGTTAGGACATTATTACATATCCTCACTTTGGCCAGTGCCCATCTCCCCTTTGGATCGGTTTCTATTGATTCCACTTTCGCATTTAGAGACTTTTTAAGAAGGATGGCAATGCCCTTAACCACACACTCTTGGTCCGTGCAGATGTACGAGTCTACCCAATGTAATTTTTTCACGATGTCTTCCCCCTATTTTTTTTAGCAGATGTGTTTGTTTCCTGGAGGATTATAATTTCACTATCTGCTATTTTTAAGTATTCTAATATTCTCCTTCTCCTACTCTTGATTCTTAAACCATTAACATTCCAGGAGGTTATTTTCACATGAGTTTTATCTTTTTTCATTTTTTTCTATATATTTTTTTGTGGGCCTCCGAGTACCCCTTCTCTTTTTTCTGATTGTTGCTGAGGACATTTTTTTCTACTTTTTTCCCTAGCTTGCTCCCATCTCCCGTGCATGATTTTTTCTGGTTTTTTCCCCTTTTATTTCGTAGTGTACAAGTTAAAAAAAAAGAAAATTTAAAAGTCCCCCCCTTCCCTGGAGAAACCTCCCTTTTTCTTCTCTGGGCTTTGTTAATAGCCCTCTTTGAGCTCCGTGCCTTAATTTATTTTAAACTAAGAATACTCTGGCGCAGTTTTCCGGCAAATATTCCGTAAAGATTATTTCCGCGTCTGGTCACGTAACTGTACTAGGAAAGATTCGACTTCCTTAGGGTCTCTGATATTGTGCATTTTTTTCCTCCACATAATCCGGAGGGAGGCCGGGAATTTCATCTGGACTGTAGCACCAAGCGCTTTCAACTCAGGCATCATCTGCCCTAACTCCCACTGCCTATCTTGTGTTGCTTTTGATATATCAGAGCGTATCCTGAAGGACCAGTTGTCTTTATTGTATGATCCAGTTTTCAAAGCTTCACTTAGGAGTCTTTCCTTGAGAGAGTATGTTCGAAAATTGATCAAGACTTTCCTTGGATTTTTCCTTTCCTTGCTTTTTCCAAATGGGTCTCTGTATACCCTCTGTATGTCATCTTCTAGTCCGAGGTCTTTGCTCCATGGGAAGAATTCCTCTAAAAGTGAGACGATGAATTTCTTAATGTCTGTACCTTCCCTACCTTCCGGAACATTTAGGACCCTAAGATTACTTCGTCTAGAGTGGTTTTCCAACGTTTCCAGCTTGTCGGTGATAATTTTGTCTGTTTCTCTCAACGTTCTAATCTCTCTCTGATTAGACTCCACTCTTCTACTTAGTGAGACTACTTCTGCCTCTACAGCTGTTACTCTTTCCCCTAAGGCATTTAGTTTTGTATCTAGAAGTTCGCATGCCTCCTGGATCTTGCTTTGGTTTCCTTCCGAAATCTCGAATCTCGACTTGATTTCTTCCATCATTTTCTCTAGGAGTATGTCAGTGGAGGTTCTCGTCTGACTTGGAGTTTGGACTACAAAAGGGGTTGGAGTCTTAGTTTGGTCTAGGCAATGGGCTTGAGTGGTTAAATCTGCTTCCCCTATTACTGACATAGCCAGGCCAGTTAGGGATCTGGGAAGAGTATGTGATGAAATAGGGGGGTCTCCCAACCTCTTCTGCTCAGGACCAGGTATTTTTGATTTTGACTGTAAATCTTGCTCCCACTTCTTTTCCTGGCCTTGCTCTTGTAATTTAAAGAAGGATCTTAACGAGGGAGTTATTTTAATCCTCGCACTGTCTGGTCCCTCCCGCACATCTACTATACCCCCCATTTTTTTGGGGGATTTTCCTACCTTTGCTTGTACTTTAGGAGGTTTCTTAGATTTTCTTTTAGTGCTCTGGGGTGGAACAGGATGTTTGGCGGCTGGAGGCTGGTTTGTCTTAAAGAACTGCCTATTTCTTAAACAGTATGTGGATCTTCCCTTAAACTCTGGGGACTGACCTGACTCCTCCGGTTTTTCTGACCCCCAGCTGCTATCTCCCCCTCCTTTTCGCAGAGCTCAGTTCTAAAGCAGCTATTTTGTTGTTGTTGTTGCCGTTCAACCTTCTCCCCTTCGTCTTCAGCCCTTACTCCTCCCTCCTCCTCCTCCACTTCCACCTCCCGACTTTGTCCCCGGCTTAACCGGTTCATGTACCGATCTTTAGGGCCCCCGGTGTTTTTCTTCTCTGTGTCCGCTGTTTGAAAAATTCGGAAGGGCTCCTTCACTGACCCCAATCTTTCATTCCGGCCCCGCAAGTCCGCTTTGCACTTTTTCGAACCCACAAAGGGTTCCGATCCTGATCCTGGTGTATACCCTCCGCTCTTTCCGCTGTGTATGCTGTCACCACCTCCTTTGCCCCGGAAGAAGACAGAGACTCTTTGTGCGGCCCTCCGGCAGTTCCTGTTTACCTCAGAGGCCGCCTCCCACCGACCGGCAAGCGCCCGATGCACGGAACCCAGCGCCTGATGTTTGCAATGAAAGACGGGGACGGGGACTCCAGGTATGTCCAACGTTACTTTAGTCATTCCCTTTTCATTTCATTTCCCTTGTGCGTAATTTTTCAGGGTGGTGCGTGTTGTTAGTGAGAGGTGGCGGAGGGCGGATACGGAGGCTCCGAGTGGTTTGGTGTGCTCCGGGTGATTCAGGCAGACATTTGTTCGCTGTAGGGTGAAAAAGGAAATCAAGAGGATTCTGTCGAATTCGTGACTCCTGTGGCGTGCAGTCACTTGAATAAATCTTTCCGCATGATTCCTGCTATTCCAGCTATTCTTTTCGCCGAGTATTAAGTCATTTCAGCGTAGGACGGCACGTTGCTCCCGACCGGGCTCACAGACCGGCTGCCATTTTTTCCCCAACCAAAAAACAACCAAGTCATACCCACATTTTATCATATTCCCAAACTTCATAAAGACTGTTCCAAACCTCCAGGACGTCCAATTGTGTCCTCTATGAACAGTTTTACTGAACACTTGTCCATGTTTGTTGATTATTATTTGTTTCCATTTGTAACACAGTTTGAATCTTACGTACAAGACACAAAGGATTTCTTGAACAAGATCGCTAATATTGAGTGGGATTCCTCATACCTACTCATAGTATTAGACATAACCAGTCTTTATACATGCATAGAACATCAGCATGGCCTAAGGGCAGTCCAGTTCTTCTTGAAAAAGCGACAACTAAGTTTCATGGAACATACCAACATGCTGCAAAAATTTGTGGAATTCTGTCTTACCAACAACATGTTCCTATTTGAGGATCAATTCTTCAGGCAGACATCAGGGATGGTGATGGGCACCTGCTTCGCCCCTAGCTATGCAAACTTGTTCGTTGGCTGGTGGGATGAGCAGGTGCCCAAAACCGTGGATTGTGGCAATGGTGGCAGAGTGGTTCAATGGCATCGCTATATTGATGACCTGTTTATCGTGTGGCAGGGGATGATAGACATGGCTCACGAATATATTGTGGCCCTGAACGATAACGACCTAAACTTACACTTTTCGGATCAGTGAGTCCAGTGGCAGTGGACTACCTGGACCTGAGGGTGTTCGTGGAGGGAGGGAAACTGCATACAGCTTTATTTCGCAAAGGCACAGCTGGCAATTCAACATTTTTTGCCAGCAGCAACCATCCCCCTAAGCTCATCCAGAGTATACCTTACGGAGAGCTTTTAAGACTAAAAAGGAACAGTTCAAAGATCAGGACTTTGAGGTGGCTGCCTCAGAGTGTATCACGAGGTTTAGTGTGAGGGGTTATCAAGCTAATATTTTAGAAAAAACCCTACAAAAAGTAAGAAGAATACCCAGAGAGAAACTACTGGCAGAGAAATGTAGAAAAACGAAAGAACTGGTTAAGGGACAATTCTGGATGGTTACCCCTTATTCTTCTGAAGCCAACCATCTAAGGAGAATGCTTAGAAAGAACTGGCACATATTAAAAACGGATGGCATTATTAAGGATGATATACCAACACATCCACTAGTGACTTTCAGGAAAGCCAGATCGTTGAGAGACATGCTAGTCAAAAGTCACCTAGAAGCAATACCAGGGAGAACAAGCACTTTGAAGGACATGAAGGTTTTTTATCCCTGCGGTAGGTGCAAGGCTTGCACCAATAGCAAGAGGGTTCTAGGTTACAAACTACCAGCCACGAATACGATGAAGTCCATAACCGAGTTCATCACCTGTAGTACTTCCTATGCAGTGTATTTCTTGGTATGCCCATGCGGGCTGCAATACATAGGAAGTACTATCCACCAACTAAAAATCTGAAATTTGGAGCACTTAAGGGCCATTGATAAGGTAGATGTAGCATATCCTGTGGCACGCCATTTCTCAGAATTTCATCAAAGAGGCAGGACCAAGCTCCAATATTATGGCCTGGATTATGTTCCAGTCAATGCCAGAGGTGGGACAGGCTGAGAAAATTGCGCAGACTAGAGTCTCGATACATAATAGACCTACTGACAAAATCCCCAGGAGGATTAAATAGTGGGGAAGAGTTAGCTGTACATTTGGGATTATGAACGAATGGAATTTGTATTTTAATCTGTACTCAGACATGATGAATTTGGCACTTTGTCTTTTGTAGCTGTTTTTAGATCCCTCGGTTTCTACTGAAATTAATCAAATGTAACAAATATATATTTGAACATGGGAACACTGATCAAATTAAAATTAACATTGACTGTGATATCAAGTGTCCAATGGAAAGTTTTATAGAAGGGACATTAGCCGACACACGGCAAGATTGTAGATAGAACATGACAATTTTTTTATAGGCCAATTTATGACAATCATGAGAATGTTATCGTATCAACAATATGATAATTTCATTAACAATGTTATGCATTAGATTATTTGTCATGCCTGCAATTTTGCATAACATGTAATAATGTGCAACATTGTTTGCCAGGTTGTATTTACCACTTTAAAATGGCACCCACGATAGCAAAGGGGTGCTTGTCCCTTCTCAACTTCCATATCTAAAGCCAATGTTTTTAAACGTGCTTCCTTCGGTGTGTCATAAACACCGAGGAAGGCGTTACGCCAAAACGCGTTTGTTCACTGTCTGCTCAATAAAGTTTTTGAAGCATCTCCAGGAGTGCGGTAATTCTTTCAAAACAAAGAGTTGGAGCGTGTTTAACAAGTGCAATTGTTAAACAATGTTTTTTTATATATTCCTAGTGTCCTACATGGTTGACTAATACAGTTATCTGTTCAGAATCAGACATGTAATATATATATATATATATATATATATATATATATATATATATATATATATATATATATATTCACTGAAAAAACCATAGGTTATAGACCATATATAGTTAGGAATTAGCATTTACAAAACCTTGAAAATTCACTGAAAAAACCATAGGTTATAGACCATATATAGTTAGGAATTAGCATTTAAAAAACCTTATTTTACTCACACAAAACCATTGAAATTCCATATATAGTTAGTTGCACTAACTATATATCGCGCACCCGCAATCCACTGCTGATCATGTCACATATTACATCATTCATGACATGGTCAGTGACATCACTGATGACATCACTGATGACATCTCAAATGACATCACTGATGACATCACTGATGACAACATCCAGTGACTGTATGTTTCTGTAAAGTTAAAATATGTCTTACATATTGAAGAATGAGTGGATGTATAAGTGTCTGGATGAAGGATTTAGTAGGTGCGTGACTGACTGTATGAGTGAGTGATTAAATGTGTCTCACTGAATGCATGGGTTAGTGACTAAACTGTCTTAATTTGTGCATCATTATGTCTGTTGTTCTGTAAACTGCTGCATGTGTTGATCATTAGCTATACGAGAGGCTATATGTGTTATTAATTGGTTGCCCAAGTATTTCTATGGGAGATTGAGTTTGTGTGGGGGTGGCTGGAAGGTGTGTGACTCTATGCATAGATGTGTGAGCAGTTTATTCACTAGGTGTATGAGTTCAAGAGTGCATGTGGAAACAGCTACATGGGCAGTTGACTGTGTGCATGAGTGTATTGATGAGTGAATGGATATCTCAATGCTACATGTCATAGTAAGTACATATGTAAAACACAGTACATGTGAGAGTTGGCATATATAAATAACTGTGCATGAGAGCCACTGAATGAGTGAGTGGTTGTATCGATCATTGTGAACTTGTATCAGGGATTGTATAAGAGAGTAAATATGTGTTGGTATATGTTTCAATAAGTAAGGTGTGTTTAACTGTATAGTTGAAGAAATGGAGGTGAGATTGTTTCTTTGCATGACTGACTGGGTGTGTGAGTAACTCCATGGATGAGTGGCAGTGTGTGAGTGTCTGTATACACTGAGTGTATCTAAGGTTATATTAGAGTCTGAAGAGGTTTATCGTATTAGCACAAGAATGATGTCAAATGAGATGTCATCAGTGATGTCATCAGTGATGTCATTTGAGATGTCATCAGTGATGTCATCAGTGATGTCACTGACCATGTCATGAATGATGTAATATGTGACATGATCAGCAGTGGATTGCGGGTGCGCGATATATAGTTAGTGCAACTAACTATATATGGAATTTCAATGGTTTTGTGTGAGTAAAATAAGGTTTTTTAAATGCTAATTCCTAACTATATATGGTCTATAACCTATGGTTTTTTCAGTGAATTTTCAAGGTTTTGTAAATGCTTATTCCTAACTATATATGGTCTATAACCTATGGTTTTTTCAGTGAATTTCAATGGTTTTTTAATAGCAAATATCATAAGCTGTCGAATGTCAAGTACGTGGTAAGTGAAAACATTTTCGTGTTTATGCACACTGATCTGCTTTGAATGGTGCCCCCCCCCCCTCATTTCTATTAGGAGTACTCTCTCTTTGCAGATAGTGAAAGGTAGTTAACGCAGGCCTTTGCCCCCGTTGTAATCCGTCGTGCCTGTTTCTCTCTCCATTTGATTGATTGTTATCCAAGTATTTACTGTTTTAGAATTAGTTCTCTTTGGTTCATTCTCTATTTACAAACAAACACAGAGTCGCAATACTCTGTTTAGTCTTTGCAGATAACGAAAAATCGTGTAAAAAAAAAGAAAAGGAATCGAGCAAAATCAGTAGGCCACTAATGGGATCTCTTTTTGACCTCGCTAAAATAGAAACATTAGGAACAACCCCTCATGACAAATACAAAACTAGTGAGATGAACTGAACTCCACACAATGATGGCTGCAAAACAGCTCGGCTCCGCCACCCACCCCGCCCAAAATAACGATAAAGAACGGCTGCCATGATTGGTTGCAGAATGACCACGACGGAGCTACGAAATGGTGCTGCTCTCATGCTAACCCCAGCTTCAGTCTGAAACATCCAGAAACACTGTAGACTACCAATTCGATCAGTTCCGGTAGCGCCCCAATGTAACCCGGTAGAGAAGAACTAGCCCTCCCCTCTTTGACTGATGGTTCTTGTTGCCTGTCCCTTCTGTTGTCATTTAACAGAACTATTTAGCCTGCTGAAAGGGGTTGTGTTCCGACCGCTGGTTGGTGGAGACATTTTGACTATATTCTGTACCTGCGTTGTCGCGTAATGCGTCATATGACGCGCCGCGTTAGCGCATCCGGAAGTCATCCGGGGCGCGCAGCGCGTAACGTAAGCATAACAAGTCATGTGACTTGTTAATAAAACTTTTCATTGGTTCATTTTACTTTTCTTATTGTAATGATGAAAGGCTTGGTCATATGACCTAAAAATTACGCTTTTCATTACTTCCGAACATTATTTTTTCTTAAATATATGTTCTAATGTTCCAGGCTAATGTACTTTCCCGGAAATTTTACAACTGTCCTGCAAGTAAACATATTCTTTTTTCGAGAAAAAGAGCGTTTCTTCGTCCCATGACGGAGCCGTTGAGCAAAAGAGGGTCGACCTGCTGTCTTAGTCGCCGATACGCCTGAATATGAGATTCTTATCGATCACTTTATGTTGCAGGAATAGAAAACACAACAGCCCTTGACCATTTATCTTTACTGCGTTCCTTCGTATTATACCTTTTACCCTTCATGTAATTGGTCTGCTTTATTTCACTTGCCTTTTAATGATTCTAAAACAGTCACTATTATTAAAAACTTTACCAATGTATATACTACTACCATGTTTTCTTTTAAAAACCTTTATTGTGAAAATTTCATTATACAAATACGAGCCTATAACCACGTGGGCCTGCCACAGAGCAAACTGTAATCGTATATGATGAATAGACATTTACACTGTAGAGGAACGTAACGGGCGGGCCATTAGGTTGCAAGAACTAAGGTGTCTAACAGTTACGGAATCGGTGGACGTACATTTTATAATTAAAATACGACAGGGCCAGTTACAATAAAATTATCTAGATATACATTTGCGGGCAAGTACCATGGGTGACGTTAATTCGAACTTTCAACAGTACAGTAATCAATAACACATCAGAACTTAATATCAATAGGGATGTCGAAATATTCAATCAATTCTCGTCCCCGCCCGCCATGTGCTTCAAAACTGCATACGTATCTCGTGATTTCAAGGTTCTGCAACCAGTACACAACAAGGAGTTACGAGTCCCATTTATTCCGGCGCCATTTTGGGCGAGGACGGGCAGGTCCAGGATATAGTCAAAATGTCTCTACCAACCATCGACTATGATGATGTTCATATGCTGTATTTATTAGAGTAACACTCATCTGTCCACATGAAATTAATTTGCCACAATCTAAACATGTCATTTTAATCTTTCCAAAGTTCTTCTAAATATTTGGGACCGTTTCCCTTGCCTCTGAAGCTCTCAGTGCCACTTCTTTGATGAATGTACTAGCAGGTCAGGGGTTCTCCTCCAAATCTCTCTTTTATGCAGCACTATAATTAATTGGTGCCACCTCTCCATATGACGATGCATGGTATAGTTACCACAACTATATTTTTTTTCGGTTCCTCTGGAGAGTTCATCGTGGCAGATGAAGCGTGTAACGTACCGGGCATTTACCTTTTTTTGCATGTACAGGAAAGGAAAAAAAAATCGAGCGTCCGAGTTCTAAGGTGTCCCAGGGCCATTTTAGTGGACCAGGCCCAAATCCAAAGAACAGGCCGCCATTTTGAGAGTCCTCTTGCAGCCGCCTGTCGCTGTAGCATCAAGAGCAGCCGAAACTCAGCTGAATGGCAACTGAAACGGTAAAGGGGCGCCCCACTACAGCAGACGAGCCTCCACCTAGGAAGGCCCATTCACGCCGGCTCCCCCCCCCTTCGGGCACCCCACGCCGTTATTCGGAGCAGTATTGTAGGATGGCCACACCAGTGCGGCAACTTGCTAGACATCACCTCGGTGGTAACCGAATCTCAACGCCTTGTGGTGTCTTCTATTCAAAAAACATTGTTATGCTGCCTTCGACCTATTCGCCGCAAGTGCGCACACAACTCAACTGCATAGCTTGCTAGACACCACCTCGGTGCCATCCGGATCTTGGAATGTCAGCACCTTTTGGTGTCTTCTCTTCAGAAAATATTGTTGCGCTGCCTTTGGCCCCATTCGCACATCAGTCCGCTACTGACGCCATCTCACAGGCTAATGGGGCGCCCCACGCCGACTTTCAGCATTGTAGAATGACCACACCAGTACAGCAACTTGCTAGACATCACCTCGGTGCCATCCGGATCTCAGCGCCCCACTGCAGATGAAGTGCCTCTCAACTATGAAACCACCACGGTGACATCCGGATCTTGGCGCGTTGTGCTGCCTTCGGCCTATTCGCACATCGGTCCGCTACTGACGCCATCTCACAGGCTAATGGGGCGACCCACGCCGAGTTTCAGCATTGTAGGATGACCACACCAGTACAGCAACTTGCTAGACATCACCTCGGTGCCATCCGAATCTTGGCATCTCAACGCCTAGTGGTATCTTCCATACAAAAAATATTGTTACGCTGCCTTTGGCCCCATTCGCACATCAGTCCGCAACTTAGACATCACCTCGGTGCCATCCGGATCTTGGCATCTCAGCGCCTTGTGGTGTCAGTCAGAAAATATTGTTGCGCTGCCTTTGGCCCCATTCGCACATCGGTCCGCTACTGACGCCATCTCACAGGCCAACGGGGCGCCCCACGCCGACTTTCAACATTGTAGGATGGCCACAGAAGTGCGACAACTTACTAGACACCACCTCGGTGCCATCCGGATCTTGGCGCATTGTGCTGCCTTGGGCCTATTCGCACATCGGTCCGCTACTGATGCAAACTCACAGGCCAACGGGGCGCCCCACGCCGACTTTCAGCATTGTAGGATGGCCACACCAGTGCACCTTACTAGACACCACCTCGGTGCCATCCGGATCTTGGCGCGTTGTGCTGCCTTCGGCCTATTCGCACATCGGTCCGCTACTGACGCCATCTCACAGGCCAACGGGGCGCCCCACGCCGACTTTCAGCATTGTTGGATGGCCACACCAGTGCGGCAACTTACTAGACACCACCTCGGTGCCATCCGGATCTTGGCGCGTTGTGCTGCCTTCGGCCTATTCGCACATCGGTCCGCTACTGACGCAAACTCACAGGCCAACGGGGCGCCCCACGCCGACTTTCAGCATTGTAGGATGGCCACACCAGTGCTGCAACTTGCTGGACACCACCTCGGTGCCATCCGGATCTTGGCGCGTTGTATTGCCTTCGGCCTATTCGCACATCGGTCCGCTACTGACGCCGCCTCACGTGCCAACGTATTTTCTCCGCATTTTATACCCTATGCCGCATAACAGGTCATGTGACTTGTTTATAAAACTTTTCATTGGTTCATTTTACTTTTGGTTTCCTAATGATGGAAGGCTTGATCATATGACCTAAAAACAACACTTTTCATTGGATGAAAACTTTTTTTTTTCCCAAACGATGAAAGCCCCACCTTGTTTCTGGATGTTTCAGACTAAACTGGCGTCAGCATGAGAGCACCACCATCTCGTAGCTCCGTCGTGGTCATTCCGCGAGCAATCATGGCAGCCGCTCCCCACCAGAAGCCTGCAGGAGTCGGGGCCCCCAAAACTTTTGATGAATTCTCAAGGCGGAGGGGACGCTTTCGAGAATGGGGTCCAAGACCTAGCAGACAAGCGTCCGATTTCCAAGGTGTCCCAGGGCCATTTCAGTGGACCAGGCCCAAAAAGGAAAGAGCCTGCCGCCATTTTGAGAGTCCTGTGACAGCCGCCTATCGCTGCACCGCAAGAGTGGGCGCAACTCAGCTGAATTGCGGCTTTTGACACAGTGGACCAAAAACGGACGGAATGGCAACTGAAACGGTAAAGGGGCGCCCCACTACAACAGATGACACTCCACCTGGAGAGGCCCGTTCACGCCGCCTCCCCCGGGGCGCCCCACGCCGTTATTCGGAGCAGCATTGTAGGATACCAAAACCAGTGCGGCAACTTACTGGACATCACCTTGGTGCCATCGTTCTGCTGCCTTGGAACTATTCGCACATCAGTTTGCTACTGATGACCCACCCCCCGCGACGCCCCACGCCGTTATTTGCTGGGTGGCAACTTACTAGACATCACTTTCGTGTCATCTAGATTTCGGCGCGTTCTGCTGCCTTGGAACTATTCGCACAACAGTTTGCTACTGATGACCCACCCCCCGCGACGCCCCACGCCGGAAATCTGGACGTTGTGCTGCGTTGGGACTATTCGCACAGCCGACCGCTACTTCGTTGTTTTTCCCTAAAAATGTTTATATGTTATTACTATTTTTGTTTTCTTGTATATATTTATAAATTATTAAAGTTTTATAATCTTACTACTTTGTCGGAGTGCTATATATTTTTAATGTGACACATAATTGTAAAAACTTTGATGTACAAAGAGTCATCCCTGGAATCTTCCGCTTCACGCTCGGTCCCCTCCCCAATCACAATACAGGATGGTTTTCAGATAATAGCAACGCTTCTGCTGTGACGGATCTCATCGAGTGTGGGCCTTGATCTACTATAACTCCTTTGAAGAGGGGTGATTCTTTACAGCTGTGGCCATAAACTACATCTGCAGGGCTAGCTGATAGCCTAGGACCGGCCTGGACAATCGGACACAGAGGAAAAGGAGTGTCAGAGGGTGCGGTAGTGAATAGGGCAAAAGGGAGGTGTCGGGCGGGCACAGGGTGTGATTCTCAGGGAAGAGCAGCGCAGATGGGGGGAGGTTTATTACCCATGCATAAGACAGAGAGCGGGGGTGACCACTGCCTGGGTGAGATGCTTGCGAGGGTGGGGAGCCATGCTAAGGATCGACAGCGTGCACAGAGTGGGTCTGGTCAAGGCATCTAAAATGGCTGCCGTGCACGACAAAAGTGTGGCATTTGAAAAAAGACAAGATGGCGCAGACAATGTTTTTCAACACTTCCTGATTTCCTTCGAATCGAACGTTAACAGACGTTGGGGCATATTACCAAAGTTAAGCGATATTTATCCCTAACGATGCATTGCAAAGATTTTTTTAGCGTCAGAAATTATCGCAGATAAACCTTGCTATTATCAAGGTTTATCGCAAATACGATAAAAAACGACCGCAATGCATTAATATCGCTGAAAACTCAGCGATATTCATGCATTACCGAGCTAATGCTCTTAGCCATGTTATCCACCTCCCATTGGATAACATGGCTAAGAACTGCTCAGGGCAGCTGTTACTTTTTGGAGATATTCGCGCTTATCTCGAATATTTCCAAAAGTTGATAATAGGAGATAGCGATGTTAGCGACTGTTTCCAGTCGCTAACATCTTGGCATGCCCACTTTGCATGTCATTAGTGATAAATATCACTCACATGCAAAGTGGGGCCCAAGATGGTCGCTATCTCCTACTAGCCGTCGCTAACTGGTGTTAGCAACAGCTAGGTAATACAGATATAATTTTATCTCCGCGAAGCGGAGCGCTGTTACAGATATATATCTTGTTTTTGAACGATAATTTCTCAAAATGCACTGAAGCACATATATTGAGACCTAGCAAAGGCACATCGGGCTACCAGTCCCTAATATTTTACCAAGTTTCGTGCAAATCCATTCAGCCGTTCGATTATTATTATTTTTTTTTTTTTGCCCCGCGGGGCCCTTTTAAAACCTCCACATCAAACCTAGGGGGTCAGCGAGGATCTACTATGCCCCCTTATGGTCATTTGCCCCTTCGCTTTGGCCTCCTCTTGTCTCTCGATCCTACCGAGAGACAAGATGGCGGCCGCTACGTACTGTTTCGAATGTTTACAGACACCGGAGAGCCAATCAGCTTCGCTTCGCAAAGCTCCGTAACGCGAAAAGTACGCGAAGCGGTGCGCTGTTACAGATATATATCTTTTTTTGAACGTTAATTTCTCAAAATCCACTGAAGCACATATATTGAGACCTAGCAAAGGCACATCGGGCTACCAGTCCCTACAATTTTGCCAAGTTTCGTGCAAATCCATTCAGCCGTTCGATTATTATTATTATTTTTTTTTTTTGCCCCGCGGGGCCCTTTTAAAACCTCCACATCAAACCTAGGGGGTCAGCGAGGATCTACTATTCCCCCTTATGGTCATTTGCCCCTTCGCTTTGGCCTCCTCTTGTCTCTCGATCCTACCGAGAGACAAGATGGCGGCCGCTACGGACTGTTTGGAATGTTGACAGACGCCGGAGAACCAATCAGCTTCGCTTCACAAAGCTCCGTTGCGCGAAAAGTACGCGTCCTGGAGCGCTGCCTGGTCCGCTGTTACAGATATATATCTTTTTTTAAACGTTAATTTCTCAAAATCCACTGTAGCACATATATAGAGACCTACAAAAGGCACATCGGGCTACCAGTCCCTACAATTTTGCCAAGTTTCGTGCAAATCCATTCAGCCGTTCGGGCTAAAAGTGAGGCCAACCGCCCTATGGAAAACTCAATGTTAAAAACACGTTTTGGGACCCCCCTTTTTTCTCGACCCCCCCTGGACGAACCCCCCCCAATTTTCAGGGGCTGCTCAGAAACAAAATGTGCCATTTTCCTGAAAATTTCAGCCAATTCCGTCCACAAACGCCAAAGTTATTAGACATAGAATTTTCAAAAAACCCATAGAGAAAAAATCCTAACTATATATACCTACTGGCGACCGCCAGTAGGTAATATATATATATATGTACATATATATATATGTATATATATATACACACACACACATACATATATACATATATATATATATATATGTATATACATACATATACACACATATATATATATATATATATATATATATATATATATATATATATATATATATATATATATTACATGTCTGATTCTGAACAGATAACTGTATTAGTCAACCATGTAGGACACTAGGAATATATAAAAAAAACATTGTTTAACAATTGCCCTTGAGGCACTAGTATGATACGTAATGAGTTTATTTTGAGCTCGCGATATGTTAGGATATGGCAACCATTCATTTTCATGTAACGGGACACATTGCGAATGAATTACAGAGTAATCAATGAATTGTTTAAAATGTTTTCAAAATATATTCCTTGAATTGCAATGTTGAAAGGTGTTAAATGCATTTTGTAATCGTTTTTTGCGTAGCAAACAATACCTTATTGTGACCTATTATCCTGTTCTGTAATGGCGGCCAAACTGAGGTTCTTACTTGTACTCGCAGTCCTATGTCGATGTTTATGCAATACGCTTGCGTTTACACCTTTTGAATTTAATGCACAGCGTGTTTTTGGTCTCCGTACATGTGAGCAAGGCTTTACAGCTGAAACGCGTTGCGTTGGAGTTTAATAAACCTCCTTTGGATTATTGGAACGTCTCCTAAGAGTGCACTTACATCGCTGTGGAACTGTGGAATTACTTTTCCAGGGTGTTCCCCCGGGGCGTGCACTACCTTCCGAGGGTCTAGATCCTGAGGAAAGGAGCATTGTGTTGCTAAATATATATATACATATATATATGATTTTCGTTTTTTGTGGGCTCACCCTGCGTCCCGCACGTACGCACAATGAAGATGCCACCACTTCATCCCCCCAGCAACACCTCCAAGGACCTACTACTAGGGACTCTGGGACTTGTAGTTTCCATGCATACACTGGGCGCTACACAGGTGTGCTGAGTTGGATACAGGGGGCGGTGCGGACTTGTGACATCAGGTTTAAGAGGGGCGGGACTTACTAGCAGTGTGCTGCATCACTCGTGGAGGCTGTTTGGGCGCTGAGGAAGGCTATCATCTAAGCCAGAAATGCATCCGCCATGTATCACGATTAAAAGCCTCCAACTGTGTCCCCTCGGGTCTCTGCTCTTTTTCTGTGGGAAGGAGTTTGTTTGTACATACCTACGCGTCAGCCAGAGACGCGCTACAGAGTACCCCCGCCTCGCCCTGGGCTTGGACTTCGCTGGCTTCAACTGCTGCAGTTCCTTGTGTCGCCAAAGTTGTTTGGAGTGTCCAATGCCCGTTTTGGAGCCCGGGAAGAAATTTGGCAGTTGCGAGGTCTTACAAGCCTCGCGCTGGGAAGCGTGCATTGCCATGTTTTCCCTGCCGCATGCATCCCTGGACTTTGAAGCTGAGGCGGTGTAGGGGAGCTGAGGGGGCGCTTTCTTGTGGACTAATCAGCCAATACAAACATAATCATCACATTTTGATTTTCGTTTTTTGTGGGCTCACCCTGCGTCCCGCACGTACGCACAATGAAGATGCCACCACTTCATCCCCCCAGCAACACCTCCAAGGACCTACTACTAGGGACTCTGGGACTTGTAGTTTCCATGCATACACTGGGCGCTACACAGGTGTGCTGAGTTGGATACAGGGGGCGGTGCGGACTTGTGACATCAGGTTTAAGAGGGGCGGGACTTACTAGCAGTGTGCTACATCACTCGTGGAGGCTGTTTGGGCGCTGAGGAAGGCTATCATCTAAGCCAGAAATGCATCCGCCATGAACCACGATTAAAAGCCTCCAACTGTGTCCCCTCGGGTCTCTGCTCTTTTTCTGTGGGAAGGAGTTTGTTTGTACATACATATATATATATATATATGTATATGCATAACTTAATGTAAAAAGTCTATATCGGACGAGGCAATAATGCAGTGTACAATGCTGTGATTTACATTAACAAAGACATATTTACATCACTCATATTTACAGAGGCTCACGTCATTGGAACAGATGACTCAAAACCGCCTGTCCTATGGCCGCATCACTTCTCTGCACCGACTCTAGGCAGTAGTGCTGCATGAATGTGTGAGTGCTCTTCCACGTTGCAGCACAGCATATCTTTTCTTTTGCAGCACGCCTGCAAACAGAGCAGCTGAGGTAGATACTGCCCTTGCGGGGTGGGCTTTCGCTCTAGTTGAGAGTGATTTGCAAAGTATGATAGGTTAATTCAGATGAAATTGCAATGTAACCTTGGGGATGAACTATGGGTTTGTTCTGAGAAGCACAAGGAATGGAGGTTAGATTGCTGACACCATAATCAAAGAGCGAAGCTCTGTACACCAATGCTAGGCCATTTGGGAGCTATTGGAATAAGGCTACAGTGCTCCATCTTCATCTTGGTGATATTCCTCGGTATCAGAGGGTATGGTGAAAAGCGTATGCATAACTCCGGGATCATCTCATTGAAAGGGCATTCTCCCACGACCTCAGGAGTCGGTATCGACTGGCAAAAAATGGACATTTGGCATTCCTGTTCATCTCAAAAAGATCCAATGCTGGTTTGCCCCAGATTGAGAAGACCCTGTCCAACACCAGTTGATCCAGTTCTCACTTGTGGCAACTGTCTTTGGTTCTGCTGAGAGTGTCCGCTAAAGTGTTGTTCACTCCTAACCTGTGCTCGGCTTTTAAGGCTATTCCATGGGCTGCCAACCAATTCCAAAGGTCTTGGGCCTCCTGAGAGAGAGATAGGGACCTTGATCCTCCTGGCATGTTGATATAGTACATGCTGGTCCTATTGTCTGTATGGACCAGCATAGAGGATCATGCTACACATGGAAGGAAGGGTTGATGAATGACAAAAAAAGCCTTGATCTCTAGATCATTGATGTGCATCGACTTCTGGTGTGCAGACCATTTTCCTTGGATTTGCAGGTCCTGCAAAATGCCCACCCCAGCCTTTCAAGGAGGCATTGGTGGTGACAACTTATTCCAGTATTGAAGTTAGGAATATGAGTCCTTAATAGAGATGAGATGCTTGGGACCACCACGCTAGTGTCTCCAGCATCTTTGAGGTAAGGCTGATTAAATCTGTGGAGGAGCCTGTCGATTGGACCCATTACAACTGGAGCTCCTCCTGCAATGGCCTAATTTTTTGCTGTACCAGCTGGACCAGGTTTATTGCAGAGGAGATCATGCCGTGGAGTGACTTGAACATGCGCACTGAAATGGACCTTGCTATAGAGATCTTTAGGGCCAGGTTTGGTCATCTTTGTTTTCTGTCTTGTGACAGACAGGCCTAAATTCTGATGGTATCGAGGTTGGCACCCAAAACCATGAAGTGAAGTGAAGTGAAGGAGTTTTATAAAGCGCGGGTGCTGCCCGAGGGCGTCCAAGCGCTAAATAGAGGTAACAGAGCTCTGAGGACAGAGGGGAGAGATCCAGGTGGGGAGCGAATTCCTGAAAAGATGTGTTTTTAGCTCTTTACGGAAGGATGACAGAATAGGATTGGACATAGGTGAGAAGGGAAGGGAGTTCCATAATTTGGCAGCGTTGAGCATGAAGGACCTGCCTCCTGCTCTGGACCTTTTGACTCTGGGAACTGCAGCAAGGAAGGCGTTCTCTGAGCGGAGTGACTTACCGGGACAGTAGGGAGTGAGAAGTGTGTGGTTAATCTCAGGTCTGGCTCTATGGAAGGCTTGGTGCGAAATGCACAGGGTCTTGAATTTTATTCTATCCCTGACCGGGAGCCAGTGAAGTGACCTGATCCCTGGCTTAGCTGATTCTCTGCGAGGGATCTGGAGCAGCGTGCGAGCTGCACAGTTCTGCGTGCGCTGAAGTTTCTGCAGCACGTACTCAGGGTCTCCTAAGTAAAGGGCATTGTTGAAGTCGAGCCGGGATTGAATGAGGCCCTGAATAACAACCTGTTTAGCTTCCAAGGGCAGAATGGGCAGGATTTTTCTCGTGGGATTTTCTCGTGGGATGGTTGTAATTTACTGTGAGGCCTAGTCTGTGAAACAGTGAAAGACAGACGGTGGTAGCCCTGTAGGATTATTTTGGTGCTGAAGCTTTTAGCAGCCAGACGTCTAGGTAGGGGAATACCTGATGACCTTGCTTGCGAAGTGTGGCCACTAACGGAGCGAGACATTTCGTGGAAAGCCAAGGAGCGGACTTGAGTCCAAAGGGAAGGACCTTAAACTGGTAATGGGTACTGGCTACTGTAAAACAGAGATACTTGCAATGATTTGGATGTATGGGAATGTTAAAGTAAGCCTCTTGTTAATCCAAGGAGGTCATATAGTCTTCTCTGTTTAGTAGGTGGAGAATGTTGGAAAGAGTAATTATACAGAAAGATTGTTTGCGCAGAAATTTGTTCAGTCTAAAAGGTCTAGCATGTGTCTCCACTCTCCTGATTTCTTTAAAAGAAGGAAAAAACAGGAATAGAAACCCATGCCCTTCTGAGAACAAGAAACCTTTTCTGTCCGATGTTATCTCCCTCGATTGGGGGTGGTAGTTGGAGATATTTCTGCCAACATGGGTGGAAGCAGAAAAGTAGCCCGTACCTGGTCCAGGTCAGTGTTAGCGGCCGGTATCGTGACCCTGGGAGGGTTCCTTTCGGCGTGCGCCTTGCTGGTTACAGGCTGCTGAGGGTAGTTGGAGATATTTCTGCCCACATGGGTGGAAGCAGAAAAGTAGCCCGTTCCTGGTTCAGGTCAGTGTTTGCGGCCGGTATCGTGACCCTGGGAGGGTTCCTTTCGGCATGCGCCTTGCTGGTTACAGGCTGCTGAGGGTGGTTGGTGGTAGGTCTAATTGTAGGCAGGCCTATTATGAGATTGAGGCTGATAATGCTGAGGTTGCTGATAGCCCCCTCTGAAGATTGAGAAACCTCTCTCTCTAGCTCCTCATAAGGGCAGCTTCTTAAACTGGAGAGTGCCGAGTGATCTGGCGGTGTCAGTGTCCGTCTTTATAACTAATAAGGAGTCATGTTTCCCAAACAAAGTCTCGCCGTCATAGGCCATGTCCAGTATCTTTGATTGGATCTCTGGTAGCCTTGAGACATCCTTGGTGTCTTAAGACTGCTGCACCAACAAACTGACGAAAGCCTTTTGACGCGATGTCGAGAGCACAGTCTATAAGTTCAGAGGAAGTGTGTTTGTCAGGCCACTCACCTGGAGAACTTATCCGCAGAGATAATGTTGGACCCTACTCACTCCCATCGCAACGCCGGGCCAAGGAATGATAACCTCAAATAAGGCGCTGTCCTAGGAGGGAAGAAGGTTGGGACAAAATAATAAGAGACAAAGACTTGCGCCCTCTGAGTGGTATCTAGCTTCTATTCTGCTCAGGAACACCCTGAGTGTCTTCCTCTTTTGGGGTGCTTCTTCTAGTGGTGTAAAGGAGAGGAACAAAGGGGAAGGAACACACACAAACACACTGTTTTAGTACTGGTACAAATTGACATAGTTAGTTCAAAAATATTACATCATATGCTTTTGTTATGTGACTGTTCTTTCCTGTTTTTTGAATTCGCCTTTCATCCTTTTTCAAAGTTCGCAAATTGTCTCTTGAACTTCCAGAAGATTGTGTGGGGGTCTTATATTAAGATCATTCACAAGTTTTAAGTTTTTATTTTGTACAATTGTAGCAGGCAAGTTTTTTATAAAAGAAACAAAGAATAGTGCACTAACCTTGTTTTCTCTTCTTTCACTTCGTTCTTCCTTTCATTGCAGGTTAAGCCGTCACAATGCCGGGATGACCAACAGGCCAGTTCCTGAACAGCTGCAATGGTAGATCTTTTCTGGAATGTGGGATCAGAGAAGTCCGATGAGCTTCTCAGGGATGTCTGCGCAGATGTTACGGGCCAGTTGAGGAAGCTTGGATCGGGGAGAAGAGGATGTGGTGATCCAGGAGAGTGGTTGGGAGGAGAAGGATTCTCTTTTCAGGAAATAAACCCAGGCACCAGACTGGGGTTTGGCTGAGTATTTATAGGTGGACAGTGTGTTCTAGAAGGGCACATGTTTGGTCGTCGTTCAGTGGTCCTGGAAACTGCAGACACATTGAAAATTACCAACACTTGTTATAATGGATAATACAAGAGAAGACGAGAACAAACTGGGATGAGGAAAGTTGGTCCAAGTTGCTTAGGGCAGCTAAGGAAAAGGACCAAGTGGGGTTCTGGAGAATGGTCGCGAAGGGGAACAATACTGGAGGAGTGGGTAGGGACGTGTTTCTTGATGAAACAACTTGGGTCGAACAGTTCACACAGTTATATAGGGCTCCAGATGATACTGGGGTATTTGATAAGCATATATTGTGGTCAAGCCCCAGTGTAGCTAAATTGGAGTTTGAATTCGAGTAAATAGTGCTAGCAATTATTGCCGTAAAAATTGGTAAGGCACCCGGACTAGATAAAATCCCGGGTGATTTATATAAGCACGAAATCAATGTCTGGGCGCCTTACATTAATTCTCTATGCAACGCCTTAGCAGCAGGCGCCGAGTTTCCGGATAGTTGGAGGGGTGCGGAAATCGTACTAATTTTTAAAAAGGGCAATAGGAGTGACCCAGCAAACTATCGCCCTATCAGTTTAATGGATATTTTACAAAAATGTATGCAAGGCACATTTTAACACGTGTGAATATATGGATGGAGGAAAGTTCTGTCCTTACTAAGTTTCAAGCTGGCTTCAGACCCAGAATAAGCACTATAGACCAGGTTTTCAGATTTTGTTGCTTATGTTGGAAATATGTTCATATAAGGAAAGGGCATCTCTACGTTGCATTCATAGATCTTAGGGCTGCTTTTGATCTTGTTTCACGTGAACTTTTATGGGAGTCCTTACATTCTCAAGGGCTTCCAGTTTGTCTTCTGCAACAGATTATAAGGTTGCATGAAAACAACTATGCTACAGTAAGATGGGGACCACATGGCGAACTAACAAATGCTATTCCAATCAAACGAGGAGTCCGCCAAGGATGTGTGCTGGCTCCCACATTATTTTAAATTTTTGTCAATGACATCCATTCATACTTAGAGGGTTGTAATAATGATGCACTGAAATTGAATGAAGAAAGGGTTCCATCCCTTTTATTTGTAGACGACACTATATTGATATCCCAAACGCCCCGAGGTCTGCAATCCCTTTTAAACTCATTCCAAACATATTGCAACAGGAAAGGCCTTGAAATTAATACCAACAAGACTAAATACATGGCCATAAACCCTCATAAAATCTTTAGGCGGAACCTGTTTTTAAATTATCAAAAACTAGAATCTGTGCAGAATTTTACTTACTTGGGAGTTTCACTGGATTCAAAACTCTCATGGAAAACCCAAGTAGAAAAAAGTAAAATGATACTCGCACAGAACACGCTGCAAATCATAAAAAAAACACTGGGCGAGCATTAGCAAAGCTGTTTCCCCGGCACTTGAGGTTTTTAAGTTTAAGGTCCAGTCCGCTGCATTATATGGGGCAGAAATATGGGGGCCAATGTGCAGGAATGTTTTCAAAAATAGCAATAACAAATTTTATAGGACTCTTTTGAGGTTGCCGACAAGTACACCATTAATACCCCTAATGCTTGACTTAAATATGAAGCGCACGGATCACTATGTTACCTTGAGACCGTTGTTATTATGGGTGAGACTCTGGTGTACACCATGAGGTTCCGTGAATTCTGAACCCGTTTCATAAAGGTCATGGTTTCGTTACAAATTTGATATTAGCAAACCGTAACTAGTTAGTGCGGCAAGTATGAGTGCTTTCATCATGTTAGACCGATGGATTCACTACGTATTTAGGGATTTCGTTCTGAACCCTTGGGTTCCATTTTGTGTATGGCAGCCATTTTGTGGTTGCCCTCACATAGGCCGATGACTGTGGCTGAACTAGTCTTTTTAAGGACATGTACACCTTAGCTCCAGTTCGTGCTGACTTCTGTTTGACCTGAGTGAACTGACCCTGTTGCCTGAAGCTGACCTTGTTAAACCAGTACTTGCCCTTAAGCTGATCAAGATTAAGGATCAGAGCACAGGACATCATAAAGTTTTACTGCACACAAATATGCCTTATCCTACTCTCACCTGTTTCTGCTCCTTTCTTTATGGTCTATTTATGATTGGGTTGCGGCCTTTTTTATTATGGGTTTGTTCGACCTGTCTAAAGAAGAATGTTGGGTTTGACCGATGATTGATCATGGGCTGGGCAACTAAAAAATGGGTTTGTCGTCATGCAATACTTTTGTTGTAGAAACCTGTGATTGGTTAAACTGTAAACAAGGAATGTTTGCCTGAAGCATAATGTTTGGCATAAAAAGGGATGACTTGCTTTGTAAAATTGAGCAGTCTCCTGAGAACTCATACCGTGATGATTTATAGGACTTCTGTTACTGGCTGCAGCCAATAAATTTGATCTTTGATGCCACTCAGAAGTATCCCGAGTCTCTGTATTCTAAGACAGGTGAACCCAAAGACTTTGGGCGTGCCCCTGGAGCCTCTGGGTTCTAAAACCCGGTTCTTTAGTTGGCGCCCAACGAGGGGCGACTTCAGCGGTACCGGTCCAAGCCTGAAGATCGTGAGGAGCTTCGTGAGGAAATTCTGGAGGACGGCCACCACTTCATCGACCCCGGCATGTCGAACGTGGACTGAAGGTCTTTGCTGCGAGGCTTCCCGCTTTCCTGACGGCTACGAAGGACTGCTGCCCTGACTGTCGCCCTGTCTTGGACCCATTTGTGATGCCTTGTAATGACCAAGTAGGTGGAACCTTGACATGTAATTTTCTTGTTTTTAAAGACAGTCCTTGGTTTGAACTGTTCTTAGATGAGGTTCAACCACCCCTGGCTAAAACTTTATATATGGAATTTAGGTATGGAACTCTGAAAACTAACAAGACCATAGTGAGGTGGACAAGCACTTGTAAAGAAAAGATTAGTGATCTATGTATTATGTGCCAAATCAACTCAAAAGAAGATGAGTCTCATATCCTCTGTTTTTACCCAGCTTATGAGGCGGCCAGGAAAAGATGGATTAAGCCCCTTTGTCTTAACTTAGGAGTGCGCTCATATAAGGAAGCGGAAAGGATTATCAAGACTGATACTAGGCAGATGATAGTTTTTGGTGTTAGCAGATTCCTATTTGCAATTAGCATTGTACGTTAAAAAGTGGGCCTGAAGCTATAAAAGGAACTGCAATATAATTTTCTATTGTACTTGAATATATAATGATTGCTGCTATTTTGCATTTGTTAAATCGTCTATATATATCCACAAATTTTAAAGCTACTAGCAATTGGAAAAAATGATGAGATGAATTTAACCAATGTTTCCATTGTGCTTTTATATAAATTGGTGCCTTTTTAATTAATTTATATTAAGATTTTATTGTACTGATTTCCAACCCGTATCTATGTTATCCTCAAAATTAATTATTTCCTCTATATAGATCTTGTATTGTGTATATGATTGTTTTTATGTATCTTTTATGGCTCTATTGTGCCGAAATAAAGATTATAAATGAAATAATTGGTGGCACATGAATCGCTCTGGAAAGTACCTGACTGGAAAGTCCCTGATTTGGTGGCACCTGAATCACTCTGGAAAGAACATGACTGGAAAGTCTCTGACTGCAGGCACATTGATAATTATCAAGCATGTGAATAATTACGGCAACTGAAAAAAGGTTATCAGTGAAACGAGCCTTGTACAAACATGTTAAACAAAAACAGGAGGCCTTTTAGTCAAACCTATGGATAATTAAAAGCACATGGAACATTGCAAACACGAAGATAATCTAAAGGTTTGGGATAGGCAACAGTGATACTACACTTAGCAAAGATGCTTAATTTAAGGAGTGTGAGGTTGAGGAGCGACTGCATGATTTATAAAGTAATGGGTTGTTGAACATAAGGTACATGCTTGGGCCAGGAATTAGTGATCCTAAAAGTGTTCACTTCATGTACGATCTTCTTTGCCTCCACCTTCCTGTCTTTAGGGATCAAATCAAACAGACTGCTCACATCTGACCACACCTGGCAGTCATAGAGCTCCAGGATCGCTGGTGAGATGGCTGTTTGAATGGTGATGGCAGGCATGAGGGAAAATGTCTTCATTATTTTGCCTAAGTGCCTGCCCTCCTTGTCTGGTGGTGCAGAGGTGGGTGCGGAAGGATTTTTGGAGCGCCTTTGTGCCGCTTGAGAGATGGCAGAGTCAGGCTTGGAATGACTGGTGAGGCAAGCAGTTTTGGCAACGCAAGGTGGTATTGGTGCTACCGTAGCCGGGATTTTCAGGATTTTTATCCCGTCATCCCAGATATAATCTAAAAAGGGGATGGCTCTTCCAGTGCTTTCTGACTTCCTCTATAAAGTCATGGAGAAATCATTCGAGCAGCTAGACAGAAGTTGGCAGTTGGAATCGTGCTGCAACTCAGTCCACCAGATTATAAAAAAACACTGATGTTCCCTGGGGGATAGTCTGAAGGATGAGGTGGAGAAGGGGACGCAGTAGAGACCAAGTTGTCCTCCCATTCATCTTGTGAATGTTGAGGGTCAGGGATCTCGCCTTCTCTCTCATCGTCAGAGGATGAGTGGTCCTCCCTTGGATGTGGTGCGATATTGGAAACATGTGTTATCTTGGGCATTATTGGTGGAGGGATATTTATTGTTGCAGCAGGAGAAGCAGGCTGGGGTGGCTAGGGTTGCTGCTCTGGTGGAGGGTCCAGAAATCTCCTCCTATAATCCTTCAGCATGACCTGTAGAGCTTGCGCTAGAGAAATGGGCATTTCATCTTGTCTAGTCTGGGGATGCGGGTGGTATTCATAGTGTTCATAATGCCGCCTAGGAGGGGCATAATATGACTGATAGTATTGTTCTTCATCCAAATCTTCCTCCTGGTATTTCACCTGGAGCTCCGAAGGACTTCATGTATCCCCAAAAGACCCATCATCATCCGACTCTTGCTTGGAGAGGTCACTTCGGACCTCAAGGCATTAGTAGGTATTTTGGTCATTTTAATCTTCATCGATGGTCCCATCGATGACATCTCGATGACCTGAATGTAAACTGGGGCATCATCAGTAAGAATTCCCTTGTCGATGGCGCCTTCATCAATGATACTTTAGTCAACGGTTCATCGTTGATGGTGTTGTCGTCAATAAGGATGAAGTTGGTGGCGCTGCTGTCAAAGTTATTGTCGACACTGTCGCTGTCAACGGTGTGCCTGTCAACGGTGTCTTTGTCGGCAGTGACTTCTTTGATGTTGGACCAATTGAGGTCAACTCCGCTGTTGACGGAGACTATTGGAGGAGATCACCTTGGGCAACAAAATGGGAGCATTAATAGCTACCGTTGTAGAGAACCTTGACCACAATGGCTTCATGGATTAGACTGTGGTGACGGTTGCCAATGGTGGTGTCACCGTTGACGGTGTTCTGAGTGGATTTTTTTGTCCTTGTCATCGAAGGTTTTGAGGAGAAAGAACACTTTTGCTCCCCTTTCATTGCAGATGGAGTAGAAGGTTGGACGGAGGCAGCCCCTGTGGAGATGAATTTATGTTTCTCCTTTCTCAGGGGTTCTTTACGGTGTATCTTCAAGGCCTTTCTACTCCCCTCAGAAGCCACATGGTCAGAGAATCTTGACCTTTTGTGGGGTCTTGCAGATGAATAGCTGTCCTACTCACAAGAGCTGGATTTTTGGGATTTAGACTTCTGTGGCCACAGAAGTAACCTTCCCTCCCTGTCTCTTAAGGTTTTAGAAGAGAAAGAGTGACAAATCTTGCTCTCCTTTACCTGATGTTGAGGGTAAAAGCAATAGAGACAGTCTTTGTATGGATCATCCACATACAGCCTTTTCTTCCTACTGGACTTGCAAGATCTGAAAAGGCCTTTCTTAGAAGACTCAGACATTGTAGATGTAGAAAAGTTGAGATTTACAGGAAAAACTGAGCAGAGCTCAGGGAGATTTCATTAACACCATATGCAATAGAAAATCTGATGAACTCAGCCCTGGTCGGGAGTGTTCTAGAAGGTACTGTTGCCCGATTGGTTATAGTTCAAGGACATAGATAGGCTGTTAAAGTGACTTTGCATTGCCATTACAGGCAAGGATAACATTACATACTGCTTTACTTTGGTACCGTGGGGCTCTCTGAAAGATCCAATACAGGAGAAATGTGGATTGAGGAACATGAAAATTTGAAAATGTGGCCCACGCTTTGGTGCTGAGTTGATATTTTTATGAAGTTTTCTGTAACCCCACTTTTTCAATTACCTTTCTCAAACTTCTAAAACTACTACCAGTACTGATAAATGTGAACACTTGGCACATTACCTAAATTAAAATTTACCCCTTTCCACACTGTTAAGCATGATGACATAGTTTTCAATGGTAACTTTTAGTTAAAATAAAGCTTCAACTTCTAAATTTGTGATGGGAATACTTTACAGCCAATGCAGAAAAGCACTTAAACGTCCAATTCCCAATTAGTAACATAGCAAAGAGGGCATAGCTCGTTTTATCTGAACTAATTGTATAAGAATACTTCCGAAATATTTCCATTTAATCCCACTGTAGATGTTCTGAGCCAATTCACCAATGCAGGTGAGAGTACGTAAACGTGTATTACACGAATACTACTTTACTTACACCAAACGAGGCTCCTGTGTTTTCCCGACAGTTTAAACTGAGATGACATGCATAGTATGGCACTCGCTGCAGGGCTAACGAGTACTGTCTCTTTCTGAAACCTGTCTCATGAGTGCCAGCGGTTTCCCGAGTCTGCATTGAGCTGCCCATTTCAGTGCACAGTTTTCATCAAACAGGGGCAGGTGGCAGGACTTGAAAGGTCATCTAAGAGAATCAGCTTTGTGGATAAGTAATATCCTTTGGAACTAGATCTAAATTTGAATCCTGTTTTCACTCTTCTTTTGCACTGACAGTCTTGCAAAGACAATCATAGAAATATTAATATTGTGAAAGTACTTATGAGCTAAATTTCTGACTACCAGTATGAATTTTTCAGAACCCCAATATTACATAGCAGCAATGTTGTGACCCCCCTCTCCTAAAGCTGTGATGTTCTAGGAGTATATGAAATCTATTGAAAACATATTAATTTGTCATATTTATATTATCATAAGTTGCTGTTTTTCCAAGGACAATGATTGTTGTAGCTTATTGCACTGCAAATAACTTTTGTTTTTTTATACAAAAAAAAAAGGATGAATTTTGGGCTTCAAGAAACAAACCTGTGGATAGTATTTACGCACAGGGCACCGCAGTGACCATGTAACTCAGTAAAGTGAACTAACAAAAATTTGAGGTGCCTCATAATATGAAACAAGCACTTGAAAGCACTAATTTAAGATAGGTCTCTGCACAGTTTTGTTCTTACAGGTGTCTTAAATAGTTAAACCGCTGGAGCAGTGTGTTATCTCCTCAGAATTCTTTTGTCACTGTATCTTTAAAGGAAGGTGCTGCTCTTTACTGACAATGTAGCAGCATTTGTTGGCAGGATACCTACTGGACAATAACATAACATAAAAGAAAGTAACAGTACAACAAAAACATAAGACAGAATGCCTCAGCAAAACAGTCAAAACCGAATGAAAACAGAAGAACAACTATGCAATGCTATAATGCAATACAAAAACACACCAGCATAAAAGAAACAAATCACCACCACAACAAATAAAATGCAACAAATAAGCACAAAGATAGTGGTGGCACATTATCACCTCCATAGATCTGCTTTCATGATACATTGGTAAAAGGTGTTTGAACGAAGAACAGCCTTACTTACCACCAAGGACCATGTAACTCAGTAAAGTGAACTAACAAAAATTTAAGGTGACACATAATACATTTAGCACAAGTTAAAAATATTTTGTGATCTGGCCCACGGAATAGAAAATGTAAAGAGAAACACAGTGAACAAAGCACATTGACCTTTACTGTTGACATCAGGCATGAGTATTGTGTTGTATGGTCTGGAGCTACAAACAGTCCAGTGTTCTGCACATACTTGGAATCAGGTCCCTACTGCTGAATGATGGGATGTTCCATTTGCTAACCACCTCATCAATTAGGCAAAGGAAGTAGTTAGTCCCAGTAATTAAGGGTGAGTCAGTCTTAAAACCCCCTAACGTTATACCCGCAATGCTGGTACTGATTATCCAAGGGCCAGGAGGAAGCCGTAGGAAAGCCGCAGAGACCAGATATGGAACAGCCTGACAGGTGAGAGTACGTAAACGTGTATTACACGAATACTACTTTAATTACACAAAACGAGGCTCCTGTGTTTTCCCGACAGTTTAAACTGAGATGACATGCATAGTATGGCACTCGCTGCAGGGCTAACGAGTACTGTCTCTTTCTGAAACCTGTCTCATGAGTGCCAGCGGTTTCCCGAGTCTGCATTGAGCTGCCCATTTCAGTGCACAGTTTTCATCAAACAGGGGCAGG
The DNA here is from genome assembly GCF_964261635.1 of Lissotriton helveticus. Taxonomy (NCBI): domain Eukaryota; kingdom Metazoa; phylum Chordata; class Amphibia; order Caudata; family Salamandridae; genus Lissotriton; species Lissotriton helveticus. The sequence goes on from NC_136067.1 coordinate 1,877,575,852, forward strand.
TGGCAGGACTTGAAAGGTCATCTAAGAGAATCAGCTTTGTGGATAAGTAATATCCTTTGGAACTAGATCTAAATTTGAATCCTGTTTTCACTCTTCTTTTGCACTGACAGTCTTGCAAAGACAATCATAGAAATATTAATATTGTGAAAGTACTTATGAGCTAAATTTCTGACTACCAGTATGAATTTTTCAGAACCCCAATATTACATAGCAGCAATGTTGTGACCCCCCTCTCCTAAAGCTGTGATGTTCTAGGAGTATATGAAATCTATTGAAAACATATTAATTTGTCATATTTATATTATCATAAGTTGCTGTTTTTCCAAGGACAATGATTGTTGTAGCTTATTGCACTGCAAATAACTTTTGTTTTTTTATACAAAGAAAAAAAGGATGAATTTTGGGCTTCAAGAAACAAACCTGTGGATAGTATTTACGCACAGGGCACCGCAGTGACCATGTAACTCAGTAAAGTGAACTAACAAAAATTTGAGGTGCCTCATAATATGAAACAAGCACTTGAAAGCACTAATTTAAAATAGGTCTCTGCACAGTTTTGTTCTTACAGGTGTCTTAAATAGTTAAACCGCTGGAGCAGTGTGTTATCTCCTCAGAATTCTTTTGTCACTGTATCTTTAAAGGAAGGTGCCGCTCTTTACTGACAATGTAGCAGCATTTGTTGGCAGGATACCTACTGGACAATAACATAACATAAAAGAAAGTAACAGTACAACAAAAACATAAGACAGAATGCCTCAGCAAAACAGTCAAAACCGAATGAAAACAGAAGAACAACTATGCAATGCTATAATGCAATACAAAAACACACCAGCATAAAAGAAACAAATCACCACCACAACAAATAAAATGCAACAAATAAGCACAAAGATAGTGGTGGCACATTATCACCTCCATAGATCTGCTTTCATGATACATTGGTAAAAGGTGTTTGAACGAAGAACAGCCTTACTTACCACCAAGGACCATGTAACTCAGTAAAGTGAACTAACAAAAATTTAAGGTGACACATAATACATTTAGCACAAGTTAAAAATATTTTGTGATCTGGCCCACGGAATAGAAAATGTAAAGAGAAACACAGTGAACAAAGCACATTGACCTTTACTGTTGACATCAGGCATGAGTATTGTGTTGTATGGTCTGGAGCTACAAACAGTCCAGTGTTCTGCACATACTTGGAATCAGGTCCCTACTGCTGAATGATGGGATGTTCCATTTGCTAACCACCTCATCAATTAGGCAAAGGAAGTAGTTAGTCCCAGTAATTAAGGGTGAGTCAGTCTTAAAACCCCCTAACGTTATACCCGCAATGCTGGTACTGATTATCCAAGGGCCAGGAGGAAGCCGTAGGAAAGCCGCAGAGACCAGATATGGAACAGCCTGACAGGTGCAGTTTGAAGTAACAGTAGGAGTCCCTGCAGTAGGTGCAAATCTCACTATTCACAGAGATACCAATCCCTGGTGGCCTAGCTAACTGTTAAGAGGCCACCAGGGATTGATATGTATACATCCCTGTATGATAATCATATGTGGGGCATCCAAGCCTGATCTACAACGTGTTGATGGGAAAGTTGCTACCTGATAGCTGCTCCCTAAAATGTTCATATGTGAGTGCAACTTTGCCTATTGCATTTACCGCTAAATAAAGCTTGGACCATAATGAGATGCTTTTTTAAAGGAAAGACACAGGTCCTGGTCCAAGGTAGTTGGCATTGTGTTCTCACCTTGAGAGGCATGGGGCCATACATATATTACACCCAGCCGTTATCATAAGCACTAAGAGATAATAATTGTGTGTGGTGGTGGGGGAAGGGAAAGCCTTGGAGTATTTTTCCCATTGGTCTTAGAGCTTGAAAACAGATAATTGTGTAAAAAGAAACATGCTTGTGATTTTTGTATCTTCATACACCTAGAAAAGAAGGCGGGAGAAGGTAAAAAGGAACAAACAATATGTTTAAAATGTTCTGTGTTCCTCCCTGCTGTATATAAGGCACTGTATATAAGGCACTGTTGTACAAAATGGCTCCTCATTTACACTCAAAACACTTTGATTGATTTCACTGGGTAACAAGAAGACTAGTAGCCCACTCTTGGTCACGATACTCATGTTAGCAGTGCTCTCAAGACATGGTGTCCTGATAGGTTTCATTTCCCGATGCCCCGCCCATTTATATTTACGCTTATGAGTTAGCATAATGTGTCTAACCAATGATATATTCATTCATGCATTTACGTTTATATTCTTCATTTCAATATTCATCTATGCGTGTGACATTATTTGGTTTTCTTAGCTTAGCTTGTGTGCCACCATATTGGAGTGCTTCTCTCTGTGTGCGAGTCGCAGTCGCTCACCCCTCCCGTAGGAATAGAGAAAGAAATGATAAACGCAGTAGTTTTCCTTTCTTGGCTAACTGTGATCGAAACTATAGCAAATTCATTATCAGTGATGTTCTCATGTGTTGGAGACGCTGAGGCCTGGCTCCGCGGCCTTGGGCCGAGATAAGAAATGTTGCCATCGCAGGTGCAGATGCCTCTTGTGTGAGGCCATTGTTCGCTCTTTCAGGGGTCCAGTATTTTTCCAGATTGGGCGTGTTTTACCCTAATGTATCCTGTTATAATGTATTTCTGTGATGGGATGGGTCAGTCCTCTCGGGGCACTCTTAGGGGTGAGGTCGGACGGGGCCCTCTCATATTGGAGTTTGTGGCCTAATAAATTTGTCTTGTTCATTCTTTTCCACTGTCCGGCTGACTTATTGTTGGATAACTATAGGTGAGTGTGGTAAGTCACTCGGGTGGATTTGAGCCACGCTTATCAGATGGCGCCCGAACAGGAACTCCGCGATAAGGATCTTTCTCACCCGTAAGTGGGTAGCAGAAGGCCGGGGACCCTCTGGTCGGCACGGTGGGTCTGGGTACCCACTTTGATGCCGAGCTTAGTTCTCGCAGCGCTCCCCACCCTGCTGATCGGGAGAGGTCCCGGTTCATGATCCTGCGCCGGAGTCCAGAAGGCGGAACTTTGGAGCTGACCGTGTTGGTCCCAGCAGCCGGCGGTGGAGAACGGTAGAGGTCGGTACCACGTACAGAAGGTGAGTGGTCCAACTGTTGATTGAGGGAGCCGGAGTGCTCCATGAGACCGGTGTGATTGGAGGAGCCGGTGTGCTCCTGGGGCAAGTGTGCTCCGGGGAACTCAGGGTGCGAGTGGCGCCCTGACAGACTTGGTGGAGATTGGGTGGACGTTTTTTTTTTTTTTCATCCGACCGGATGGTACTGCTGTCGAGGCGTGGCTCACTGCGGACGAATCTTGGGACTTACCCGAACCCCTAGGGTGTGTGGTTCGCTGGGCGCGGGTCCCGGATCTCATGTGGTGTAGTGCGCAGCGATCTGTAGTGTCGCCCAGGAGGCGGATGTGTTCCCCAATTTCGGAACGGTGTGTGCACTGTTCGGTCTGCGGTAGGGTCCAGGTTCCCCAGGACTTGGTCGATGGGCCTTGTCCCATTTTGGTAACACGTGTTTGGTAGGGGTTGTTTTGGCGAAATAGGAAGTGCAACTACGTGTGTGTTTGAGTTTTCGTTGTGATTGTCTGACCCGGGAGTTCGTGAGAGGGGGAGCGAAAATTCAGTGTTGGTGTGAGATTGAGTGAGTGGAGATGCCGTGTTTTAGTAAATTGCGGTGTCTTGGGTGCTGCTGTGGTGCCTCAGACACTAGACTGGCCAAGAGCCAACCCGCCCCAGTGGAGGGCTCCCCTAATTTCGAGATGTATGTCAAACATGGACTGCCTCCGATTTTGTTTAACACTTTGTGGCACAGATATACGAAAGGAAATGTGGATTTGCAGTGGCCTTTGACTGGTCCTTTCGATGTGGCGAAATTAGATTATTTACAAGACGGATTGTTTGCTAGGCGTAGTCGTCAGAGCATGTTTGATTCCTTGAGGATGTGGCAGAAGGAAGTTAAGGAGCGACAGTTGAGAGAGGAGAAGGTAGCTCAGAAGAGGGCGGCGCAGACGATGGCGCAGAAGGCGAGAGAGCATACTAAGAAAGAGAATGAGCAGCGGATTGAGCGCGCAGATAGACTTTACAGGTTACAAGACAATAAGAGTTATGTGGTAAGAGAGGAAGAACGAGATGAGATGGAGGACATTTTGAATGATCGCCCCCCTCCCCCATATGCCCCGCAGCCGTTATACCCTGTATTGACGGGTTCTGCTTCCTCTGCAGTGGTTTCGGTTCCGCAAACGGGTGCCTCTCCCTTGTCTGGCACCACCACCTCCCCTGTCTCAGCCCCAACTCTGTTGAGAGATGTTGAACAAGCCTTGTCTTCTGTCACTTCTTCATTGACCGCGCCCCTGGTCTATCTTTTGACGGCGAGCTCACCGGCCCCATCTGTGACCTCTCCCGTACTTCCTGCTGTTTCTGCCAGCGCTACCCCTCAGAGTGGGCTGGTGACTCTGGCCCGAGGTGCGGGAAGTGGGCTACTTACTCAGGTACGGAAGTTGCTTACGCGTTCCGCTGTTGGGTTGGACGAGAAGACGGTAGTGGCTAATCAGGCTTGTCAGTGGGCTAGAAATATTATTTATTCACTTGAAGACATTTGGTCCACGATGAAAGATTATCAACCCCTAATGCAACAGCATGCTTTATGGCATATGTCGACGACATTGATAGCGCTGTGGGAACAGGGATATGGTGGAGAGGCACCGGCTATTCTTCATGACATTAAGAACAGAGCTTATAGGGCTAACACTGGAATGAAGGATGTGTTACGCAGTTTGAGGTCCTTGTTGGAGTATAGAAATGAGTTGCCGTCGGCGGGAGAGCCCCGTTTCCCTGGGATACATCCAGTGCGAGAGGTACACCCTATTTTCCATCCCGAGGTGTCTGAAGTGATAGACCCAGTAACTAAGAATATTACTAGGGCTCGTGTGGCTGCTCATTTTCAGGAACAGTGGGTATACACGCCTTGGAAAAGGAGCGAGGTTCTTGCCCTGAAGGCTCAGTTGCCTGATTCCAGAAAGAATCCGACTGCGTATTACAAGGAGCTGACGGAAGCAGCCTCCTCGACAGTTATGACTCTAGCTGACATAGACTTGTTCTTTGGGTTATTGGTTCCGGTGGATGTGTGGAGACAGGTGAAGGGGACGGATCATGCAGAAGAATTAGGCGGTACGTGGGAGGAAATTCAGGATTGGGACAAGGAGCGGAAGCCTGGAGAAAAGCCAAAGGCTGAGATTTTAGCATTACCAGGACGAATAATAAAATATATGCACTCTCTTATTCCTCCAAAGAAAGTGGATTGGGATAAGTTGACTGCGTGTAGACAGAAAAAGGATGAAGCAGTTTCCGATTTTTTCACTCGTTTCGAGGAGGCTTTCATGGACTTCAGTGGTCAGGATCTATCTCAGGATGGAGGCTTGCGACTTTCTGTTAATAGATTTGTAACAAATTTGTTACCGGAAATATCAGCTAGGTTGCAGGCGTCGGAGAGTACGTGGACGAGGTCCACCCCCTCTGGTATTCTAAGCATGGCTCAGTACTATGAGAATAGAGAGAATGAGAATAAAGACAGACAGGAAAAGAAAGCCAAAGACTTGAAGACGAGAGTGTTGCTGCAGTAGGTATCGAAGGGTCGGGGACGTGGAGCCCCACCCATGGTAGCGGGTCGAGGGGGAAGTAGTTACGGAAGGGGAGAGAAGAGAGAGCGTCTAGGGCAGAACCAGTGTGCGAACTGCAAAAAGGAGGGGCATTGGTGGAGAGATTGTCCGGAACTCCGGTCCAATGTTGGGTCAGGTAGGGGTACAGGACGGGGTGAATTTCATCAGGATGACAGACAGTTTGATGAAGACAGGAGACCAGGGAAGAATTATTTTGACAGAGAGAAGGATCGCCAACACTTCCAGGCGGAGGGGGACGCTGGCAGAGACAGACAATACTACAATGATGCATATACTATGGACGACTTGGCTGGGTTCTCTCATAATTAGGACAGCGTAGGACAGAGCATGGGACCGATTTCTGTGGATGTTGATCAACAAGGACCCTATGTGACGGCGGATTTGTCGGGGTCTTCTCAGAAATTTTTGGTGGATACGGGTGCTATGAAGAGTTCTGTGGCACGTTCTCAGGTCCCAGGGGCGGCTCTGTCTGGCAAGAATAATATCTCCGTAGGTTTCTCAGGTACTCCGGTGATTAGCCCCATTTCCAAGCCCCTTGCTCTCACGATTGGTCCCTTTACTGTTGACTCTCCTTTCCTTCTGACTTCAAATTGTGGTGAGAATTTGTTGGGTTTGGATTTATTGAAGAGATTGCATGCTACTATTTACTGTTCTCCAGACGGTGTGTATCTCACGTTGGGTCCTACTGTCGCGCATGCGCAACAGTGTTCTCTCCCGGCTGAGTTTGTGGGAATACCAGAGACTTTGTGGGCCAATAGTGATACCGATGTGGGAAAGATGGATATAGCTCCAGTGTCCATCAAGGTTAAGACGGGAGCTCGGTTACCACGTATACCTCAGTACAAGATATCTAGGGACAGAGAGAAGGCTCTGCTCCAGATAATACAGGATTTGATACGGTCAGGTGTAGTGGAGGAGACAGACTCTAACAGCTGTAATAGTCCTTTTCTCCCGATCCTTAAACGACCCTCTGCCGATGCCCCTGCTGGTACACCTGATGCCTATTGCTTTGTGATTGATTTACGCCACATTAATAAGGTGGTTGAGCCTCAATACCCGGTGGTTTCTGATATTACCACGATTTTAACAATGATACCCCCCACGGCCAAATATTTTTCTGTTTTGGACTTTAAAAAATGCTTTTTTTAGCATTCCTGTGCATCCTGATAGCCGCTTCCTTTTCAGATTCTCATTGGCTGGCCGAAGTTTTAGATTTTGTAGAATTCCCCAAGCATTTTTGAGAGTCCCAGCGTTTACAGTCAGGCTTTGAAGGCGCAATTAGATGACCTAGAGCTTTCCAAAGGCAATGTGTTATTGCAATATGTAGATGATATTCTCATAGCATCAGACACCGAGGAGGGGTGTCGAGAGTCCACTGTTAAACTGTTGCACCATTTGGCTCACAAAGGACACAAGGTGTCCCTTCCTAAATTCCAATACTGTCGACAGGAGGTTACCTACTTAGGTCATCTCCTATCGAAGGAGGGGAGGAGGTTGACACCGGAGCGCATTAAGGCGATAACTAACATGGCTGTACCTAACACGCAGCGAGAGGTGCGCGTGTTTTTGGGCATAACATCGTATTGTCGCCAGTGGATACCTAATTACGCCTTACTAACAAACCCCCTTCTGTATCTGACTACTAAAGAGGTGCGCGAACCCCTACCCTGGACTCCAGCATGTCAAGAAGCGTTTGAGTTACTAAAAACTGCTTTATGCTCTGCACCTGTTTTGGAAACTCCTGATTACCAGAAGCCTTTTGTGCTTTATGTACACGAGGCGGAAGGTTGCGCGTTGTCTGTCCTAACTCAATGTTTTGGCGGAAACAGAGACCGTGCGCTTACTTTTCTGCTATGCTTGACAATGTGGCGAGAGCATTGCCGAGCTGTCTAAGGGCTACAGCGGCTGCTGCAGTTTCAATTAGACAATCGGCAGGGCTCGTGCTGGGTTCAGCTCTCACAGTAATGGTACCGCATGCTGTGGACATTTTATTGAACAGAACGCAGACGCAGCATTTAACTAGTGCTCGTCTTACTGGTTATGAGATGACGTTATTTGCGCCCCATGTGACGATTAAACGATGTGCTACGCTGAACCCGGCCACGTTGATACCTATCCCTTCAGATGAAGTCCATGATTGTTTGTTTCGGACAGAGGAGGAGACAAAGGGAAGGATAGATTTGACAGATACCCCCCTAGATAAGCCTGACGGGGAACTGTATGTTGATGGTTCCTGTTTTAAACTTGCGGATGGTACCTCAACTGCAGCATATGCAGTCACGACTTTGAAAACAGTGGTGGAGACTTCTAGGATCCCGTACCACTCAGCTCAGGCTGCAGAAATAATAGCATTGATGCGGGCGTGTGAGTTGAGTGAAGGACTGGATGTGAATATTTACACTGACAGCCAATACGCCTTTGGCGTGGCTCATAGTTACGGCCGACTGTGGGCGGAGAGGGGATTTTTGACATCACACGGACAAAGGATTCAGAATGGCCCATTAATACTACGACTATTGACAGCTTTGACACTTCCTAAATGACTGGCTGTGATTAAGTGTAGTGCACACAAAGCGGTAGTAGATGATGTATGACGGGGAAATGCATTTGCAGATCAAACAGCTAAGGAAACGGCAAGGACAAAACTCCCACGCATGTTCGTGGCAGGACCAGCTAGGTGGGTACCGGACGTTAATATGTTCGCTAACACTGTACAAAGTGTGCGGAACATACAAGAAAAAGTGACTGAGGATGAGTTGAGGGCATGGAAGGATGGTGGGGGGAGGTTGGACTCGGATGAGTGTTGGACGGATGTGTCAGACAAAAGACGATGGCTACTCCCGGATGCATATGTTCTCCCAGTGGTGACAATGGCCCACGGGCCAGCTCATATTAGTGCTAGAGGCATATGCAAATTGTTAGACCCAGTGTGGAGCAATAAGAACATTTCCAAGGTGGCGACGCATTTAGTGCAGCAGTGCATGGTTTGTCTAAGACATAATCCTGGGAAGGGGACACCTGTTCCAGTTGGCAATTTTGCCCCTCCATCTTTCCCTTTTGAAGTAATACAGATGGACTATATTGAGATGGAAAGGGTGAATAATCTCAAATATGTCCTAGTAGTGGTATGCTCATTTAGTAGGTGGGTGGAGGCTTTTCCAACTAAAGATTGTACAGCCATCTCGACAGCTAAGATGCTGATTAAAGAGTACTTTTCGAGATATGGCTTGCCCCGGGTGATCTGGAGTGACAATGGCACGTCTTTTAATGCTGAATTAATGAAGCAGATCTGCAAAGGATTGCAAATATATCAAAAATTCCACGCAGCACAACACCCTCAGGCTGCGGGTCTGGTTGAGAGGTTCAATGGTACCTTAAAACTCAAAATGGCCAAGATACATGAGAGTACAGGGCTACGCTGGCCAGATGCACTTCCCCTGGATTTGCTTTCCACTAGAGTGACAGTTAATTCCAAGACAGGAGTTTCCCCCCACTAGGTCATATTTGGTAGACCTGCTAACGTGTGGGGTGTTCCTAGACCTAAATGTTTCTCAGAAATTGAATACCCTTTGTTGATAGATTACCTGTATGCCTTGACTAAAGATCTCCGTTCTATCCATCAGCAGGTAGCAGACACCCTGAAGCCGCTGCCAGAGGGGCCAGGTCACAACATTCAACCCGGAGACTGGGTCGTCGTGAAGAAGTATCAACGGAAGTCCTGCTTGGAACCCAGGAGGTCAGAGCCACGGCAAGTGCTCCTGACCACCCGCACCGCACTTCGGGTTGAGGGCCGGAAGGCGTGGACCCATGCCTCGCATGTGAAGAGGGTCCCGCTACCACTGCCATATGACGAATGGGTGAGAGGCGGTGTTGCTGATCACGAATGTGAGTCGCTCCCTCAGTATGTCCCCTTCTCGGATGCTTCATTGAGGGGTGAGGAGCCACATGAAAGTGAAAAGAGACCGGCTCTGATTGCAAATGGTGAGGCCTCTCCTGATCGCAGCGAGAAAAAATTGAAGGATACATCTCCTGCTGTTGACCTCCCTATTCTGTTCACAGATCCTGAAGTGCGAGGGAGCACCCGTTATAATCTGCGGCCCAGAAAAGAGAGGAAAAAGAACTGAGCACTGGAAGAAGGGCTGAGATAGGGAATAAGCGTGGACAATACTGGAGAGGATAGTTTAGTGATAGGGATGGACTGCTGGTAAGAGCCCTGGTGCACTATTGAGACATTGTTAAACGGAACACTAGGATTGCGTCGGGGCCCAGGTTTGGTGCTCCTGAGTTGCTGCAGTTGTGCGACTCCGTCGAGGGATTAGGGATTGAACAATAGAAGCCTGCCTGTGAGGCTTTAACGGACACAGGGAGAAGATCCCTTTTGAGGGTGAAGAACCTCTCTGGCTGGTTTCGGAGTGACTGGAACATTTTGAGTATTGTTTTAGTTTAGCTTTGGACTCTTAGCTAGGTGATATGTATCCTTTTGGCCGTCCTATCCCAGAGGAGGAGCAACCTTTTGCAGCTCCCCGTAGACCAGAACCAGATTCACCATGGCGTGCTCTGCCCCGAAAAGGAAAAATAGTGGTTATAGTGATATTCATCATTATATTTTTAATAATTCTCGGGATACTGTTCTTCCTGGATGAAGCTTACCCTATCCATAAGTTCGTCCCCACTCCTACAACATTCCCAGAGCATAATATGATTACTGTTGATTATGGTGAACAATGCATGAGGAAGGGCTATCGAGATAATGTTTTTATTAAGACTCTACATCATGCTCATGCTGTGTATAATGTGACAGATTGTTGGGTCTGTGGGTTGCTCCCTTCTGCTGCATACAAAAAGGATAGATTGCTGGCACTTCCCTTAACGCCCGTGAATAGTTGTGTGGGTTGGTATACTTCGATTGGAATGGTGAAATTTTTCCAGCAGCCTGATTTTCTGAATCCCAGATTACCTGGTACAGGGTCGACGTTGACGATGCGAGTACGCCCTATGCCCACTTCCTCCCTTGGACGGTTGTTTACTGATGGACGTTTTGATCAGACATTTTTAGAGACATGCTCGAAGAAGGTTGAACGATTTGTGACGCCCAACGATACCGACAAAGTGAGGGAGAGTTTTCTACAGTTGAACTCTTCCTTAGCTTATAGACATCCTCCTACAACAAATAGTAGTGGTCGTTCCTTGGTGCCCCTGGCAGTTGTTGGGCCTTCACCTTTTTTCTGTATCTTGGGGAGGGGTCCCATTAAGGTGGGGGACAGCTCCTGCAATATGACTGCTTCGATTCGTCTGCCCCTTAGTCCTTCTCTAATAACTCCCCCGAATATTTACTTTGTATGCGGGGGAAATGGTTATTTGTGGTTGCCTGAGGGTTGGGGTGGGGTCTGCTATTTGGCTTACTTACTACCCCCGTTTATGTGGCACCCTCCGATTATCATACGACCCATCGGCGGTTTGCTATAATGCCTGGACAGCGTAAAAGGAGTGCACTCCAAGTTGAGGATGTAGATCAGACGGACACCTCTTTGCAACAATGGACGGATTTCTCTAAAGGTTTGCTGCCGTTCTGGAGGCCTATCTTTAACAGTAGAGCTATTAGGAGACTGTCAAGGGTAATGGAAAAAGTAGTGAATACGGAGGCAGATATTGCGGCCAATATGTCCATTGATATGCAGGCTATGAGATTATTTACGATCCAAAATAGGATGGTGCTTGACGTCATCCTCGCAGATAGGGGCGGAGCCTGCCGCGTCATCGGCACATCCTGCTGTGTGTATATTCCTGACTCGGCCCCGACTGTTAACTTAGCTGTGCAGAAGCTTCATAGATTGGCAGCTGAACTCCATCAGGATACGGGTACCTGGTCATTAAAGACATGGGGTTGGAAGATTTTGATGGGTGTTGTGGGAGTCGTGGGAATATTGCTGACCTGCTGTTTATGCATTTACTGCCTTCCCCCTTGTTGCTCCATGTGTGCCAGCAATTTACGAATTCCTAGGAGACCAACACGCCAATATCCTGTTTCGGATGATGTAGAGCTTCATGATATTCGTTGGTTGATGCTTATTGATGATGATGTCTTCGATTGAGATGATGCTTTACCCCTAGCATTTGCCGTAAAGGCCCTTCTTTTGGCTAATAAAGGCTGCACACATGTTAGCCACATCATGCTAAAAGGAGGGTCTGATAGGTTTCATTTCCCGATGCCTCGCCCATTTATATTTACGCTTATGAGTTAGCATAATGTGTCTAACCAATGATATATTCATTCATGCATTTACGTTTATATTCTTCATTTCAATATTCATCTATGCGTGTGACATTATTTGGTTTTCTTAGCTTAGCTTGTGTGCCACCATTTTGGAGTGCTTCTCTCTGTGTGCTAGTCGCACTCGCTCACCCCTCCCGTAGGAATAGAGAAAGAAATGCTAAACGCAGTAGTTTTCCTTTCTTGGCTAACTGTGATCGAAACTATAGCAAATTCATTATCAGTGATGTTCTCATGTGTTGGAGACGCTGAGGCCTGGCTCCGCGGCCTTGGGCCGAGATAAGAAATGTTGCCATCGCAGGTGCAGATGCCTCTTGTGTGAGGCCATTGTTCGCTCTTTCAGGGGTCCAGTATTTTTCCAGACTGGGCGTGTTTTACCCTAATGTATCCTGTTATAATGTATTGCTGTGATGGGATGGGTCAGTCCTCTCGGCGCACTCTTAGGGGTGAGGTCGGACGGGGCCCTCTCATATGGGAGTTTGTGGCCTAATAAATTTGTCTTGTTCATTCTTCTCCACTGTCCGGCCGACTTATTGTTGGATAACTATAGGTGAGTGTGGTAAGTCACTCGGGTGGATTTGAGCCACACTTATCAGTCCCTAAAATGGCTTACAGACCTTAAAGGTTCTTTAATAATGAGTAGATAACCTGTTGTTGACAGAATCATCAAATGGAACATTTCATCATGGACCAATGCATTTTGAAAATCTGGTTCCCATCATCAAGATAATAATCCCATTCTGACAAAACATGTGAAATAACACTGGAACGCGGAAAGGGGTCGCAGTTGCACACCATTATCGGTCCATTTTTATCCTTGTTTCTCCATTTATTTCCGTTTACGTGCAGAATGGGTTAAACGTGCCTCGCCTCTTTGCACGTGTATTGATATAAGTGACGAATTGCAGCTGCACTGTGCTACAAACCCAATCGCACAGCTTTGAAGAATCACTGTACAACTTTTTCGTTTTCAACATGTTTATTCAATGTTTTTCAAACTTTATCCAATTTTTCGGCTTTATTGTCTTTGACACGATAACACTGTTCAAAGGCCCATATTGCTTCACATGAGGCGGTTGTGCCCATCCAGACTTCCTACACATCACGATGGGACTTTAATCCATGTTTGCAGCTACGTTCGTAATCCCAATGCATTTTGGGCTATTTTTAGTGTATAGCTGAGTGGAACCAGGCCATCAATGCCGCTTGTCTCATAATATGTGTCTACTGCAGGGACAACTTGTAGATAGCCCAGAGACTGGGAACACATAGGAACGTCAGGTATGAACGTGTGTTAACTATCTTGAAATACTGAAACCTTTGATGGTTAAAGAGTAGGCATGTAGGGATCTTTAAAAATGTACAGTTTAATATGTTGTTTGCTTTCATGATCTTTACAATCTGGGATTTTGCGCTCACATTTTTCTTATTTCTGCACTTACAGCCTTCCATTTACTCTGCATGAAACTTGACAAAATACAGCCTTTGAAAATAACAGTGTGGATTGTATTTGTGTGCACACCTGTGGCGAAAATCAAATATGGCTGTCAGTCTCTGACACGTTAGTACATGCCCTATAAGCATTATCTCCAGGTAAGTTGTGAGAGATGCATGAATCATAGCTTGTCTGTTCCTTCTTCTCGGAATTGGTAAATTGGCCCAATTCAGTGCTTGCCAGAGGGCTAAGAAACATCTTGCGGGTTGTATTCACGACCCTTGCGAAAAGGTTCAATCCTTGTTGATGAGTCAACCAGAGGGAATTCTCTTCAGATGCAACATTTGACTGTTAACAAAATCCTCTAAAGAAAAAAAAACTGTGTTTGGAAACAACATGGTGTTTCTCTTTTCTACTTTACAAAAAGTATTAGTTGTGAAATGTCTTTCGTGTAAATTGTATATCCAAGTCCAGAAAGTGTACATTTGGACAATCAATATTGACACAGTGCATTTTAGCTTCTAATTAATCTCTTTAAATTTTGTCCAGTCAAGAAATTAGCCTTTGTGCCATGTCTTGGCACAATGATCTTGCTATTACCATATTTTCAGAGTCAGGAACACTGGCATAAACAACCAAATAGTTGTTGTGCTATTCAGTGCAGCACACATCTATTTATATAGGTTGCCCATGGCAACATGATTCATTCTTTTCTGGGACATAATTAACCTTAGTTAGGTTTTCAGTTGGCAGATTAATAAATGAAATATAATTTATAAAGTGCACTACCACCCATACAGGGCATCTTGTAGCAGACCAGTGAAGCTTCTCTCGGCTCCACATGAAGACACTGGGATAACTAAGAGTACCCACCGGCATACAGAAAGCTCTGTCGTAATAATTTTTCTAAATATGTTTGTCAGGTCTGAGACTGATGAGTGCTTGTACACTGTTGATAATGTGGTTTATTGGGGTGAATGTAGTGATTGCGCAGTGTCACTGATTTGAACAATTGTTAGAATGCCACCGCATGTTAAAAGCAGCAGTTTTTATATATTTGAATTTCTTTACAATCAAAACATCTAATGAGTTAAACAGAAATGGTATCAAGAAGTTCATAATACTGAGGGTGATAGTAGTCTTTAATAGTAAGAGAATTACCATTTTCTGCTAACCCATCATCACTCCACGTGGAGATTAGCCGTGGTTTTGGCACTTTATTGGCAGTAAGTGAATGCCTTGCAATCAAGTGTTTGTTGTATTTGAGCAGACTGCCAAAAGATTGATCACTGCAGAGCTTTAGTGATGCCACATTTTGTTGCATTCACAGCAGCTAGTAGACCTATTATTGCTTGCTGGCATCCTCGCATGTTAATATTCAAACATTCAAGAATCTGCAATCTGAAGCACTAGGTCAGCTACTCCTTTCTGAATGTTGTGTGCTAATAAACCACAAGCACATGCTGACACAGCCCCTCTGCTCTTAAACGTTGACAATGCTCAAGGGTTTCCAGAAAAATGTCTATGTATCCATGACTTTTTAAACAGTATTTACTTTGACTGTCAAGACCCTTGGATACAATGGTTTTATTTTCAACACCTTTGATAAACCAGCCATGGTCAGTTGAATGAGGTTTCAGAATGTTGTACATCATGCTATGGACTGCCCAAACAATTTCCCATGTTCTTGAACTTAAAGAAGTGCATGTGCATCTTACATTATGGGGCATTTCTGTGCTGCAGCCTTTATGATTGTGTCCACTGTGCTCCACAGTGCACATGACTGTTGGCTGCTGGTCCAACCCTGGCCGAAGAGTGTTACCAGTATGTAATGTTTCTGCAGCACTAAACTCAAGTCAGTAGGCAGAGTGTTGGAAAAGATTTTGGATACACTAGGGAACTGCATTGCCCAATGGTCACCTGCTGCTGCCTACGTCAGGGGCTCTAGTGTGACAGAAGAAGACAGATATATATTTACATCTGTCCCTCCCGTCTTGCACGTGACACAGTCGACCTTTTATACCGCTGGTTTGAAGGAATGGAAAAGTAGAGGCGAAAGCATGGGAATGAGAAAGGTGCTGACTTGCGTGGGAAGAGATGGTGCCAAAGATGGAAGAAAGGAGAGCTGGGAGAGAGAAGAGAAGATAACTGAGGGGTACAGGTGCTTTGCTCTAGTTGTGTATTTGATGTCACTCAGAACCCCTCAATGAAAACCATCCCCGTAACTCACTGTTACCCATCTATAATTCTATATATATATATTATCAGCGACATAATACACCATCTGCAGCATAATTTACAGTTTTCAACAAACAATTGTCTGTTGGTGAACTGATCAAGCATTAATAAAAAAACAAAATTGCCACACATGATCCTGACAAGAGGCAGGCTTCTTGTAAATTTTTATTTGTCATCTGTAAGTTGTTGATTGCTGTTCTTAGATGATAAACCATGCCATGACTCAGCAAAGATCAGACAAAGGAGAAGGAATGCTGAAGTCGTAGAAGCTGTGGAGAGATGGGTGGATGGAGCTGGGAGGCAGGAGCCGGATCTCTCCAGATATATTACAGAAAAGACCAACCAATGCGATTAACAGAAAGTCTATATCCCAAGTAACTTAGGCAATCTGGTGACAGAAACAAGTTGCCTCGCAACTGCTTAGTTAGTCAGTTCCTACTTGCTCAGTTCCTCCTCTATATTTGTAAAGCTCCTGAACCTTTGTTTTGTTCTTCCTTGCCTCTGTATTTATTCCTTCTGTTGTTTGTATGCCTGTGTAGGCCAACTTCCAAATTGATGCACACCTGTTTTTGTGATTTAATGTGACCACCACTCCTCAGCATCTCCTGGAAGATCAGGGAAGAGCTCCACGTCCCTCCTGCAGTCATTTTGCTGGTTTCCTGTTCCTCTTCTCACAATTCTTACTCCATGGAGTTTGGGGGATTACCTTTGAAACCCGCTTCTACCACACAGCTCATACCAAGTCATAACAAACCAGTACTTATGAGGTAAAACATGTGCCTAGGCAGTTTGGTTGTGTGTAAAGGTGACAAGTAAAATAATGCTGCCACAAAACTGTGCTGAAGTATCCCACATAATTAGCTTTCTCACTACTTTTAATTTAGTACACCACGCCAAATAATTTGATCTGCTATTACCACATAATTCTAGGGCCGTGACTGCAGTGTGTCAAACATGCATTTTTTACATGCATTTTTTACAGAGTTTTATATAGCGCAAACTTGACCCGGAATTTGGTATCAAAGCGCTTTACATAGCACCAGTTGCGTTACATGAGGACCCGCATTCATTTTTGTTGAGGCACGGGGAGATTAAGTGATTTGCCCAGAATCACAGGATGTTTAGCGTCTTTGCCAAGACTCGAACCCGGGGGCATATTATCAAGGCGGGCGATATGAGATTATCGCCGCTTTAGCGGCCATTTCGGCCGCAAAACGGCGATAATTTTATCGCCCTATTGGCAATCTGTCGCTAACATTAGTTAGCGACAGCTTCTAGGTGATAGAGAGCGGTTTGGGGCCCGCTTTGCATGTCAGCGATATTTATCGCTAATGACATGCAAAGTGGGCATACCCAACCTGTTAGTGACTGAAAGCAGTCGCTAACATCGCTATCGCCTATTATCAACGCAGGCGTAGCGAAAAAAATGTTTGCGCTAAGCGCGAATATCGCTGAAAACTAACACGTGCTCAGACCAGTTCTTAGCCTGTATATCCAATGGGAGGTGGATATTCAGGCTAAGTCCCTATTAGCGATAATGCCTGAATATCGCTGGATTTCCTGCGATATTCACGCATTTCACCGCTATCGCCGGATATTTTATCGCTTTGGCGATAAACGTTGCTAATAGCACGTTATCTCTGCGATAAAATCTGGCGATGCGCGGCGATAAAAAAATGTCTCTAAGCTTATTTAGCGATAAATATCGCTAGTTGTTTATAATATGCCCCCCGGTTCCCCAGATTCGAGGTCGACCGTCCTAGCCGTTAGGCCAACTCCTCTCCCCATGCATATTTGCAACAGGAATACTGAACTACAAATAGTGTGTAAAACCAAGATCCTGCCACAGAAATACAATAGTTGGCAATTTAAAACAAGAACGAGATCGCTCGAATGTGCCTTCTTCACAGTCCTACAACATGGCACCCAGAATGCCAAAAACAAGCGCATTACCTGCATATAGTAAGATTTGCAGGAAGAATGACATCAGCAGGCCAGGAAAGACTGTGAATTAGGTACCACAGAACAGAATAGAGCAATGCATGGCACTGGGCAGTGGAACAAAACTGAATAAAAAGGCCAGAGCTGCCAAACGCAATTTAGTACAAATCATTAGTCCATCCACATGCATTACTGTTACATGACAAGGAAGTGTAGAAACATGCCCCCGTGAGTGTGTGCGATCACTCTTGATGTATATGTCACATACCACCATTTCTAGGGGCAGGGATTATAAAGACCCCACTGTGTGTGTGTGTCGTTGATTCTTGACAGTCCAGATGCCCCAGGTTACAATGGAGTTGAGGCACGCGGTTGATTTAAAGCCAGTGGATAAATGCTTCCACTGTAGATGTTTTGTGTGGTCAGGATTTTTATCAAGGTAATGCTTTTAACTAGTTCATTTTAAATCAACGTTAATCAATCACTATAGACAATATTTAGCTTTGCCGCTCTAGATGGGCATTCGTAGTCATGCATGGATGTGCAGCGGTATCTCACTTTGCCTCGCTTGCAGATAAACTACCTTTACCCCACCACATACACCCCAGGGACTATAGAAAACAACCCTACAGGAGATACTGCTGAGAAAGGCGTGTTGCAAAAAGTTATCACTGTTTCTGCAGCATATTCCTGTTTGTAAGTTCTGGTATTTGGAACCTCGAAAGCTAGCAGTGGAGGGCTGTCTAGGGGCAAGCTCAAGTGGGGAAAGACAGTGGAGGAATGGACAGAGTGAGGATGCATAGTGGTCAGCCTGTCTGAGATGGTGTTCCTTTAAGAAGTGAGGTCAGTTTCTTCCTGATTTGTAGGAGGGTTGGTGCTGTTCTAACGTCGGAAGGACTGTTGTTCCATACCCTGAGCATGTAGGCTGAGAAGGCTTGTTTGTCTGTTCCCTCCACTGTTTAGTCTGTAATGTACCTTCAATCCGACCCTTAGCGTGGTCTCCTTAATGCTTTGATAAAAAGAGGGTACTAAACATCCTATCTTAGATGAACTTCTTTAAGTGCAAGTTCAAGGACAGGACTGGCATGGAGGCTTCCTCATTCTTGGTGAGGGGATTCAGGAAGGTCCTCAAATCAGATGACATAGAGGTTGTACTCTCTTCACTAATATGTGATAGACCAAAGAAGACCTGTAATAGAGGCTACACTACTTTTTCTCCGATAGGGTGAGAGGTCAGATCCTGGATGGTAGCAGAGGTTCCTCTACCTTCTTAATAAGTGACCGTGCGACCCCCTATCACCTACCTGCTCAAGGGACAAAGGTGTTCGTTGGTCAAGACAGGAGGACTGCAGAAGCCCATCAGACTCAACTCGAGTCCAGGTCCCGGAGCTCAGACTCAGCATGCCGGGTGGGTGCCAAAGAGCAGTGTAGTCACTGTAAGTCACAGTCACGCCACCTGGCCAGGCTTGGCGGTGGTGGGCGGTGTGCACTCTGTGCCTTAAGCACAACCTGTGCTACGGCTGTTCCAAGAAGGAGGTGTCTCTCTTAGGCCGCTTCACGGCCCACACATGGTCTGCATCACTCCTTCAGGACTGATGATTATGGTGGCACTGCTGCCACTGAACTAAAGAGTGTGTGTGGCGTGCCGTGCTCGGGAAATGAGGCTCACTGACTTGATCCACTCCCCTTTCCAGAGCAAGTAATTACTGAGGCCGCATTGTGTAACCACAGATCCTGCAACCAATGGCAGGCTCAGGCTTCCTTTAAAGGTGGGAAACGAAGAACTCGCTGGAGCCGAGCTTTACAGTTCCCCTACCAATTATCTGCCATTTGAGGCAGCCTGGTTCTATGTCTTATAACTTATAAGACATCTTGAGCCCGCTATTGCAGGTTTTTAGATCTGTATTGGGTGCAGTGATTACTGGCTGAGTTGGTGGGGTTATTTTCCTTTAGTGGCCACATGCTACCAACTTGGTCCCATCACTTCAAAATCCATCTGGGGGTATTGTCTCATGGGTCCCCTACTCCAAAATTAAAATACCCTTCATTCCCTCAGACTCTTACATCAATAAATGATCATCTATAGTGTAAGCACTGGATGGCTCTTCTTGCCACCCGTGCACATTGCACCGTCTCTGGTCCCAACTAGTAGGAACAGGAAAAGCGCCCCACCCTGGATCCTCATTTCACGCTTAAGGATACCAAGCGCAAAACTGTTATCAAAAGCCTTCCAGTCATCAAAAAGCTTAAGTGCAAATTATAAGAATGAAACAGGGTCTAATTTAATTTACATTCAAGAAAGGTTCACATTTGGTTTAGATTGCACTTGGTACATGATACGTTAAACGTGAAAAGGATTCATCTTCTTGACTTCGATATTTTTGGGGCTGTTAAGTCTATTAGTGGTAGACTGGGTCATTGATTTGCAGCTGCTACAGAGTGTTGCCTCTCTGCCCCGAGATGTCTTGGCGCTTGGTCGGTCTTTTATTCAGTCTGTCAGTCAAAATTCTTTATTTCGGCAAAGCCATAAAGGTTTTCATCAATACAATTAATAAAACCACATTTCTAATTCAATCAGTGCTAATAAAACCTATCATAAATTACAGTCTATAATCATTTCACCTCTTGTATTTATACAAGTTATTACAGATAATTAAGAGTGTTTTTAAAAAAAGAGAAACATGTGCGTAACTTATGAAAATGATAAAACCAGCATTTAACAGTCACAATTTTAACTAAAAGGAACATCATCATTTGGTAACTTGTCTTCTTTAAGCCCGCACTCGCCCCAAAAACGTTGCTGCTGGAATAGCATATAATGCAGAGGGGTCTTTTCTTAGTATCCTCAAAGCAGAGCGGTGACGCGAGGTCCCCATTAATCTACACATAGGTGACGGCCAAGTTGGGCGAATCTGGGCATTGGCCGGGCATGCAAGCAGCACATGAGCCACGGTCTCCACCAAATCAATCTCTTTATACAAAAAAGAACTCCAGGCTAGAGAACAGGTCATCCCCCACTCTTATAGTCATACACAACACAGGACCTGTTCACACAGTGAATCTAATGCTCAGATCCCTAGCAATCCGTTTTGATTTCTATAAAAGTCTTTAAATGAGCGGACACACAGCACTGAATAAAATTTAATAGCCAGTATGATCTAGCTCGGTTTTTACTGGGACGGGCGGAGCTATGGTGTAGACCCCGCAGTCCCAATTTTTTGGGTTGACTCTGCCGCACATTGAGACAAACTGTCTGGTGCACAGGCAGTATTCGATATCACACCCTAGCACCAGTGTTCACTTTTCTTTTTCTCTATTTACTTTTACACAGTTTTGTTATGGGTTGGTGGTCGCTGATGATGAGAACCTGAGGAAGCAGGCGAGTACCTTCCTGCTCACTCCCATGGTGTTACTTGCGTGAGGCACCACAAACCTCCTTTCACATTTTTCTATTCTTTCACTTTCCTCGCTTATCTGAAGCGTGATCGCACCACATGACGGGTGGGGATTGATCACGGGAGACAGTATTGAGAACCAACCCAACAGATACATTTTAATATTCTTCATTCTTTTTTAAGAAAATGGTGACCCAGACCCTAAATGCACAGACGGTATATGATTAACCGCTGGTCCAATAGACTTTTAGAGAAATCAAAATGGATTGGTAGGGATCTGAGCATTAGATTCACACAATGAACAGGTCCTGTGTTGTGTATGACTCCACCAAATCAACACACCAGGGGCAACTACCAGTATCAGAGGCCGACCACTTTGCAGTAAAAGACTTTAATGGAAGCGTCTCTACTCTAAATTGATGCTATAGCTTTCTATCTAACAGGACCATGATTAGGTCCCAATACTTCTCTTTTATTTGTTCTCAGGGGCGGCTCGTCCATAATTGCAGAGGAACGCCCCCCTACTGCTAAAAGAGGAAAAATAAAATGATAATAAAAGCATTTTATTTTTGCCTTAAGAGCTGACGACACAAGTCTTCAGCGGAGGGCGGAGCCAGGCAATCCTGTTGGATGGGTATGGCGGAGGAGGTGTGGTGGGCACTTTTAAGTGCACATGTGTGTTTGGCCGGTCGTCCCAGGCCGGCCAAACATACATCCACACTTAAGTTTCTACAACCCGGTAGTGTTGCACAGCCAGGTTGGAAAAGCACTCCAGGCTCCAATGCACTGTCGGAGCGGCAAAGGAAGCCGCTCAGACCAATCCCCAGCATGTGAGGGGTGCGCTGGGATTTTGCATCTAGGAGCCTCCGCAGTCGAGTCCAGGAAGTACGGGTCAAGGATTGGAGGAGCAAAGGAAGGAAGCCGGCGTCGGAGTGGCAGGTAGGTTTTATTTTAATTATTTTTGATAATGCGCTTGGTGTTTGGTTGTATTCCCACTCCCCCCGCACCCTACCACTCAGCAATAATAGCAGCCGTCACTGAGTATACTAGGAAGCAGGTTATGTATGAAGCCAAGGCTCACTCTGCCCTTGTATTTGCTAATAAACGGATTCAAAGGCAATAGAAATCTATACTTCCTAGTATTGCTGAATGGATTCTTGAAATCACTGTTATCGCAATATGAAAAGTTCATGTTTTCTGGGGATAATTACATGATTATGTTTATAATGACATGTGGTATGTGCAATCAGCGGACCCAAGTTTTATTCTTTCTTTCCTCTGCCTGTTGTAGGTGTCTATTTGAGCCTGTTCATACACCTTTCACAGGTAAGTTTTAATTCGTGCATACTAATGAGATTGTTCTAATAAGATACTGTCTGTCCTGTTAAAAAGACTGTATGATGTGTTACAGTACTATGATTATAAACACTTACTTAAAGTTTTTGTTTGTTAAAAAAAGCATATATGCAGGTGTCCACTATCAAGTAATATTAAATAAATAAGCAGATTACATATGCTTTCGAATCCTTTATACACATTATGCATACCCTTCACCCTGCATCACGTAATTGCCCGCCATTATTATATAAATAAGCGGAGACTCAGGAAAAATGTTATTTCACAACAGAGGCATTTTCTGCGTAGTGGCACATTAGCCTCTTATTCCATCATATACTGCATATTTTGAAGATTTTTTACACATTTTTGTTTCTTTATCAAAGGACTCAAAAGTTATAAAATGGCTGCACTTGATGCCTTATATATAATTTTTTAAGTTACCTGTTCCTTGTTTCCTGTTGACAGCTGTAATCACTAATCAGCCATGTAGAAAGGTGCTGAGATATGTAAACAACCCCATTTGACGATCCATCAAGTTCCAGGGCGCTGGTTTTCAACAGAAATAAATCTTGCATAATTGCAACATAATCTGCCTTGTCGTTTTGCATAATTTAGGCCGGCCACATAATTCGGCCTTCCATTAGCCATTAGTCCTGCGGCCCTGCACATAAACTTTACAGTATCATAGCAACCACACATGTGACCTTTGAGTCCTCGGGATATCGACCTCGTCAGTTGTCCTCTCGCTAAACCCACTCAGAAGAAGCGTCAATCATCGCTGACGAACACTGCTGTCACGTGCACGACGTAAAAATAGAAAACGGCAAAAGTATCTTGTGGCCATACACGACTGGTCTGCCCAGAGGACCAATAGGCAGCAGCTCCCTCCAGTGCACTCCAGCCTTAACTGGCACCGCCTTTGCTAAATATAGCGTACAGTTTATGAGATTTGATGCAATCCAAGGGACTCCCATATCAAGCTGGGCTAAATTTAGCCCAGGCCATAGCACGCGTAATTGGAGATTAACACACACTAAGAGAAGCCACTTCTTAAAGAAGCATCTTGGGTGCTTCCTGGTTTTACTGAGCAAACTATCATCACGCGGAACATGGAAGAAAGAAACCATGATAACATGCGGAGCAGACCCTAATCTAGCTGGGTGATATGCAGGCAAGACGAGGAGTTAAATGGCGCGACACCTGGTAAACATCTAGCACCAAATAACCCGTGCTGCTAAAACCATGCACAACCGGCTGCCAACTTCCATTCTAAGCAGCGCCATGCTGCAGAACAGAGGCTGCATGAATATGGGCATTACTTACCGGTAATGTGTATTACACCGGCGTGCCGACCCCTCACACCTCGTTAGTGAACACTGTGCTGAGGAAGAGGGGACAAGGGGGTAATGAAGCAGATTTGTACACCTCTTGGCCGGCATGTACCAGATTGCACGAATGAATACAATTCACATACATTTAAGCAGATGGACAACATTTCACCAAGGGTAAAGTTCTCCAATCCTTGCCGTCGTTTTTACCAATTATTGTTTTTATTATTTAATATTTTTATTGCCATTTTCACATGGACATGGGCAGTATACAGCCTATATAACATATTGCACACTATAAACAGTACAGGGGGTATAGTGCATACATTGCAGTAAAATGGATTGCTAAAAACTATAAACATGCAACCCTAACTAGCTGCTTTTTATTTTTTGATTTGGGGGTAAATAAATTAGTGCGCCTAGACATAGATGACGTTTACATGCGCCTATTGCATCATAAAACAAAACTATCTGCAACTATAAGGAATGTAACATGTCTGCACTCGCCAGAGTTAACGATGTGACAACTAAACTCAGATAAGGATAGTAGCGTTGCCCCACTGAAAAATAAAATGATAATAAAACCATTTTATTTTAATTTTATTTTTCTTACCTCTTTGCCAGCAGAGCAGAGGTTAGAGTGGAAACGGGGCAATCATGACAAGCGTCACATCAGCATTAGGGAGCAGCGGTGGGCACTTATAGGTGCGCCTGTCAGTTTGGCCGGCCAAACAGACATGTACACTTAGGGAATATAGCATGTTACAACGCATGCTATTACATCGCGTTCTATTACAACGCGGTCGTTACAACCACCGCGTTGTTAGTACACAATACCTTTACATCGCAAGTCATTAGATCGACTTGCTGTAGGGGGCGTGCTGGACTTAGGAATAGTATCATTTACTATTCCAACTCCAGCGTGCACAACAGTAGGGAAGGTGTTGAAATAGTAAATTATACTATTTCTTAGGTTAGAGCGCCCCTACAGCAAGCCAATCTAATGACTTGCGATGTTAAGGTATTGCGTTCTAACAATGCGGTCGTTGTAACTACCGCTTTGTAAGTCTAACGCAATGTAATGGCAGAGTTGTAAACACTGTTTCCCACACTTGGGTTTCTCCAACCCAGCTGTGTTGTACAGCTGGATTGTAGAAAAGATGCAGGCTCCCTAAACCAGCCCGCTCAGGTAAATCTAGGCGTTGCTCTCATCCTATGTATAGCAGGAGAGCAGCGCCTGGATTGGGTGGGGAGCCTGTGCAGTGAAGCCCATCCACTTCCAGGATGAGAGGAGCAACGAGGAGGCTGGCAGTAGGAGCGGAGCGGGAGGTAGGTCTTTTTATTTTATTTTTAAAACCCAAGCCACAACTCCCTCGCCCTACCACTTTACTATAGCGATAGCCACTACTGGATAAGGATACACTCGGGCTGCTTGTATGGAGTCCAATATTCAGAAAGGGGTTCCGAGCAGAAGCAGAGGTTATAGTAAAACTGAGGAACAGCAAATAAAATTCTCTAGAGGGGTTATACATCAATTTTCAGGCCCTCACATAGATTGTCCAGGACAGAGTCCCAGCTATCAGTGATGGGGTATTTGCTGAGACCTCTTCTTTCCTCTCGGTGTAGGGCTTTACTTTCCGCCTCCGCCCTGGCTCCCATCGACTGCGCCCAGGCGGAGGATGCAGGATGGGTGATCAGGCCCTTGGCTAGGATAAGTGCCAGGGCTATAAAAGTTGCCACAGCTTTATTTATTTTGGTACGGCGTATCAAACCCAGCAGGCACACATCCCAAGTGTGTAATGTGGTAAGGCCTGTATATCGCACCAAGTGTACCGTAACATCTAACCAGTATCTGGCAAGCGACGGACAGATCCAAAACATGAGTAAAAAATCTGTATCTGGGGCAAGGCACTGGAAACAGGTAGCATCTGTGCGATTAAAGTATCGATTCATTTTATGAGGGTCAAATAAACGCTGTGTAATATGTAAAATTTTATTCATTTAAAGCGGGCATTGCAAGATACCAGAGTAGGGTTATCAAACTTTGCCTGCCAGTCTTTATCAGTGCAAGGACAGCACAAGTTGGTGTCCCAGTGTTGACGCAGTGAAGTGAATAGCTGCATGAGCGACCCCTCCCCATTAACTGTAGATATTAGATTGTAAAGGTGCAGTGGTGGTTCTTGATGCATGTCTCACCAAAGCAGCTTCATTGACCATATGAAGAAAGTGTGTTATAGGAACTGCCCCGTTGGGAGGTCAGTCTCCGTGATAAGCTCCTCCATAGGAATAAGGGCTCCATATCGATATAAGTCCCCTACACTGTGGCGCCTCGCCGTATGCCATGGACCCGTTTCCCTTAGGGAGGTTCTGACATCACCCCATGGCATGGAAAAGTAGTGCTACTGCGAGGTCGTAAGTTTTCATTGATCTGGTAAGAAAGAGGCTCCTACAGAAGCAACGGCACACAACCCGAGTCAGTAGCGATTGTGTCAGCAGTGCCCTAGATAGCTCTTCCCTCTCATCCTGCACATGAGCGCCTAATAGGATATGGATGGCCCATCAATCACACCTAAGCTCCCTTTGTGTGTGGCTGTCTAGAAGCAATGCTCAAAGCTAGCTGTCACCCACCCCAGAATTGGGGGTGGGTGACAACGTCTACATGAGCCCCCTCGCGCCCATCGCATGCCAACACAACCTGAACATCATCTCCTACGCCGATGACACCCAGCTGATCCTCTCACTTACCAACGACCCCGCCGCTTCCAGAGCCAACCTTCACGAAGGGATGAAAGATGTAGCCGAATGGATGACGACCAGCCGCCTGAAACTGAACTCAGACAAGACGGAAGTCCTCATCCTGGGCTCCTCGCCCTCCGCCTGGGACGACTCCTGGTGGCCCCCCGCCCTGGGCACCGCACCCACACCGACAGACCACGCACGCAAACTGGGCTTCATCCTGGACTCCTCCCTCTCCATGACCAGACAAGTCAACGCCGTCTCCTCGTCATGCTTCAACATCCTGCGCATGCTACGAAAGATCTTCCGGTGGATCCCCACCGAGACCAGGAAGACGGTCACCCAGGCCCTCGTCACCAGCCGACTGGACTACGGCAACGCCCTCTACGCCGGAACCACCGCCAAGCTCCAGAAGAGACTCCAGCGGATCCAGAACGCCTCAGCCAGACTCATCCTCAACATCCCCCGACGCAGCCACATCTCCGGACATCTGAGAGACCTGCACTGGCTCCCCATCAACAAGAGAATCACCTTCCGTCTCCTCACCCACGCACACAAAGCCCTACACGACCAAGGCCCGAGCTACCTCAACAACCGCATCAACTTCTACGCTCCCAAACGCCACCTCCGATCAGCCAGTCACGCCCTCGCCGCCGTCCCCCGCATCCGAAGATCGACAACAGGAGGAAGGTCCTTCTCCCACTTGGCCGCCAAGACCTGGAACTCCCTCCCTCCCGACCTGCGCCTGACCCAAGACCACCTTTCCTTCAGGAAGAAGCTCAAGACCTGGCTGTTGGAGCAGTAGCGGCACCCCCCCCCCAAGCGCCTTGAGACCCTCCGGGTAAGTAGTGCGCTTTATAAATGTCCATGATTGATTGATTGAATTGTATTCAGAGACATGCAGAAGACACCAAATGGTTACAGTAAGAAAATGCCAATTTTCTAAATTTATCAGGCCCACAAAGAAGGTCAAAAGAGTGGCGTAACGAAGAATGGTCTGAGAGCACACACACCCATACAAGGCCAATAATGAGCCAAAGGACAAAAAATTAGGAGGATTCATACCTTCCAGACAACAGAATAAGGGTGAAATAATGTGTCCCAAGCACAAAGGACCTCATGTTATACTCAAGAGCAGACACTAAGAAGATAATAATGTATCCTTCTGTGATGGAAAATATTTGTCTTGTGATGGAAAATATTTATGTTGGACATTTATTTTTGTCAAAAAACGTTATATGAATATGCACGATGGACTCTTATTTTGTTGATTCAAACACAAAAGCACTATGTGAATATGTAAATGTATTTATAAGAAAGTCAAGTCATCTGTTTAGTCAAAAAGTGTTACAGTGTTACTTTGTATTGTATATCAATGATAACACATGCTATGGACAAACCAAGTACCCACAGGAAAGAATACTTCTTGTTTCCAATGTTTGTATGTCAATCAAGTCAATGCTTACTAGTAAATCTTGATTCATATGTATGTTATGTACGGCAGCAGGTGCAGACGTGTGAGTACACGTGTAAAGGATTGCTTAAACAATACTTGCTTATTGTTGGTAAGAGCAGGAGTGAAATAATCATGCATCCTGTATAAGTAACATTTTCTTGGTATAGGGGGTCTCACTTTGTATATTGAATGTTTACGGATCCCACTCCCTACTGCCTTAATAGGATCACTCCCATTCATGATAGATGCAACTTTCTAAAAGTAGTAATTTCAGAATTGCAATTTAAAATCCAACTTCACCATAAGAGGTGTTTTTAAATTGAGATTCTAGAGACACCGAATTTGGGGGTCCCATCTCATCACAATTGGAAATTACACTTATAAAATGTAAGAAGCTAATCTAAATGTTAACCTCTGGGAGACATAGACCTTGCAGTAGTGAAAAACGAATTTAAGAGTAATTCATTACCAGGACATGTAAAATTTAAAAGTACATGTCCTACTTTTTAAATACAATGCACTCTGCACATGGGTTGTCCAGGGCCTACATTAGGGGTGACCTATGTGTAATACAAGCCTTGGAAATGTAATAGGTCTCACAATAGAAAAGTTTGAGCTTTTGGTGTGGTAAATGTAACTATTTTTAATTTTTGTTTATGTTTTGCAAATTATAAAAGTATTAATTTTGTTATTTGAAATGCCAATAGTTATACATTTAGCAAATGTTACATCTATAGCATTAGTAAAGGTACATGTTTAGTTTTCCCCTGTCTTACATGTATTGATCTGACAAATCACAATTTTTTAAAAATGTTATAAATAATACGTTTGCAATGCAATAGGGCTTGCATTAGTAAAGTTAGAGGTATTAGTATTGTAAATGACACTTTTTTTTTAATGTTTTTGTTTTGAAAATAACGAAATTAATAACTTTGTCATTTACAATGCCAATAGTGATAACTTTTGCAAACGTGACACCTATAGCATTTGTAATGCAATATGTGTTGTATTTACATGACTTAGATGTATTAATATTAAAAATAACAATGGGTTGTATTTTTTCCAATATTTAATACTTAAATAAAAGTTATTGTAATTTATAATGGCAATAGCTTAAACTTTTGCAAATAACTTTTTGAAAGATTATGTTTAGTGTATTTTATTGTGATGAAAATACAAGAACAGAAGTGAAATATTAACTTTTTTTGTGACATTTGTAATAAAGTTTGAAACATTGAGAGAACATATTTGAATCAGTTGTTGTTGAATGGTTGCACAAATTGATGCTGTGGTGGCTCTGAATGATGTTGTGGCAGCGACGAGTGATGCTGTGGCGTTCAGTGATGCTGTGGTAGCGCATAGTGATGTTGTGGTGCCCCTGAGTGATGCTGTGGTGATGCGATGGATAGTGAGGGCGATAGATAGATAGAGGGAGGGTGAAAGATAGATAGAGGGAGGGCGAGAGATAGAGGCAGGGTGAGAGATAGAGGCAGGGCAAGAGGGCGAGGGATGGAGTGTGGGCCGGGGGAGGGATGGAGTGTGGGGCGGGGGAGGGAAGGAGTGTGGGGCAGGGAGGGATGGATGGAGTCGGGGGATGAATGGATGGATGGATGGAGTGGGGGATGGATGGATGGATGGAGTGGGGGATGGATGGATGGATTGGGGAGATGTATGGATGGAGTGGGGGGGATGGATGGATGGATGGATGGAGTGAGATGGATGGATGGAGTGGGGGAGATGTATGGATGGATGGAGTGGGATGGATGGAGTGGGGGGATGGATGGATGGATGGAGTGAGATGGATGGATGGAGTGGGTGGATGGATGGAGTGGGGGGATGGATGAATGGATGGATGGATGGAGTCGGGTGGATGGATGGATGGAGTGGGATGGATGGGTGGATGGATGGATGGATGGAGTGGGGGGATGGATGGATGGAGTGGGATGGATGGATGGAGTGGGGGGATGCATGGAGTGGGGGGGTTGATGGATGGAGTGGGGGGATGGATGGAGTGGGGGGATGGATGGAGTGGGGGGATGGATGGATGGATGGATGGAGTAGGGGGATGGATGGAGTGGGATGGATGGATGGAGTGGGGGGATGGATGGAGTGGGGGGATGGATGGATGGAGTGGGGGATGGATGGATGGAGTGGGGGGGTGGATGGATGGATGGATGGATGGATGGATGGAGTGGGGGAGCCGAAGGCAAGAAAAAAACTAGTGCAATCAGGGGAGCAGAAGGCAAGAAAACGAGTGCAATCAGGGGAGCAGAAGGCACGAAAAACGAGTACAATCAGAGGAGAAGAAGGCACAAAAAAATGAGTACAATCAGGGGAGCAGAAGGCAAGAAAAAAAAATGAGTACAATCAGGGGAGCAGAAGGCAAGAAAAAAAAACAAAAAAACGAGTACAATCAGGGGAGCAGAAGGCAAGAACAAGAAGGGGAGGCCCATGAAATGGAATGTGAGAGCAGCGCAGAGGAGACGGAGAGCAGAGTGGTGTGTGCTGAAGAACACAAGCAGAGCAGAGTGTTCCCCCAGAGCTAGACAGTTCTAAGACAGTGACCGTCACGGCACTGAGGCCTGGAAAGTAACTTCAGTAACGGAGCAGAGAGGCGGAGAAATCGTGACGTAGACTTGTAGAAGAGAGAGCAGAGGCCCCTTCTAACACTAACGTGACAGCAAAGAGAGGGGGGCTGCCGCGTGTCACTGAAGGTTGGGCCACCTCCGGAGTAGAATTAAATTACGTGCACTGGGCATGGGGGAGGGAGGGAGAGAAGGGAGGAGCTTTTTGGCTGGGCGAGAACTTTCTAGGGCTTTACTAGTCATCTGGGTCGAGAGGACTATCACAAATCGATGCCTGCTGTTTCGAGTTATTAACGAAAGGGCTTCAACTGCTCTGCACAGGCAGCGCAGTCTACCCTCTTCAAAGAAAGGTGGGCTTGCTTTTACTGCAAGAAGCCATCCTGAGACCCCTTGAAGTGAAGCTCTCGGCATAATGAGCTAGAGCTAAAGTGACAGCAGGGGTGAATTAGGGGGGAGGAGAAGTGAGGCTGAGCGCGCGCTTGGGAACCTTCGAGCTTGAATGCCTGAGGCCGAGCGCATGCTGGGGAAGCTTCAGAGATGCAGGGAGGGACATGTTTGGGGAAGCGTGAAGGGTTGGCCACGGGTGAATGAATGGGGTAAAGGGAGAGGTGATGTGAGAGCAGCAACCCACAGGCAACCCACAGGCAGTGGGGTGACTTTATTATTTTCACTTCCCAATGAGCCCACAGTAAAGGGTAAAAGTGAGAGGCAGCTTGTGGGCACACTAGTAAGGCTGATGTCAAAGTGCCATGTTGGGGCAACACTGTGAGCCGACTGAAAGACTGGGGAACGGTGAATAATGGGACAGTGTCAATGAGTAGGCCCTGTCAAGCTGTCGAGAGACAGAGAAGCGACGGCGACAATAGAGAGCAGAAGACAGGCAGGCAGACGCGCGCTGAGAGAAGATAAAGAGGACAGACAATGAGACAGCCAGGCACGAAAAGCAGAGAGCAAACAGAGAGACAGTCCTGGAGAGGAGGGGGCACTCAGATAGACAGTCACTGAGAGAAGAGAAAGAGAACAGACAAAGTGACAGCCAGACATGAAAAGCAGAAGGCAAACAGAGACAGTCCTGCAGGAGAGGAGAGGGCATTCAGACAGACGGTCACTAAAGAAGAGGACAGGCAGAGAGATAGCCAGATATGAGGAGCAGATGGCAGACAGAGAGAAAGCCCTTGAAAGCAGAGGACACTCAGACAGACGGCCACTGAGAGGACAGAGAAGGGAAAGAGACAGCCAGATATGAACATCAGAGGACAGACAGAGATATTGGAGAGCAGAGGGCACTGAGACAGGCGGTCACTGAGTGGAGAGAAAGGAGACAGACAAAGAGACAGCCATACATGAAGAGCAGAGGGCAAACAGAGAGACAGCCCTGGAGAGCAGAAGACACTCAAACAGACGGTCACTGAGAGGAGAGGAAGAGGACAGACAGAGAGAGGCAGCCCTGGTGACCATAGTGCACTCAGACAGACGGGCACGGAGATCAGACTGAGACACAGGCATAACGAGCAGAGGGCAGGCAGAGAGACAGACCTGGAGAGCAGCACTGCTAAAGCGCGGGGTGCCGGGCGGCTTGAGAAATAAGTTTTTAAAAAACAAGTCGGATGGGGTGGGTGGCGAGGGAGAAGGAGAGTGAGCAGCCTTTGATGAGCGAGTGGGGAGGGGGGAAGGGGAGAGGAGAAACGAGAGACACGGCCTGGCGGCCGTGAAAGTGAAAGCTCCGAAAGCCTTTGATGCAGCAGTGGGCGGTGAAGCTGCTGGCGGCAGATGGCTGGCTTTCATGTGCAAGTGCATTTTAGGTCAAAGCGCTTGCGCATTGAGCTTGCTTTTCACAGGCTTCACATCAAATCGCCAGTTTGGTTAAACTCTGGATAAGCCCCTATATTCTCGCAAGCTCAATCCGCAAGCGCATTGACAGGCGAGACCTAAAAAAGGAAAGGTTGGGCCTGGCAAGTAGGTTATCTTGCCAGGCCGAAATGGCAATTTACAACTGCACACACAGGCTCTGTAGTGGCAGGTCTTGGACATGTATAAAGGGCTACTTAAGTGGATGGCACAATCAGTGCTGCAGGCCCACAAGTAATGAAATGAAATGAAATGAAATTTGATTTATAAAGCGCATGGCTGCCCTAGAGCGTCCCAGCGCTAACAAAACAAAGAACAGGAGCAAAACTGAGAAGGGTACCATAACTTAAAGGTTCTTGGGAAAAAGAAACGTTTTAAGGGACTTTCAAAACTTAAGATAACAGGGTTCGGTCCGGATCTGCCTGGGGAGAGAATTCCAATTTTTTGCCGCATTTACCGTAAATCGGCGTCCCCCTGTGCGTGTCTTCCTCACTCTTGGGACTATAGCTAGGTTCCCCAGGTCCGACCGGAGTGCCCGGGATGATTTATAGGGGCAGATCAGGCTCCTAAGAGCCGGGGGTCCTTTGCCCTGGAGCGCCTTGTGGGTGATACATAGCGACTTGAAGACAATTCTTTCACAAATTGGCAGCCAGTGAAGGGCTCTCAACGCTGGTCTGGCCGACGATCTTCTTGGGGTCCCAGAAAGCAACCTGGCTGCAGCATTCTATACCCGTTGAAGGATATTAATAGTGGCTTCAGGAGCCGCTAAGAATAAGGCGTTACTATAGTCTAGTCTGGATAAAATCAGTCCCTGGATCAGTAATTTCCTGGACTGGAAAGGCAGAAGGGGAAGAACTTTCCGCACTGCTCGCAGCAGACCGAAGCAGATACCTGCAACTTTCTGTGCATGCGTCCTTGCCCATCAGTGACCGGAAGAGGCCAGGCAGGGCCACTCCTCTAACGTCAATAATGGGTAAGCGGAAACAATTATGTAGTCAAGATCAGGGGGGCTAAAAGCAAAAGTTCCAAGAAAGTCGGCATCTATTATATCATACCTAACCTTGGCGGTGGGAGCCCTAAACAAGGAAATCGCCACCGCAGAAAAAGAGCTGGATTTGGGCAAGAGCCATGAGTCAGATGAGGGGAATGCTACACCTGACCTTGTAACAAAAAAAATCCCGTTCCCTTGGAACCTTTGGTACTGATGACGACCCCGCTAGTCAAGCAGGGCGCTTTAACCTGTGATGTTGTTCAGACTGTGGGCATGGACTATGCTACTAAAGAACCTTTGCCTGTGATGGAAACGGCTCCGAAAGGGCTGTCCCTGGGGCCTGCTGGGAAAAGGAGATCTACCAGAAAAACTTGTGAGCGGGACAAAGGTTTGAAAAAAAGTATCTCTATCCAAGGGAACGTTGTGAGTGAAAATATTGACCTGACAGTTCGGAACATGGTAGAGGAGATTTTTACCTCTCGACTGGAATCTGCTCTTATTAGCATAGCCAAAGATATTATTGACGCTTTGAACACTTGTGTTGCTGGGATTTTGAAAAAATTTGAGAGTATTCATTCCTTTTTAACAGCCCCGAAACCCCTACATGTTCCTCCTAGTTCAATTATGCTCCTTAAAGCCCAACCAGAGAACAGGCTACGAACTGGTATAGATAACATGG
This sequence comes from Lissotriton helveticus, assembly GCF_964261635.1. Lineage (NCBI taxonomy): Eukaryota > Metazoa > Chordata > Amphibia > Caudata > Salamandridae > Lissotriton > Lissotriton helveticus. The sequence goes on from NC_136067.1 coordinate 1,877,609,785, forward strand.
GTGGTCGAATACATTATCCATTACGGGTCAGATCGGAATCCGGTCCCATAGAGAGAGATGGGGTATACCAGGGCCCCCTCAAGAGGGGGGGGGGTACTTCAGCCATTGCAACAGGAATCCTGTGGACATGACAGGTAATGCCAATACTTTGGTTATTAGGGAGCCCCGACCCTCACACGAGAGGCTTATAAAACCGAACTGCTCTAGCCTTAATCTCCCCCCAGAAGCTACCCCATTTGTTGCGGTCCTTGTAAGGATCCCACCACTCGGTGCTTATGACAACGAATCCACCCCGGCCCTGCTATTAAAAGCCACAAAATGGTGTGAACAATATTGCACTGGAAATACTGAGATCTCTTCTAGCATTATAATGGCTAGGAGGGTGGGGTGGGTGGGCAATCGCCCGAAACAAGTTGACGGCTACTGTATTATTGTTAATTTTAACAAGCAAAATGCAGCTGATATGCCGTTTTGGGATGCTTCGGAACTGGAGAAGAGGAAGGGGGTATCAGAGCTCTGCCATTGGGCTTTTTTTATCCCCCAGTAAGACGTACAGATGTAATTGTTAAAACCCACTCTGAGGTATACTTGAGAAGGCCTTACCAGTCCCCTCAATGCCATGCAGAAATAAAAAAAATTGGAGTCCCACCCAGAATGTCTTAGTGCTAGAGACATAACAGCGCTGCAAACCTTTTCCATGCAAACAGCCCCTGAAGGTGTGGGACTAGCTCTATCAGATAGATGTTCTCCACTGTCCCAGTTAGACGAGAATGACTGAATAGCGATACCCCATGAGTGTTAACATGATTCCAGTCATAATCTCCTGCCAATTGACATAGAAGTTGCACACAATTGTAAGATCATTAGCTTGAACATTGCGGGGCTCAGATCTAAAAGGAATGTTCCTAGTTGGCTTAAGTTTATAAACAAATACGACATTATTGCTCTCCAGGAAACATGGGAGAGGGAGAGCAACTTTTGGGTGGATGGGTTTAAAACTTACTGCTTACCTGCACGTCCTACTCCGGCAGGCAGAGCCAAGGACCTGGGTCTTCTGTGCTCATTGGATAGGAACATGTGAGCTATTCAGGTTTCAACAAGGGATCAGGGGAGGAGGCTCAAATGGTCGAAGGTAATTCCTGAATAATTTTTGGCTAATTATATTGCAAAATGCGTGGATTATTCCACCGCAAAGGCTGAGGTCATTAGAGCCTTTGAAGGCATCTGTGGCCAGGTAGCAACTGACCTGACTGTTATAACTAAACCCAGATTTAACTCAGGTGAAATGTGGTGTGATACAAACTGCTCTAGGGCCCATCGAAATCTAGTACAAGCCCTGAAAAATACACCAAGAAACAGGGAGCAGATAGCTAGTCTTAGGAAGCAATATAAGATAGCAGTATATACCTGTAAAAGTGAGATCAAATCAGAGGCCTGGAACGCTCTAACGTCTGTTGAAGTCCTAAAGGATAGCTCGAAATTCTGGGCTATTGTTAACACACCTTTCTTTTCGGATTTAGAGAATGACATCCTGGAAACTAATATCTCAGAAGAGCAGTGGCTAGCACACATAGGGGCTATCTGTGGATCAGGAGAGGTTCAGGATCACTTTCCAGCTTTAGATACACATGGTGATTTACCTTTGTTGGTTTTTAAAGAGGTGGACATTGAAAAGGCAATAATAGAGACATCCAGCAAAAAGGCACCTGACTGTGTCCCTACAGACCTGTATAAAAGTGAACCTAAACTTTGGGCCAAGATTTTGATTAATGTGTTTAACACCTCAGTCGTGCATGGATTTCCTGCATCCTGGTCCCTGTCTACAATTATACCAGTTTATAAAAAGGGACAGAGAGGGGATCCACTGTGCTATAGGCTAATATCATTGATTGATTCTGCCGTCAAAATCTTAGGTAATGTGATCTTGGTTAAGTCACTTATTGGGTAAATGATAATGGGGTCTTATCCAATCGTCAGTATGGTTTTAGACAAGGCAGAAGCGCCATGGATCAGTGCCTTAATTTATATTTATTGACAGGCAAATACACTGTAGCCAAAAAAGGTTCTTTGCAAATGGCTTTCATGGACCTTACCTCAGCATTCGATCTGGTAAACAGATCAAAGCTCTGGTCTATTTTACTTGATATGGGTATTGATCCATGTTTGGTTTACTTTTTAGCAGATTTACATCCGGATCTTTTAGCAGCTGTCAGAGTCACTCAGGACGGCAAATGCACTAGACACTTAAATCAGGCAGAGGCGTCCGCCAGGGCCGCATATTGGCACCATTACGTTATACCCTTTATATCAATGCCATGATAAAACCCTGGATCAGGCCAGCCTGGATAGTCTGCGCGCAGGGAACAGGAATATCTTGTTCCTCCTATACGCGGATGATGCTGTATTATTATCCTGAACTGCCATAGGCCTATAGAGACTTTTAGATGCAATTGGGGCATACATGAAATCCTTGGATCTGGTAGTGAATATGTCAAAATCACATGTCATGATAATGGGTCAAAGAAATAGAAAAGTTAAAACTTTCTTATGGAATGGAGCTGAGGTGTCCAGAGTGACCTCTTTCTCTGTCCAGAGCGACCTCTTTCTCATATCTGGGGGTTTTATTTGATGACAGATGTTCTTGGGTCCCCCAACATAAAGCCAAAAAAAACGCAGTAGTCAGATCGACGTCAGTGTTATTGGGGTTCTCACAGCGATTGGGTGCCAGGCCTTTTGAAGCCATTCTATCTATCTATAGATCTAAATGTCTGGCTATTGCTACATATGGTTCTGCCATTTGAGGCTACAAACAATTGGCAGGGGTGCAGTTGGCTGAAAATAAATGTTTTCATTTCCTCTTGTCTGTGCCCCAATCAACCCCAACTTTTGCCATTCATCAGGAATTGGGGTTGGGTTATGTGACTGACTCGCTGAGATTGGTCCCCTTGGTCTGCTGGATTAAAACCTGTCTCAACCCAGAGATATCTTTGAACCATCAGATTATACGGGACTGTGTTGCCCTAGATAAAGACAGCAGCATTCCGTGGCTGTCTTATGTTAAGCGTATGTTTATTAAACTAGGGCGTCACGATATTTATAATGTTCCAGAAGGGATTAAAAAAGAAGATGTAAAATGGGTGAAATCACAATTCTTGAATATATTGATGGTGGAACGGGAGGAACTGGAGATACAAAAACCACTGGTCACGACTCATTAGCTAATAAATTCTTCCCCATTAATTGAGCCTTATTTGAGAATTGTGTCCAAGCCTTACCATAGTTGGCTCTTGACTAGGTTCCGCTTCAACTTAATTAACTTTTCGTTGGGCAACCTTACTGGATGGTGTAAATCAGAGGATATAGGCCCGTGCCAGTGTGATAATTTCTCACCACAGGACACAATGCACTTTATTATGTTTTGTGACATTTATAATGACATACGGAGGAGGCTTCTAACCCCTCTATTGAGGGGAAACGGTTTCCTACAGGTTAGACCAGCTCTAATGTATCTCCAATTGCTAGATGATACACAGAATATTTTTTATATTGTTAGTTTCCTTGTTGCTGCTGTCCGCCTTAGGAAAAAAAAATTACCCATGATTAATGGTGTATGAATTTCTCACTTTTTATCTTAATGTAACTGTTTTTACTTGATAGTTTTTAAGCTTTGATGAATTATAGATTTTTTCAGAAATTGTAAACTGTTTATATTCTCTCACTTATATTGCATGATAATATTTTGTTTTCTGTCTTATGTATTGTACTTTTATGATTTTAATTAATCGAATAAAGTGGTTCGACTGACTGAAAAGAGCCTTATAAGTAAATCGAATATGCCAATGGTGTTTACACCTATGTCACCATGTTTTAGGTAAAGAGCACATGCACTCTAGCACTAGTTAGCAGTGGTAAAGTGCCCAGATTCCTAAAGTTACCAAAATCAAAGTCAGCAAAAACAGTCAAAAACAGGAGGCCAGTAGGCAAAAAGTCAGAGAAAACCAGGCCACGGTTGCCAGGTCTAACAGAGATAATTTAAGGATTAATAGGCATATTTCATTGCACTTGGGCAATGCAAAAATGCAATCGTCATTGTGGTGAGTCTTATTTTTCCATAGACGGCGGTTTCATACAGGTTATCGCTGGACCAGTGCTAGACTGGAGTGAGGCACACCAGGGTCGGATTGGTAAGGTGGGCACTCTGGAAATGGCCAAAGGGCTGGTAGCCGAGTTCCAGCTGTGGGCTGCTTTTTTGGGCAGCCTGTGCTGTTAGGATGCTGCCAGGGGCCCAGTGGGTGCTTGAGTGGCCTTTCCATAGACAGACGGGCGGAGGTATCACTCTCTTTCTCTCGCTGGGCTGGCCCATTAATGTATGGTGATTGAGCGGGGGCAGGGGGCCTGAACAGAAGTGGTCTCACTTGCATTCATGTGTGGCTCAGCAGTGTGAACTAATCTGCACATTTTTTTAAAATCTAAGTGAATTTACTAAAGTATGCCCCCCACCCACTTTCTTTTTATAACACTTCGCTGAAGCAGTGTTTTGCGGAAAGGCAATACACAAATGTGGGTCACTTTTTGGGTGTGCCTGGGCCGATTTTTGATCACAATCCAACCCTCGGGCACACGCTGATGGTCATACATGAAGAACAAAGATGGCCTATATTTTCACTTGCATGTGTGAATGCCAAGAGGGACAGGGACATTGCAGCATCTTCTTATTAATAGTACCCATTGCAGTTGAGTTTGCTGTTATGATCATTTGTAGAACACCAAAACCCAGAGACACTGCTGGCGTTGGGGTTAAATTCACACTGTAACCACTTTTGTCCATTTGGAGATCTGGTATATAGCAGGGGCATTTTAAGCAGCTACCTAGAATTATCTGGGATCACCCTATCAAAATTCAGTTTTTGAAATCCTGACTGCCTTTCAGGGACTGCGTGTGACCTTGTGCATGAATGAGCCTAAAGGTAGTAGTAGCACCCGGGTCTGAGGGGCCCAGGATACCCCGTGTATGGCTCAATCTACACTGCCCGACAGGGAGTTGGGGCGAGGAGGGTGCTTTCCTCACTTGCACGGCTCTCCTACTACGCCACTGGGTCTTGCATTCTCCTGCACGTACCAGGAATGGCTTTGGCGTCGTTTGTCACCTTGCAGCAGAGAGCATCACTGACCGAGGTAACTGACACCGGGCGAGCACCCTCCCCGCGCCCGGGCGGCGATGAATCAGCGTTTTCCTGCAGCAAGGCGATGGTGCCAGACTGTCTATGGCTGGCCGAGCTGCAGGATTCCTCCGGAGCTGTAAACACAATAGCGCCTCCCCCTCCCGAGAGTTTTCCCTAAGCGCTGAGGCTGCGGGCAGCGGCAGTTGCGGATTCCGGCCGTCCGCCGCCTATTCCAGGAATGTAAACGTAGACGGCTGTATTTGGGTTACTGGGCGGCCAGGAGCAGGCCCGCGCTTGTTCCCAGCACGGCCGCGCGCCCCACGCTGCGCGGACATTCCGGGCCCGTGTAATGTCGCGCGGCGCAGCCGGGCCTCGCTTTAATCACCGCCTGCAAATCCCCAGGCCTCGCTGCGCGCGCTGCTGTGTCCCACTTTCTCTGAAAATAATTGTGCATGATGTTTTACCGAGCAGCGGTTCAGGTGCCGGGCACTGGAAATAAATATAGGAGTAGTTTTGGGAGGCATGGGGCCGTATTACAGGTGTATTGAACTGGGACCAAAAATAGGGCAATTGTGTTTGCACCATTCCGGCTGCTTCTGTGATTTGCAATTAGGGTTGCCAGCCATCTGACATGTTTTTTACGGCACCATAGGTATAGACAAATAAGCAAAATCACCTATTTTATCCCTTACCTGTACACACTTCAAACAGCAAATATAAATAGAACACTTTTAAATATGTTCTAGTGCTGTTCTATGACCAATACTTAAAGTAAACAAAAAGGCAGAAGTAATCTTAAAATTAATATTATGCGGTTTAGTTTGAAGTCCTATTTAGATCATAACAAGAAATGGCTGATATTTTTCTCTTGGAACAATGGCAATCCTATTTGCAGTGGAACAAATTGTGTGTAGTCATAACTAAAGGTTTGCATCATGCAAATCACAGAACAAATTGAGTTCATATTATTGTACATAATCATGGAGAAAATAAAAGTTCTCCAATTTCCAAACGTTAACAATAAGACTAAATTTGAGGGCGTGGCCTGGCGCCGATGGAGTGAGCAGCGAAGCTTCAGAGCTCCATCTGGCCGACCACCATTACGATCCATCTTTACACCCAAGGGCCAAACCGGACCCAATAATCACCCCGGGGCCCACCATAAGGTAGAAGGGCACACTGAGGCGGCGAGAAGTTGCGTTACAGCAACGAAACGAGCACCCAAGGGAGCGCGACCGAGGGAGGCAGCGGGCCTCCTCAAAATGGCGGCGGCCAACAGCAATTGACAGAGAGAACCCCCAGCACCTGGGAATGTCCTGGAGAGTTGGCGGCACTGTGGAAGTACGGAGCTCGCCGCGATCTATGGCTGCAGACTGCGCTGGGTCCTGGAGGGCAGCGAGGAGTGTCCGGCGTGCAGAGGACCCACGAGCCGAGAAGGGAAATCAGACCTAGATTGAAGCGGCGGCAGAAGAAAGCGCACTACGTAGTGTGAGGCGTGGAGGGCAGAGAGAGAGGAAATGGGCCCAGCAGTGTGAGTCCCTTCACGGCGCGGTAAGCAGCCGCTCAAGGGGGACCCCGGAGAGAGAATACTGGTGGAGCCAGGAGGACAGAGGTGTCAGCTGCCTCACCCAAGATGAAGGACCCTCACTGTGGCACAGCGGGCGGAGGAGCGGGCACCAGAGACTAAGGAGCGGACCGGAGCAGTCTGAGAGCCGACGAGAGCTTGGGGTGCACTCCAGTAAGGAGCACCTGGCCCCCCCTTGCAGCGAGTGGGACGAAGGCGCCCAGAAGCAGAGGGTACCGGTAGAGAGCACCTGCCCCCTCTCCTCAGAGTGCAAGAGTCGGAGAAGGCCAGAGTCTGGGAGCGACAGCAAAGGGCATCTGTGCCCCCCCTCCCAAAGAGTGCATGCAGGAGGCGACCTGTGGCAGAGGATGCCAGGGGGCGGAAAAAAGGGACCAAGACCTGGCTGGCTGAGAAGCTGGGAGAGTGAAGCGAAGCCCCCTGACCCTTGAGATAGTCGGCACACACTGCAGAAACCCCCACACAAGGAACGGGGGTCAAGACCAAGGCGCAACATGGTGAGAGCCCCCACAGCAAACAGAGGACCCAGCCCTCCCCAAAGAGGGACACTTAGCAGAGAGCGGCGGTGCCGGGGAGGGAACAATCCCCAGAGGCAACAGCTAGAGGGGAAGGCCATACCCCTGCACAGTAGAGGCCCACAGAAAAGCAGACAGAGGACAAAGCAAGCCGCCGAGCACTGTAAATAACGCAGGCAGCGTAAGGAACACTGCCGCTCGCAGCTGATTACAGAATCCGTGTCTCTGCTTCTTCTGTCCCTTGCTTGCCGAGCCCTGTGGAAAGGGTGAAGATATCTATTAGGAGTGTGTGAGGCTGTTTAAACAGGGGCCGGGACTGTGAGACCCAGGGTTCCGCGCAGGATCACCGCAGCGCACCTGGAGTCTCTTCCCGCCCCTGCTCCTCCCTGACTGCCTGCTCCTCCCTGATTGCCTGCCTTCATAACAGCTCGCGGCCCCCGCTCCGCGGGAGCCGCTCGCAGCTGATTACAGAATCCGTGTCTCTGCTTCTTCTGTCCCTTGCTTGCCGAGCCCTGTGGAAAGGGTGAAGATATCTATTAGGAGTGTGTGAGGCTGTTTAAACAGGGGCCGGGACTGCGAGACCCAGGGTTCCGCGCAGGATCACCGCAGCGCACCTGGAGTCTCTTCCCGCCCCCTGCTCCTCCTATAAAGACACACCCTCGACGCACAGCGGGACGTGTGTGCGGGACGCCCGGACGAAGCCCGGACAAAGGGCGGACAGTCTAAGACAGTCCGAGACAGGCCACGACTGGACTGGACCATACCTCCTGTAAAAAATCGCATTGTGAGGTACTTAGTTATCTTTGGCTCTTTTATTGACTGTCCCTGGGGGAAGTGGGGTGAAGTGTGAGTACGCTTACATTGGTAAGGGATGTTAATACATTGCTTATAATTACCTAGTCGCTATTAGTCCCATATATGTCTAAACAGAAGACCCCCATTGCTCCCACTAACACTATGGACAACTATTTAGTGCAGGTGGTGGCAAAAATAAATAACGAGCGGAGGTCTTCCTTGGGTCTTAGCATCTCACCAACATCCTCTCAAGGGGAAAACTTAGGTATGATTTTGACAGATTCGGATGCAGCAAATGTTATAGATCCATCTACCCAGCATAACACCGATGGTCTAGTGCTAAACGTTTCCATGGTTTCAAATTTAGAAACTAATACAGACATAACAGTGGGGGATGATATAGATGCCTCCCATCATGACCCAGAGTTAGTCGAGGGTTATATGTCTCCATTGGCACCTGTCCCTGCCCCAAGAGTAGTCAGAGGGGGTACTAAGACTCTCCCCAAAAGAGAAGGGCTGAGGTCGAATAGGAAAAGACCAGCAACTCCCCCTAGCAAGAGTACCATAGAAGGAAAAGTGGGAGAAGAAAATGGGAGTATAGGATGGGATGACGCCATTATAAAGAAACTCATGGGTATGTTGGATACTAAACTAAATCGGATAATTAAACCGCTGATATCTAAAATTGACCACCTCACTGATAAAGTTAGTAAATTGGAGATTCTTTTAAAAACTACTAATGATAATGTGGGGGAATTACCGAATTTGGTACTAGGCAAAATTAACGAAAAGCAATCTATAGAAATTGCATCCGGGGGAGCAGTAGATGTTTTAGCTCCCATTCAGCCAACAAGACTAAATCCTGGTATACAACCAACTAACCCTGCAGCTGTTGGCCTCACAGTAATTTCAGGGAATATCGCAGATCCAGGCCCAACTCTAGAGATAGGACCTGTGGAGCTAATCATAGAAGCGTCACCCCTGATTCTTGTTCTCGCAAATGTGCCACCACTGAACGCAGGCCAGATTGAGCTACCTGAATCCCTGTTAAAAAAAGCATTGCATTGGTTGAGCAATAACATGCATATTTCTCCTTGGGGAAAAGAAAAGCTGACAGATGACTTGATTACAGCAAGACGAGTGAAGTGGATAGGGAATAAACCCAAGAAATTTGCGGGGGACTGTGTGGTACTGAACCTAAAGGACCCAGAAGTACTACCGGAAATCCTGCTTAATCTATTCCCCCCCCAACGCAGAACGGCAGAACTAATACCACTCACGCTAGACTTCTTCTATAGCAGAAGAGGACTAGTGGCAAAGTCAAGCGTTTTAAGGACCAAGTGGTCTGTTGTGGGTGGTAGAAGTGCTAGGGATGGTCCAAGTTGTGATTGGGGGTTGAACCTGGAAAATTGATTTTCGGCCATATCCAATTTAAATGATTGCGATTGACTCGCAGGGCGCAAATATCTGCCAGTTAAATCACAGAGAAGGCAAACCAATGGAATGGTAGCTAATTTGGCATGCATACAATTTAGTAAACAGTCAATAGAATGCAGGGAATTTCCAGATCCAAATTCTGGAGAGGTAGATAAAGACCCATATGGTAAAAATAGGGTAAGGGCAGAGAGCAAGGTAGTATTGGAGGGTGGAAAAATAATGAGTATTGACCCTGTTGAAAATGTTGTGGAGATGGGCCATCTAGGGCCACACTTAGGAAAACCTTCTTTGACCCTCATCTCGTGGAATACAGCAGGTATAACGAATAAGATATCCACACCTGAGTGGGCCTATTTTATTGACCAACATGACATTATCATGTTACAAGAAACTTGGTCACTAAATCCAGTTTTTCGTCAGGGGTATCTAAACTTTTATATACCAGCAATTATAAATCGCATAGGACGTCCTTCTGGAGGTCTACTAATTTGGATTAACCAGTCGCTGAACTGCTTAATAACACAAAGATCTTTACCATCAAATGATATTTTATCATTAAATATTAGATGGGACAGCGGCCAAGAACTCGCTCTGTTCAATGTCTATGCCAGGGGGGTTGGCGGCGGCAAATCCTCAGAAGTAGTAACTACTCTAGAACAGGATCTTGAATTGTTGGAACCTCAATCCCACGTTATCGTGGGTGGGGATTTTAATTCCACCTTTGAACCCTTGGGCGAAGAGGATAGAATTTTGTCCGAGGAGGAGGACATTAAGTGGGGAATACCGCAGTTGGAGGTGCCTGCCATCAAAAGATGGAGTACAGTGGCAATTCAGCTAAAGAGTCTCTGCTTAGCAAGAGGACTGAGAGCGGCAAATGGGCGCACGCCCTCTGACCTAAAAGGGAACAATATATTTGATAATGGGCGTGCATCAAGCAGAATTGATTATTTTTTAATAGATGTAAGGGCATGGAGCAAATTGATAGACATGTCTGTGGAAGTAAGATTGGAAAGTGACCACAATCCCCTTTGCATGACCTTTCACTCTTACTATGAGACCACAGATCATGTCAATAAAAATGAACGGGTGACTCAAGATGTTGTGTGTTCAAATAACCAGCGCCATTTGAAATGGAGAATGTTGATTGAAGATATAGCGAAATTAGAGGACCTCAAAAAAGTAGTGATAGAGGAAGTAAATACCATCAAGTCCCATTGTGGGATTCCAAACTTCCAGGTCTATATGATGGAGGCACATAAAAACCTCTTCTGCAAACTTCAAAGCTTTTTCATCAAATCTGTAGACCCAAGAAGAGCCAAAAAGGAACAACCAAGGCAGGGATGGTATGACAAGAGCTGTAGACTGGCGCGACATAACTTAAGTACTGAACTGAGAACGGGTAATGCCACAACAGTTAGGAAGGCGAGAGATAGCTATAGATTGACACAAAAACAAGCCAGGAAACATTGGGACGAAGAACGCTGGTGCGAGCTGAAACAGGCTTGCGCAGCCAAGGATTCCAAGTTATTTTGGGCCACAGTAAAATGGGATAGGGGAGGGATAGCTGCACAACCACATGACCATGTTGCTAAAAATGAATGGACTGAGTTTTTCAAACCACAGTATGCCCGTAATCCAATGCATACCTTTGATCCCCCCCACCCCAAGTGTCTTTTTTAAACATCAAATATTTAATGAAAAAGACGTTAGCATGGCCTTGGATTGTGTATCGGGGGGAAAAGCACCGGGCATGGATGGAATCCCGGCAGATGTGTTTCTATCCGACAGGAATTCATTGTGCACTTACTTCACATGGTTGGCAAATGCAGTGGCTATGGGAGGGGAATTGCCCGCTTCATGGAAGGGAGCGGAAACTATCCCTATATTTAAAAAAGGTGACAAAACACAGGCAAAAAATTATAGACCCATCAGTCTCATTGATACAGCGCAAAAACTTATGGGGCGTTTAGTCCAGAATAAACTGCAACAATGGATTGATGAAAAAAATATATTGTCACCATACCAAGCAGGGTTCCGCCCCCTGACCAGTAGTGTTGACCAAGTTTTCTACTTCATAACCATCTATTGGAGAAATGTCATCTTAAAAAAGGGCACACTATATGCTGTCTTTGTGGACTTAAAAGCAGCCTTTGACCTGGTCCCAAGAGAAAAACTGTGGCAGACCCTGGCTGATGTAGGCATAAGTCAAGAACTGCTCACCCTAGTAGTGCGCCTCCATGAAAATAATTTCGCTAAAATCAGGTGGGGTAAGCAGGGAGAAGTGACAGAGCCCTTTCCGGTGGAGCGAGGGGTGAGGCAAGGGTGTGTTCTGGCCCCAACATTATTTTCAATTTATATAAATGGAATTGTTGATCATCTGAAGAAATTTCCAAGTGACGCCCCAACTATAGCAGGTTCACATGTCCCCGTATTAATGTTTGCGGATGATACGCTTTTACTTTCGCGTACACCGAGTGGTTTCCAAAAAGTGGTTGATGCCTTTGGTGAATTTTGTGATAGCAGGGGCCTTGAATTGAATACATCTAAGACTAAATTCATGTGCCTTAACTATCAGTCTACGTTTAAAGGTGTGATAACGTACAAGGGCACCCCACTCGAGAAAGTTGATGCTTTTTCCTATCTAGGAATCATCTTGCAGGGCGATATGAAATGGAAATCGCATATCAATACGGCAGTATTAAAGTTTAGTCAGCTTGCAGGGGTGGTTGCCCTTAAACATAGGGCTTCACTGACAAAACCAGTAAACTGCGCTCTTGAAATTTATAATATGAAAGTACTGAGCGCCTGTTTATATGGTTCCGAATTTTGGGGTTTTTCAAACTTGGGTGATTTGGGGCGGGCAGAAAATAGATTTCTGAGAGGGCTTGTAATGGCCCCACAGAGTACGCCCACAATCCCCTTGAAGTTGGACCTTGGCAGGAAAAATTAGAGGACATAGCTCGGCTACGGCCACTGTTGTATTGGAGGCGTCTGATGGTGACCCCAGAGCTAAGCCACTATGCCATAGCATTGTCAGATGTGGTTAAGTGTGATCGTTTCCATTGTATTGTATGGATAAAAGAACTGCGGGACCTACTTGCAAAGTTAAAATTGGAACATCTTTGGGGTAACAGGGATGTGGCTTGCTTTCCATCGAAAACAAAACTGAAAGAAATGTATTGGGAGATGGTCTACTCAACAATGTATCATAAAGGATCCGTACCTAATTTGTCATCTCGCTTTTTGGACATTAAAATGTTTCCATCGTGTGAAGCATATTGGGACATAATTGAACGCCCGCATGACAGGAAACTATATTTCCAATTCCGCGTTGGAACACTTCCAGTGAATACTTTCAAGAAACACTGGTTCCCGCCGCGGGATGAACATTGTTACCATTGTAAGGACCAAATAGAGCACATCTCCCACTTATTGTTTTGTTGCCCTTTATATGCCAGCCCACGGCGAAAATGGCTAAAGCCAGTCTGTTTAAACTTTGGTACTCGTAGTCAATCGACAGCACTTAGAATATTAGAATCTGACTGCTCTACACCATTTGTGATTGCGGTAGCAAAATTTCTTGCCTGGGTAATACGTTCCAGCTCAGTTATTGCTAATGTAATGTAATGAAGTATGGCTGCCATGCTCCAAATGCTCTTCCATCTGAAATGTTCTTTTTAAAACAATTTATATGAAGTAAGTATACATTTTATTCGTGCAAAGTATTCGACTGTCACTGTTTAATATGTTTTTTAAAAAAAAGTTTTTTTTAGCTTTAGTATTTATTGTATAGGGTAGAGACGGATGCTTTTATGACAAATGTCGAATAAAGCTTTGAAAATGAAAAATGAAATGGAACACTGCCCAAGCATAACAAGCGTGAGGAGAGCGGAGCTGCCCTGGAGGCACACGGAACCTGGAGCAGAAGTCCAGAACTTGCGTTATCGTGCTGGGGAGTGCAATCCTCCACTAAAAGAGAGCATTAATCTCACAAGACGCAGGTCCACAGGACCCCAGACGCTAGAAGTCCCTCAGCACGGACAGAGGAGGCCCCTCCCTTTGGGAACAGGCCGCAGCAGATTAGACCCTGAGAAAGGCACACACACAGGCCTGACGCAGACGGTGAGTGAGAAAAGAGGAAAATTATGACGAAGAAGGGCACAGAAGGAACCCCGCTGGAGATAGCGATGGAGGGAAACGAGACTCCCCAAACTCAAAACAAACTGACCTCGAGCTCCAACTCTACAAGACATCCTTCAAGCAATAACAAGCTCCAGTGAGAGCCTACAGGCAAAAATAGTTTTGATAGGCGTGGACCTGGGCATTTTACGGGACAACCACATACACCTAGCAGAGCGAGTGACGGCGAACGAGCGAGAGATGTCAGAGATGTCCCCGGGCATCTCAGCCATGGAAAAACAGCTGGCCGCATTAGAAAGCAAGGTGCGCATGTTAGAACTCGAAGACCACGAAAATAGATCACAGAGGAATAATATACAAATAGTGGGACTCCCCAAGAAAGTGGAAGGTGCCAACATGGTGGACTACCTCGAACAGTGGATGAGTAAGAAGGTGGCACCGGAGGTAGTATCTGTGTTCTATGCCTTTGAAAGAGCGCACCAAGTGCCGCGAGGCCTCCCCCACCCGGCGCTCCCCCAAGAGCGGTGGTGGCAAGGCTCCTCTACTACAGCAACAGATATCACATCCTGACAAGAGCCTTACGCAACAGAGACCTCCAGGTGAACAACGGAGTGGTGCGAATTTTACCAGATTTCTCTAGAGAAGTCCAGAAGCAAAGGGGAGTGTACCATAGTGTGAAACAAAATCCCCGCCAGCTGGAATACAAATACTCCATCCTTTTTCAGGCCAGGTTATGAGTGGTTGCAGAGAATGGCGTGGAATTCTTACAGACCCTGCGAGAGGCCTGGGACTGGCTAGAGTGCAACCGAGGAGAAATGTCCCCTCCAGAACCGAAGGGGCAACGGTCACGCAGCTGCAGATCCAAGGGCAGACGGAACAACGGAGAATTGCCCATGCCCACGTGGGAAGAAGTACAAATTGAACGCCAGAATGTGGTGAAGTAGGTGGCGCTGATCAGTGGCAGAGGAGTGGAACAATCGTCCCAGAGGAGCGGAGTACAGCTTCAAGAATCGGACTCTGAAAGCTCATCCACAGTATCAGAAGTACCGAGTGTTGAACGCCAACACATAACCCCCACAAACGGCAGATGACATAATCTAAGAACATATCAAGAAGGGCGGGAAATGAAGCAAACTAAGAGACATTGTGCAACTGCAGGTCAGGAGGGAGGTAGCAGGGACGCCTGAGGACGCCAACAGGGGGAAAACCACTATTTAATCAGAACTGGAGGGCGTATTGAGGCCTGGACGAGAACTGGGTCACACCCCCTAAGTGACCGAGCAGCGAGGGAGCTGCTGATAGTTGACATTGCATGGTTTGGATGGGAGGCACACACCTACTTGTCCTGGGAAGGTGGGAGTTGGGGAGGTTGTTTACAGTTACATAGTTCAGGGGGTCTTGAGTTGCACCGCTTACTAGAACTAAGACAAGACAACTGGGAAACTCCTACATGCAGAGTGGGGGACCTGGGGCAGAAATGGGAATGCTTCATTTAAGAGTAAGAATGGTGACTGGGACACATGCATATAAATGCATGCTTTGGAATATCCGGGGAAGGCAGTGTATGGCAAAGTGATATAAAGTGCTATCTTATCTCAGGAGAAGGGAGTACAAAAAGCACTCCTTCAAGAAACACATCTCACGCAGAAGGAGGGGAGGGCACTGAAGAGACGATGAAGAGGTCAGAAATACTTCATCATGTACTCAGCTTACACTAGAGGGACATTGATCTGGGTGCAGGCCGGGGTCCCTTTCAAGGTGATGGACTGAGGGACGATATGTGGTGGTACGAGGGCAACTAGAAGAATGATACCAAAACATAATAAGCGTATACGCCCCAAACATGGACCAACCAGTGTTCTTCGAGCGGTTGTCCCGTAGATTAGCCCCATACATGAGTGCCCTACACTAATAGAGGGGGACTTTAATAGCAGGGCTGACGTAGGATTGGACAGATCCCATCCCCCCACTGCATGACTCAGCAACAACACACACCGCACAAGCATTCGCTGCCTGGCAGAAACACTGGGGACTGCTAGACTCTTGAAGGAGGCTCCACCCTCACAGTGGTGCGAATTTTACTTCTCGCCCGTGCATGAACTCCACGTCCGACTAGATAACTTTTTGTGTACGGCGGATGTGCAGAGTGTGGTTTCCTCGTCCGAGTATCTGGCCCGAAAGATCTCGGACCATAACCCAGTTTTGCTAGGACTTACATGGGCACAGACCCAGTCTGTAATCCCAATATGGAAGCTCCGCCCAGAGGCGCTAGACGACCAGGTTTTCAGGGAAGGGATCTGGATGAAAATCACACAATATTTTGAGGACAACGCAAGGACAGCTTCCTCCCTAATGACGGAGTGGGATGCCTTTAAGGCAATTCTGCGAGGTCACTGTATAGCGGAAAGCAAGGGGATTAGGAAAACGCTCCTCTTGGAGTTGGAAGGGGCGGAGCGGACCCTCAGGGACCTAGAGAAGGAGCGCCCAGGGAAACCGGAGATCCAGACAGAAGCGCAGGATGCTAGGGAGGAAGTAGCGAAGCAAACAGAATGCTTTAGAAGCTTTGAGTATAAGCAATACCTGAGCAGGGCACAGGTGGAGAGAGACAAGTCTGAGTTTCTGCTAGCGTGGCTGGCTAACCCCAATAACAGGAACTCCCCGATAGTGGAATTAGAGGACCAAGCAGGCACTGGACGCTTTACTCAAGAGGAAATCAATAACATCTTTGCACAATATTATACTGGACTATACCACAGCCCCGCGGGCGAGATGGATCTGCAGCACGGGAATACCTAGAGGGGGCACAATTGCCAAGAATAGAACTAGTGGAGATGGATGAACTAGGGGCCACATCGCAGAGCAGGAGGTTCGTGGAGCCATAAAACACATGGCACTTAACACAACCCCTCCCACTGATGGATTGCCGGTGGCGTTTTATGGGACATATACAGAAGAATTGATGCCTAGACTAACTGCACTGTACAATGCGGCTCGCGGGGCCAGAATTCTGCCAGAGAGCTCCAGAGAAGCACTCATTGTTCTGATACTAAAGCCAGGGAAGCTGGCACACAACCATACAGCCTATCGGCCCCTTTCCATGTTAAACATGGACTACAATATACTAAGTAAAATCCTAGCAACCCGACTATTACCCTACACGACAAAGTTAGTGCACTCGGACCAGGCCAGGTTTATCCCGGAGGGAAACACAACGATAAACATACAGTGGCTCCTGGCCATCATGGACCCATGGGATCACGATATACCTGAGGCCATTGTACTTTTTCAGAACCCTTCCGGTATGGATCCCAAGGGCATCGTTTAAGGACCTGATCCAGTGGCTGGCAGCAGGACGGAACACGGAAAGGGCCCAGTATCCATTAGCGCCGACGGAGGCAGAACAGGCAAAACTATTACTGCGAATACAAAGGCAGACAGCACAAGACACTATGGAAACCAAGGTGATCAATAGTGCTGGGCCAAGTACCTCCAGCGCACGAATCATAGAATCCTGTATTCACCCGAGATGCCGATGGCACTACTTCGTGGCCTCCCGCACTGAGGGAGCTGAGTGGGTATGGAAGACTGGGAGGAGGCTGAAGTACAGAGAGTGGGAGACTTAAACGTTGACTCTGAAATGCTCCCCTTCGAGGACTTTCGGGCAGAATACGACCTGCCCCACGGTCTCTTCCTACTACATAGGGCAATCACCATGAGTATGAGAAAGCACTGGGGGACAGGAACCATGGAGCCCCAGGCACTATACGGCTGCCGGTATGTCGCCACGTCAGCGGGGAGGATAAAAACAGTCTCTTGCCTATATAGAGCCCTGAGCAAAGACATTCAGAAGCCGATGGAGCGATTGCGGTTGCAGTGGGAGGAAAATCTGGGGATCCCGCTCCCGGAGGAGGCCGGGGAGTGTTTAGTCGAAAGAACACTAAAATTAACTAGAAATGCAAGGTTTAAATTAACTATTACGTCCTACAAAGGGCTTACCTCACTCCGGCACGCATCAGGAAGCACTTCCATGTTGAGGAGGCGGCATACTCTAGGTGTGGGTTTCGGCTCACATACTAAAATGTTCTGTGACTGCCCCAAGTTGACTCCATTCTGGGAAGAGGTCCTTCACATCTTAGGAGCAATTGTAGGTAAAGAGATCCCATGCACCCCGGTGCACTGCATACTGGGCTGGTTCCCACATATAGCCAAGAGCAAAACAACAGCGAAATTCCAGGATCTGGCGTTAGAATTACCCAAGCTGGAGATCACTAGGAATTGGAAATCGACAGGGGGACCAAAGGTTGGAACAAGAAAGCATGAGCTTGAAAAATGGGCAAGTGCAGAAAGGAGGATACTGTTGGCAGAGGCAGGATGGGGCATAGGCACCATTGACAGAGCCAGAGCATGGGGACAATTAGTAGATGAACTGACAGCACCTGAGCGGGAACAGGAGCAGCCAACTCCCGACGGCTCCCCACCACGAAACCAAACAGTAGAGGAAGAGTAGGCCAGATAGAAAAGAGCTAAGTCCTCCCCATGAAGCCTCTCCATTTACATAAGATACATGACATTTAGGATCAAAAGATCCAACTGTAGGAAGATACTAGTCGTCAACCACCTACGGAGAGAGAACAATAAGCAGAAGTGACTCAAGAGGGAGGGGGGGTGGGTGGGCACGGGATACTAGTTGAACGTTTGAGTATAGAGTGCCAGCAAGCATTAAAGATATATGTATGTACCACACAGATTGGTTTGTATGTACTGTGAGGACTTTTAATGGCAATGAAATCTGGTTGGAAAAAAACAATAAGACTAAATTTCAGACAAGGTCTCTTCCATTTCCCATCATCCACCTGCACAGGTAGGGACAGCTCTGGATTTGTGCCAAAATCACTGTTAAAAGACAAAGCCAAGCAAGCGGACTTCATTGCCCATTGCTCATCTGCACATGAAGTGAAGGAAATGAGATCACTGAATTTTCCATCATTAGTTTTTCACTTATGGTACCCTACACTCCTCCCTCATCCCAGAACCTATTTTACAGCGGCTGCAGCATGTACTTGCACAGCTGGCCCTTCAAAGGCAGGCCCGTCTGTACCAGTCCGCTTCAAGCACTAGGAAGCCTGGTTCTCCCCCTACCCATGGATACCTTACTCTGCTATCAATTCTCTTATCACTGGCCTCCGCTCGCCCCACTCCTGCCATAATGCACCAAACAACATGGAAAGAGTGTTCACATACGCCTCCTGCAAGTTCTCATGCACTCTTCCTCACTGTATAGAGGCCACTCCCTCACCAACAGCACCCAGCAACCCCCACACGCTCACACTCACCCAAACCAGCCACATGCTCTCCCTCGCACAGACCAAACACCACCCAAACAATAAGGCACACTAGCATGCATCCTCCTCCACACCCGCTCGCTCACCAAACACGTCACGTAGATATGGGACCTACAGCACGACCATGCTCAGTACTTGCTGTTCTTCACAGAAAAATAGCTAAACCCATCCTTAGCACTGGGCATCGCTACAGCCAAGCCAGCCATCTACAAGTTCATTAGGTAAGACCATTGGCACAAGACCAGGAGGTGAAGTTGCCATCATATTCAAAGATACCATCAGCTGCACTACCAACATAGATACACCCACCAGCTACATGGAACATCTCAGGTTCAGCATACACTTCACAGCAAACTTCTCCCAGAGCAGAACCCTCGTATACAGACCCCAGGACCCCGCACCAATTTCACCAGCTACATTACAGACTTCTTCTCAAACCTCACCTTCAAATCCAGTACCTTCATCCTCTTTGGAGACCTTAACTTTCACCTAGACCACTACAACCACCCAAACTCTTCGACCCTTCTAGAAAACCTCAGATTCCTTGCTCCCACCCAGCACGTTACCAAACACACCCACACCGCCGGATACTTATTGGACCCGATTTTCTCCTCAATCAACAACATTATAGTTGACAAGCCAGCAACTATGATCTGGCTAGACCACGGCCTTATCCAGAGATCCGGTGACTTTGACCGAGCACCGAGATTGTTTCAGGATTTATTCCATTCTGGAGCTTTTAAGTAATTCTGCCTCTTTATCTTCGTCCATGATCAAGAATATATACCGACACGTATAAAGTCACAACTCCAATGCAAGCGCTCAACTCTACGACATAGGAGCCTACAGGCCCACATTTTCAAGTGTTCCCACCAGATTTTTCTACGTGGCACTAAGGGTGTCTCCACATGTCCTGATGGAGAATACCCTACTCTAAGGATCTAAGTTCCCTGCATACATTATTGGGGTCGAAACATCGACGGTCTCATTTGTTTTCACGTACAGACAACAGTAATTCATTTACTGTGCCATCAGAATACTATGTTCGTTCATGCATATTTAGCCTTCAAAGTGGCAGGATAGGTCACTATCAGTCGTTGATGTAAATACTGCACATTGCCTTTCCTTTCCTGACAACCCTCACCAGAGCACATCTTTGAGCACTCCTTTCTTCCCCTTTGGAGCACCTTATCATAACTACGTAGATATGTGTGCAAAAACTGAATATTAATGTAAACATGCTGTAATATAAATAAATTGGACAAATTGAATTACTTAAGGTGATGTTGGGTTTAATGTTAAATATATTTCCACTGTGACTACCTCATTTTGTATGGTGCACAGACATAATATCGACTCCAAAATATCGTTTGGACAGAATATCGAGTTTGAAATATCGTTTGGACAAAATATCGACAGGACAGAATATAGACAGCCAAAATATCGTTTTTAAGGTAAGTGAAGTAATATCGACTGTAAATAATATAGAAAGTGAAAATATCCAAGTATATAATCTAGATAGTAAAAAATATCGTTTTTTAAATAATATTTAATTATTTATACTGTTTTTTATGTTATAATATGTGTGAAAAGTGTCATTTTATGTTATAATTATTTTTAATAAATGATTTTTTTTTAATTATTGTGTAATTTTATTCTGTAGCGGGTTGTGGGTTTATAGGGGAATAGGGTGGGCAGTAATTTAATTATAATTAATTAAATATGTAAATGTATTAATTGGTAGTAATAATTAATTAATTGGTAATTAAATAATATTTGTTAATTATTTAAAATTTAATTGGTAATTAATTTAATTTAATTGATTAATTGCTAATTATGTAAATTAAAATAATTTATTTCCTGTAGCGGGTTGTGGGTTTATAGGGGAATAGGGTGGGAAGTAATTTAATTATAATTAATTAAATATGTAAATGTAATAATTGGTAGTAATATTTAATTAATTGTTAATTAAAAAAATATTTGTTAATTAATTAAAATGTAATTGGTAATTAATTTAATTTAATTGATTAATTGCTAATTATGTTAAATTAAAGGGGTATTTTTAGGGTTCAGGGTCAGTTTTAGTTTTTGGGTAAAGGGGTATTTGTAGGGTTCAGGGTCAGTTTTTAGTTTTTGGGTAAAGGGGTATTTTTAGGGTTCAGGGTAAGTTTTTAGTTTTTGGGTAAAGGGGTATTTTTAGGGTTCAGGGTCAGTTTTTAGTTTTTGGGTAAAGGGGTATTTTTAGGGTTCAGGGTCAGTTTTGGGGTAAAGAGTTTTTTTTAGGGTTCAGGGTCAGTTTTGGGTTTTTGGGGTACAGGGGTAAAGTGTAAAAATAAAGTAAAATTAAATTTACATTAAATTAATTTAATGAAATTAAATTAAATAAAATTATATAAAATTAATTTTAAATAATTTAAATTAAAAAAATTATTATATACTTACCAATACTTACGTTGTAATGGTAGTGCGTTGTAAAAGTTGCGTTGTAACGTCATATATCCACTGTTGCACTCTTTGGAGTGGGAATAGTAATTTTAACCCCTACGCTATCCAACGCTTTCCCTACTGTTGCACCCACTGGAGTGGGAATAGTAATTTTTACTCTTTTGTATTTGTACGGTAATAATATTGGCTATTATTTAATTAAATTTTGTTACTATATATATATATATGTTTTAAGAAATATGATTAAAAAAATATTATTTTTTTACTTTCATTAATTATTTAATTATTAAAAGTTATTTTAAGTATTGTTAAGTATATTTTAGTAATTAATTTTTTATATTAATGTAATTAAACATTGTTTTTATTAAAGTCGATATTTTTTACAACTATATTTTTGTAAACGATATTTTTAACTCGATATTTTTGTACTTACCTGTTTGTAGATAGAAACTCGATATTTTGTCTCTCGATATTTTGTCAACGATATTTTTGTTGGTCGATATTCTGTCCCTCGATATTATTTCAGTGATCCATTTTGTATACCACCACCCCCTTGTCAGCTTCAACATACTCATCCCACACCATCAAGGATCTACAACCACCAGAATTGCCCACTGCAGCTGAAAAAACATCTCAAATCTCACATCGCATACCAGCGACTTGCTGAATTCCACCAAAAACCTCAACAGCTAGATTAACAAATTCATACACAGCCTGACTCCCCTCAAGTGCCACCCAAAAGCAAGAGCCTTACAACAGGCCAGCTGATACACAGTGGAACTCAGGCTGACGAAATGCCACTGCAAGCAACTGGAGCACAAATGGAGAACAAGTCAAGACACTGCAGATAAAGGCATCTTCAAATCAGTCCTAAGACACTACCAGCAGCAGATACGGAATACCAGGTGCACAGCTCTTGCATGTTGCATTGATGCCAGCAGTAACAGAAGCAAAAACATCTTTGCTATCATCACATATTTAATTGCGCCTATGCCATCTCCAGCAATAACACCCCTTCACAGACCATTACAACAAGCTCTCAGAATTATTCTTTAACAAAATCACCTTCATGAACTGCAACTTTGACTATCAACCGGACCCCCTCACCATTGCAACTCAACATCCCATCATGGCAATGAATAAACGCTGACCTGTGACCACCACTGACAAAATCACTGCTACCACGAAGACTGTCCACTGGGGGCTCCATCTGACCCTTGACCTCACTATGCATCCAACAAAGGACTACTACTAATCAGTAAACCACTAATACCCGTCTGAAATACCTCCATCGACTCTGTAACATTCTCTGACACCTGGAAACATGCCACCGTCATGCCCCTGCTCAAGAAACCATCCGCTGACCCAGCCACTCTTTCCAACTATAGGCCCAGCTACTTCCTGCCATATGCGGAAAATAATCAACCAATGTCTCAGCGATCACTCAACAACCACCAGCTCCTCTATGTCACTCAGCCCCTATTCAGGCCTGCTGTGCAATGCCCTGATGACCAACCATCTCTTCATCAGTTCTTTATGAAGATAATTGATGTGGAGTGGTGTAGGATGCTTCTAGAGGGAATATTATTCCATTCTTGAAATGCCGCAGCCTCCAATCCTCCAACACCTTATTCTAAACCTCATAAAGATGAGAAGTAAACAGCTTGGACCAAGGAATGTGAGCTTAAGGGCATAGTTGTTCAGTCCTCGGTCCATCTGCCAAGCCCTCAACTGCTGACTGCCTCAAGACAACCTAGAGTGGAAGTGTAAACTTTATCCGGTTAGAGCAATTGTTATGTCCTTAACCTCCACAAGCCCAAGTGTATTTCACTTCATTTTAAGATATATGATCAATCTATGATATTCTAGCTTGTTCTCATGAAACCATATTTGGGTAAAGAAAAGTAGTCTCATTGTAATTAGAAAGAAGGAAAGCGAAAAAGAAATACGAAAGAAAGGCAAAAAGAGAAAAGATCCACTTTCTCCCTCCAAAGGGCTTCCGTCAGGGGGCACACTGAGTGGGTGCTACCTCTTGTGGCACACAATCATGGCGCCTCCTGAGGTCCGTTTGCCTTTGCACACAAATCCTTAACACAGCGCGAGCGCAGGGGCAAACAGTTTTCTTCATTTGCATGCGGCCATGTCCCCATGCAAAGAGAAATTCTCTAAATATAGCACTGGGGCTATCTGTAGTACAGAAAGTGCCTCACAAGTGTCTGTAATACCTTCTGTAATACTAGAGTGCCGCTGTCTTTAATACGGCCCCAGGTATCTGTTGCTAGGATCTCTGGGACAAAGCCTCATAATTAGTATCACACAGGGGATGACTTCCCCAAGAAGGACAAAGACAGCCGGGGGGAGCCTACAGACAGTGCCACCTGCACAGTGAAAGACAGAGCAGCTGCTTCAATTTCTCCTTCTACTCATACACTGCTATAAGGGGAACTAAGAGTTTGCGTCGACTTTGGAAGAGCGCATTATCAGTAATAGGGCGCACTGTCCCTGTTTATGCCCAGGGTACAAATTTGAAGGTGCGCCGGAGCACACACAGGGACAGCGCACCCTATTTGTAATACCTGGTAACACTTTGTGATGTGATGTGGTGCTTATTCCAGCCTCCGTGAAAGTTGCACCCAGCCTCTTTTTCTCCTACTTCCTCTGTGCTCCCTCTGCAATTTTTTTTTTTTTTACTTCATTATTTTCATTTTCTCCTTTTACTGGCTTCTGTTCATCGTTAAGTCTTGATCCTCAGAATTCTCAAACTTCTTAGTTCTTTGTACCTCTCAGAAGTTCAGTAGGTGGAGCTGATTTGTTTTGTATAGTGCAATGCACAGAGGGAATTGTTATGATAGTGAGTACCAGGGCCGGACTGGGAACCAAAACTGGCCCTGGCAAAGAGCTCGGCCGGCCCCGCTGGGAGCGGCCGAGCTGTTTGCCAGGGCCGGTTTGGGATGATTTTGTTACAGGGGCGATTTTGCTGCTATCCTGCAAAAACGGACCAGTAACAAAAACGGCCCGCAGGGGCTCAAAATTGGCCCCACCCTGGCGGCCCACCGGGGAATTGCCCAGTGCCTGCTACGGCCAGTCCAGCCCTGGTGAGTACCCTTCCTCCTTCCAGGGCGTATATCCTGCCCGCCCTCTCCATGGCCTTCCACGTGGGGAGGGGAGTTGGCCTAACGGCTAGGGCGGTCGAACTCGAATCTGGGAAACTGGGTTTGAGTTGCGGCAAAGACGCTGAACTTCCTGTGATTCTGGGCAAATCCCTTAATCTCCACGTGCCTAACAAAAAATGAATGTGTCCTCATGTAACGCAACTGGTCCTATGTACAGCGCGCTGATACCCGTCTTCGGTCAAGTTTGCGCTATATAAAACTCTGTAAAATAAAATTTAAAAAACTTGATCCCAGGTGTGTTTGGAGATGACAGAAAAGGCTTTTCTTTTGTTGTGTTCCTTCAGGACTGGAAGTAGCCTGCTAAGGAGCAAAGAGGGGGCCCATTGTGGGTGTTTTTAAGTTTAAAGCTTGGCCACGTGATTCCTGGGTTGAGGTGGACACAGCACAGCGTTGTAAGGATTTGGACAGGGATGGTGCTGAGAAATGTCAGCACAGATGGAGGACTCAACTGGCTGAGGAAGAGACATTACAAGAAGTATGTGCCCCCCTGGGGTGAGCATGGGGGGCCTACTAAGGACAGGGAGTGACTTTGTCCTTTTTATGAGCTCCTCGCATGAAACCCAGGCAATGTACAGCATTTTAATGGCTCAGATAACGCAGTCCCTGCTTCATTTGACCAGATTACAGCTAGATCACTCTTGCAAAAGCTGCTGCTTACAGCTCTTGCTCTAAAGGAAAATCATTTGATATATTTCCTGATTTCAAGCCAAACTATTATGGCAGTAAAAACGATTTAATGAAATAATCCTTTTTTAATTGGGTTTAGCCGCGTTTTGGAAGCCTAGTGAGAGAAGTATGCGAGGCAGTGATTGATGTGCGGCCGAGCACCCGGGGACATCTTTCCTTAAGTAACACCTGTTATTTACAGCGCCATAAAGCCGCAGCGCTGAGCCAGCGCGCCTGGCGCCGGAAGGAAGCACTATTGGACGTGCACATTTTAATACGTGCAGTAAAATGCAAACTCTTTGATATGCATAACGCTGACCTTGTGGCACCCACTGGTGATAAGTCCTTTTCAATTGAAATGAGGCTTAACTTTTTGTTGAAGGTCATGTAAAGTCAAACCTACTAGTGCTGACCAGTCAAATACCCCCCTCCCACACCCCTAACATTGGCCGAGCTGTAACATACAGAAATAATCCGGTTTCAGTGAGACCCGCAATCCACCGGGCCCCAGTGTCACTGCACCTTCTGCATCATTGATTGCTGTGGCCCTGCTACCGGAAGTGCGGTCATGGCAGCCATGTCGAAATAACAATGGTAGCATCCTTTACAAAGCAATCAGAAGCAGAACCCCTTCATACCTGGTTAAAAACATCGACCTCGGGCAGGAGGCACCAAACAGGAGCCAGCAGCACATCAGCAGACTGGAGACCAAACACTGAAAAAAAGAAATGCCAGAAAATAGGCCTTCTCCAGCTTCCATCTGGAACAGCATTATGAGTGCACAATCCACCTGCTCTTCAAAAAATGCTGCTTTGATGCCTCGATAGCTGATTAACCAGGTCTACAGTGCAGATCATGGAGTGTTAAAGATTTTTCTTGAAATTCTTGAAAGTAATCAAGAGAAAATGTCGAAATAGACAATGGTATTTGACTGCTTTGGGGGAGCTCAGATGTACATATCCGGTTCAATCCACATCAGTTAGAAGGTAAACAGACCTGCATGAGCATCAAAGAACTGAGCAATCAGCAGAAGAAATTATAGAAACAAACCATCTCAACTGCAGTTATGATGTCAGATTGTGTGGCATCACCTATGCATCGTTAGTGTAAGGATGGAACTGCAAACCACATACGTGTGGGACAGGTGTACCTGATGCCTTGCAAGTATTTTGCTTCGACTCGCTTCAAAATAACTCAACTCGAGCTTCTGGCTAGAAATAAGGTACAGCAGTCACCAGCAAGGCCGGGAACGCTCACCACAGTTTACAGGTGATTTGTAAAAGCCAGTGGTAAGGGTGTCAAAGACTGCAGACGGAGCAAACAAAATCAAAAAATCTTCCTTATCTTGAGTCCTGACCTTAGGCTTGTTGCTTCGTTCATCAATCATAGGCATTGTAGCCCTCTTTAAGGCTGAAAACCAAATCATAAGTCATTACGATTGGACCTGAAGCTGAGCTGCCACTTACTCCCTTTTCCCTTTTGCCTGATTAGTCCATAGGGTATAGCCTGTCTGGTATTCACCTTGTTAGTCTTTTTCTGTTTCTTGACTCTTGTAACAGCCTTGTTAGTCTTCTCTCTTGCTGCCTCACTGTTACTACTGTATTTGATTAGCCCTTAGCACATTGCCTGTCTGCTAGTCACCTTGTTAGTCTTTCTCGGTATACACCTGTTACAACGCATTTTTTACTCCGCACTACCATTACAACGCGACTTTTACTCCGCATACCATTACAACGCATTGCGCTGGGGGGCGCTGTAGGATAGGGAATAAGTTTAATTTTCTATCCAACACCTTCCCTAGTGTCCACGGGGACTGGTGTTGGAATAGAAAATTATACTTACCACTATCCAGCGCCCCAAGGCGCTATGCGTTGTAACGGTATGCGGAGTAAAAGTCGCGTTGTAATGGTATGCGGAGTAATAGTATGCGTTATAACGTCATACATCCGTCTTTCTCTGTTCTTGCCGTTTTTCTAACAGCCTTGTTAGTCTACACTCTTTTCGCCTCACTGTATTTACTGTATTTGATTAGCCCTTAGCGCATTGCCTGTTTGTTATTCACCTGGTTAGTCTATTTCTGCTTTTTGCCTTTTTGGAACAGACGTTTTAATCTTTACTCTTTCCACCTCACTGTATTTACTGTACCTGCTTCAGTGTACTTGCCTGCCAATAAAGAGTTTTTCTCCCTACCCGCTTCCTGCCTCCTGCCGGCCCCTCCCACTGCCTCCCAGATCCCCTCCCTCTGTCCAGGACCTACTTAATGGGGGCCGCAGCGCCGGCGTGCCAAAGGCAAGACTGTGTGCGCCCATCCGTGCCAGGACATCGCCCAGCGCCAGGAACCCTGGCTCTTCTATCACCCGCAGTTTGAAACCTGGACCCCAGATGCCACAACAACAACTGTTGCCTCTCATCTCTTTAATCAAATATAGTACCATTCACCTACCGCCTCTGCCAGCTTTGCCTGCAAGTCAGAACTACCCACCCACACAGAAACAATCACCACACCTTCCTCACTGTGGGTCACCCCCGCGCCGCACGGCCACCAGCTGCTGCGTGTGCTCCATTGCCTGCCGCTGCCTCGCTGCCTGCCTCGCTTCCGCTGACCACGCCCCCCTCCTCCGAGCGGCGTGGTCCGTGCTCGCCTGCCGGCTGACTGAACTGTTTGTATATTTGTTTTGTTTTTGGTTTGTTTTCTCTCTCCATTTGTGCCTGTTTTTCTCAATTCTGTGCCCGTGTTAGCGTTTCCTTCCTGTGTGCCCGCCTACCTCGACGCCCTCCGCTCCCTCCCCGCTTCCCGCCACCGCCGCTTACCCCGCCCCTTTTTTCTCTTCTGTACCCTCCCCGCTCCCGCCTCCCAGCTGCTCCGCCCACCCGCGCACTTGGCCTTATATGGCGACCGTGCGACGCAGGTGAGTGTGACCCACTTGTGGGACACCCCCGCGCCGCACGGCCACCAGCTGCTGCGTGTGCTCCATTGCCTGCCGCTGCCTCACTGCCTGCCTCGCTTCCGCTGACCACGCCCCCCTCCTCCGAGCGGCGTGGTCCGTGCTCGCCTGCCGGCTGACTGAACTGTTTGTATATTTGTTTTGTTTTTGGTTTGTTTTCTCTCTCCATTTGTGCCTGTTTTTCTCAATTCTGTGCCCGTGTTAGCGTTTCCTTCCTGTGTGCCCGCCTACCTCGACGCCCTCCGCTCCCTCCCCGCTTCCCGCCACCGCCGCTTACCCCGCCCCTTTTTTCTCTTCTGTACCCTCCCCGCTCCCGCCTCCCAGCTGCTCCGCCCACCCGCGCACTTCGCCTTATATGGCGACCGTGCGACGCAGGTGAGTGTGACCCACTTGTGGGACACCCCCGCGCCGCACGGCCACCAGCTGCTGCGTGTGCTCCATTGCCTGCCGCTGCCTCGCTGCCTGCCTCGCTTCCGCTGACCACGCCCCCCTCCTCCGAGCGGCGTGGTCCGTGCTCGCCTGCCGGCTGACTGAACTGTTTGTATATTTGTTTTGTTTTTGGTTTGTTTTCTCTCTCCATTTGTGCCTGTTTTTCTCAATTCTGTGCCCGTGTTAGCGTTTCCTTCCTGTGTGCCCGCCTACCTCGACGCCCTCCGCTCCCTCCCCGCTTCCCGCCACCGCCGCTTACCCCGCCCCTTTTTTCTCTTCTGTACCCTCCCCGCTCCCGCCTCCCAGCTGCTCCGCCCACCCGCGCACTTCGCCTTATATGGCGACCGTGCGAACGCGCAGCGTTGACGCGCAGCGGGCGCGCCGATTGTGCGCCGAAGGCGTGCCAAAGGTAAGCCCGTCTGCGCCCGTCCGCGCCTGGACCGCGCCCAGTGCCAGGACCCCTGGCCCCCACTGACGGAAGCCGACCCGACGAACCTACACCGCCGCCGATCTCTTCGCACTCAACACCGGCCGCACCCCAGGATGCCACCGAGCCGCCCCGAAGCACACCCACGGACCCTTCAGCTGCGACGCCTGCAAGTTCACCTGCATCCGGACCGACCCCGCACCAGCACCCGCCAAACCGAACGCCAGCAGCAACCACCTGAAGTGCATCCTGCTCAACACCCGCTCCGTCCACAGACACGCCGTCGAACTCTGGAACCTCCTCGACACCACAGCCCCTGACGTCGCCTTCCTCACAGAGACCTGGATGAACGCCTCCTCAGCGCCCGACATCGCCATCGCCATCCCAGAGGGCTACAAGATCACCCGGAGGGACCGCACCGCCAACCAGACGGGAGGAGGCATCGCCATCATCCACAGAAACACCATCCGCATCACGACCAACACCGACGACACCCTTACCACCGCCGAACACCTTCACTTCCAGATCCACACGGACCCCAGAACAACCCTCAGAGGCACCCTGATCTACCGACCCCCGGGACCACGCACACGATTCAGCGAGGACATCGCCGACTTCATCAGCCCGCATGCCCTCCCCTCCGCCGACTACATCCTCCTGGGGGACCTCAACTTCCACCTGGAGAACAACAGCGACCGCAACACCATCACCCTGCTCGACAACCTCTCCAACCTCGGACTCAAGCAACTGGTGACCACCCCCACCCACCTCGCCGGACACACACTCGACGCCGTCTTCTCATCCAGCAAAGACATCGCCTTCAGCCACGCAACAGGACTCCACTGGACGGACCACAGCTGCGTCCACTTCACCTTCAAAAGAACGACGATCCACCACCACCAGCAACAGGTTGCCCGAAGAAGCTGGAACAAGATCACAGCCGACCAGCTCACCGCCTCCCTGAGCCAGCACCCTCCCGCCGGCTCAACGAACCCCAGCCAGGCCGCCGACAACCTCACGAAATGGATCAGCAACTGCGCGGACGAACTCGCCCCTCTGAGGACGCCGCCCAGCAGACCCGGCAGCAGAAAAGCCCCATGGTTCACCGACGAACTCAAGAGCTCCAAGAAGAACTGCCGAGCCCTCGAGAAAGTGTGGAGAAGGGAACCAACAAGGGACAACATGGCTACCCTCAAGCTCGCCACCCGGAAACACCACCAACTGATCCGCGCCACCAAGAAAAATGCATACAAGGACCGGCTCGACAACAATGCACACAACTGCAAGGAACTCTTCAGCATCGTAAAAGAGCTCTCCAACCCCAACGCCGGAAACAACGACATCACCCCGTCGCAAGACCTCTGCAACTCCCTCGCCTCCTTCTTCCACAACAAGATCGCGGACATACACAACAGCTTCAGCATTCAACCATCGCACACAACGACCGCAGCAACGCCGCCCACCACCACTCTCCACACCTGGACTCCGATCAGCACCGAAGACACCATCCGCACAATGAACTCCATCCACTCCGGATCTCCAACCGACCCCTGCCCTCACCACGTCTTCAACAAGGCCGACGCGGTCATCGCACCCCACCTGCGGGACATTATCAACACCTCCTTCGACACCGCCACCTTCCCGGAGAGCTGGAAGCACGCCGAACTCAGCGCTCTCCTCAAGAAACCCACAGCGGACCCCACCGAACTCAAGAACTACCGTCCCATCTCGCTCCTCCCGTTCCCAGCCAAAGTCATCGAAAAGACCGTCAACAAACAGCTGGCCGCCTTCCTCGAGACGAATGGATCCCTCGACCCCTCACAGTCTGGCTTCCGAGCCAACCACAGCACCGAGACCGCCCTCATCGCGGCCACCGACGACATCCGGACCCTGATGGACAACGGAGAAACAGCGGCCCTCATCCTCCTTGACCTCTCCGCGGCGTTCGACACTGTCTGCCACCGCACCCTAGTACAGCGCCTCGGCAACATCGGAATCCAGGAGAAGGCACTGGAATGGATCACCTCCTTCCTCAACGGAAGAACACAGAGAGTCCGCCTACCACCGTACAAGTCAGAGGCCACCGAAGTCATCTGCGGCGTCCCCCAAGGATCCTCGCTGAGTCCCACCCTCTTCAACGTCTACATGAGCCCCCTCGCGGCCATCGCACGCAAACACAACCTCAGCATAATCTCCTACGCCGACGACACCCAGCTGATCCTCTCCCTGACCAACGACCCCGCCACCGCCAGAACCAACCTGCACGAAGGAATGAGAGACGTAGCCGAGTGGATGACGACCAGCCACCTGAAACTGAACTCGGACAAGACGGAGGTCCTCATCCTGGGCTCCTCGCCCTCCGCCTGGGACGACTCCTGGTGGCCCCCCGCCCTGGGCACCGCACCCAAACCGACCGACCACGCACGGAACCTGGGCTTCATCCTGGACTCCTCCCTCTCCATGACCAGACAAGTCAACGCCGTCTCCTCATCATGCTTCAACATCCTACGCATGCTACGGAAGATCTTTTGGTGGATCCCCACCGAGACCAGGAAGACCGTCACCCAGGCCCTCGTCACCAGCCGACTGGACTACGGCAACGCTCTCTACGCCGGAACCACCGCCAAGCTCCTGAAGAGACTCCAGCGGGTCCAGAACGCCTCAGCCAGACTCATCCTCGACCTCCCACGAAACAGCCACATCTCCGGACATCTGAGAGACCTGCACTGGCTCCCCGTCAAGAAAAGAATCACATTCCGTCTCCTCACCCACGCACACAAAGCCCTACACGACCAAGGCCCGAGCTACCTCAACAACCGAATCAACTTCTACGCTCCCAAGCGCCACCTCAGATCAACCAGCCTCGCCCTCGCCGCAGTCCCCCGCATCCGAAGAGCGACAACAGGAGGAAGGTCCTTCTCCCACCTGGCCGCCAAGACCTGGAACTCCCTCCCGACGGACCTGCGCCTGACCCAAGACCACTTCGCCTTCAGGAAGAAGCTCAAGACCTGGCTGTTCGAGCAGTAACGGCACCCCCCCCCCCCAGCGCCTTGAGACCCTACGGGTGAGTAGTGCGCTCTAAAAATGTCGTGATTGATTGACCTCACCAACAATGACCGTATCAGGACTTTTCCTCTGCCTCCTGCTCAACGCCCGATCACTCTACAAACATGCCACAGAAATCTGGACATCGTTTCCACCCTCACCCCTTACGTTATCTTCATCACAGAGACCTAGCTCAACCGTTCCTCCACCCCTAACATCACCACTGCGATGCTCAATGGCTACAAGATGATGTTCAGGGACCGCATCAACAAACACGAAGGCAGCATCACCCTCATTCACAAAGAAACCATCCACTGCACCACCACCAAAGTCGACACTACACCGATCATCAAACACCTCAACTTGGAACTCCATACCGACGGCAGAACTTCCATCAGAGGTACCCTCGCCTACAGATCCCCAGGAACACGCCCTAGGTTTGGCAGCACCATCCCGAATGTATCACCCCATTCACCATCAACTGTCACCAATCCCACACACAGCACAGGAAACATGCTTGGCCCAATCTTCACTGTCAGCGACAGAGTCAAGTACAGCCATATCACTGAGCTCACCTGGACCGACCACGCTGTCGTCCACTTCACCACAACAGGATATTCATGTACCACCACCAAGCCTCCTAGCTCCTCCCAACACAGCTGGAAGAAATTGACAGAGACCCAATGAACGGACGCCCTCAACATCTCCCCCCCCATCCACGCAACCAACAATGAACAGGCCATCAAGAATGTCGCCAACGGGGGGAGGAGCTTCGCACGCATCCAAGATGGCCGCGTGAGCTTGGTACTCCCGAGACCCCCGTAGCCCCCGAATATATCCTGGCGTTAATCCTGTCTGCTGTGGAGTGCTTCTTGCAGTGGAACCGAAGGAGTACTGAATGCTGAAAACCGCATCACAAAGGCGCCCGAGAAGCCGGAGTTGTAGAGTCGGAAAGTTTGTGGGCTGTTTCTCTCAGATGCCCGGAGCTTGGGCTGGCGTAGTGCCCGCGGCGTAGTTCGACAACAACGGCGCTGGGTACCGGAAGTGGCCGGTCTGGCCTCACGGCCCCATTTGGTTTCACTTTCGATTTCGATGGGAACGCTCGGTGATCTGGCCGAGGTGCATTTCTGATTGTTGGACTCCCCAGTCGGTGTCAGTGGGCCATGCAATGTGGACATTTTCTAAGTATGGAGGCCCACGGACCCAAAAACTAGGCTCTTGACCGCGAGCCGTGTCGTGTGGCTACCGCGACCTGGTCTCTCTGCTGACTGATGGGTGCCGCGGATGGTTGGCGAACTATCCTGAAGGGTCGAAAGCAAGGGACTTGATATTGTCCACCAACAACGATTGCCAAGTGCCGCCTCCCCGAATTGGACGACGAATATTGGACTGTCCCAAAATGGCGACCAAGCCGGAGGGGGACAAAAGGCAATCGAAGAACACTAGAGGGGGAAGGTATATGCAATCGAATAACATGGACTGATATGCACAAACTAAGGGGTCGCCAAGTGGACTGGGAAAGTCACAAGAAGGAGTAAAAGACGCCTCTGCCCTGGAAGTGGACCCGACATTGCACGACGTGATGTCCGCCATTGACGGGATCAAGTCCTCGCTTGGACAGAAGATGGAGACCCTTGCCCATAAATTGGACACTGTGTCCATTGAGGTTAACTTGATTCGGACGGACCTCACGAAGACGAGTGAGAAAGTGAAGTCTTTGGACATTAAGACGGCCAGTCTTATGGATGACGTCACTGAATTACAATCTGAAGTACGGATTCTGAGGGCCTCCAATGAACTTGCTGTCCGTCGACTGGAGGATTTTGAAGGGAGGGCCCGGAGGAATAACATTCGTATCATTGGAGTGCCGGAAAAAGCGGAAGGGCAAGCGGCCGATCTCTTTGTTGAGGGTCTAATAATCAATCACCTTGGACCCAAAGGCCTGAGCAAGTTCTTCACCGTAGAATGGGCACACAGAATTCCTGGAGGTAGACCGCATGTTGGTGGCCCGCCCCGGCCCTTGATAGCCAGAATATTATATTTTAGGGACAGAGACGTAATCCTCCAGGCGTCCAGATCGGGGGGCCTCTTGAAGTATGAAAACTCGTCCATCAGTTTCTTTCCGGACTTTACGCAGGCAGTCCAGAAGCAGAGACTGAGTTTTATGGGGGTGAAAAGAAGGCTTCGTGATATGGGTCTCAAA
Source organism: Lissotriton helveticus (assembly GCF_964261635.1). NCBI lineage: Eukaryota > Metazoa > Chordata > Amphibia > Caudata > Salamandridae > Lissotriton > Lissotriton helveticus. The sequence goes on from NC_136067.1 coordinate 1,877,644,091, forward strand.
TACGCCATGCTGTACCCGGCTAAGCTGTGAATCGAACATGAAGAGAGAATGTATTTCTTTGATAAGCCGGAGATCGTTGCAGACTGGTTGGACACCTTAACTGCTCAGAAAGAGCCCCATAAACAGAGTGAAGGAGAAAACGGAGATGCGCAGGAACAGGAATGAGAGCTGTTGTTCCGGGACCCGAGGAGAGCAAGGGAATGGTCCACTGTTGCAATGGTTTGGTTCACAGACTTAGCACAGTACATAAGGGGGGTCAACGGGCTATCGGTAGGTTTTTTTCCTCCTCGGACTTACTTTTTGTAGTTTAGTCTAAATGTGGGGGCGACAGGCACACTGCAAGTTGGGGAGGCTTGATAGTAGTAAGCAGGGGTGCAGGGAGGGGGGTAGTGTAACGGAATGTTTACAGGGAGGTGGGGGGAAATGTTGATTTGTTGTGTTTTGTTTGTGTTTTCGCAAGGCATTGTGTTTCAAGATTGCTTCTTTATGGTGCGGGGCTCAGAGGAGGGTTGGTTCTTTCTGTTTCATGATGGGGGTTAGGGGGTTGAGGGTATTGAGTTGGATCGTTAATGGGTTGGGGGATAAAATCAAGCGCAGTGTGGTAATACAATTCCTTAAAAGACATTCCCCGGATGTGGTCCTACTTCAGGAAACTCATTTGGTTGGAAATGTATGTAAGGCGATGAACAGGAAGGGCTATCGGCTGGTGGCGCATGCGGGTTTTACTTCTGGGTCCCGGGGTGTTGGGATCCTTCTCAAGAATTCTCTCCCGTTTGTAGTTGATTCGGTTGTTGCAGATGAGAGGGGACGATATACTGCGGTCTCGGAACGTTGAGAGGGGCACACTCTCTCCATGGTTTCGATCTATGTCCCTCCGGGTCTGCAGAATATGACCTTTCTTGAGTTGGGGAAGATTGTGCTGGATCTTCCAAGTGGAATATTGATCTTCGGTGGAGATTTCAACGCTGTAGTCTCTGGCACCTTGGACAGGTATCCGTCACGGGACGTGAGGCGGGCTCATAGATGGCTGCCGAACTTTATGGAGACACTGGGCTTGGTTGATGGCTGGAGATTATTTCATCCCACTCAGTAGCAATATACCTACCACTCTGGCACTCATGGTAGTCTCTCTCGGATTGACTATGGTCTGGTGCCAGCGGCCCAGGCTTCATGTATAGTTGAAGTACAGCATCTGGCCAGAGGTATTTCGGATCACTCACCGTTATGGCTTAGATTCGATTTTGCTTCTGGCTCAAGTGGTAGAATCGCCCCCATTAATCCCTGGTATCTGCATAATCCTAAAATTCGCAAGGATTTGTTACAAGCGTTGGAGCATTATTTTCAAGATAATGAAGGATCTGTTTCCTCGTCGATTTCGTTGTGGGAGGCTTTTAAGACTGTGGTCAGGGGTCAGGCTTTATCCCTGATCGTAAGTGTCAAAAAGCAGAAAGAGGAGGACGTAGTGAGAGTTGAGTCGGAAACAGCCAACATAGAAATGGAATTGGAACAAGAGGTGACCCGTGCCAGATTGCATGTTTTACAACTTAAGCAGCTTGAGTATAGGACATTGGTCACTGACAGTGCTAGAGCCCTAAGTCGAGAGCAGCAGGGGCGTCTTTATGATGTGGGGGACAAGGCCGGTAAACTGATTGCCTGGTTAGATAGGAAGGAAAGAGCAGATCGGGTGGTTCCAGAGATTGAAACGAAGGACGGGACTTGTATAACTGACCCACAGGGGATAGTGGACCGTTTCGCTGAATACTTTTGTATTATTTACACTTCCGTCTCAGATAGACCGGAAGAGGATTCGTCTCTATTATTGAGGGATATTAAGCTTCCGTGTCTGTCTACTGAAGATCGTGACCTCCTGGACAGTAATCTTACCGCGGATGAGGTAGTCTTGGCAGTGCGCTCCTTGAATTCCAGAAAAGCGATTGGTCCCAATGGTCTCCCTATCGAACTATACAAGCTTCGACCCAATAAGATCGCCCCCTATTTGAGAGATATGTTTTTAGAGTCCCGAGAGTGTGGTGTGCTCCCCCAGGATCAGAGACTGGCATCGATAGTGGTGATAGTTAAAGAAGGGAAGCCCAGAACTAGCTGCGCTTCGTACAGGCCGATCTCATTGTTGAATTTGGAACCCAAGATACTGGCTAAAATACTGTCCAATAGATTGATTAAAGTCATTGGTGAGCTTGTACATCCCGACCAATCGGGATTTATTCCGCATAGAAATACGGCTTTGAACCTGAGGCGGTTGCATGGGGTTCTTGCGAGGGCCATACCTTGCGAGAGCCGGCAATCATAGCATCGCTTGACGCGACGATGGCTTTTGACACGGTGGAATAGCCATATTTGTGGGCCGTTCTGGCTAAATTCGGTTTTGGTCCAGAGTTCATTAGCTGGGTACGCCTATTATACACTGAGCCTCTTGCGCAGGTTGTCGTGAACGGTCGTGTCTCAACGCCATTTTGTCTTGGGTGGGGCACTAGGCAGGGCTGCCCGCTTTCTCCCCTTCTGTTTTTGCTGGCTCTCGAACCTTTAGCGGCCTGGCTCCATTGGGAGCCCTCGATCAGGGGTATTCGTTGGTCTCCGCAGTTTGAAGATAGGATCTCTTTATATGCTGACAACATCTTACTTTATCTTTCGTCTCCTAGGAAGTCCCTTATTGTGCTCTGTGATGTATTGGCCTCTTATGGTAGAAATTCAGGATTGATCATAAACTGGGCGAAATCTTATTTGTATGTACTATGTGGTGATGCCCCCATTTTGCCTCGGAATTGTCTCATTCAAATCGCAAAGGAAGGGTTCAAATATATCGGGGTTTATATTTCAATGGATCCCACGATCCGGTATGAAAAAAACCTTCTCCCTCCACTGGCCCGTCTGAAAAGTGATGTAGCTGGGTGGCAGAAACTTCCGCTCTCGATGCTAGGACGGGCGGCCCTTTTTAAAATGATGTCCCTGCCCCATTCCAAAATACTCTAGATGTGGTACCTGCTAGCTATTTTCGCGAAGTGGAGGGTTTGCAGCGTAAACTACTCTGGGACGGCAGGCCGCGTATAGCATTAGCCAAGCTGACGCTCCCGTGGTATGATGAAGGGATCGCCCTCCCCGATATCAAGAGATACTACTGGGCGTCGCAATTAAGGGCTATAAATCATGGTACCTACGGGTCCGATACAGATCTCGGTTATATCATGGACAGATGGCTACTTCCTGGTGGTAGTTATAGCAAAGCGTTGTATACCAGATCAGTAGAGAAAAATCTGACGGGACCGACCAGGGTGGCGGTACGTATATGGCATGATGTTACTAGTTCGCTTGGATGGAAGGACCGCTTGACTTTGGCTACCCCACTCTTCGGATCTGATAGGTTTGGCAAGCTATGGAATACGAAGGGTTTTGACAAATGGGACCTGATAGGGATTACTACTGTAGGTGATCTCTGGGCGAAGGGGAAGATTGAGTCATTTGCTGAATTACAAACTGAATACGAGCTGAGTGGGACTGAGTATTTTCGTTATGCGCAGGTTAGTCATGCAATGAGATTGGTCTTCCCCGAGTGGGAAGAGATACCGGAGGCATCCCCCTTGGAAGACCGCATACTAGGTGGACATCTGCCCGATAGCACCATTTCTCTTATTTATAAAAAACTGATAAATCACAGAGTGGATCTTCTAGTAGATTTGAAGGATAAGTGGACCCGAGATGGTCTCGAAATTGATGATGAAGACTGGCAATCTGCAATCTCCTCTCCAAAGGGGGTTGCGATTGCAGCAAGGCTCAGACTTGTCCAGCTGAAAATACTCCATAGAGTTTATGTCACGGGACTACGTCTGATGAGAATGGTTTAACGGAAGAGGGTCTGTGTAAGCGGGGATGTGGTCAATTGGGGACGTTTCTCCATATCATATGGGAATGTCGGTATATGGTAAACTACTGGGGCTCTGTCCATGATGTTATGCAGGAAGTGACAGGTGTGGCTCTCTTGCCGGAAGCTAGGAGATGCTTGCTGAATATTTGGGAGCCTACAGACTTAAATACTGCACAGACCCAATGGGTCACGTTGGGGGCCATGATTGCCAAGCGAAACATAGCACAGCAGTGGGGTTCTGAAAGGCCGCCAACGATAGAGGGGTGGAAAGAAAGTATGGATTGTTGTATGTTCCCTGAAAAAACTGTTTACCTGGCAAGGGGTCGTCCTCGAAAGTGGAACAATGTTTGGGGCCCTTGGAATAATTACAGAGGGAATATTTGTGTGCCACCTGCGAATGTAGCCTTTGATGTCCCACTTTCCCCATGACCCGTATATGTGAATATTTATGATATCGATGTTTCGTTCCCCCCCTCCCTAGTCAATATTTATTGTATTGTATGTTGATACTGTGAGCGACCCTCGTCTGTACTATGCACCGATGTGTTTATTGATGCCTTGTTTTAATAAAAAGAAATATATATAAAAAAAAGAATGTCACCAACTGGATCACCAACTGTGCCAACATATCATCTCTATCAAGCCCGACTAGACCGGCAAGTCCAGCAAACAAGCCAGGTGGTACACACCAGATCTCACGACCATGAAACGCAGCTGCAAAAGGCTAGAAAGCAGATGGTGCACAATCAAAGATCTCACAGACTGAAATGCCTTCAAGTCTGCCTAACACCTAAAAACTACAAAAAGAGGTGCCCTGGCAAACCGCATGAAAGCCAGCTCCAACCACAGCAAGGAACTCATCCGCATTGTCAGAGAGTTCTGACCATCATCTACAGAGAACACGATTTCTCCTACCCAGGAACTCTGTGACACCCTAGCGGACTACTTCCACAAGAAGATATCCACCATTTACAGAAACTTCAAACCCCAACCCAAAAACCTCTACAACCTCCTCACACCAACTGATGCCACCCACAACTCCCACTCACAACATGGGAACAGCTCACCACTCAGAGCATCACAGCCATCATGAACTCCATCCACTTCAGAGCATCAACGGGCTCCTGGCCCCACCACTTCTTAAACCTTGGGAGCAAGGAAATCAGCTGGAAACTCACCGCTATTCCCAGTGCATCCATCATCACAGCCGCCTTCTCCAACAGATGGAAACATTTAGAGATCAAATCCTTCCTCAAGAAATTATTTGCCAAACCCAGCAAACTCAAGACCTACTGCCCCATCTCTCTGCTCCCCTTCCCTACGTACCCAGAAAATCCACCTACCACTCTTCACTTTGGAACCCAAGGGTATCATCTGCTGTGTCCCTCAAGGTTCATCCGTCAGCCCTACCCTATTCAATACATAAATGGCCCCCCTGGCCGGCTTCATCATAACCCATGGCCTCAACATCATATCCTATGCAAACAACACCCAGCTCATTTTCAGGCTTCCTGTAGACCCATCCACCACGAGGACCAGCTTCCACAACCAAATGACAAGTGTCACAGAATGGATGAAGGTCAACACGGACAAGCCGGAAGTGCTGATTTTTTGGAACAGCACCTTCCCATGGAACAACACCTGGTGGCCCGCCGAACTCGTACCCACTCCCACGCAAACAGACCACGCATGCAACCTTGGCATCATCTTAAACAGCAAACCTACTATGAAATCCAAATCAATGCAGTCTCCTCTGCTTGCTTCCACACCCTCCGCATGCTCGAAAAGATCTTTATATGGCTCCCCGTCAACACAAGAAAAACTGTCACTCATGCCATAGTCACCAGCCGGCTGGACTACAGCAATGCGCTTTATTCAGGAATCTCCACCCAACTCCTGAAGAGACTCCAGACGATACATAACTCAGGTGCCAGACTCATCCTTGACCTCCCCAAACAGACCCACATCACCCTCAACCTGAAAAGATGGCAATTCAAGATGCTGACATACGTCTACAAGGCCCTCCACAACCAAGGACCAGCATACATCAACCACTGCTTGAACTTCCACCAACCCTCCAAACACCTGTGCTCTGTATCCCTCGCCCTCACTCACACACCCACATCTGCTGAAGCCACAGTAGAGAATGCTCCTTCTCCTACCTTGTCGACAAGTCCTGAAACAACCTTCACCTCTGAACATCATCCTCCCTCCATGAATTCAGAAAAGGATTCAAGACCTGGCTTTTCGACAAAATCATAGCACCTGGATACCCTCACGGGTGACTGGCCGCAATCTGCAAGTCCGAGTTGATTGATGATTAATTTGAATGAATTTTACACAGGAAGAAATAATAGAAACAAGGAGATATCTCATGAACAGCAGCAGATTTACTATGTTAACTTTCAATAGAAGCATTTCCCAGCTCTTTTTCTAAGAATCGAGGGGGTTAGTAGTTTGATGAAACCATTTGCAAACCTATTGAGCATAGATGCCTCATAGGTGTCTCTCTGGATATCCTCTTCTTGTCTCACAAGTGCTATTGTTTTCTTTCTTTTTGTTGGTGTGCAGGGAGAAGGAACTTTATGGGCTTAGCTCACCTGTTTAAATTTGCAGTTTGAGCTTATACCTGTTGTGCTTTAGCTGGCCCCTATCCTTCATACCGTTAGGTTTTGTACAGTAGTAAACCCCACTCATGCTGACACCGGATGCCTTACATAGTACTCCTACATCTTTCACAAAATCCGCCTGTACCCTCAACCATTGTACTTCCCTAACTGGGCTTACCAGCTCTACCAACACAGCTATTTTCTCTACAGTAGCAGATCTCTACATACTTTTGCCCATAACCACCACATACAGACACTTGAATGGCGATGTTACGCCAGGAACTCCTCCTTCTATCCCTCAGTGTCAATGACTTGACATATTATATTATGTGTAAAAAACGATTAACATACATAGCCTCGATAATACCTGATAAAGCACTCATCAAGGAAACCCAACTCTTCTCTATTGAGTCAGGGAAACTGAAGAGAGACTGGGCGGGAAGGATGGTTAACAGTAGAAGGTTGAGACACCAAATTGAACCCTCGTATCATTCATTACAATATCATTGTCAAAATGGTGCAGGGTAGCAACACTCATACAATACTGACAATATGGACTGACACCTTGTGGAGATAAGTCTTCACCAAATTAGGCACTCTGAATACTACACTATTTATGGCTTCGTTTATGCACCAATCACCTTGAAAGCCATATTTTTATTTAATATGTTGAGACTCCTAACTTAGGCCCTCATTATGATTTAGGGCCTACTGCCACCGACAGGCCGTCAGTGGCGGTCCACCCGACAACCAGGGCATCGTCGGCCCAATCGCCGCATTAGGATGCAGGCGGTCACAGCGATAATCTTGAGGGAAAGTCCACTATCTAAGATCCCGTCGGGGCAGCGGTCGGACTCCTATCCCTACAATAGAGGCAGTGCCTGTGCAGGCACCACTGTAGGGATTAGGATATCTGTTTCCGATTGCCTTGTCATGGCGGTCCTACTGCTATGAAAAAAACAGACAGAGAAGGACTTTGGGGTGCCCAAGCAGGGCCGCCGTCCCCCGTAGGTCCCTGCTAAGTGGCCTGGCGGGGGCACGTGTAGGTCCCTCTCAGACATCCATGCACCGTGTGCCAGGCACCACATGGTGCCTGGCAGACAAGGTGCATGGATGTGCACAAAGTTTCCTGTGCGGCAGCACAAGTCGCAATAGAAAAAGGCATTTTACGACCACCTGCACAGCGGTCGTATCCTAATAGGGCGGACGAGACCTCCGACTCATTGTCGGACGGTTCTTGGCTTGCCCGAAATGTTGGTGATCAGCAGACTGACCAACTGCCATTGTAATAAGGCCCTTAGATGTGCACCATGAACACAATCATTGGTGGCGACTGGTACATAGGAACAGGAATGGACACAGAGACAGATTCAATGCCAGATATAAGGCTACTCTTCAAAATGTCATGGACAACCACTGCCTAGTAGTGTACTGGCATATTACACTCCAATGTGACAGAGAGTACATTTTCATGTTCTGCATCCATGGCACATGCTCCAGGATAGACTATTATCTCACATCTGACTCAACTCTATCCAATTGCTCCTGCGCTGTTCTAGAAGGCCGGATATCAGACCACCTGGAACCCATCCTAACTGGATCTCAGACTCGGCCATGTTTCCCCTATGTCCCAACAATAGAGAATGAACATATCCAGGCAAAAGCTGCCAATCGAAATGGTATGTTTATGAGGTTACTTCCATACATACCTAGATACAGATAAGGGTTTGGTGGCCTTCCTGCAGACCTCGTGGGCTATGGGTAAGACAACCCTGAGGGACAATACAATGAGGGATGATTTCAAGCTTGTGTAGGCTGCCCTAGAATGAGGCAGGAGGTATTTAACTGCCAGCTATACAGCCCAGGTCCTGAGGAATTGCCGTCAAATTGATAAAAGGCAAAAAACATGTTGACCCAAATCACAAGTGTATAATCCCGCAACCTTAGAGTGGGTTTACGCGCCTTTTCATTTTTAACCAGGGTAGTGGCCCATTTCATTAAAATTGTCTTGAGTGGATCACTATCTCCTGTTTTAATCTCACACCCCTTCACATCACTATACCTACACTGACGAAGGGCCCTCACATGCACTACACACTACGGCAAAAGGAATTAAGATCTCTGACAAGAAGGTCCCATCACGGGTGCCGATCAGGTATTGCAGCCCGACCCAATAAGGAGAAGACCTGATGATGAAGCAAGACACATAGCTGGCTGGGTGTGTGAGGGTATATTTCCGAAAGGAGGAAATCATTCTCCTGCCCTCTGATTGTACACCATCGTGTGTACTCTCAGGGGTGTGGCTAGCAGCCAACGGAGATGGTCGCTGCCTAAAGCGGCTCCCGACCTCCGCCTGCTAATCCTGCATAAAATCCACTGTGCACGTGGGCATACCCCCTGAAACCTGGGGGAAACTCCGACAGCGGACCCCAGTGCCTGCTTTGGGGCTGACGGCGCCCGGTTGGCCGCTACGAAACAACTCGAAACCAGCGAGGAGCAGAGCGTCCAGCGCCGCACAAAATGACGACCGCATCGAGGCCCTGACTGCACGTCCGGCGATGCCTGCAGCCTGAGGACACAGAGGCAATATTGCGGAGGAGCCTACCCCTGCCCGGTGCGGCTCGATTTGGCGGAGGCGCATCCCGACCCGAGACCCAAGGATCCGGCTCCCTGCTCCGGGTGAGTCTCTATATGCCCCTCGCCTGGACGGCGGATCTACGGGACTCCCCGGCTTCTGGGCCTTGGCGGAACCTGGCCTGAAGAGACGGCCGCTGCCCCGAGTATCCAACGGGACCTCGGCGGGCTGCGCCCTGCTGCTACTGAAGCTCCACCTGCGGGCAGCATGGGAGAGAGAGCTGGGCGGAGAACCGACTGGCAAGTGCAGCCCTGACCCGACTGGATGTCCCTCCGCCGGGACGCCTAACTACGCGACCTCCCGGCTTGGGGCCTGCGGCAGACCCGGGCCCTTCCGACCACCGGAGATCTGTGGAGTCCCGACACTGCCTCCTACTGAGATCGGAGAGCCGCCATTAGAGCCCTAGGCTCAATCTGGGGCCTCACCTCGAGCCCCGGCCCACTGCCCCACTGGCCTTGAACACTGCCGGCCTTTGCGGGCTTCGGGGGGGGGCGCTCCGTGGTAGCGACGGACCTGCTTCCCTCCCGGGCGGCTTGGGGGGCGCCGGGGGCTGTGGTGTGGCGGCGACCTGAGGCGAGCTTGGTGCTCGGAGCTACAGCGCACGGCGGACCTCACTCGCCGCCTGGACCTTTCCGCTGGTCGAGCCCTGTGGGCCTGGACTGCCGGGTGGCCCCCCCCGGCACTGGCACTTGCTGTCTCCTTGTGAGCCCAGGAGTGCCTCGCAGTTAAGGTGGATCCTTGAGGGCGGCGGGTTCGCTGAGTGCCCGGCGCGCCTCCGCCCCCTGTGCCCCGTCGCTGGCCCTGGACCCTGGGTACCTACCTGGCCTGCGCTAGCAGAGGAAACTGAGCCAGACCACAGGTGAGAAAACGGAGATAACCCGCTCCGGTGAGCAGGGCCTGCGCTTAGGGCCAACACCACGACGGCCTAACCGGGCCCCCTGGGGGGAGCAGAAGCGTGAGGGAACTGTGAGACCCGGGGTGACCCGTAATCGGGCTCGAGCTAGGGCCTGCCTGGCCGTTGCCCTCCTGATTGCCCGCGGCGCGGGGCGCCCTGATGCCGGCGAACCTCGTTGGGGCTCCAGCACAACCACCCCGCTACAAGATGGGGAAGCCCAGAGGAGCGAAGGGAGACGGACACCCACCCACGGAAACACCTGAAGACGTCCCACAGACCCCGACGGAACTGCAACAGATGCAGAACCGCATCCTGGAGGCTATCGCAGCCACGAAAGACGCTCTACATCAAGATATTGTGCAGGTGTCGATGGGACTGGGACTCCTACGAGCAGATCACGGAAAGCTGGCGGACAGGGTCAAATCTGCGGAAGATACTCTAAAGGACATAGTGCCTGCACACAAGACCATGGAGGGGCGACTCACAGAGGCTCTGGAACGCATACAAACCCTGGAGAGACGGGCGGAGGATGCCGAAAACCGAAGTCGGAGGAACAATGTGCGCCTAGTGGGCCTTCCAGAGAAAAAAGAGGGATCGGACATGGTGGGTTACCTGACCGAATGGCTGAAGACGGCTGTAGTCCCGGAGGGCCTTTCGCCCTTTTTCACACTGGAGAGGGCGCACCGGGTACTGGCCAAACCCCCGAAACCGGGCCTACCGCCTAGCCCAGTGGTCGTCAAATTGCTACACTATAAGGACAGGGACTGGCTCCTGCAAAGAGCCCGGGAAGTGGGCCCCTTCCAAGTGGACAATAGTAGAGTCACGCTGTTCCCGGACTATACATTCGAGACTCAAAAGCTGAGGGCCTCTTTCCTCTCCATCAAGAAAGAACTGCGAACTGAAGGCATACAGTATTCGCTCCTTTTCCCGGCCAGACTCAGAATAGTAGTGGACGAGAAATCGCTGTTCTTCCCCACGGCGGCGGAGGCATGGGCCTGGTGGGACACTTACAAAGCGGGCACAGACGGGGCCCGGTTTAGAGCGGAGGAGGAACGGCAGAGACAATTGGTGGGGAAATCGCGGAGGCACCGGGGGCGCAGCCAGAGATCCAGGAGACCTACGGAGTCCCAAACGGAGGACGAGAGAAGGGCAGCGTTGCAGGCAGTAATGGACGTCTCGGGCTCGGCGCTCGCCCAATCGGGGAGAGTTTCAGGCTCGGATGAACAGGGAACAGGCTCAGAGACGTAACTATCGGAGTTTGGCGACATGAAGGGTCCAACGATCACGCCACAGACGTCGGAGAACATAATAGAGGGCTGAGAGAGGGCAGTGGCGCTCTTATTGGAATGGGGACTATTGGGACTACCGCCTTGGACACCTGAGCAGGCAGCTGTAAGACTGGATCATCGTGAGTTCTACTGCGTTTTGAGGGGCGGGGGGAGTGGGAACTGCGATTAAAGTGCTTGTGACTAGTACACGCTCCTTAGGGCCCTTAAGGCCTCCGTAGTGCAGACTGCGGAATAGAAGAACTTGTGAGCACGTTTGCTCATACACAGTTTGGATGGGAGCTGCTCTTTCAAGGTTAGGTCCTGTTCTGGGGGGGGGGGGCTGGAGAAGTTGGGGTGACTCGACGCGTAGAGAAGGGGAGGGGGGAAGGGGAAGTTCAGTAGGGGGGCGGGAACAGTGTCACGCCTGATGCCAGGAGGCGCTACACCTTTGATTTACACCGAACACTGTGGGACAATGGCTAATGCGGGACCGATAAAATGTGTGTCTTGGAATGTGAGGGGGCTGCATACTATGGCAAGGAGGCACAAGATTCATGCTTATCTGGTTCGGAGAGGGGTGCACATAGTGTTTCTACAAGAAACCCACCTGACGAAGAAAGAAGGAATCGCGCTGCAGCGTAGATGGAGAGGGCACTTGTTCAATACCATGTATTCCGCTTTTGCTAGAGGGGTATTAATATGGATACGGGCGGGTACTCCTTTTCAAGTAACCAGACATATAGTTGACCCGGAAGGGAGGTTTGTGGTAGTTGAGGGCAAGCTTAGAGGCCGACACATTGTGCTCAGCAGTATCTATGCACCCAATGTAGACCAGGTAAACTACTTTACAAAGCTATCCGGGGAACTAGCCAATTTTCTCACGGGTCCTGTGTTGATGGGAGGGGACTTCAATTCCGTAGCAGACACGGTACTAGATAGGTCACATCCACCACTGCATTCATCCCCAGTACATAGGCTAGCGAGATGTAGATCAGACTGGCAGGGAAAATGGGAACTGACAGACGCTTGGCGCACACAACACCCAGCGGAGCGAGACTATTCGTTTTACTCCAGCCCGCATGACCTCCATGTCCGCATTGATGCCTTCCTGTGCTCCCAATCGGTGCTTTCTGCAGTAGCCAGGACTGAGTATCTAGCGCGCACACTGTCCGACCATAACCCACTACTCCTGACGCTGAACTGGATGACTGAGATATCGCGGATCCCTACGTGGCGGCTGCGGCCGGACACGCTGGATGACCCGCCTTTCCGAGAGGAGCTGGGAGAGAGGGTTTCCCAATACTATATAGAGAATGAGGGTTCCGCTACAACCAGAGCGGTGGAGTGGGACGCCTTCAAAACTGTAGTGAGAGGACACTGCATAGGAAAGTATGCGGGGGTGCGCAGGACCCTGCTGGACGACCTAGAGAAAGCTGAGCACAAGCTGAGGGAGGCCGAGCGAACGCGCCCCAACCGGCCCGAGCTTCAGGGGAAGGTTAGTGACGCGAGGGAAGCGGTGGCAGTGGAGGTGGAGCGCCTTCGCAGTTTTGATTATAGAACATACCTAACATAATCACACGCAGAGGGGGATAAAACTGGCACACTCCTAGCCTGGTTGGCGAACCCCACTAGGAGCAGTCACCTGATCCTGGCCTTGAAGGGGGGAGGGGGCCGCAATTCTAGCACGCAATCTGATATATTGAGCAGCTTTCGGGCGTATTACGAGGAATTATATAAGAGTGCGCTAGGGGACCAGGGAGAGGCGATAGACGCTTTTCTAAGTGAGCTACAGTTGCCGCAGCTCGAACGGGAGCAGGCAGACGCCCTAGGGGGCCAAATAGAGCTGACAGAAATAAGGGGGGCAGTGAAGCGGATGACACGTAACAAAACTCCGGGTATAGACAGACTGCCCGTTGAGTTCTATGGACGATATCTGGACCAATTGGCCCCAAAGCTCCAAATAATATGCAATGAAGCCAAAGATAAAGGCCGACTCCCCCAATCAATGTGTGAAGCCGTAATGATTCCTCTGCTAAAGCCACGTAGGGAGAGCACAGACCCTGCATCTTATAGACCACTGTCTATGTTAACGACAGATTACAAGATCCTGAGCACTGTGCTGGCCTCCAGATTGTTAACCCACATGCAAGACCTAGTCCATAAGGACCAGTCCGGATTTATACCCACCCGTAACTCGACGCACAACATCCGTAGACTGCTCAGATTGATGGACGATCCACCCCCAGGAGCAGGGACTCCCCTCGTGTTAGCTGTTGACATAGAGAAGGCCTTTGACAGCCTAGAATGGGAGTATCTATATAGAGTGATGGGAGGGATACATCACTTGGACAAAAGTATTATACACGGCGGCGAGGGCAAGAGTGAGGGTTGGCACCCTGGTCTCACACCAGTACGAGGTGCATCGGGGTACCAGACAGGGGTGTGCACTTTCTCCCCTACTATGTGCACTGGCGGTGGAGCCTCTAGCGGCGATGGCCAGGCGGGGTACCTATTATAAAGGGTTGGAGTTCAGAGGAGCACAACACTTTATCTCACTGTATGCAGACGACATCCTCCTTTATTTGGAGGATGCCATGGGGGCTGTGGAGGGCGCAGAGAGACTGCTGGCGCGCTTCGGCGCCTTGTCAGGCCTGAAAGTGAATTGGGCTAAAATCTGTCTCTTCCCCCTACGGAAGGAGGGGAACCAACCACCAGCCCGCCCACTGCTTAGATGGGAACCTGACTGCCTGACCTACCTAGGAGTACACGTGTACCACGAGCCGGCAGACATGCTGGACGGCAATGTGGGCAGTTGTGTCCGAGCTCTGCGGAACAGCATGTCCTTTTGGGCCACCCTGCCTCTGTCAGTAGCCGGTCGGGTATCTCTCTTAAAAATGGTAGCCTTGCCGCGCTTGCTGTACTACTTCAGGACTCTCCCCATTTGGGTGCCTGGCGCGGTTTTCCAGCAGTTAAGATCGGAAATTATATCATTCTTATGGGGTAAGGGCAGACGCAGAATTGCGTTAACGGCACTGACCCGCCCCAAAGATGAAGGAGGCCTAGCAGTCCCGGATCTCGAACTCTACTACTTGGCTGCCCAACTGCAAACATTTATGCAAGAAATTGCGAGAGCTTATCGGGGACCGGAACAAGAAAGAGACAACGGCACCCCCCGTCACGTGTTGGCTTATATCGCCCTACAGCAAAAGCTGGTGCTCAGTGACCTGTCCCGGGAGGAACGGACGTTCCGATTATGTTGGAACCGCTCACAGACACGTGCGGGTGTCAGGCACCCGTATGCGCCCGAAATACCACTGGGCATGGTGACAGCACTCCCACACGGGGGAGACTGGTCGAGGCTCCAGCTGTGGGAGGAAGCAGGATTGCAGATGGTAGGGGATCTCTACGATGATGGTGTGATGACCCCATACCAGACATTGCAGGAGCGCTACGCTCTCCCGAGGAGGGATTACCTGCTACACGCGGCTGTGGTGAAGGCCATTCAGGCACACTGGGGGGAAGGACTGATCGAACCAACAACGACACTGGCTTGCCAGTACACAATGATGGCGGCGGGTACCTTCAAGGCAGTAACATGCCTCTATTCGAGAATGCTGAGTGAGTCCTTGCAGCCGCTCGCGGCGTTGAAGGCCAAATGGGAAACAGACCTGCAGATGGAAATCCCGGACACCGCGTGGTCCCAACTAGTACGGAGGGCTAGAAAGAGCACTAGAAATGCGCGCTTCCAGCTCATACACCTTTATATTATTCATAGGGCCTACCTCACCCCGAGCAAAATTGCACAATACTTCGGAGCAGAAGACGCGGCGTGCCCCAGATGCAATAAGATAGGAGCGGATTTAGTACATATGCTGAGGGACTGCCCTCACCTGCAGGATTATTGGAGGGACATTGGCACCACGTTGAAAGAGGTGACGGATAGGGACCTGCAGTACGATGGGGCGGTAAGCATACCACATTGGTTCCCACACACACCCAAAAATAAAATGTCGAGCAAATTCATTGACATGGGCCTAATATTAGCGAAGAGGGAGTTGACCAAGGGATGGAAATCGAAAACGGGGCCAACGCACCGGAGATGGCTGAACGAATTTCTAAAATGGGCGGCGGCTGAGAGCACGGTCAGGTACCAACTAGCCCGTCGTGGCTTGGACGAGCGAGCCCAGGAGACAGCGATGGCATGGGAAATGATGGTGCAGGCACTACGAGATAGCTCAGTGGAGGAGGAGAGGGAGGTGGACCCAGAGGACCCTGAAGACCCACCTGGGATTGCCGCGGTGCCGCTACCCTCCCCAGACACACACAGTAAACACTAAAATGCTTCTGTCCATCACCACAGGTTCGCGCTACTCAGAGCTAGGCGAAGGCGGGGACACTGAGGGGAGGAGGGGGAGGGTAAGTTCAGGGGTACACAATTGAGGAAGCTGGAGGAATATTGCCTGGTGATAGCAGGGGATGGGGAGAATAAGCTGAAAAGCAGACGGCAGATTGCCTCATACAAGGACTATGCATAGTAGAAATTGTAACATGCAACGAGAATGCAAAAGACACCGCCCGGCCTTCGGGATGTGGGCTGAATGGCTGTGTATACTAACCAGGTGCGGGGATGAGAGGAGGAGAAATCTGCACTGAAACGATCCCGTAATGCTAAATGTACTGTGCATTTCGTTCTGCAAAAAAAAACGTTTAAAAAAAAAATCGTGTGTACTCTCAAACATATACACCTACCTGCTACTCACGATAAGAACTGCATACCACCTTGGTTTATACTTAGCCACGGGCCTGTCTGCTGAACCTAGATTAAAAGGCCCTAGGTTTCCCTTCTTTGGAAATAAGCTATACAGCCCACACATCCACAGAACTGCAGCAAAAACCTAGAACTAGGAATATGTCATAATATGCCTACATTGGTGACACTACGAGCAGCACAGCATGAGAAGGTGGGCTGACTTCTCGCGGCCCGGCATAGGCAGAAGGAAGAACACTCTCTTATTACTGCCATGTATGATGAGTCACAAACCCTAGCCACTCACCATTAAGAAAATGGTAAAGACATTTGTGAATTACTTGCATCACCTCTGCAGCCCTGAACATCTGTACACTTCTGCGTTCGAAAGAAAGTTCCTAAAGGACGTTCGAATGCCAGTGGTGTCTACTGAAGGCAGAACACAAATGAATGAAGAGATCACAATAGAGGAAATAGGGATGGCAATCTAGGACCTGCTCTACGGCAAGCCACTAGGTGATAACAGTCTGTCTGGCAAACTTTAAGGCATTAATAAAACCTTACTTTCATCGATCTTGTATGACATTTTCAAAGAGGCAAAAAAAACAGTAGGTGTAGGACGGAATTCAACAAGACAATTACACCTTTACTATCAAAACTGGACGGAGACCCACTCCTCTGTTCCAGCTACAGTGCATTTCTTTAATTAAGGCCAACATTAAAACACTGGCGAAGATCCTAGCAATCGAAGCCCACGCTATTTGCATCCAGGGAATTTTCACGTCATTTCCTCATAACATCCAATTATCACTCTATACTGGAATTTGTACTTGAACACAAAAAGTCCCAAATAAGAATTTTAGGACCACAGTCTTTACACAAGAAGAACAGTAGAAAAATAAGTACTTTTCTATTGCTCGCATAGAGTCCTTTTCTCTTTTCAGGAACTTCAGAAACTTTGGAAGGGATGATTCTTAAGGACAGATATCCATTTCTGGAAGTACTTCTCTACATCAAATTTGTGCATGGACCTTACCAATTTGTAGCAACCGTCCTCTGTTGGTAAACTGGTATTCACTTTTCTTTTGCAGGTCCTCATGTTCTTTGTACAGAGCGGTGAGGCAGCATCAAGATATGAACTGACTCCAGGACTCCTTGAGAGGTAGAAGGTAAGTTGGGGATAAGGAACTCGAAAGAAGTACCCAACTTCCCAGGTTGGGCCGGCAGCATAATTAATGGTAGAGAAAAAAGGATTCAGCAAATACTCATCACCATGGTAAGTATTACAGATAGGTATCCAGCACAGCAGGCGAGGCATTGGCCCCTTGGCACAGCTTTTTTCCTTGCCACACCCTAACGCCAACACTGAGAGGTCCGCGTTCTTTCAGGGTGGGCGTGACCACCAGATGCACAGGACGCAGTCAACAAAGACTAGACAGCGGCTTGCACGGTGAATTCTTTCTTAGTCATGGCTCCGTCTGAATGCTCTTGGAAGAATTGCAGCAGCCATGACAGTGGGATCCGCAATGTTTGCTGCTTTTGAGAGGATGCCCTTAGATGGCTTGAATAGCCTTCAGGCCAAAAAACAAGAGAAACCCCTCGCACCAAGAGGACAGGCCTCCACAAACCAAAGAACAATTAACTCCCCTAGGTAAAATAGTTACATTATCACTCACACTTCACTATACATGCCAATCACTGATAAAATAAAACACAACCAAATTCCACAGACATTTAGAAAAATAATTCTATCATATACACAAAATAAAATATTTTCACATTTAAAATCTTGTACGTATAACAACAAATTGATTAATGCAACACATATACATAACATGATGGAGACTATCTGAGACAATACAATTAGTCTTTACAAAACAGCATCTATTTTTTGTGTCGTTGGGTGTCCATGAATTAATTCAATAACATATAGAGAGCTCCAGTGCGCTGCAGAATGTGCTTTTAAAATCTGTTGATGTTTTTTGGTGGAAACTACTAATAATAACCACCTTTTTCAGGACTACATAAGTATCCCCCCACCCAAATATATTTTCACTAGCAGCCTGTCCCGACGTTGTCTGGGTAGGCTTTGCTAGAGTACTCACCAGCATCGCCGCTCCTCCCCCCACCTGCTTTGCCGCTTCTCCCCGCGCTGGTCACTCCAATGTTGGGTGTCGGTCCCGCGCCGCCGCTCCACCCCGCATGTCGGGTGTGGGTCCCTTGCTCCACCCCCCACCAGCATCGCCGCTCCTCCCCGCGCTGGGCACTCCAATGTTGTGTTTCTGTCCCGCGCCGCCGCTCCTCCCCGCCGCTCCTCCCCGCATGTCGGGTGTGGGTGCCTTGGTCCTTCCTGCGTTCCGGTCCGGACTGCGAACGGCGCGTTGACGTGACGTCACGCCCCCACGCCATTGCGCCTCTCGCCGCGTGCAATCACTGTATGCATACGCCCATACGGACTACTTTTCCCCTAATGTTCTTCCCCCCCCTAATGTATATGGTGTGGTGCTCTATAGCCTATGTCCATCTCCTGGACCTCCCCTTTCCAACGCTGTATTGGGTGTTGTGATTGGTGGTGTACTTTTCGAGTTTACCTGGCTCAAAGGACACAGTACTCGCTTTATAATAGTAGTATAGATAAGATGTCAAATGGTGATGTTATCATCAATTAATTTCAAACACCTATAGGTCCCTTTCTCCTTGTTAGGAACCGTCTTGGATGCCATACACTTCACTTCATTTAGGTGTGGTTTTATACCTCTCAGTGGGGTTCTTAGCTGGCCATCCAATACCTCAGCGACCACCAACTCCTGACACCATGCAGTCTGGCTTCAAACGCAACCACCAAATGGAAACTGGCCTCATCGCCACCACAAATGACATCGGTATGACACTGGACAGAGGAGACATGGCGGCCCTCATCCGCCTGGACCTCTCTTCAGCATTTGACACGGTCTCCGACCCCACCCTTGTCCAATGCCTGCACAATATTGAATCCAAGGACACGCACAATGATGTAACTGCTCCTTCCTGACTGGAAGGACTCAGACAGTCAGCCTGGTACCATGCACCTCTGACACCCGCGATCTCATCTGTGGATTTCCGCAGGGATCCTCCCTGAGCCTGACCCTCCTCAATGCATACATCATCCCTCTAGCCAGCATCGTCCTCTGTCACAACATTAATATCCTATCCTACTCCAACAACATGCAACTCATTCTCTCGGGCAAGACTCCAGTACCTGGTTCAAGTTCAATGCCTGCATGACTGAAATAGAATACTGGATAAAGACCAACTGTCTAAAGCTGATCACCGACAAGAACTAAATTGTTATCTTTGGCAAGAGCACTTCACCGTGGGACTCTACCTGGTGACCAGCAGAGCTTGGACTGGCACCCACTCCCACCACCCACAGCAATAACCTCCGGCTCGCCATGGACAGGAAAACTCAACATAACTGCCCAAGTCAATGAAGTCACTGCCTCATGCTTCCTCACCCTGAAGTTGACAAGAAGGATTTTCAAATGGCTTCCAATCAGCATCCGCAAAGTCATCATGCATGCCCTCGTCACAAGCAAGCTGGACTAAGGGGACATTCCCTGTGTTGGGATAAAAGAAAAACTCACCAGAATGCTGCAAGCCATTCAGAACTCGGCAGCCAGAATCACTCTCAACTTCCTATGCCACACTCACATCACGCCACACCGCAATTAACTCCACTGGCTCCCCATACGCAAACAACCCCAATTCAAACTCATCACATGCACTTTCAAGGCATTGTATAACAGTGGTCGAGTGTGCCTCAACAATCACATCTGCTTTCACAATCCTTCCAAACACCCCCCTCCTCCGGACTCCTACTCGCGCACATCCCACGCACATGGAAAATCAAATCTGAGCCTTCTCCTATATCGCTCCTAAAGAGTGGAACGACCTGCCACTAAACTAAAGAGCCTCCTCCTCACTTCTTGAATTCCACAAGAGGCTGGAGAACTGGCTTTTCGAGCAGTCCCTTTGGGTCATAGGTTTAGTTAAACTCACACCTGTTCATCGACAGGATACCCTGATAGTGCAGTCTATAATCTGTATAACATAAATAAAATGATAAAAATATAATGAGTAGGATACATAGAGCTATAATTTTTTTAAGTTTCAGGTGAAAATGGTGCCAAAAAGCTCCACTCGCGGTTATCTGGTAATGCTAGACCAGGTTAAAGTCACAAGTTCAGCCCAACCACGATCCACACGAGGAGCCGCATCTGGATATTCACTTTGACGGGGACTGCAGGGAGATCATTGTCAGTGATAAGAGCAGGTCATCACTGTAACTTTCCATTGGCAGGAGACGTGGGCAGTCACTGTTTGGCACAAAGAGCAGTTTGTTGCCAGAACATCATGTTGGCAGGAGATGCAACAATTTGTGCTGATACGAGGAGCCAGCATGCTGTCATCAAGAACCGCAAATATCTGGATTTTCACCTGGAATTCCTTTTTTTTTTAAATATATTTTTATTATTTTAGGCAGAAAGGAAAAACAGAACCAAACAGTTCGATCGGCTTGACAAATAAATGACAGATAGGACCAAACAAATGCAATAGTCACAGTGGCAATAAACAGTAAAATAATACACATTACATAATTAATGACAGTGTAACCCGTGAGCTGGGTCATGGGGAAAACAACGCTTCCTCAGGGGTGTGTACAGGTGCCACACAGATCCCTCCTCTATAAGCATTCCACCCAGACCACACCGCAGACCACTTTTTGGGACATCCTTGTGCTGTGTATACAGTCTTCTCTCTAAACATGGCACCAATCAAGACTTCTCTCCCAAGTGGCCAGGGTGGGTGGTGCCTCGGCTCCCCCATAGGTCACCATGGTCCCCAGTGTAGCCCATGTCCTTTCCCTGCTAGTTAGATCAGTGGGACCACACATGTTCAAGAGGCATCGCTTTGCCTCTGGACGAATGTCCTTGTGCAACACTTCCTGCATTACGTCATGTATCTCTCGCCAATACTGTTGTACCTGGTCACATTCCCAAATTATCTGAATGAAGGTACCTGTGTGCCCACAACGTCCCCTGCAATCGCCCCCTTCCCATATGGACTAGTTGTGGTCCCGTGATGCATGTACAATGAAGAATTTTGAGTTGGATCAGTCGCAAGCGCTCCGGGATGACAACCTATCTGGCTGAGGCCACCGCCTCTCGCCACTCCTCGTCATCAAATTCCAAGCCATCCCTCTCACAGCACTCCCGCAGCCCCCCCGGTGGATCTGGAGTGTTGTTAATTAGTTTCTTATAGGTTAGGGAGATTGCTTTTTTGGGGAAGGTATCCGTCGCTGGAATTCTATTTTGAAGTCGGAGTAACTTTTGAAACCAGCCATTGGTCCAGGACCTGGGTAGCACCTCTTTAGGACCAGGACTCACTTCAAGAGAGGCAACCAGCAGCAGGATTCATACCGTACTAGTGGGTGCTGGTCAGCTGGGCAATTGAGGGGAAGGCTCTTGAAGCTTGTTGTGGCTCTGTTGCTCAAACTGGAGGTCAGCCAACTCAACCTTGGAGTCACTTCTGTGGATCCTGTATTCAAGACAAGCGGGTCCATTCTTCCACTTTCAGCCAGCAGGACAGACCTTCTTCTGAATCTTCCAAAGGTCTGATGAGAAGATCTGAAGATGCTATTCTTATACCCAGTGACAGCCTGTTGGTGGGGTTTACCCTTTTGTCTAACTTTGCCCCTTTCCTGGGTCTTGTGCCAAACTGCCTAGGTTAACGAAGGGGAGGCATGGCTAGCTGTGAGCTGTATTTATCAGTAGCACGGTAGGCAGCCTTAGTAGTCAGGAAGGGTGTGGGCATATACCTCAGGTTCCCATTGAAGCTCAAGAAGGGGTAAGCAGGGGGAGGAGCTACGTCAGCAAACGAGATGCCTGCTTAGGCTCCCGGCTACGCCGACCTCCGTATCCCGCCGCAATATCCTGCACATTATCCTGATTTTACGCCTAGCCTCTGTGTACATGAACTGTTCCGCACTCCGATGGTGAAATCCGGGAACTTTTATCGGCTGGTTTGACGAAGTTACATCGAGTTGAAGATTGTGGCCTACTCCAGCAGTGAAGCCGGGCCTCGAGTACTTTCACAGCCGGGCTGCAGTGCAACAACATCGGCCGGGAGACCCAGGCTGGGTCCGGTCAATCGGAGTGGAGGCTCTGTTTAAGCCCGAATTTGGCGGCGATCGTTTCTATTGCTCAGTATCGATGGAGGAGTGACTCGGCTTGCTGTTGGCTGCGGGTGGGGGCCCCTGTCCCGCGGACCCGGTCTCGGGCCCGCCGGGGTTCGGTGAGTCGGGGTCTCTGGCCTGCGGCCTTAACCGGGTTGACCGTGGCTGCGAATAATGACTGATCACCCCCCGCATCTGCACGTTCGTGATCCTGTTTGTCCCCCCTGAGGATGCCAGATTCACCCGGGGAGGTGATTGTGATTGGTGTCGGGTGTGAGGTTATGGATCGCACGGTGCTTGAGCCATCGCTGAGGTCAATATTTGCAGAAATTAGGGCGTTTCATTCACATGTGGATGTCTTATTGTGCAAATTGGACACGCGCCTATCTGAGATGTTCCTGGTGGAACCAGACCCAGCCTTACTGTTGTAACAGCAATCTGCAGCCATTCAAACCACGGCCATTTTGACTCCGTGCGAGAACCCCGTGAGGAAGCAAGTATTGATACTATCGGATGGTGCCCTGGAGGAAGGTGTTCCCGAGGTCGTCAGTGTATTGCCGAACCTTCCACCACTATCGACTATGGAGGTATCGAAAGGCATTCCCCTCCCGGAGACTTTTGTTCTTGACTTTCGATTCATTTTGTGGCCGTCTTCTCCTTTCTTGGTGACTTTACGACTCCTGGGCAAGATACGTTGGGACTGTCCATCTAGGAGGGAGAGTTCTTCTGCGTCTGAAGTTCTTGTGGACTCACTGCCTACGAGTCGCCATAGATTGATTCTTGATGACTCCCTTCTCCTCTATTACTCCTTTGTGTGCCTTTGGATCTCGCTGGGGGGGGTTCGTGTGCTGATTCGGAAGGGCCAAGGTTAAGATCAACTAGGTCGGGACGGGTTGGAGTGGCTTTTACGGGTGTTCGACCTGCAACAGTTTGATCTAAAAGGCTGGGCGGTGTATTACGGTACCCCCTAATTTTTTCTATAAGTGTTGTCATACGTTGGTCTTTTAGTGATATGGGGTGTCTGTTTCTGGCGGGAGGACTAAAGGGGCTGGGAGCCCAAACGGATAAGCCCTCCTCCACTCTTTTTCCTACTTTTAGGGTTTTAGATATTAGGGGCGACAGGCACGCTGCTAGTGGGGTTAGGCTGTAGCCATTTGCAGTGGTGCAGGGTGGGGAGTTGGAAAGGGTTTTTTTATTTTGCCCCCTTTTATTATTTCTATGGCCTTTTTCTTTCCTTCCCTTTCTCTTCCTTAAAGGATCAGTATAGCTTGTGAATCATTCGGATTCTTATCGTGTACTTGTATTTAGTGCTTATGCTTTTTATGATATCCTGATTCCCGGGTGGGCAGGCCCTGAGAACTGGCGCTCAACTTTGAATGTATATTGTATTGTCGTTTGCATCGATCCATATGCTTTGGCACCAATGTTCCATTATAGCGGTTCTTATGTGCATATCCTGTTTCTTGCCCTGTCCCCCGTATTCTTCTGTTTGATTGTATGGCACCTGATCCTTTCTTAAATAATATAAAATGGAACCTCTGTCTCATACTGGGACTCAGTTGTGCATTCTAATACAAGCTCTATCCTGAATCGCTGCCGGACCTCAGGGTTGTCGGCTGATGAGCTGTGTCGCACTGTGATATAGGGGGTCTTAATTTTGTTTAGCGGCCGGCCCCTGCAGTTGTAGGCCCATGCTTGTATTTATATTGAATGCTACAATAAAGGTTTAAAAAAAAAAAAGAAGGGGTAAGCACCACCCCAAAGGACATCCTGCTCAGGAGAGGAACACCCTGCCACACACCTACGACCTCTTTTTCTCCATGTCTAGAAGGAATATACAACACTCACAGGAGAGTCATCCAAGTTGTGAGACCCTGGACACTGGCAGAAAAGCACTTTTGGCTTAGGTAGGAAATGGCAATTTTTGAAAAGTGGCATTTTCAGAATAGTAACTTAAAATCCGGCTTTACTATTAAAGATTATTTTAAATTACAATTGATATCTGTTCCCAAACTGAAGTTATCACCTATTAAGTATAATTAGGAAGCCCAGTGTTATTCTATGGGAGAATTAGCCTTTCCATAGTGAAAAACGACTTTTGGAGTTTTCCACTATCACTGTCAGGACATATAAAACTTAAGTACACATGTCCCACAGTTTAAATCTCATGCATCCTACCTTGTGAGCCTTTAGGGCCTACCTTAGGGGGCCTTATAAGTATTAACAAGCATTAGAAATGCAATAGGTCTCGCATGTTTTGAGTTAGAGCTATTGGCATAGCCTAACAGCTACCGGACAGAAATTGCCTCTTTGCAGATGCCGAACAGAGCATTGCTCCGTGAAACGGCTTTCAAGCCTAAAACAATGTTAGCCTACAAAATTAAAAGGCAGATCAGGATGACCAGGAGGACGGCCAACACAAGCAAACAAGTAAAATCGCCTGGGCGTGACCCAAGCACGCAAAGGCGGAAAGAATCAGACTCAATGCACCAATAAAAACCCAGTATTTCTAAAAGGCACAACAACAAACAAATGACAATTCATGGGCATGCCAAACGCTGATAGAGGAGATAACAACAGGTATTGCAGACAGCGCATGCGCGCTGCCTAGGTTCGACATAAAAAGGAAGGTTTAGGCCTGATAAAAGGTGTATTTTACACCTTGGTCTTCTATAAAAGGAAAAATCTGCCTTTTTGGTGCAACTCTTTTTATACCACAGATACATTGAGATGTCTCCAGGGTGTACTCCTCATATTGTTTGATGATGCCAGTAAAAGGGGACCAGGAGTATTCCCTTACAAAATACCCTTTCTCTCTCATAGTTTTTTCTAAAAGGTGTATTTTGCCCGGTCGATATGGCATTTTAAAACTGCACTTTGGGCTGCAGTGGCAGTTCTGAGAAATGTTTTACGGTGCTACATTAAAGAATGGAACAATGAGTGCTGCAGCCCACTTGCAGCATTTAATTTACAAGTCATTGTCATATGTAGTACCATTTACTAGAGACTTACAAGCAAAATTCGATGTGCCAATTAGATGTTTAAAGGAGAGAGCACAAACACTTTACCATTGCTTAGCATAGATAAAGTGCACAGAGCCCATGAGCCAACAAAATCCAGTTCAGCAAAAACAGCGGAGTGAAGGTGAAAAGTCTGGGGGATACCACACCAAGGAACTCAGATCTACCAACTCTCAATATGTTAGCATTTCATTGTAGCAAAGTTCAGGCTATATCATAACTCTCCTATTTGAGTTTCCTGGGAAGTGTCATGTTAATTGCTTTGGCAAATTTGCTTATAAGCATTCACTTGGTTCACAAAATGTCACAGTAAATAATTTCAGGTTCTACTTGCATATTAGGGCCACGGTTGCCAACTGAGGATCAAGGAGCTCCAGTCTGACATTCTTCTCTTGACTACATTAAGTAATTCTTGGCCAAACCACTTCATCTCATTGTTCCACAGTCGTGTTTGCCGTAACTTTGAGCACATTCCAGATATAATATCACTAAATGATATTTACAATTTACAACTTGATTAACGCTGAAAAGTCATATCACAATCAAAATGTTATGGGCTATTAACGCATGCTAGTTTGGCTTGCATGAGCAAAAGTTAGTTTCTCAATTAAAAAGATTACCCTCATGAAGATGTTTGTGTGAGCAAATCAACGTACAGTAGGATGCAGGTTGAAAGTGTTATTCCGGGGCTGGAATACTGTGTGTGTCAGCCACAAACTTGCCTGTTCATAAGTGTTCATCAACTTCGCTCCAACATTTTCCCACCATGGAAAAGGTTGGAAACTTACTCCTGAAAAGGACAGAAGTAAAACGATTTCCAAGAAAATAAAAGTTTTAACAAGTAAATTTGCACATGCTCTATAGATTTTCTCATGAACAAATATAGAAATGTATATAAGTTCGTACGAAAATGGAGTTCACAATAGTTTGTTTGGTGCACCCCTGGAAATCTGTAAATTTTGCAAGTTCTAGCCTTACTTTTGTAAACTCTTCTGAATTCCTTAAATTTGTAAATCTACACTAATGCAAGGGTATATAAACTGTTAGGTGACAGTTCATTAACTTGATTAAAGAACGGGATGCATAATTGTTTTAACTGTCTATGCTGGTTGTGCACTGATTTACCATTGTAATTTGTTTTAAAATAATGGCTTGCATCAAAGGTGTTTAATTAAATTATGCTTTAGGGATATGCAGCCTGATTCATCAACGGGCCGTTTTGCGAGCCCCTAATAGCGATTCATAGCGAATCGCTATTAAGGACTCGCAAAACGGTATTCATGTAGGAATTGCTAAATAAATAGCGATTCCTACACATTCCTTATTTGCGAGTAGCAAATTGCTAATCGCAAATAAGGAATAACTCCCCATTCATTCCTATGGGCTAAAAGGCCCATAGGAATGAATGGGGAGTATTCCTTATTTGCGATTAGCAATTAGCTATTAGCAAATAAGATAGCGATTTAAAGGGTGCCAGGGGTGTCCAAAGGACACCCTGTAGCACCCCTTAAATGCAAATTGAAACAGGTGTTGCGCACACACATGTCCAAAGGACATGTGTGTGTGCAACACGCAACTTAGAAAAATGCTTTTAAAAGCATTTTTCTAAGTTTTTGCTATTTACCGAGAGGTCTGACCTCTCGGTAAATAGTGGCCCAAAATTGCATTTTGCAATTTTAAAATGCTTCATGAATTGCATTTAAGGAATCTCAAATAGAGATTCCTTAAATTCAATTCTTCGCAAATGTGCGAATTCTTAAATAGCGAATTTTGCATTTGGGATGATGAATCCCAAATGCAAAAATTGCACTCGCAAAAGGCAAGATTCTGAGAATCTTGCCCTTTGCGAGTGCAATTTAGCTTGATGAATCAGGCGGATGGTATTTAAAGTTACATTTAAAAGTGCACTACACTTTAGAAAACTGTTTATAACCTTTGTCCTTTTGGCAAGTTCAAAATACCTTTGGGGTACATTTTATTTTAAAAACACACACATTGGGGGATAGTTAAGCAATATACAGCCTGATTCATGAAAAACGGGATTTGCGAGTCTCAAATAGCGATAAAATGCGAATCGCTATTGAGAACTCGCAAATCAGAATTCATGAAGATTACCGGTAAAAAAAAGCGACTCGCACGCGGGCGCAAATTCCGTTAGCGATTGACGATATTCGCAGATTAATCGCTATTTCCGGCTACCTGCGTCGGGAATGCGATTCGCAATCTCGCGAGATCGGGAAAACAGGAAGTCGCTTTTCGAGCTCAGTGATGACATCACAACCAGGAAGCAGGCAGTTCCCACCCCCATTCACCACAGTGAGGCAGACCTCGAGGGAGCAAGTGGGAAAGCTGCTGCTATTCTTGTGATTACTAAAGTGAAACTACTCTGCTGCCATGTCAGAGGAACCTGTTCCTGGCCCCAGCAACAACACAGGGCGGAAGAGGAAGCTAAAGTTTTCTGAGCAGGAGCTCGAAAATTTGATAGAAGGGGTGGTGGCCAACCACGAAAAACTATTTGGCAAAGACTCCAGGAAGGTCCCGGAGCAAGAAAAAAGGAGGATCTGGCTGGGAATAGCCTCCAATGTCAACTCCGTGGGTGTGGCCGATAGGTCACTTGAGGAGCTGAAGAAAAGATGGTATGACCTCCAAGGTCGTGCCAAGGAGAGGGTGGCGGAGCGCCTTGGAGAGTCATCGGGCACTGGAGGTGGCGGACCTACAGTCCCTCCTAACACACCCTTGCAAGGACCAGGTGGAGAACACCCTTGAGAGGGAGGCGTGCGTTGGCGTCACACTTCTGGACTCCTCCCGCCCCACCCAAGACACCCAAGGTAAGTGGCATGCGACTGCGACCCTGTCCCCTATGACCGTCACTGACCAAATAGGCTCACATAATGTACCTTAGTCATGCCATTGTTGCGCATCAGGAAATGCCCTGAAGCATTGTGGTAGATGTAGTTTGGCCACAATGTAGTAGTACCACAATGCAGCCAGACAGGTTCCAAAGTACGCAAATCCACAGCCATTCATGGAATGTCACCCAGCATGCATGTAACATCAGCACGTCTGACAGTCACATGCAACTAATGAGTGTCCACTTACCCTCACAGGTGGCGCAGAAAGCAGCGACAGTGAAAGGCTGCAAATAGATGAGGAGGCCCAGGAGGAGGATTTTCCACCACAAACCCAGGCACCAGCCCCAGCCGCTGCAACAACACCAGCAGCCAGGCCCCCCACCGTTGTGCCCCCTGCATCTGGCGGACCAACGACAGCCAAACCCAGGCCCCCCACCGTTGTGCCCCCTGCATCTGGCGGACCACCAACAGCCAAACCCAGGCACGCCACCGTTGTGCCCCCTGCATCTGGTGGACCACCAACAGCCAAACCCAGGCACGCCACCGTTGTGCCCCCTGCATCTGGCGGACCACCAACAGCCAAACCCAGGCACGCCACCGTTGTGCCTCCAGTCCCTGCCGCACCAGCAACGCCTGCTGTGACACCACCTGCAGCTGGTGCTACAACATCTGGGCCTGCGACAGCGCCAACACAGCGGCCAGCCACAGTGACAGGCCAGCAGAGCAGGCGTGGGAGGTCTCGCCATCACACCATTGCTGCAATCAGCAGGAGGGGCAATGGACAGAGTCATGCCTGTTTGAGCGTCGAAAGACGCATGTTGAGGATACATCAGCGCCAGTCACAGCAGCAAGGTGCCATTCAGCTCCAGCTCCACAAGATTGGGCGCAATGTGGCCGGAGTGGGAGACCGCATGGACCGCATGACGGCGGCCATGGCCCGCATGACTGCAGCCATGGAGGCCAACACCGCTGCGATGACTAAGCAGCGCAGTGCAGCAAGGCGGCGCCACCACCAGCTCATGAGCCAGCTGGCCTCCTACAGCAGGTCCAATTATGTGGCTGCAAATGCCACTTCACAGTTGTCGCGGTGGTCACTAACACAGCAGCACCAACTCGTACAGTGCTGTGAGGACATGACCAGGGTCCTGGAGCACCTCACCATGGCGGTTACGGCACTACACCCTCCTGCTCTACCTGCCACTGTACGGGGTGATGATGGCAGTGAGGGGGCATCCAGCATCAGCAGCCACTCTGCCACACTAGTCCCGCCACTTAGGCGCAGCACCAGGGCAACGCCAGGTACAGGTGCCCCGGACGAGGAAGAGCCACAGAGGCGCTTGGGCGTAACGTGCGGGAGGCGCAATTGACTCATTCAGACAATTACAGGCACAGGCTGACTATAAGCCTGCCCTGTCCTTTGACACTGCAGTATGAAGTAATACTGTTAGTAGAAAATAGTTATACTGGTGACTTTTTTTGTGAAAGAAACAAATATATTTATTTTGCAGCACACATTAGCGTTGTGTCATCATTACATTTTGCATGCAATTGTGATTTGTGGGGTGAGGGAAGAGGGTGGCCTAGAAATTGTTCTCTGTGATGTGGTTGCGACGTCTGTGGCCTTCAGCTGGGTTCTCCCCGCGTGCATGGTGCGCATGTGCTGGTGGCCGGTCGTCCCCTTCTGATTCACTGCCTGAGATGTCAACAGGTATCCGGCGCTTGGTTGCAATGTTATGAAGCATTGCACAGACAGCCACAATGCGGCAGCACACTGCAGGACTGTAATACATGGCCCCACCTGTCTTGTGCAGTATACGGAACCTGCTCTTGAGCAGGCCAAATGTCCTTTCTATACAGTTCCTTGTCCGGATGTGCGCAACATTGTAGCGCCGTTGCTGAGGTGTGGCAGGGTTGAGGTAAGGGGTCAGGAGGTATTCCCGTAGGGCGTAGCCACTGTCACCTGAATGAGAGGAGCAGATGTTGATTGCCTGTGCAGCGCAGTTACTTCATAGCAATGTGACATTGTCGACAAAGTGTACTTACCAAGTAGGTGTCCTTCCCCAAACTCTCCCCTGAGCAGTCGTGTGTGGAGTCCGCTGTGCCTGAAGATAAAGGCGTCATGGGTACTCCCTGGGTACTGGGCGACAATGTCAGTGATGTAGGTCTTGGCATTGCAGACCATCTGTATGTTGAGGGAGTGGTAGGACTTTCTGTTGCGGAACATATACTCCGTGGCAGCTGGTGGGCAGATGGCGACGTGGGTACAGTCTATGCAACCGAGTACATGGGGAAAATGGGCTACATTGTAGAATTGTAGCTTTGTCATGTCCAATTCCTGTTGGCTCGTGGGAAATGTGATGTGACGGTGGAGCTGGGTGAGCATGGCGTCAACGAAAGTGTGGAGGCAGCGTGACATGGTGGGCTGGGATATCCCCCCAGCAGCCGCTACTATGCCCTGGAAACTCCCGGAGGCCAGGAGGTGCAGGCTACACAATACCTGCACATGTGTAGGCACCGCATTGTTTCGCCTTGTTGGGTGCTGCATGAGGGGATCAAGGTCATGTATCAGCCAGATGATCATTTCCCCATTCAGCCTGTATTTAGCAAAGATCTGCTCTCTGGTTTGGCCCAGCAAGGTGACCCGCTGGCGGTAAATCCTTTCCTGCATCATGCGTCTCCTCCGTGCTGCTCGCTGTAGCCTTCGCCGCCTCACCACCATGTACATTCCTGGCATTGTGGAACGCCTATTGCTGCTGCTGAATGTCCTTATGTGTGATTGGTCAGGCCTGAACCTGTTGGTGATTGGCCAACGGTTTTTCAAATGTAATTTATTCATGGCTTTTATGGTTACCACCTGCTTTGAGTTGTCCTTAATTTGCGCCGCGCAAATTGCGATTTTGGGGTTTTTCGCAATTGGATATTTTTCATGAATGCCGATTGAGAATATATTGCGTTTCGCTATTTAATTCGCAGATTCCGTGGTTGGTCGCTTTTTCCGTGTCGCTAATGCTCGACTACCGGGAATCTGCGACTTTTATAGCGTAATCGCTATTATGTGTTAGCGTATTCGCTATTATGTGTTAGCGATTTCGCTATTTTGTTCTTGAATGCCAATTACGTAAATTGCACCCGCAATTGCATTTTCGCAGCGATTGCGGCCGCTATTTCGCTTCATGAATCAGGCTGATAGTTTGTAAACTTCCTACATTTTTTTCAAGTTGCAAATATTTTTCTGAAAGTTTCACAATAAAACCAGCAGTCTTGCTTTCGTTCTTCTGCATGTATTAGTATAGAACAAAGAGCATTATTGAAGCATTACAAATAGTCACAAATTGTTACATTTTGCAAACGTTCATATTTTTATATTGGAACCACTGGTTCTAATCCAAACTGACCATACAGGTCACTGTATTTCCTTAAAATACTCAGCTTAACAAAAACGTTTTGTGTTAATGAACCATATTTATCATTCTAAGCATTTCATATGTAAATGGTTACATTTCTTAACAGCAGACATTACTCTTTCACACAACCACACTGAGGTAGAATGTATGACGTTACAACGCATACATTTACAATGCATGCCTTTACAACGCAGTTTTGACATTGTAACATCCTTTACAACGCATTCTTTTACATTGCATGCCATTACATCGCATTTTCAGCAACTACCTTAACAACGCATTCCATTAAATCGCATTATACCTTTACCACACATACCATTACAATGCATACCATTACATCGCATTTACGGTAAGATTTGGATACTGTAGGGGTAAAAATTACTATTCTAACTCCAGTGAGTGCAACAGTAGGGTAAGTGTTGGATAGCGTAGGGGTAAAAATTATTATTCTAACTCCAGTGAGTGCAACAGTAGGGTCAGTGTTGGATAGTGTAAGGGTACTATGAGTTGTAATGGTATGCATTGTAATGACCTGTGATGTAATGCCTGCGTTGTAGTGACATGCGTTGTAAAGACATGCGTTGTAGTGACAAGCAATGTAATGGCTGCGATGTAATGACATGCTATGTAAAGGATGTTGCGATGTAATGACTGCTATTTATAGGTAGTGCAATGTAATGACTGCGTTGTAAAGGTTGTTTCCCACTGTAGTATCATAAGTGGCATCCAAAGGGTTGGTGCTGCAGGGCTTGAACTTACTTGTCGGATAGACAAAATAAACATGTAGACTTGTTGTCCTTGACCTCAAAGAATATGTCATGGGTGACTGGCAATAGGAATGCCAAACCAGTGGGTGATGTGCTGAAGAGGGTTTTTCTTTGAAGTTCACTAAGAGGCTCCCAATTAAAATGACAGGCTTAAGGAGTCAAGTAGGCCTAAAGCACTCATCCACTATTTAAAAATAGTACTTTCTGGGATAATTTTAGTCACAATGCCAAGGAATCGCTGCAGGTTCTTGAAGGGAGCGGATGAGGAACTTTTCAAGGATATATTCAGCAATTTCCACCAACCACTTCTAGTATATCGCTCTCCTGTCGTCGGGAGCCTCGTTTTTGCCAGAAACCTTGCACGATTTTACTTCAGGAGGATATATCCTCCAACGAGTTGCACTGACTCGATTTCTATTGCGCCCCGTTACATGAGCGCTACTATGGAGGCTGAGCAAAGAAGGAATACATGCCCCACCAGCTCCTGAAAGCACAATATGTGACGCAGCAGCCATGTTAAGAGATTAGTCTGGAAAGCAAAACAAGCCCCACCCACTGTAAAAAAAAGCACATTTTATTTCAGTAATTTTGTTTGGGAAAATAGATTAATTCTCAGAACTGACTGTAAACCTTTAGAAGATCTATTCAGCACCACAGGTGGTGGGAGAACCACTACCCGGGTAGTGCAGTGGCAGTACAGATTTCAGGAATATCAGTACAATCTCGAGTATGTCGCAGAAAGGAAAGATTTTGCGGCAGACTGTTTGTCAAGGTTACAATTAAATGTGAAATATTCTGATGAAGTGTCGGTTGATGACCTTGAAATGGTGTGTGCTGTGCACCCAGCGTATGTTGTCATGAATGGGGCACTGTCTGAAGTGAAATGGAAGCGAGTGTTGATGGAGGGTTAGGACATTCAAGTAGTCATGGAGTATTTACATCAAGGATGTCCCAGTTCCAAGGATCTGCAGGAGAACCTTTTTCCATATAGAAAAGTTGCTAATGAATGGGGAAGCGGGAGGGACATGGTGAGGAGAGAACTTCCAAAAGTCGTACTATGCTGCTGTTACTAGTTTTGAGTTCGGTTTTCGTGTTTTAGCTATAACATCTGTGCACTTACCTGTACTGTAGGATCTGAGAAGACTCTGTACGCTACGCTAATTGAACCATGTTACTAATGTACGATGGCTTTTATCCGGTCTAGGTTCAGCTTGTAACTAGGTCAATAATTTCATTGACATGTACGTTTGTTCGATTCCTATTCAACCTGATGTGTATTTGAAATTGCTAAATGGTTCAATGTATGACCGGCTTGATCCGAGGCATTTTATCTTTCATGACGATGGGTAAATTGAATACTAATAAAAACAGATTTAAACCAAAAAATAAAAGTTGCTAATGAATTATCGGTTTTTGAAAGGGTTCTGCACAGAGTAGATTTGTTGGTAGTACCAGCTGATCCTCGAAGTAAGGTTCTAAACTTAATTAATGAGGTGCATTAGCACTGTATGTCTCCTTTCACGTGTTGAGGGGAGGGTGGCGGGTTAAAAGTTAAACAGAGAGCAGATGGCAAGAAGTTCATCAATTTAAGTAAAATGAAACATGTGGTTGACATTAGGGCAGCTCTTCAGAGTGTGTACAGCACAGTGAATGATAAGCACCGGACACATTCTATCAAGGTAGGCAACTGGGTCAGAATTAAGAAGCCTGGCCATGTACATAAGGGCTTGTCATGTTTTTCTGCCCCTGTTCGTGTCAGGGAAGTCAAAGACAGTTTTGTGGTATTGGAGAATGGTAAAGTGTGGAATAAATCGAGTGTTTCAGTTGTGCCTGAATCCGTGTCTGAGTTTGTCCGAGGAAAGTTTGGAGGAATGTGTTCTGCAGGTGAGAAGTCTTATACAAATGGAAATCCAATACTAATAAAGAAACTTTTCAGCACACTGAAAGGCGAAAGAGCAAACTCTGTGAGGTTCAAGGAATTTGTACTGTAAAACATCCAAAAAAGTGTTTTCAGTTATTTAAAACCTGCATGAGACGTGCAATTGCACTGTTGTGCTAAATGGTAATTGTGGATGTTATTGTAATGCATTTACACTTTATTGTATTTCTTCATTTACTGTCATCTTCAGTTTTATTATGTTTTATTGTTTATTTGTTGTATGCTACAATACAATACCTTTCTTTTATTATATAAGGAAGGGGGGTGATGGGTTGAGCGTGGTTCTGATGGAAGGAACATGGAATATTGGGCTGGAATACTGGGGAAGGACTCTTATGTGAGGGAACAGGGGTTCTGCTCGGAGCGATGTGCAAAAACGGTCTCTCTGCGTGGAGGAGTCGGTATATAAGATTCCAACACGATGACACCACATCGCTGAAGTGCCCAATTTCATTGCTGTTTTGATGTTGGGGGAACGGAACTACTGATGAGTAAGTATTAAAGGAATGCCATGTCTGTTTCCAGGCTGATTCCAACTTGTTTTCTTCAAAACTTTCACATGGCGATAAAAGCTACTTTCAGCGGCAGAGATACCGGAATGAAAAACAAAAACATTAATTGTGAAGGTCCCGTAACTTCTGTGACCTAGGTGTATTGGTAACTCTTACCTGTGTCAGAACGTTGATTTCTTCAAATGCAAGATAGATATATTGCTACACTGATTAGGGCCTCGCAGCCTTCCAACGCCTGTTGGACCTCCCACTGGCCTCAATGCTCCTCTTTTGACTAGAGTCCATCGAATGGTATGCTCTAACAGTCTACTAAATTGCCTCATCCAGCCTCTCAAGTTCGGGCCTCTGCCTGCTGGCCGCAGGCCCTTAAGGCCCAATTTACACACACACAGAAGAGGCCTCAGGTCCCCCTCCATCCAGCAGGTGTTGTCTTAATGCACCTACAGACCTTGCCCCGCAGACAAGTTGATTGCACCGAGGGTCTAGGGGCCTACCGTGGCGCAGGGAGCTGTGGCCTAACTCTAGTCTGGGAGCATCAGAGGCACCACTGCACATACTGCTTCAGGCATGGATCTCCCCTCCTCTCGCACTCCTGGCTAAATGGACAAAACACTTCAGCCCAGGGCAGTCTAGACCACATAGTCCTAAAACACGTTAGATCCCAGTTGCACCCTACCTCGGACAGAAGATCACTGAGGAGGCAGTAGAGGGTAGATCACTGGGTCTTACTGTGATTTTAGCATTCCAGAAACAGACTGATTACTCATAGATGAAGCAGCTCTTTTTGGAAGTTTTATTCTGACCACAGATTAGCATTTAAAAAAAACTTTCTATGCAGAGTAACCAGACATTATGGAAGGCCTGATTGGACCTTGAATGAACTGGCACTTTTAAAGTGCTGGTGTAAGTGTAACCTGATGCAGGCAAACCTCTGATTTCTGCAGAGAAAATCTATGTATTTATTTTGTAGAGTTACATTAACATGTAGCTGATGGAAAACTGCTTGGCGCTTGCAAATTTGCAAAGACAACTGGCAGGCTGGTCACCATCAGGGTACAGAGGAATACACCTCAATTAGAGCACATTTTCACACTGATTCACTCGTAGATGCCAAGGTTTCAGATTGGTAAGCGTGACGTTTTCATAATTTAGCTGTAATAATGGTTGACATTCATGCAGTCTGACTGTGCTCAGTTTTCAGTAGCCTGCTGTTAGCACACTTTAGTTCAGTGACTTTCTTAGAGTTTCTAGTTGCTCAAATGGGTGTAATTTCTGATATTTATGTTTCCCTCCTCTTCATTGCTTGATTTTGCTCACGTGAAAGTGTCACTCATAGTTGTTGAAATGTGACTCATAATTACACTGAAATTATGAAAATGTCACACATAGCAATCTGAAACCTTGGCAGCTGTGCTAATTCTACCACACACAGCACATTTGTACATCTCATAATTCCATTCCACACAATTCAACTAGCAAAATAATTTAACCCTACAACATTCCATACCAAATAATTACAATCATAAAAATAAAAAAATAAACATATTTCCACCAGTGGCGTAGCTAGGGGGGGTGAGGCTGACCGCCCCAGGCGGCACTGTTTGGAGGCAGCAGCAAGAGCGGCACTTGTGGCCCGTTGTGGCGGCCTTTATTTGGGGGTTGTCTGACACTTTGCCAGTCAGTGTCCCCAGCCCCCAAATAAATTATAAAGGCCGCCGCAACGGGCCACCAGTGCCGCGCCCGCGGCACAGTTTGAAGTGCAAGCAAACTCACCTGCAAACTCACCTGCTTGCTGCTTGCAACTGCTGCCTGCAGTGCACGCACGCTGCACGCATGCAGCTCTGCCAAGTACCACGCATCAGGTGTGACCTTAATGCAATTTAATGCTAGTGTCCGCAACACCGCACTAAAAGGCATTAGTCACGCCTCCACAGCTTCTTGCATCACTGAGGGGATCAATGAGGGTCTCGTTTCATAAAAGTAGCCAGTGGGCAGTGCTTTATTTTCCTGCTTTGGTGCTCTGCCTGCCGAGACAATTAACACCTAGCTGGCATGCTGGCTGGGCCTGGGGGGAACTCAGTTGTTGCTATGGTGACCCGGGTTCGGCTGGCTGGCGCCGCGTAGTCTAAGACTTCTAGTTGGATACATTGTATCGACCACTGCGTACTGGAAAAATAACTTGCTAAGTGTGGTCCCGGGAGCGCTCTGGGAGTCACGTGATGTGGGACTAAATCGGCTGCCTTGAAATTTAAGAATTAACAAGTGTCTTTCTTGGTCCAGGCAGCAGCACAAGTGATTATTGTTTTCTTTATCTTGGTCACGCACACAAATGACACCGCAGCTTGCGCGTGACCCGGTAGACACCGGGTGGTGGTGTCAGTGTCGCCAGCAGCAGAGAGGTCCTTCAATTGAAGATTGAAGGACGTGTAACAGTTCAAGTAAAGTATTTGGAGGGCATGATCATGGCAGCAGCACTAGTCTCTGCTGATTATCGAGGACAACCAACAGAACAGGTAACAGTGCTCACCCGAATACCATATTCAATGTGCATTTTCAGCTCTGGCTAAAGTTTGTACTGAAAGAAAACTTTGTGTGTAATCTGTGCAGGATCACAAGTGTGCATGTATGCAATGAAAGGCTGTTAATGCTGTTTAATTACTGTGTAGGTCAGTTATTTCACTTGCTGCCTCTTATAAGAAGGAGATGCGCAGATCTACCCGGTGGTTCAGATTGTCCAGAAGTAATCTTATGTTGAATCTGCCAGCTGACAAAGCTGACAAAGCCCCCCTCCACCAGGTGCAAGGGACTAACTTCCGAGACAGAGAGCTCTGAGCTCTCCTTGGAGAATGCACACACACCCCTTGGTGCCTGCATGGTAGATGAAACACTCCTCAGCAACTGCGGTGCTTTTTCAAACTTCTCTGTTTGCTCTTAACTATTGCCGTGGAGCCTGCAAACAGAAGCAAAATAGGATCTGTTCAATGGGACTAGAAGCCTGGAACTGGCACGATAAGAGCTGGTGGGGGAGAGGGACGCTGAGTGCTCACACAGTTTAGCATCAGCACAAAACTGCAGAAATCGGACATCACGCTACATGCTTTTTATAATTAACCATACTGTTGTATTATGAAATATTTCGTTTACTCGCATGGTTGTGCAGCCTGCATCAGATTGTATGTGTCTGACAACTTTGGCTAACCTTGCCTTTTACAAGAGTCAATTGTGTTTATCATTTTAAACCACCTCAGACTTCTCCCATTATGAGTTACATAACGGGCTCAAAAGTTCCAGCATGCAAAAGGAATGCTTATGTTGTATACCCGTGTATAAGAACTTCAGGCTCGTTTCCTCTGGTTCTGTCTTTTATAGACCCTAATATGGTGCAAGAAGGGGAAATCATTTATTTATTTATTTATTAATTTATAGAGCGCAGGCGAATCATCCCCGGGGGATCTCTCGGCGCATTGAGACAGCAGGTACTGGTGAGTGTGCACCTCTAAAATAGCCATGTCTTAAAAAGTTTCTTGAAGCTGGATAGTTCACCACAGGCCCTAATGTTCTGTGGCAGGTTATTCCAGTGGCTGGCGGCCAGATAAGAGAAAGCTCTCCCACCCCTCCTTGCCTTGTGTATTCTCTGAGTGCACAACAGGTTACCATTGCTTGATCTCAGTTGTTGGGCTGGTTGATACCATATAAGTTTGTTTCTAAGATAGGAGGGGCCTTTCCCCTGAAGTGTTCTGAAGACCACACAGAGCATCTTGAAAATAGCTCGTTTTCTGACTGGAAGCCAGTGAAGCTGGTTCAGTAGAGGGGCGGAAGGGGTCCGCGCCGGCTTGTTGAGGGCCAGACGGGCTGCTGTGTTCTGTACCACCTGTAGCCTTGATAGAAGGTCTTCCCTTACTCCCACCAGCAATGAGTTACCATAGTCCAGTCTGCTCACCAGGAGCGATGAGGGTTTTTCTTGCTGAAAGGGGGATCCAGGGAAAGATCTTGCTAAGTATCCGCAATGTACCAAAGCAGGTACCTGCCAAAGACTTCAACTGCTCCTCCATCGATAGTTTATCATCTATCTTGATGCCTAGGTTCTTAGCCCAGCTTTTGGGTGCTGGGGCTTCCCCCAGCTCGGCAGGCCACCACTCAGGAGACCAAATTGCTTCAGCCTTCCCAAACAGCAGGATTTCTGTTTTTGAGGAGTTCAGTTGTAGAAAGTTCCTCCTCATCCAACTCGCAATGCTAGACATGCAGCTTTGAAATTTTAATCGAGTTGACATATTGTCCTCCTCAATGGGGACAATTAGCTGCGTGTCGTCAGCATATGAGATAGTCTCAAAACCATGTCTTCTGATGATATCAGCCAAGGGGGTCACATATACGTTGAACAAGGTGGGACTCAAGACTGATCCTTGAGGAACTCCCCTGTCCACCACCATGGTCTGTGATGCAAAGGAGTCCAACTGAATATTCTGGGTGCGCTCTGACAGATATCTTTGGATCCACTTGATGGCCCTGCCTTTGACCCCAATCCCCCCCAATCTGTCAAGCAGGATCTTATGCGAGATGGTATCGAACGCAGCTGACAGATCAAGGAAGACTAGGATCACTGGAGTTCCTCTATCCAGTGTCAACCTTATGGTATCTGTAACCTCCAACAGTGCCTCCTCCGTGCTATGAGATGCACGGAATCCGGACTGGGAAGGGTCCAGAAGGTTGTGTTGTTCCAGATAGAGGGATAGCTGTTGATTTACCAGTGTCTCCAGAACCTTGGAACAGCAGGAGAGGAGTGAGATCGGTCTGTAGTTCCTCAACTCAGTCACATCCGCTAGCGTTTTTTTAAAGAGTGGTTTAACCCGTGCGTTCTTCTATTTGTTTGGAAATGTGGCCGTGTCCAATGATATATTATGCACCTTAGAGAGCGCATCTGCTAGGAGTGGACTGAGTATTGACATGACCGACGGTGGTGTAGGGTCTGCTGGGGAGCCAGATTTTACACGGCTTAATAGGGAACCCACTTGCTCATCTGTCACATGCATGAAGGAATCCAACCCAGGAGAGGAAGCCCTTTCATAAGGAGGGTCTCTAGGGAAGTGTCCTTCCACCCGATCTTCATCCCTCAAGTCAAAGGATTGATAGATCACATCAATCTTCTTGGTGAAGAACTTGGCAAGATTGTCGCATAGCTCCTGGGTGGGGGGTTGTGACGCATTGTTAACCTCTAGGATTTGTGAATTCCTTCAGGATCTTAAATAATTCCTTATAGAAGTTCTTAGCCTCTACAATGTGTACACCCAGATGTCTCCTTCTTGCTGCATTGCAGCGGTTCAGGTAGGCTCTATGTGCCCTTCGGTAGAGCTGTTCATCTAGTTCTACCTTTGATTTCCTCCACTTTCTCTTGAGGACCCTACATGTGGCCATCTCCTTTCTGGGGGTGTCTGAATACCAAGGGGCAGGGGCTGTCCTTTCCTGGATAGTCACCCTTTTAGGAGGAGCAATAACATCCAGGGCTACCTGGATCGCTCCTTCCATTCTGGCCCAGGCAGAGTTGGAGTCCTCGTCCAAATTGAACGAGGGGGCTATGTAAACCTGGCCAAAGGCAGAGGCTGTTACTCTCGCGCATGGCTGCGGAAGTCCTTCCTGCCTTGTGGCCGTGCTGCTAAGAATACAGGCCGCAACGCGAAGCGGAGTGCCATATGATCAGTCCAACTCAATATTTCAGGGGGATCAACTGTTATTTCCGCTGTGTTGGAGAAGATTGCATCTAATGTGTGGCCTACGTTATGGGTGGGGCTGAAGACTTTTAGTGATAGTTCAAGTGATTCCATTGCTGCCACTAGGGTGGCAGAATCTGGATTTAAGGTAAGCTCTAAATGATGGTTAACATCTCCAATCAATAGGAATCTATTGGAGTTCAACACATGAGGGGCCAGTCTGTCTAATAATGAGGAACAAAATTCCTTTTTACTACCTCCAGGAGGATGATATACTAATGCTCCTGTCCATTCCGTGGCCTGGTCATGCTCTAGTCTGAATATTAAGGGCTCCAAATTGGAAGAGGAGACCCTGTCCAGCGCCCTGATATGGTAGGGAAGACGAGTGGCAATGGCTAGTCCTCCGCCTCGTTTGCAAGGCCTATCCACCCTAGTTAGTACATAATCGTCCGGAAAGACCACTGCCAAAACTGAAGTGACATCGTTACTAAGACATGTTTCGGTGAAGAAACAGATATCAGGTTTGGTGTCCTCTAATAGCTCCCATATCTCAGATGTATGCTTAGGAATTGATCTAGCATTCATATATAATCCCTGCATGCGTGGGCTCTGTCTTTCCCGATCTGTCCTGCTTAATTCCTCTAAACTTTCCTTGTGCAATCTATGTTGCGACTGTTTGCAAGGGCCAGGGTGGGGGTTGGGGGGAGAGAATGGGTGTTTCGCTAAGGCCCATCCACAGTTTGCACAATCAACATTCCTCATTATACAGTTACCATCGGCTTCTTGAATCTTGTTGCTCACCCCTCTGCATGAGACTGAATGTCTGTATGACAGGAGTGCTTTCCGTGAGTAGGAGCCTCTGCTACCAAGGGATGTCTGCTGTAAAACCGGCGGCATCCTCTGGCACCTGGCAGCGTCCTGGCGTGGAGAGGTGCCCGCTGCACGTGTCCGCTGTGCGCTCGATCCGGAAGTGGAATTCATGGGGTAGGCGTTCTGGCAACTAGAATGCTAACCGCCTGACTCATGAAAGTGTAAAGAGACTAAACAGTGGCCTCTCTCCACTCAAACAATCGCCGAATACGATTGTGGTGGACCGGAGAGTACACTGAATGCCCCAATGCAAATAGCAACACAATTAAAGTTTAAACGTTCCCCTGACACAAAAAAATTAAAACTACTCGTAATTTAAAAACAGTAAGGCTGAGTAGCACTGAAAAGAATACCTGTCACATTACGCTAACGTGGCCGCTTCGGTCAGCCCGGAATAGTGTTACATTAGAAGAATTCAAATTTCACACATAACCATACTGCCACCATAGAAATGTCACATAAACAAACTGAAAAATTGACAGCTACGAGCATGGGGTAGTCGGTAAGCCCATTTCAGCTACTGCTAACTTCACTATGAGGCACAGAATACTGCCCTTTCACAAGTAATGCCTCAACACAGAAATCACCCCCTTTCAGTGGCAGGCACTACTATAGCAATAAGAGTTTTTTTAGAATGAAAAAAATATTGAGAGCATGCTTCACCCTCATTTAACAGCCCTGCCAAGTATCGGGCATCAGGCTTTAGACTAAGGCAGAGCCTGTATGTAATGTAGCGCTGTGTTACAGGCTGCAGCTGGTGTGATTGTGCCGCAGGTGGGTCTGGGGAGGTAGCAGGCGGCACCACAGACCAGGGCGGACCGCACAGTCACCTAATGATTTTTATTGATGACCCTATTTCTTTTTTAAATACAGCCTGTGACCTATGATGTGACTCTTCTTAGAGTTTCTTGTTGCTTAGATTAGTGTCATTTCTTATATACTTATATGTGTTTCCCTCGTCTTTAATGCTTGATTTTGTTCGGGAGAAAGTGTCACTCATGGTCATTGAAATATCACTCATATTTACACTGAAATTATGAAAATGTCACACGTAGCTAACTGAAATCTTAGCAGCTATGGGTCTTTTGTAAGCCTTCTCACGGCTCAGAAGTGGGTAGTTTCCGATATTTATTTCTTTACACAGACTTTATTCCTCAGTTACATTTGTGAGAAACTGTTACTCAAGGTGTCACACATTTGGAACTACAATGTCACTCATGAATGCAATTATTCCTTAGAAATGCCACATTTATCAATCTGAAAACTTGACAGCTGGGTGTAATTTCTGGTATTTATATGTTTTTCTCATCTTCATTGCTTGATTTTTCTCGCAGTGTCACTCATAGTCATTGAATGTCACTCATAATTACAGTGAAATTCAGAAAATGTCACACCTAACCAATCTGATACCTTGGCAGCTATGCGCACGTTGCACGCATGGTGGTGTGGTGCGCGCGCGAGTCGCGACAGGCCGGTCACCCTGAAGTCAGGCAGTCTCTCCTGGGCAATGTCAACCTCCCGCGCACATACAAGGGGCGGCAATCTGAGGGATAGCCCCGGGCGCCGCAGGCTCTAGCTACGCCTCTGATTTCACTACACTCCATACCACATAATTCCACATCGCATAATAACATTCCACACAACTTAATACCATTCCAAACCACATAATTACACTCCACACAATACAATTCAACTACACATAATTCCACTTCAATCTATATAATTATACTTCAGACAACATATTTTCACTCAACTCTAAAACACAGATTTACCCTCCACAAAATACAACTCTGCAACATGCTGCATAATTCCACTCTGCACAATTATACACTACACCATGCCACATAATTCTACACATCACACAATTCCACAATTCATCCCCACACAATTCATCACACAA
Source organism: Lissotriton helveticus (assembly GCF_964261635.1). Taxonomy (NCBI): domain Eukaryota; kingdom Metazoa; phylum Chordata; class Amphibia; order Caudata; family Salamandridae; genus Lissotriton; species Lissotriton helveticus. The sequence goes on from NC_136067.1 coordinate 1,877,687,305, forward strand.
CATAATTATACTTCACATAATACCACTCAGCACCACATAGTTTTCCTCCACATAATTATGCTCTACTCCATATTGCAGAAATACACTCCACATAAATCCAGTCTATGGCACTTAGCAACATTCCACATAACTACACTTCACACCATGCCTCATAATACCACTCAACACAATTTTCCCTCAACAGCGCACACTTCCACGTCACACAAATTCAACTCTGCACATTTCCATTCAATACCACATAATTCAACAACAAACTATATAATTCAAACCAACAACACAATTACACAACACACCACATACATCCAATCTACACCACAAAAATCCACATCATGCTACAATTTTTAACAGCACACCACATAAGTAAACTCCGCTACATACCTCTCCACAACACAAAATGCCATGCCAGATAATCTCACTCCAAGACACACAATCCCACTCCAAGACAAACAATCCCACTCCACATAATTCCAGTACACTCAATACCCCACAATTACTATCCACATAATTACACTGCACACCATGCCACATTATTTCACCTCACAGATCCAATCCACACAACACAATTCCACAACTAACAATTCCAATCCAAACCATATATGACTTGCATATATGCAAATGCATATATTGCAAAAACATATATTGCAAATGCTAGTTTACTTGCCAATGCGTCCCAGCAGATCCTGTTCCTGGAGCTGCAAACCTTCTCCTGCCCCTGTCAGCTCTGTGCTGCCTCGTCTCTTCTCAGAGGAGCAGTGCCCTGTGAAGAATGATCTCTCTGGGGGCCCCACCCCCATCCTTTTTCTGGGTCTGGCTCTGACTGAAGAGAAACAATGTAACGTGTTACTTTGTTTCTCTTTAGTCCTGGGTGAGCACAAGGAGCTCAGAGCGGGCTGCACACTGCAGCTGCTTAAGAGCAAGCCTCTCACAGCTCTCTACAGATGAGCTGAAGGGGCAGGGGTGTTTGTTACGCCCCTCTATGGAGGAGTAAGAAAGTTTGGCGCAGGATGAGAAGTGCAGCATGGGGTGGATGGATGGATGGATGGATGGATCAGGCAGGGCAGGAACAGGAGAAGAGGTGGAACAGAGGCAAGAGCAGGAATACATCACAGGAAGAGGTGGAGATGGAGCAGGAGGAAAGATGAGACAGAAGTGAGAGCAGGACTACAACAGAGTGAGGAGTGGGACTGACAAAGGGTGGAACAGAAGAGGAGAGACTGTGCGAAGATGAAAGCAGGAGATGAAACGTGTAGCAGAGCAGGTCGAAGAGAGGCAGCAGAGGCAAGAGCAGGAGGAGGAAGAAGACATACAGAGCAGAGGGAAAAAAGGAGGCAGTGAGAGGCATAATGGAACCCCGAGTTGTACCTACCTGACACCCAGTGACCAACTGGAAAGAATCACTGAGCCCTGGTCAGCTCCGGAAGGGACTGTGGTCTAAGGCAAATGTTGTCACAAACCTTAACTTTAGGATTTCCATCCCTTTCTTGAAGAGATAGAGAGCTATTAGTGAGTGGTAGCCCCCCCTAATGTTCAAGAATGGGTTTTGGGGGTTTTGTTCTGTTTGGGTGCATGCAGGATACACCATGGCATTAGAGTCAATAATACATTCCTTATCAATTTCTGTTACCAGCCTTTGTTATTCCAGAGGGGTGCAGACATTCCCAGACAAAATCTGCACAAAGGTGTTTGTTTATTCCTAAAGGGTAGAGACCACACAAGGACACTGTCAAACACAATCTGCACACAGGCCATTCTAAGTCTGGAAGGGTTTAATTAACAAAAGACAAATTAAGGTCAACCAGGGATCCCCTATCAAACAAGGATGAAGTGAACTCAGTAAGCAAAGCAGAAATGTATAGTTTTTTTTATACAACAGATACTTTGTTAAACAAAGGGAGCACACAGATCATAAGAAAAGAAGACAACTTCAGGTGCAGCAAGAATGTAAACCTTTTTCACTGTGCAAGCTAATCAACACTTTCTTGTTTTGGAAGACAACATGTGAAAGAGATGCTCTAAATGTCAGAGATGGACCCTTCCTTTAGTGATGATACCACAGGATAAAAAATATGGCTGCAGCCACAATAAATACACAAATTCAACACATTTGTTTTTACAATGTATCCTTGTTATGCTAATTAAGAGTGCAAATTAAAACACATCCATAATCATTAAATCATTCACTTCTAGTACTGTATCAGAATCAAAACACTATAACAAACCATAATCAGATTTCCATTCCAGTACACCATCATCCATCATTTTCACTGGGTAAGAATGAGTAAGTAGGGGGGAGGAGCCAAGCTCGCGAGCGTAATGGTCGCCTTTTAGCTCGGCTCCCGCAGCCCTCCGGCCTGATTGCCTATCCTGTCTTCTATCCTGTCCGGAGACGACACATTATCGGGGAATTGGAAACAGAACACCTTGTTTGTACTTACCATTTGGTCCGGAGATCTCAATGTGCAGCGGCTCCGAAGTTGTGCCCTCCGCAAGATCGGGGCCTCCGTGGAACCTAGACCGGGACCTCGCCTGTGGGATCCGATGGCTCTCGGCCCCGGCCGAGAGCGTGAACCAATGATGAGAGCCGTTGTGCGAAAATCCCGGCGATCCTGATCCGGGCCTGCCCTGGTGACCACGCGGCTGATGTGGGCGAGATGCACCGGGGACTGACTCTGTGAAGGGGTCCTCCCCCCGCCGCTGCTTTGTCCGGCGGCCCTGGCCCTCTGCGCCCGGACTCGGCTTGTTGGGGGCGCCTGTGCTGGTGTAGGCGGGGACCCGTATTGGGCGGACATCCTTTCGGCACCAGGGCTGCCATTGCTGGGACCCCCGGAGCTCTGTAAAGTCCTACATTTTTTAACTGTTTTTCCGGGGGTCGTGGAGGGCGGCGACTGGGCTGACTTCACGAAATGGCGGCCGACCCTCTGGAACAAGAATCACCCTGTGGCGGCGGGCTTGGGTTGCCTAATTGCGCGGGGATCTGGTCTGGTGAGCGTGAGCTTACGGTCAGAGATATCCTGGAAGCTCTGAGATCCCTGCGCGCATCCCTGGACCCCGATGTCCCGGTGGGTCCGCCACGATCTGCCGCCATTTTGGGCGGCCGTTTCTTCTTGCCGCCCTCTTGTTTCAGTGACTCCATTGCCTCGCCCTCCTCGATTGCTGCAAGTGTTGCTGCCGCTGATCGAAGATCGTTTTGTGTGCCGGTGACTTTGGAGCTCCCTGTTTTGCGAGGTCCTGACCCCGGGGACTTGGACATTGTGCCGTGGCCCTGTCCGACATGGATGCCTGGAACTATTGGTGGACTGCCTCCTGCACCTGCTCCGATGGCTTTGCCTTTGTCCTTCATAGTGACCCCCTCGCCCTCCCCAGCGGCGAAACTGAACTCGTGTTTTTTATCATCCGTGCTGCGATTGCTGATACATCTAAACTCTCTGTTTGGACTTCTGCTCCCTTGCGGACCGATTTGCCCCCCATGTTGTTATGGCAGTCGCCATTTTTCTCGATTGTATGCTGGTCTTGTACTTAGTATCTCATTTTACACTGTCATGTGGTGGGTGGGATTTGTGGTTCGGAAGGGATGGGGGTGATATGCACGACTCTTGGTTGATTCTTGGTATACGACTTAGTGGCGTAATTGTTTCTACCCGTGGATAGATGGGAGGTCCCCTTCTCTGTACGTTTTATGGCGCTTGATGGGGTGTCGTCCTGGTCTGTTTTTTGCTGTGATTGTTTGGTTGGGTGGAGGGCGGCGGCAGGCCATTTTGATTGCTGTTCTTATGCTCCTCCCTCCTGTTTTCTTCTTTCCGTTTCTGTTTTTTTTTGTCTCGTTCTTCTCTCCTTCCTTCTCGCTATATTTCGGGTTCTGGTTTAGGGCGACAGGCACGCTGTTTGAAGGGTAGGCCATAGCCTTCTACAGGGGTGCAGGGTGGGATGGGTGGGTTGGGCTCTATTTGTTGTTTGTTTTCTGGTTCTATGGCCCTTTTGTATCTCTTTTTCATAAAGCCGCGTCTGTCCCGGCCTCCCGTGGTGTGTTCGGGGTGGGGTGTGTGGCGTCGTTACCCCTCCTTTTATGATTCGGTTACTTTTTTTTTCTCTCGATCGCTGTACCCTCACTGGTGCTGTTACTCCTGTTGTCTCCTGTATTCCCGCCACGGGACGCCTGTGTTGGCGTGTCTTTTTCCTTTCGTTTTTATATTTCATTTCTTTTTTCCCTTTTCATTGTTCCACCTTGTCCTCCTCCCCTCCCCCTCCTTCCCCCCCTTTTTCCCCCTCTTTTCCTCGTCCCCGCCCCCCTCCCTCCTTTTTCCTAGAGGTCACTATGACGGGCTGGTTTTGCTGTGCTGTTTCTCTGATCCCTCTGTCCTGGCTTAGCTGTGGTTTGGGTGGTGGGCATGTGACGATGATAATGCTCAGGTGTCGATTATGTCTCAATTATCCTGATCTTCTTGTGTGCATTGTGTTGTCTCTCCTGTACTTCGGCCCTTTACCCCCTTATTGACGCTGAGGCTGGTTCTGGGACATCGGACGTCTCTATATTGAAAGTGAGCCTGTCATACACCCTCTCCCCATATTATAAAATTAACCTTTTTTGTTTTTGCTCCTGTGTTTTGGCCCTCTGGTTCCTAAGTCTCTTCTTCCCTTTTAACGATTGTACTGCCTCTGCTTCGTGCTGCTTGATTCTGTAATGTTTGCCTTGGAACCTCTGATTGCTTTACACATTGCGGCCGGCCGGTTTGGTTGTAGGCCTAGCCTTGCATATCCTTTTGATGTCAATAAAGGTTTAAAAAAAAAAAAAAAAAAAAAAAAAAAAGAATGAGTAAGTACCCGGTGCCACTTGTAAGACTGTTGATGGAGTCAATAAAGACGATATGTAAGTTGATATAAGGGCAACAAAGATGGACATACAGTTTCAAGTATTTCTCTATCCAAACCGCCAATGATACCTTTCAGACAAGACCAAATACTCCATCCAGTCATCGTTCTTGTATAAATTCTTAACATTCTCAAATATCTGATCAATCTGTTCATGTATGCCTTGAGCAATGTTTTGTATAAAAGTAAAACATTCTGCACCTACAATTGCGCAAACTGCACCTTTGACATTCAATTCATACTCAAGAGCCATTTTGTTTTGTAAAATTACGGAATTAAAGTTCTTTGAATTTACATTTGATCAGACATCAGTCCCAAAGCTAAGGCAGTTGAGTTGGCAACCTCCTCTAATACTTTGGCAACTTCCCAGATCTCATAGACTGACAGTCCCACTCCCTAACTAGGGAACCGAATGGCAAAGAAGTGATGAGTCTTCGAAACTTCTCAAGGCAGACTCCTACGGAAGTAGGATGTTTTGCCTGAGTAGGTCTTATGAAAATTACAACATAAGCAGGATAATAGAATACAGACTATTCCTTTGGTAACTAGACACAGTCCCACTGGATGTATGACGGTACAACAAGTGGTATTACCACGCGTACCGTTACAACGCAGGTTTTTCAACGCAAGTCGTTACAACGACTTGCGTTGGGGGGCGCTGGATAGTGGATAGTTTAATTTACTATTCCAACTCCAGTCCCCGTGGATAGTAGGGAAGGTGTTGGATAGTAAATTAAACTATTCCCTATTCTAGAGCGCCCTCCAGCGAAAGTCGTTGTAACGACTTTCGTTCTAAAAACCTGCGTTGTAATGGTACCGCGTTGTATGGGTTTGTTGAAAAGGATGTTCCCCGTCTTACTTACCACACATGTAAAAGGTCCTTGGCCCATCATGGGTACGGCAATGAGTGTGGAGCACCTCTGATTGGAGTTCAAAGAAATTCAGAATCAGGCTGGGCAGGGTTGGAAAAGTCACACTCACTGTGGCTCGCAAGATGAACATGAAAGGCTGAGGTTTGCTGATCAGGAAAAGGGAAGCTTCAAGTTGAAAGAGGAATGAGGACAGTGGCACTGTCATACTCAGAGGGGTAGTGCCCATACTGGTACAATTCAATGCATTATTCTTCCTTGCCTAAAGGGATAGGAACCATGAGCACCCTTATCTTGGAATCCGTAGGTAGGTGGGCAAGAGAGGTGGATGTTCTGCTTGTACTGCTTCAGAAAATGTAGAAAGGTATTGACATGACAGAGTGAGTGTCGGTTTCAGATGTAGGCATCAGGCTTAGTGTGTTGATTACTTCACACCCATCTCCTGGTCATTCCAAACAAAGTCACATGGTGAGCTAACCAACACCTAATGGGGTTACAGGTCACAGCCATGGGTAGGAGAAGGGGCTGCATTTTTATGATGCATTGCAGTGTTCCAGGGATTCTGCAGAGTCACAGAACTATGCTTGGGACCGTAGAACCTTAATACCCATGAGCCAGGGACCGACTAGCTATAGTGTCTCACTTGCCCTCCTACTCCCTCACAGAGGAACAAGTGATTAGACACCCCAGGAACACAACACTCTTGACCCTCTCAGGAATCGTGGTGACAGGACACACTCTTTTCCTCTCACACTCGTACCTGTCCACAATAAGATCTGACAGAAACACAAGTAAAGTTTACAATATTTATTTTAACTATGGTGTTCTAGTATGCAGTATATGTGCCACAATAAGTAAGAAGATGTCTAAGACAAATACGGTCAGCATAATAACACTACTGTTACTATCTACTTTTCATCTCACCTCAGTATGGTATCCAGTGTTGAATCCTGCTTCCTTCTTTCCTACGGCTAGTAAGCAAACCTCACATCTGTCTTATCCATAAATCATAAAAGGAGCTATCATTATATTGGACAGGGCAAACTAACGCTTCTCCCCTTCTACATAAGCAAAGTGATTATATGTCAGAACCCGTACCTTAGCATGCAGAGAAGAAAGTTCTACATCTCAGGTGTAATTGCGATCTCCTCTCTGAAAAATCTCTCTCCAAGTGTGTGTTTGCATGTCACTGTATACCTATATAGCAAAGAGTACGTGTTCCCAAACAACAGCTGCATTTGTGTGTTTTGTCTAGGTGCTAGGGCCAGACCAGAACAGAATAACAAGGGGCATTATTGTTTGACCTTGTCACCTGAATTCAGGCTAAATCCCAGGAAAGAACTAAACATAAAAACAACAGCAGGTTCTGTGTGAAAGTACAATGTACCACATAGTAAAATAAGTTTGTATAGTAACGTGTGCAAAGCAGAGTGCAGCCTGCAAAGTGCTCAGGCTACCATAAGAAAAATGACAATGGGCCTGCACGAGACACATGACAGCAGCAGCAAGAACAGAAATACTTCTTGGTGTGGAAGTGGAGGCACAGCAATTCACTGTTGCATGAATATGTGATTTAGTTGCTTATTCAGCAGGCCCAGAGTCTCTCAGTTAGGTTGTTCGCTTGCAGTGAAAGGCATGGATCCAAATAGGCCACCTCAGCCATGTACTACAAATCTATGACATTTTATTTTCCAGAGTTATGGCAAAACTTTCTACCCTTTCCAAAGACACAGGCTGGTAATCCCAATAACAAGTCCTTTCATAGTTCTTGAACTACAGATGACAAAAAGGAAGTATCCTTGTCAGCCACTATCCAAAGAGGAATTCCAACCCTAGGGGTGAAATCTCTATGTAGAGATTGGCTGCAATGATTGCACCCGCTTGAGTACATAGATACGCTTCAAACCATCTGGAAGCATGCACATTAAAACCAAAACAAAAACATAGGAACAACATCAAGGCATTTGAATGAAATCGATTTGGATGTAAATGAAGGGCCCCATTATGCAGGTGGGTGAGCAGTGAAGTTATTTTAACACCCTCCCCAATAATCTCGGCTTGGTAAGTAGCACAGGAATGGCAATAACCTTTGGAAGTAGAAGGAAAGAAAGAACCAAATTAGTGAGTACTTGTGGCATGGATCATGATGTTTCTGCTAATGTGGACAACACCACAGTGCAGTTGGGCAAGGTTTAGGAGCACTGCTTTTGGTGCAACCAGTCTCCCTAGCAAGCCCTTCACCCTCCATCTGAGTCCCCTCTACAGTCCTAATTCAGCCAATCACTCTTTTCAATATAAGTGGAACATTCATTTAACTGAGCAAGGGGGTGGGCAGAATCTGGGACACATATTGACTGACTTCAAAATCATTGGACAGAACATCTCTTTTGGTGGACTGACTGCAGAGGGCATTCCTTCTAAATATCTCATTTTGTGCTGATTGATTAGCAACAACATTTAACAACAGTAAATGTGGAAGGCAGTTAAAGACCATTGAGCAAACCTTTTACATTGAACCCGATTTTGATAGGTATTCAACAGAGGCGAGATAACCATGCCACACCCAGAGACACTTGCAGAACCGGGCAACTCGAAGGCATATTTTGAATAAGTGAATATAGTTACCACTTCTGAGCAGCTAATATGCAAGTATGAGCAATCAGTCCAACTACATAACTGGAATGAACATTCAGTAAAGATCAACTGTCCTACAACATCATATAGTGTACAAATAGCAAAGCCTACAACCAGTTTTCCTTTATCATTTCTGAGACACGAACCATCAACATAATACTCAATATCACAATGTGGTAAACGTTCATCAGTTAGATCAATACAGCGTTTAGTTAGGAGGGAATTGATGATAAGACAGATGTGAGGTTTGCTTACTAGCCGTAGGAAAGAAGGAAGCAGGATTAAACACTGGATATCATACTGAGGTGAGATGAAAAGTGGATAGTAACAGTAGTGTGTACCGTAATAGCCTAGACGTGAAAGACTGCTGAGTTGGAGTAGTCAATACATATGTGGCTCTGGCATGTGGTGCAGTGAGAGTTGACTGTAACATAATTTTTCAAATGCTTCAACAAGATGGGCAGCCATGGTCACCACACACAAGCATAGTGGCATCCCTGCCACAACGGCATTAGGTGCAGACACTTTTGAAAACATAATCCTATATTCCTATTACTTTCATGTCAGCATCCTTTTGCATTTGTATACCCCAATGTGTGCCAATATATTTTTTAATCAAATATGAACGTTATTTTCTTATTAATCTCGAGTGCCCTTTTTTACTCTACATTACTGCTAAGTTTTATAACTCTGGAAGCCATTTTATTCGGGGTAGTACATTTACACATTTCCTGCATCTCGCAGCAAAACGTAGCCTCATTTTTAATTTTGGAACCAGAAGCTTTATTTTAATAAAGTAATGAGGTCAGAAGTGTGCTTATGTATTGTATCTTTTTATTTCAAGGACCTCTCGTATTTCCTCCATGAGAAGATACTGCCTCATGAACATTAGATACGTTTTGCTGAAAGTAACAAGTTTGTCGCCTATTTGCACCCCATAGACTTATATGCAGAGATACATTTATATAAACAATTCAAATTTGCATATATTTTAGCATTATATGCGCCAAATGGCTGTTGTTGTGCGAGAGCTCTCCTCGGTGAGAAAGACAATAGTCTCTTGATTATTTGTTGTACTGTTCTCTATTTTTGCATTAAGCACAAGCTAGATTTCTGGGCTTCCCACTGTAATGTGTTTTATTTCAACACAATTAGGAATTAGTTGGTTTTTCTACCAACCATTTACTAACTCCTCCAAAGCAAAGCCCCCCTCTCAAGTCAGTACATGTGAAAGACTTATTATAATTGAGTTCTTCAAAGACAGACGTGAAGGACCGTGCTTGTTTCAAAGTTACAAAGGCTTTTTCTGCCTCTTTGGACAAGGGCTGATGTTCGGTTGTACCTTTCTTATAAAATCTTGCAATGGCTTAACATTATTGGCACATCCTAACATCCAATGGCAACAAAGTTCCACCATTCCCAAAAGACTGCTTACCTATAAAATGGTAATCGGTCTGAGGAGCTAATGGATGACTTCAACGCGGTCCGCAGATTGATGCTTAGATGTCATGCCTAAATATGTGACACGGGGTAAGCAGAATTGCAACTTATCTTTAGATGCCTTGTGCCCCTTTTTAGCCAAGTCAGGAGAAAATCTTAACCTTGCAATGGTCAAAAGAGTCGGAAACATTAGTTAGTCATCAACATATTGAACGAATGTAGACGTTTCTGGGACGCTGAGGGCGTACTATCTTTCTTGAGAATCTGTGAAAAGATTAAGAATAAATCTGAACACCCTTGTGGAAGTCACACCATGTGAGCTGGCACTCATAAAATGAGAAAGTGAAAAGATACTGGCTGTTGGGGTGCATTGGAATAGAGAAGAAAGAGCACAACTCTTCAATAGTGAACCACACAACAGTTGCTGGAAGAAACGACAGAAGGGTAGCAGGGGTTGGTACCACAGGAAAATCTGGCACTACAACATCATTTATGGAACGTAAATCTTGCACAAAATGCTAACCAGGCTTTTCATCTGCAAAATAGGAGTATTACAAAAACCTACAGTGGGCACGGAAAACCCTTTTTTCAGGATAACAGCAACAACTGGGTGGAAGCCCTCCTCCACATCTATGGGCAATGGGTATTTTGGTATTCAGGGGAGCTTTGTTATAGTGTTCACCATGATTCGTACGTATTCAGCAGTTAATACACATCCTACATCATTAGCATAGTCAGTCCACAAAGTAGAAGGAACGTGATCAAGTACATTAGGCATTGATTGAGGTGGAGATAGTTTCGTATGTGTGGTTTCACATGGATCATTGATTTTTTTTCTTCATACTGAACAATCAGCACAAGACAGTTCTTACATGGTACATCTGTGGTATTAAATCCCAAACAAATACAAGCATGATTGCCATCAACGAAGCCCTCTCCCCCTCCTTCCGCCGGTATCTCTTTTCATATTTATGCTGTTCCGTTCTGAACCCAGGAATGGCCGCAAGTAAGCCTCAGGTGTAATCTATAGGACACTGAGGACTCTGGGTCCCTATGTCTGAGTCTCTTGTGTACAATGCATAGCGGACTGTTGTGTGTTGTCTCCCATGATGAGCCCAAAGTATCGTCTCCATGGGTCCCAGATCTTGTGGAATTTTTTCGGTCAGCCTCTGCTGCGATAGGTGATCCGCTCAGCCGTCATATATATGTCCATCCTCTTGTCCACTCCTGAATGGTCGGACTATCGGCCACTCCTCACCTCCTAGCTACATCTCTCCTGGCTACTATTAACCACAGAGAAGCAAAGATTAACTGTGCTCTGGTGATATCTACCTCACTGGGAATCACTAGTATCACAAATCTTGGCTCCATCGGCAGCATTACCCCCAGGACCGTTCCTTTTGGTCCGATTACCTGCGTCCAGTATAGCTGAAGTGTAGGACACACCCAGATTGGGTGAAAAAATTCACTGTTTGCGGCGGTGCAAGCCAGGCACGATGGTGAGTCTGCTCTTCCCATCTTGTGTAACCTGTGCCTGTCATAATATGTTAAGTGTAATATTTTAAGCTGTATGAGTCAAAGCCTTGCCTTGATGGCAACTTCTCTGGGATGCATTAATGCCGCCTCCCAGTCGATATTCTCCATGTGCCCTACGTCTTTCTTCCACCTCACTCTGAGCCCTGTTAGCCCGTCTGGGATAATATTATTGATGGTTTTGTACGTAAAGGAGACCCCTTATGGATTAGCTCTTCTTGCAACAGCCTTCCCTCTAAGGGTGAGTATTCCGGAAGTTGCTCGCTAGGGATATTTTTCGCCCGCCAGGCATGACGCAGTTGTTCGTACTTAAGGAATTCATCTTGTATTCTTGTTTGGGCTTTGCCCACGTTTTTAGTTCCCATTTTTCAATTATTTCCCCTATTGTAGAGATCCCCAGTAGATCCCAAATCTCAAACCCGGTGAGCTTCTGTAATTCCTTAAACTTGGTCCCCTCCCAAAGCGGTGTGCTCCGCGAGATCCGTCCCTTCCAACCCAATGTCCTAGTAGCCTTTGTCCATGCCGTCAGGGTCACTTGAGTAGCAGGTAACAAACGTGAACTACCCTTCCCCCATAGATTTAATGTACGTGTGTATGGGGCAGCATTTCTTCCCTTTCAAGGCGGTATGTGGGGTGATCTCTGCGTTTATCTATCCAGTCATTTATGGGTATCAGGTGGGATGCCCAGTAGTAGGCCTCTATGTCAGGGAGTGCCACTCCGCCATTGTAGGGATTGCGTTGCAGTGTCCTAAGTGCTATTCTGGGGTGTCCCCCTTGCCAGTGTAGTGTTCTAAGTTGGCTGGCAATTCCCATAAATAAGGCTGCGGGCAAGGGATGGTATGAGTTTTGGATGACATATAGGAGTTGAGGCAGGAGTTGAGGCCGTTCGACCAAGCAGGGTAAGGGGAAGAACCCTCCATCTCTCCATGTCCAGGATGAAATTGTTTAGCGCTAAATCTAAGTTTTCCCTCCTGCACATCTCCGGGTGTGGAGTAACGAAAATACCCAGGCGCTACCCGTAGTTCAACAGGTAAAGAACAGTTTATTTGCGTGTTAGTCGGGCAATAAATCGTGGATTTATTCCAATTAATTTTATTTCCCGAATTTTATTTCCCGAATGCCGGCCATATTCTATGATCAAATCAAATAGGGCTGGTATAGTCGTTTCGGGGTATGTGATATACAACAAAATATCATTGGCATAGAGAGAGATTTTCTCCTCCTCTGCATCCGCCTGTGAGATGTGGAAGTCTCGGATAGTGGAATGTACCCTAATAGCACACGCCAGCAATTATGGCGTGAGTGCAAAAAGAAGGGGTGATGTGGGGGCAACACTGTCGCGTCTTCCTCTCAATGGGGAAGGGCTCCGAGCACCGGTCGTTGAGGCGCACCGAGGCCATCGGTTGATTGTATAGGAGTGTCACCCAGCTATAAAATTTCGGTCCCACCCCGAATTTAGCCAAGGTGGCTTCAAGAAATTGCAAATTAACTGCGTTGAACGCTTTCGCGGTGTCCAATGATAAGAACACCTGCTGAGTTGTCCGGCGTCGTACTTTCATAAGCCAATTGTGTGTTCTCCTAAGGTTCAAGCGAATAGATCTGCCTGGCATAAATCCAGACTGGTCTTGGTGGATCAAGCCCGTAATTACACCTAGGAGACGCGTTGCTCAGATATTAACTTCCGAGTTCAGCAGTGAGATGGGTCTGCAGGACCCGCATTGATCCTGTGGTTTGCCCTCCTTATGTATGACCACGATAGTAGCCATCCGCAAGTCCAGTGGAAGAACACCCTCCTCCTGGGCATCCGTGAAAAGTCTGAGGAGGTGGGGGTAGAGGATATCCATGTATTGCCTGTAAAATTCCGCAGGTAGTCCATTGGTGCCAGGGGTCTTCCCAGGGCGAAGCTTAGCAACAGCCTCTTGGACTTCTGTCAGTGACAGATCCATTTCCCTGTTCATGAGCCTCCGTTTCTCCTAGTATTGAGGTGGGAATTGCCTCCAGATATTCCAGTATTTCGGCCTGTGATTTGAGTGGGCGAGCCCAGTATAAATCCCTGTAGTATTCAGCAAATGCCTTAGCCACACCCTCGTCAGTGGTCTGCCTAATCTCCTGGGGGACCAGCACCTCTCTCACCCATCTGTTTTGGACTTCCCGCCTGATAAGCCAGGCTAAGAGCTTCCCGACCTTATCTCCAACCTCATAGAGGCGGTGTAGTGTTGCCAAATGCAGTTTCTTTGCATTGTCGGTGGCCCGTTCCTTGTATTCCAGTCGTAGGGCTATGAATTTACGGGACAGCTCGGGGTCATTGTGTTGGGAAGTCTGCTTATCTAACTCATTTATTTTTTGTTCCAGTTCTACCAAACCCTTGTCCTTCTCCCTCTTTTCCCACGCTATTGGATTTTGGGCTCTGCCCCGCAACACAGTCTTGTAGGCCTCCCAGACCATCCCGCCAGAGGGGACATAGTCTTTAATTTCCAGGAAATAGATTTCGGTGTCTGTTCGAAGCCCTCTCGCGATTTTGGCATTATTTAAGTCCCATGGGCTCAGTCTCCAGTTACGGGCGTTATCTTGTACCCTCAACCCCATCTCAACCAGGAGCGGGAAATGGTCTGAAAGGCCTCTAGCAGTGTATTCTGCATGTCCTGCGTCTCGTAGTTCCTCCTTGGGAATAAATATATAATCTAACCTGGATTGTGTGTCTTGTGCACCTGAAGTAGTAAGAAAACTGCCTAGCTAGGGGGTGTTTATCCATACAAATGTCTGTCAGGCCCATCGTTGTGGAGAAGCGCCGTAACAGTGTGTTCTTTGTAGATCTATCTCCCCCCTCCGAGTTTGGTCCAGAAGTGGGTCCATGACGTCGTTAAAGTCGCCACCCACCACATGCAAAGCAGAAGGTGTCTCAATCAGAATATCCTTTTTAGTGTGAACAACAAGGACCCCCTGATTAGGAATTGTCAGTTCCAGAGACAGGGACAAAAGATATGCGTGAGTAACAGCGTGAAACGGACAGCTAACAGAGGAAAGGTCTTAAATTAAAAAAGGATACTAACAAGTTTGATCAGATAAAAAGCTTCTATTTCGTTTAATAAGTATTTGGTTTTAAAAAAGCAACATGTACAGTTTACAAAAAATTATAGCTTCACAATAAATGAATTAAAAAACAAATCCTAAGCAATTATCCTAAAATTAATAACACAAATTAATAACACAAATTATATATTATATATACATAAATTCACAGTAAATGGCAAACAATATTGCCTCTACCTAAAAATTAAAATAAACCATATCACAGTAGGTGGCAAAACAATAATCTTTCGACGCGCTTTTCGGCGTTTCAGCAAACGCCTTCTTCAGGAGCCACGAATTTTCACTGAAACACATATATAAAAAAGTTTTTTCTATGAAAAGGCATTCTATTTCATTGGTATTACAATATTCAAATCATATTAAATTTAAACATCAAAAATAAAATACAAACATTCATTTTCTGTCAGTGCGTATGAATTATTTAAAAATATGCCAAAAACAAACAAAATTGTGTGCTTAACATTTAACAGAAGCAAATATTTGCCTTTCCTCAGTATTTCATAGCTGTCTAAGTACAAGACCTGATTAGAAAAGAGATCCTATCTCTTATTTATATTTGAGCAGTTGTTAGATGATTCAAAAGATGGAGAAGGGGAAAAATTTATAAGACAAGAAAAAAGAGATGTTTACCGGTGCCCAGACAATTTTAAACTTGTAAGTCATCTATTGTGCAAAACACTCCTTACTTAAAATAAACAACTCCACAATTGTTTTTTGGCCGAGAGGCGGATCAATATTGATTAGAGATACTCGCCTACTATCGAGACAATATACTTACTCGATAAAAAACTGGATCTTCGTTTGGTTTAATTACTTCTTGTTTGCTTACTAAATAATCTGTTTATGATCGATATGTCAAAGTCTCTGCAAGTTCAAAGGAATAGAGGGTTATAATCGTCAAATATTTAAAGAGACACAAAAAACGGGAAACCGGTATAACCGGCAACCTAACAATTTAGCTAAACCATAATTGGCAACAGGATATTGGTGATATTTATCGTCTAGAAGGAACATTTTAACATGAACAGATATTGCCCACTACGTCTCGTCTCCAACCACGTAGTTTCCAAATGGCTAGAATATAGCTAACATAGCTGAGCGCATCAAAGTTTATACGAAACCAATCCTAAAAATGACCTGGAAATACTCCCATTCTTTATCTATCGATACTCTTTTTAGGCATTTTAATGGATAGAATGCTTACCCAGTTAAAACTTTAAAAGACTCATTGATTTGTCATGGATATTTTCGTCATTCTGAGATGCCCGCTAAATGCTGTTTACAGAAGATACAAAATATACAGAAGATACGATGTGAAATTTATAAAAAATTAACGGCTACGTAGTTATTATATTTAGCGAAAGTCTGTTTGCACTCACATATATTTGTTGTTATAAGGCATTACTTCTTAGCACAATCGAGATGATAGGTTCCGTTGCAAGCAGGTAGTCTATTCTCCACGTTCCCAAATACGGAAACGATAAATCTTTGAGTGGGCTCTCCTAACCAGTAAGTCCTTTGATATGGACTTTTACCAATGTTTCCTGAGGAGACATAATATATCATAGTAACCTATGTTGTTATCAGTAAACTGAATCAGTTTAAGGCTAGAGCAACCTACATCTATTTTGAGTTTCTAGACAGTTTACTATCTCTGTTC
Organism: Lissotriton helveticus; assembly: GCF_964261635.1. Lineage (NCBI taxonomy): Eukaryota > Metazoa > Chordata > Amphibia > Caudata > Salamandridae > Lissotriton > Lissotriton helveticus. The sequence continues at coordinate 1,877,703,397 of NC_136067.1, forward strand.
TTACCTTTAATGCGGAAATGGAGAGTCGATAGACGTGGGGCCGCGGAGCTGCGAGATAGATCTGCTGGCGTCTCCCGACCGTTACAAATGATTTCATCTGTGTGCTTGAGGCAGTCCTTCTTTTAACGTGTCCGCAGGCAGTATTGCGCTGCGCCACGTGGGCAAATTAGTCATTTGCATGTTTAACACGGAAATGAATGAGTTGTATATTTAAAGGCATAGTCGTAAAAAACGGTCTATATTACGGGAAGTCGAGATAATTGAGACATCATTCGGAAATGATATACATAAGTCAGCCATACTTATGAAACCGTTTGAACCTATAGTTCGTAAATCTGATACCCTCAAACTACAATTTATTTATAGTGTAACCGAATTATTTTAAAATTAAAATAAAAATAAAAATTATCAAGGGTCTCCCAATCATTGGTTATAAGGATAGTTTGTAGCGGTCTTCTTGTCAATAATCACAGGAGACCTATATCCATATCCAATAAATTATCATGTACTGGTAATACGGGAGTTATGTATATACCGATTGGCAGTAGACCCTAAATGGACTTTTAATATACATTAGTCCTAAGAGATGACCCATCAGAATCTTTTATTGGTCAGCTCATATAGCAGACAATTTGGTTGCGTATATCATGGATGTTCAGCCATCTCAATAAGGAATACTAATATTCATGGGGGGATATACACTTCATCTATGACAAGGTACCATATACCTACAGAATATTTACATAATTGCGTTCTCCCAAGGGATGTCGCAATTCAACCCTTTCTTGAACGTATTGAAAACAAAAATCCAGAAAACTTCCTTTTTCTTCCTAATGGCACATCCCCCTTTACTGTCGGGTGTTCTTATCCTTTCAAGGATGCGCCATTGGAAGTCATCAGGTTTATGGTCGTTCTCAAGGAAGTGTTTTACCAGTGGTGCTGCTAATTTTTGGGTCTTGATCGCGGACCTGTGTTCAGTCAAGCGTACTTGGATGGACCTACAAGTTTCGCCGACGTAACCTAGGCCACACACACATCTTATAAAATAGACTACATTAGTAGTTTTGCAATTCCAAATATCATTTGCCTTTGTCGTGAAACCATTATGAGTAAAGTCTTCGCCACTGATGATATTGTTACACGACTTGCACGAGGAACATTTTGTGGTTCCGCGTACAGGGAGATTATTCAACAAAGATCTCTGAATGGGACCCATGTTGGAAGGTTTGTTATTAAATATGGAATGGACAATTCTGTCCTTTAAGTTCTTATTTCTTTTATGCGCAAATAATGGTTTTGGTAATTTGCTACTCGAAGTTGGGTTGCAGTTCAGTAAGTGCCAGTTTGCATTAATGATCTGCCGTACACGCTCATTTAGTGTAGAATGGGTAGTGACACATACAAGTTGATCCTTCACAGCTTTTTCTTTAGGAGTTAGCAAAGCATCGCGATCGAAGAAACGTGCTCTTTTGTAAGAGCTTCTTATGAGCCTGTGTGGATACCCACGCTCTAAAAACTTCTTTCGCATAATCGATGCCTGTTTGTCGTAGTCCGCAAGGTTGGTGCAATTTCTACGCACTCTTAAAAACTGAGAGAAGGGGATACTCTCGCGCTGGCTTTTAGGGTGAAAACTGCTAAAATGTAGCAGCGTATTACGAGCCGTACTTTTCACGAATAAGTCCACCTCCAATGTGTTGTTGTTCTCACGGATTAATAGGTCTAAAAATTCGACCTGACTAGTACTATATTGAGCTGTGAAGTGTAGATTTTCATCCGTCAGGTTGATCCATTCCAGGAACTCAAGTAAGGAGTCATTCCCATTGGTCCAGATAAAAAAGATGTTATCTATATATCTGGACCAATGGGAAATGGACTCAAAAAAGGGTGCCACCTCATTGTCAATAAATTTGTCCTCAAAGGCGGACATATAAATGTTCGCTATTGATGGGGCAACAGAGGCACCCATACTCACTCCTTTGAGTTGGCGATACAATAATTCACCAAATTCCATGATGTTCTCGGTCAAAACAATATATAAACAATCAAATAAAAAATTTTGGGGACAAATTATATTGTATTTGTCAATAAATTGGTTCGTTGCCCTAATGGCTTCATCGATAGGGATGTTGCTGTACAAGGACGTAATGTCCATTGTAACCAATATATCTCTGTTGGGGACAAATTCCAAGTTTTCAACTATGTTGATCATATGTCCTGTATCTTTGACATACGATTTGATTTTAGGAATGTGTGGTCTCAGAAAATGGTCCACAAATTTGGAGAGGGCTTCGGTTGGTGTACCAATCGTCGATACATTAGGCCTTTAGGGCGGATCTATTGCATTCTTATGTATTTTGGGGAGACTGTAAATACAAGCTGTTTTATTTTTATTTGAATTTAAAAATTCATGTTTCTTAGTTGTAATGTCTCCAGTGGCCAAGGCTTCATTCGTTAAGAGTTGAATCAATCAGAATATCCATCACTTTGGTCATGGTGGGTGCATGCAACCTGGGGGGTGCGTATACACATATCAATGTGAACTCCTTCCTTCCCCACAACCCCAGAACTCCCACGTATCTGCCCAAGGGGTCTTGCCAAAGGCGTGAGGTTTGAAAGGGAATACTCTTCTTAATCAGGGTTATGCCTTGGGGTCCGCATTAAATTACCGGCTTGCAGATGTTCGGTACCGGTGGCCTATGGGTACCCGGTCATAAAGCTCTGATCGTCGAAAGAGGCGATCTCCGTATACTATTATAAGGCGACTACAGAATAGGATATGACGTAACTGTCCAACTATGCTGTTCCCCATACAGTAGACTTGATACGGTGAGAGGCAATATCGGTCACTGGTGCCTTGCTGATGTCTGGGACTGACATACACTAGGCGCAGGGGATCTGCCACCTGTACGGTTGCCAAAGTGCTGGGGACTGACACGTCAGTACAAGCTCCCGCTGATCCTTTGAGGAGTGGGATATACTGAGGAGCTCGCCCGCTGATTACATTGGAACGAAAAGGAGTGTGTGGCCGCCGCTTCACCATCGTCCTAGAACCAAGCAGCCTGACCCACCAACCAGTGATGATATGCACACAGCGTCGAGTGGTGAATTCTCGAATAGCCCTGATTTTGACGTGGTGCCGCCCACCGGGACTAATCAACATGCAGCTAAACTGGACGTAATATTAAAAGAAATTAGGGATTCGCGTGTAGCAATTGAAGCACAGATGGGAACGTTATCCACTAATCTTGGCCTTTTGCAAGCTGACCATAAAAAACTAGCAGATAGAGTGAAATCGAATAAGCTGGCCATGGATGATCTGATCCCATAACAGACTGTGCACACCTCTCAAATGGAACAATTCCAACTAAAAGGATTACAGGACAGAGTTGATGATGCTGAAGGGCGGTCTCATCGCAACAATGTTCGCATTCTTGGAATACTCAATTTGTGGAAAAATAGCTGTTAGACCATGTGGTGAAAGAGGGTCTTACAGATCTCTACAGCGTGGAGAGGGCACACAGGGTACCACCTAGACTGCCCCATCCAGGGGTGCAGCCCAGGCCACTGATAGCCCGTATTCTAAACTATAAAGACTGAGACACGATTCTGCAGGCTGCAAGAGAAAATGCTCCTATTCGATTTGAGAATAAAACGATCTCCATGTATCCGGACTTTACACTGGCGGTACAGAAGGCAAGGGCCACTTTTCAGGATGTAAAACGAAAACTGAGAACACACAACTTGAAATATGCCTTACTTTTTCCGGCCCGTCTGAAAGTTATTTTTGGCCAAAAATCTTTTTTTTTCGATAACCCTGACGAGGTGGCGGACTGGTTGGAAATTACATTTACACCACCGGTCTGCCAGACCTCACTCTCGTCGGACCAGTCACGGCAACCCCTAGTGCAGTACGATGAAGAGGACAACCTGGAAGAGCACCGGTGAAATGCTGGAACCAACAGAGAGAGCCCATCCCTGGAGCAGATTTCGACCAGTCAGAGGAATGCTCTTCTGACGGTGGCGGTGCTGGCAGAGCATGATGCCCAGAATACAGTGTTGTCTACTCAGTCGTCGGATGCTGCTGCAGTTCACTCTGAATCTAATACCAGTTTGACACTGTTCCCATCGGTTACTGCACAAACTGCGAATGAATATTAGAATTGTAACACAGGGCCTTCCGGGACTGGGAAGGTATGTGATGCTACACAATGTGCCTTGATATAATTGAAATGTCCTGATGGTCTAGTTGATAGTAGATGCTGAAGGAGATTGTATTGGAACACAATGCACAATCTAATTACGTACAGGGTAATGCCTGTTAAGAGCGGGGCAGTAGTTGCTCCCCCCCCCCACCCCCCCTGACGACTGCACTATGGTACTTACTGGTTTAAGTTCCAGTTGAACTTTTGTTTCAGGTTTGGTCCTCTGATGTTGTCCGGGGGAACCTAGTATTGGTAAGTTTTGATAGTTTTGCATTCTCAGCTTTAGCTTCTATGTCACTAGATAGGCACAGAATTCCACATGCTAAGGAACGATTGTTATACCTAGAATTAGATGGCATCACCTAATAGATATATATGCAGCTCTTGGAATATAAGAGGACTAAGGTCTGTTCACAAGAGACATAGATTATCAGCGCAATTGAACAGAAGGAAAATTAACATTGTGTTCCTTCAAGAAACTCACTTAAATCATGATGAAGCGCTTAAGCTACAGCGGAAATGGAGAGGACAATTGTTTTTTACATCCTACTCAGCATTTGCGCGGGGGGCAGCGGTGTGGATTAGAAGTAATATCCCTTTTAAGCTATCGGAACAAAAGATAGACCTGAATGGCAGATATGTCCTGATTCACGGTTTATTAGATGGGACACATATAGTAATGGGAAGCAAATATGCTCCAAACACTGAGCAAGATAAATATTTAGAAATCCTTAGTGAGGCACTGGCGGACTGGAGTGAATATCCTTGGGTATTGGGTGGCGATTTTAACGCAGCGCTCGTCATTGATTTGGACAGGTAGCATCTTCCATTGCATAATACAGGAAGTAAAAAACAAGCGGAAGCTATCAGGGGTTGGGCAGATGGATGGGAGCTGGGGGGTGCATGGCGTGTGATGAACCCGGGTAGCAGAGAATATTCCTTCTACTCCCCACCGCACAGGTTACATACCCGAATTGACAGAATCTTTTGTTCCCTGACCCTGCTTGGTTCTGAAAGTAATGCGCTGCATCTGGGTAAGACACTATCGGATCATAACCCAATCGAACTGACACTCCAAAGGGGCAAGATTCCTACCCCGGTACCGACCTGGAAGCTACAGCCCCTACTGCTGGAGAACCCGGTCTTCCGTAATACACTCTCCACAGCCATCCTAATTACTTCTCTTAAAATAAAGGGACCGCGAGTACGCGCCAGTTGGAGTGGGACACTTTTAAAACTGTCATACGGGGAGTGGCAATTAGCACGAAGGTGGGACCTAGAATTGCCCTAATTGAACATATTGCAGAGATTGAGAGTAAACTGAGTACATTAGAGCGGGAGGCTGCGCGGACAGACACACAACAGACACAATTGCAGGAAGCCCATATAAAATATGCAGAATTGTTAGAGGATCCGCGCATATTAGACTATTGTCTTTACTCCCAGAAACAACACACTCAGGCGGAGAGAGCTGGTCCCCTTCTAGCAAGAATTATTAAAAATGCTCCACCGGTGACCCCTGTTTTGGAGATCCGGAATCTGGAGGGAAATACAGTTAATACCCAAATGGACATAAATACTGCTTTTAAAAGCTACTATGAAAAACTATATAGGAAGCCAGCAGATTATAGCGATAATGATTATGAGCCCTTTTTTGACGGTTTGCAGCTCCCACAATTACTGCAAACCTACAAAGAGGAACTGGCACAGCCGGTGACTAGCATGGATTAAAGATTTGCCGCATAACAAAACCCCTGGGAATGATGGACTGCCTATTGAATATTACGCAACATACGCCGATCTGCTGGTAAATACTGAGTAAATTATTGGCTAATAGACTTTGTCAGTTTATTTCGTAGCTGATACATACCGATCAATGCGTCTTCGTGCGGGTCAGAAGCACAGCGCTTATTATCAGGAGGTTGCACCAAATCATGACTAGCACATCTGCAGCAGACAAAGCAAGGGGTTGCATCTCGCTTGACTTACGACAGGCGTTTAACTCTCTACATTGGCATTATATGTTCTATGCTCTCTCCAGGTTTGGTATACCACTGAAATATATCACATGGGTGCGACTGCTGTATACGAACTCCACGGCACGAGCACAGACAGGACAGCATATTTCACAGCAGTACAGTGTTGACAGAGGTACTAGACAGGGCTGCCCATTGTCGCCGTTATTGTTCATTTTGGCTTTGGAACCTCTTTTGCATAAAATCCGGACCCTCATGGGACATAAGGGAATAGTAAGGGGACCCACAACACACATCATTGTATATTTTCATAATATGGATGCAGACTTTGATCCTCTTCCCTCCACCTTTGCTTTATTTCAGAAAATAACAGGCCTCTTGATTAATGCAAATAAATGCTATGCCTACTTTTTTACTGACCACACTCGTACCGGACATTTAGGCTTGTAGCAATGGAAATTTCAAATAGCACCTGATACCTTTAGATATCTGGGAATCCAGATTTATCGGGACACAATAGATTTACTTAACGGCAACCTGACCCGTGCTATAACCACGCTCAAAACTCAATTAAAATTCTGGACCTCTCTGCCCATATCAGTGGTGGGTAGGGTGGCTATAGCCAAAATGGTACTACTTCCTAGGCTGCTCTATTATTTCACCATTTTGCCCATAACTGTACAGGCATGGGTTTTTAAACTGTTGGACTCCTTAGTAATTGAGTTGGTCTGGGGAACGGGATGTAGACGTGTTGGGCTTATGAAACTGCAATTGGGAACAAAACAAGGGGGATTAGGCGCACCGGACCTAAAAGCGTACTGTTATGCAAGCCAACTACAATGGTTGGCATACTGGGTGGTAGGTCAAAACCTTCAAGAATTGGATATGACACGTCAGACATGGGAACGGGGAGAAATACATAAACTCTTACTGCCCAGGGCCAAGATCCCAGCGACAGCACCCCACTTGTTGCGAATCGCACTGATGTATTGGAAAAGCGCATTGAGGTACACAAAAAAGTTGACTCCATATGCTCCTACAATTCCGCTACTGGGTATCCCCACCCAATCGGGTATATTTACTAGTCGACGACTGTCGACTTGGACAAATACAGAGATCACTACGGTTGGGACATTCTTTTGAGAGGGTACCCTAATGTCACATGACGTTTTTGCACCAGAACATGAAGCGCCGAATAGTCTGTTCCTTTTACATGCTAGTATATCTAGTTATATTCGCACCACCTGGGCCCAGGAAGGTATTGAGCCGGACACACATACACTTCTCACTATGCAGTATTTGATGGGGAATGGAAGTCACTTGACGAGGTGGCTCTATCAGAGGATTCGCACAGTGGCAGCGGTATCAGTCCAGCCACTTCGTGACAAGTGGGATAGGGATGTGGGACGTATACTTACTAATAAGGAATGGGACACCATACTAGGATACCCAAACAAAGTATCTCACAACCCTAAATTTAAATTTATAGAGCTTATGCTCATGCATAGGGCTTACCTGACCCCGCACAGGTTGAGCACTATGTTCCCGGATATAGTGGATAACTGTCCGCGCTGTAAGACCACTGATGCAGGACTAATACATTTGCTATGGGATTGCTCAAGACTGGGTTATTACTGGGCATCTGTATGTAAGATACTGAAGGATATCGCTCTAGTACGGAATAATGACTCACTGGAATATTGTCTACTTGGATTGGGGCCGCGGGGGAAAACGGGTAAGCCAATTCATAAATGTGCACATCTTGCCCTGTTACTAGCTAAAAGGAACGTTACAATGAGATGGAAAGCTACTAAAGTGCCATCTTTACAGGAATGGCATACGGAAATGATTAGATGGGGCAGAGCGGAAGGTGCTGAGCTACAGAAAGAAGAAAACAGGGGGTTGCGCAAAAACCAATTTCCATGGAATAGAATGCACTTATGGAGGAATTTTGGGCAGTCGACGTACACTTGTATTAATGAAAGGTGATTATGTCTCCTCAAACCCCTGGTTGAAAACCCAAAAGCTAATTGAGATGTAATTGGTCTATATTAGAGTATATGATTCGTTGTTGAAGTGCCTGGTTTCTGAGTTTCCATTATCATGTGGTAACCATATGAGCATACTGGAAATGGGTTGTGGTAGCTGAGCAGGCGCGGGGGGAGGAGGGAGGGTATAGTTGTAGTTCGTGAGTTAGGTAATACAAAAGAGGCGTAAATACCAGAAACTGTTTATTCTTACTTTGGCATATATAAAAAGTTGACCTGCAAGGGTCGAGATTGGCAGAATATTGCAAGGGCAGGCAAACAGGATTCAACATTCCATATTACGTCTTTGATGTTGTAGAATGCTAATTCAATGATATGTATGAGAAATGTTATTTTATATGTAAGTACTGCCAGATTAGCAGACATGTATATGATGATCTGCATGACTACAATGTAACATCGTATGACCAGGTAACATCTTCCCATGTTATATAACATCAATAGAATATGTTTAAAAAAAATCAATGCAAACTCCAACTGCACGTAATCCTCATCTCCCCTCAACCCCCTGCTCTCCCATCTCTGGAAGTGGCCCGCGGCCGTTGAGATTAGGTTGGTCTGTCGTACCCTCTCCCCACCCAGTTATAAAGCCCAAAACCCAAACTCTTACAGTTTGTTGCTAAAATGTCCCAGCTGTCCGCTGTTCAAGGCTCAGCGCCCTGCCATGAAGAAAAGAGAAACACAGAAGAAAAAATGGTGGGAAGGGAACAGCAAAGGAATGTAGGAAAGAGAAAGAGGAGAGAAAGAAAGAAAGAAAGAAAGAAAGAAAGAAAGAAAGAAAGAAAGAAAGAAAGAAAGAAAGAAAGAAAGAAAGAAAGAAAGAAAGAAAGAAAGAAAGAAAGAAAGAGGGGGATAAGGACTGGTCCACGAGGCCATCATGCCGGTATTCAGCTTGCAACACCCATTTCAGTGGGGTCGTCTTCTGTATATGGGGCGTTCTCTTTTGGCCTCTCATTTTCCCCGCTTTGTTCCAGCGCTAAGATTGTCCTCTCCAATGGGTGCCTTGATTCTGGTCTGAGGGACATATTAGTGTCAACAGAGTCTGATTGTTGGTTGGGGGAACCCATTCTTTGCGCCATATCAATTTTGTATTGAGAGCGTTCACCCCTGCAATGGTCTTGACTCTCTCTGCCTTGTGCAAGTTTTCTCCTGGCATACGACGTCCCCTTGCCTATTCTCTGTGGTCGGCCCGCGGTCGTGTGGTTCCTTCGCCGGGGGGACCCACCCCCGGCAGCACCAGACTGCGGTATGCGATTGTCCAGAGTTGATTCCCCTAGGCGATGAGGCACCGGTCTTTCATCCACCCAGGCCCAGGCCTCCTCTGGGGTCCGGAAGAAGGGAGCCTTTTCCTGGAACATGACCTTTAACTTCGCTGGGAACAGAAGCATGTACTGGATCCTGGATCTGTAGAGCTCGTAGCTTGGTCTTGACCGAATCAAAGGTGCGGCGCTGCTTCTGCACCTCCTGACTAGTCTGGGAATGTCATAATCTTTAGGTTTTCATAGCAGACTTCCCCCTTGCGGCGCATCTCTCAAAGTATGTCTCTATCTAAGAAATTCAGCAGTCTCGCAATAATTGGCCTTGGTGGGGCTCCAGGAGGGGGTTTAGCGCTCAGTGAGCAATGTGCATTCTCTATGATGAAGCATTGGGAGAAGTGCTTCACCGGGATGATAGCCGTCAGCCATTTTGTCAAGAATGCTGCTACATTGGTACCATCCGCACCTTTTATAAACCCCATGAAGCGGAGGTTGTTCCTTCGGGCCCGGTTTTCCACGTCATTAATCCTCCACAACATGTCCGCGGTGGTACTGCGCATTTCTCTCATCCCCTTTTGGAGGTCTTTAACTGCATCCTCCACCTCTGACACTCGGGTCTCGGCCTCCGTTATCCTCTCGGACACCTTGCGGATGTCCTGTCAGAACAATGACACCTCTGAACAGACCTCACTGATTTTTCCTTCCAACACTACTCTAGAGCTCTGAATGGCCTGGAGGAGCAGGACCATGTCCGAAGGAGCCTGAGTCGCCTCCGCTATCACCAGTTGCAGGGGGAGAGCTTTAGTGTATTTATCCATTTTGCCCTAGCGCTGGGTTTTTGGGTCCTTGTCTTTTGCCATGGCTCTGTCCTGTGCCGCCCGGTGTAGGTGTTAGGATCCCTATCTGTGTTCTCCTCCGTGTTGAGCACGGGGGCCGGAGTACCCCGGCCTCTCCTGGGTTTCTAGCGCAGACCGACGACCCTACAGTACGTCTCCTCAATCCCACCATAAAAACCGGTGAGAAGAGACTTTGTTACCTATATCTGGTGTAGGGTCTCTACCGCGTTTCTTCCTTCGTTAGTGACTACTCTTGCGTCCCTCCTGGTGCTTCACTCGATTGGGGTCCTTCGTGGCCCTCTGTCTTGGCAACCTGGTGTGGGGATCCTGGTCACTGTTCCCTGGCACTTGCCAATGCATTCACAGCAGACAGGCCAAGCCGTCCTTGATGCTCATCTTCACTAATACAGGTATGGGCCTTCCTGTATCCTCTTTCAAGCCTTCTACCCTCGGGCCTATGGTGGGTGCCTCGGCATGGGCAACACTTAAGCCACGGTCACCGTCGCAGCACTCGGGTGGGGGGAGGCAGTGATGGCCCTGGATCTCACTGCCAGCATCCCCACCGGCCCCAACCCCACACGCGGGCCTCTATTAAGAGCAACCACGATCAGGCAATGCCCTCTTGTTTTTCACCCCAGATGGGCCCTGGGGGAGTCACCCCTTCTACTGCACTTCAGCCACTATCCTCCGGGCCACAGCTCTCCTCCCAGGTCCTTTCGTCTGGGCGCCGCCACACTCCCTCAGAGACACTTGGGGGGGGGGGTCAGGGGTTCCTCCTCACCTCGACAGTCCGGCCACTCGCATTTGGCCCCCCTCCACTCTGCGGATATTTCAGCGGCAGAGGGATGCCTTCCGACCACCCCGGATCCACCAGCCGCCATCCTAACTTTACGGTCTTCGGTCAGCCCTGAAGTAGAAAAGTTTGCGCCACACCATTTCAGGCGCTCACAGGGCCCCCACCAGTCGTCAATGGGGGAAAGCTCCACAAGGGAACGATCTGGGGGCAAAATCAAAGCGGGATGCTGCAGCATTAGGTTCAGGATTCAGGACTCCAGCGGGGGCCCGTGCTCAAAACGTCTTACCCGGCCATGAGCTAGGCCATGCCCCCCCCCACATGGATCATTGTTGTTACACAAGACTGCCAGAACAACAAACGTTCTTATTTTCAGCGGGCACATTCAGATAATCACCCTCACTGGTAAAATACGGAGTACATTTCAGTTTGTACAAGAGATCCCTCCTTTGAAGATTTGTGTTGAGGTCAGGTTTTAGGAAACAGTATTTGGGTCAGTGATAGGACCTAAAAAGATAGATACTGGATCCGTAATGTAGTGAGAAATGTCAGCTGCGCCAATATTTTAGCCCAAGAGAGGTAATGAGAAATATTCAGAGCAGACCTACTAGCACCGATATCAATAAGTCATAAGAAGGTCTTTCTATTAACGACACATTGTAAGCATGACTTCTTCTGATTTACAGGGATTAAACTATACACAGAGCAGTTGTCACCCCTTGGGCTCTCCTAATATATAGAGTATCGGTTTTGTGAAATACGGGTGAGTTCAGATTTTTAAAACTGATGATCTGAATTCTGGGGTACATTTGGACAATCTCATTTCCAAAGTCCTAACTGAGGACAAAGGAAACATGAGGACCCCCCAGGCGAGGCTGATTCCCCCCTTCCCCACCTCTGTGTAGCCTGCGACCTCTCTGCCCATCATGGTCTATTTCTCTTTAAATTTCTCCCTGGCCCTTTCCTCTGACCGTTTGTTGGAAAAATTGCAGTTGTGAAGACACATGCTTAGATTTAGTATATTCATTCTATCCTGTGCAGCAACACTATTATTTGCAACAAAAGCCAATTCTGAAAGACCCTATTTTTAGAAGTAATTTACTCACATGCCTATATATGAATTCTGAGAATTGTTATTAGTCAAAAGAAAAACAATCTGAATTACAGGAATAGGTGGCAAAATAATTCCCCACACCTGCTGAGTTTAAATGCTACAGCACACCCAAGATATATTGATAATTTTTCATATTCAGGACTCCAATAAAGGTCCTGTGTTCAAACTGAAACAACAGGAGACTTTGCATTTGCTGAGACCTGATATGGGATAGTACACATTTGCCCTTCAAAGTGATATAAAAATGTACTATAGCGGGAGGAACATTTTGGGACACAACAGTATTCCTTTGCTCTGACGCCATGTCCAGATAGGACCATTTTCTGTGGCCATGCCACTAGTTGGGTAGATTCAGGCACACATCCTTTTTGCTGCGAGGTATATCAACCATGCGCCCCTAGTCACTTACATACAGACAGGCACTCCAGAACTGAGGGGAGAATGGACGCTTGACCCCTGGGAGCTGACTACCTGGAATACTAAAGATGCCTATTGGAAGAAAAGATTCTTTCTTTGTAAAAGGACCCTCACTCACCACTAGTTGGTGACATGCTTCATCATTGGGTCCCCGCTGGGGTGGCCGAATGCCTCCCCAGCGTGCTACAACGCCTGTGTTACAGCGGAGCTGGATGTGTTGAGTGCAACAGTGCTCTAAATGAATTGTGGAATTAACTGTGAGTGTAAGTTAAAAAATACAAGGTTGAAACCCAAAAATATTTTAATATAGGTCAACCCGTATTATTAAAAACAGTGAAGGCGGACCGACTAGGTTCTAATTTAGGAAAACCTGTGTCCTTTGATCAGTGGTCAACATGTTTCTGCTGTTCTGTATGCGTATTCGCTCAGCATTCGTCAGTACCTAAAAGTAGAAAGAGAGGCCACCGGTGGTGTGTGCTCACTAAGGCGCACCCTCCCGTGAGGCTCTATATGTGAAAAATTAGAAAAAATTCTTTGTTAACTCACGGTTCTTGTCCGTGGCAGCTCACTGAGTATCACAGGAGCGAAAAAATCCTGTAGGGAAATGGGAGGGCAAAACACCATAACATATAATTACATACATAAACATATAGACGTTGAGTATTCTTGTATTGCATTATGCTTGTTGCCAATAGTCTGGTGTTTGGCAACATAAACACTCCAATGTTTTTGGAGAGGTAAGTAATATCTCTTATTGATATATTCAGAGGAAGAAACCAGAACACTATTATCTGGTTCCAGTAGTGTTACTCTTCGTAGCCGGCTGCTTTGTCCAAACGGAATAAAGAAACTAAGACATCACCGAAGAATTTTGTAAATTTTGTTTTGGAACAACACTTGATTAACTTGTTTAATATTTTGTGTGTACACGGGATTTTGATATACTTGTGTGCTGTAGGGTTCCCCTACAGAGATTAAGGGGTTACAAGGGTTTCCCCTTCCCAGTTAGCACCACACTTATTACTGTGAACCATACACACTGACGTGAATGTGCAGAGCGCCATTACTTCCTATACACTAAAACCCTGAAAGTATAGTACGGACGCAGAGAGCTTTGTCCCGTAACTTTATGGGGGGGATGACACCGCTGCATTCCCCAACGGCTGTCGTAATTAAAATGAGGAAACTGGCAATCGCGAACCCAGGGTTGGGACAGAAAATTGACGCTAGAGACTCCACTGTGGGACTCAGACATACTCAAAGGACTGTGGGTCAAAGATGAGATCGACCAGGTGTCTCCAAGGTAGGAGACTTCTGGCACGACAAAAGGATAATAATGTTTCCCAAACTGCAGAAACAGTATGAGTTGATGGGGAGCCAGTATCTTCGGTACCAGCAATTAAGACACATAGGGCCAGATGTAGGTAGCCCAATAACGGCCGAATTTACCGAATTTTGGCCATTACCGACCGGTATTGGGCATTCGGGATGTAGGGGACCCAAAATCATCCGAATCGGTAAATTTACCGCATCGGTAAAGTTTCCGATTCGGAAACCTTACCGAATCGGAAAATATACCGAATCGGTAAAGTTTCCGAATCGGAAAAATTACTGAATCGGAATAATTACCGAATCAGTAAATTTTCCGAATCGGAAACTTTACCGATTCGGTAAATTTACCGATTCGGTAAATAAGAAATGGTAACATTGAATTTTAAGATGTAGGTAACCTCTCAAATACCGAATTTGCATGAAATTCGGTATGTAAGAGTCGGTATTTACCATGGATTGAAATCAGGTGGTAACCAGGTGCAGGCTATAAAAAAAGGCCCCAAAATGCAACAGTTTCACGAGAATGGCGGCATTCTATGTCATTGCGAGGCGGCTACGGCTACAGGCAGAAGGAGAGAGGGTCTGGAGGAGGGAGGAGCTGGTGTACAGGCAGAGGATCACTCTATTCCAGCTAACTGAGCCAGAGATCCTACAAAGGTACAGATTGGCTCCCCAAACTATCCTGGACCTTATCAGGGACCTCCACCCACTGTTGGACCATCCAACCCCAAGGGCACACACCATCCCAGCCCATGTGCAGGTGCTCCCATGTGCAGGTGCTGTGCAGCCCACACCTGCTTGCATCTGGAAGTTACCAGAGTGTGGTTGCTTCGGTAGGTGGGGTCTCCCAGAGCTGTCTGTCCCGTTTCTTAAAAAAATTCCTTGATGCCATGTTGCAGAGAATGCATCACTACATCAGCTTCCCTGCAACGCATGCTGAACTGCTCAGGACAAAGACAGACTTTTATCAGATGGCGCATTTCCCAAACATCATTGGCTGTATTGATGGTACCCACATATCAATATGCCCACCTGCTGCCACAGAGTACATTTATCGGAACCGGAAGTCCACCCACACCATAAATGTACATGTGATCTGTGATTCCAAATACATGATCACTGACATAGTAGCCAAATTCCCCGGGAGTACCCACGACTCCTACATCTTCCAAAACAGTGGTATCTACGCACGCCTGACAGCGGGGGAATTCGGCGAAGGATACTTGCTAGGTAACACACTGTGTGAAACTCCCTTGCTATGTATTGCAGGTGGATGTGTGTGTGTGCATGTGAGTAATGTTTTTTCTTCTTACAATTAGGGGACAGTGCATATGCCCTCCGGTCCTTCATCCTCACACCCTACCTCAACCCTACCACACCAAGCCAGAGGAGATACAACAGGGCACACAAGACAACCCGAAACATTGTGGAGCGCACTTTTGGTATGTGGAAGAGCAGGTTTCACTGCCTCCATAAGAGCGGAGGGGCCCGCCAGTACACACCAATCACCTGCTGCAAGATGATTGCAGCCTGTGCAATACTGCACAACCTTGCGGTCAAGAAGGGCACCGAAGTGGATATCTCTAATTTTGAGGACCATGATGACGAGCAAGCACTGCCTGAACCACACACATCTGAAGTTGCAACACCAAGTGATGGCAGACACAGGCGGGAAGAGGACACACGCAACTTCTTTTAAGTAAGTAAAGAGACACAGACAGGTGGAGTATGCACCCAATGTATTTTAATTGTGTCATGAAATATGTTTTTAAAGCACAAATGTGCAACAGCAAGTAGTTAACTTCAATGATGTCAGTCCTGGTTCACTTCACCATGGACTGTAATAGTCATTTACGTCCTCGCTTCCCAGTGCCACTTCTCTGGTGCTCACTCTGCTCACTCTCATGCTGGCCTGTGGCCTCAGCGTGGCGCCTGCTGCTCCTCCTTGTCTCTGTGACAAGGGAGCTTGCAATGCTGCTCCTGCTTGTGCTCTCCTCACTCACAGGCACATCCAGAGCAGCTGTCTGTGCAGTTTGGACATTTAACAGCGCCTCAAGAGCACTGGTCATCCTTCCCATGCCCCTAGTGACCTCATTGGTGTTTTGGGTCATGGCCTCCTGCATGTTACTGCTCCTCCTGCATAGCAGGGATGTGGCTGTGGCCAGTATATTGATAGCTTTATTTTGCCCATGAGCACGCTGCCTTTCCTTGCGCCTTGCCGCAGATTCAGTGTCCAGTTTGGTGCATAGCAGCTGCACCGATTGGCTCATTTTGCGCATCCCTGGTGCCATCTCTTTGTTCACCTCTACAAGCTCCCTGATGCCCTTTCCTATGTGTCCTATGTTACTGTTCAGGGACCTCATTTGGCGTTGGCATGCCTGGATGGCTCTTCCCTGCATCCTCTGGATTCTCACCATGCTCCCCTCCAGGCCACGGAACACACTTGGACCCTCCACAGGTGCATCTGCTGGCCTTTCTAGGACTCTGCGACATCTTGCACCACTATGGCCCACCCCTGCACTGGAGTGCATTGTGCCAGAGCTGACATCCACAGGCAAGTTGTGCCTTTCTTCACCCTCCATGTCAGCTGCTGCTGACTCCATTTCTAGAAGTGGGGCCACAACATGCCTCCTGCTTGATTGTGATGCAGGTGTTGTGTCATGCTGTGATGCAGGCATTTCTGGTGATGACAGCAACAGAAGGGATTGAGATCTGTGAGGGGACGCCTGCAACTCTGGAGCCATTTTTGAGTCTTGTGCTGGAGGATGGCTACTTGGTGCACCTGTGTCCTGTTGTACGTCTTGGGTAGATGGACCTGGCTCCTGACTCTCCTCCCTCTATGGTGGTGTGCCTTCAGTCTCCTGCGAACGTCTGCGAGACGTTTCACCTGTGGACATATGAGCGTACATTAGCTAAGCGCTACTGTCTCACAGTCACTACAATTAAATATTTCTCCTTTAGCTTTATTCTCTCTGCAATTATTTCCCTAACTTGGTGGTTGCTGTACTGTATGACATGTTCTTACATTTCCTGACTGCATGTACCATGATGCATTGCTCCTGTATAGTGCTAGCAGTACTGGACTGGGATTCACGTGGCCACAAAGGGTACAGGTAAGGATGGTGGTATGGTGGGAATGCTGTGCATGTCTCTTACCTTTCTTTCTTGCAGCTCTGGCTGAGCTGTCCACTTCTCCCAGTCCGCAGACGCTGTCTGGTTCAATGGTTGAGGCCACCATCTCCTCCAGGTCAGTAAGGGGGGGTGCTGGGTTCTTGCCTCCGCCAGTTTTTGTTGCCTGCTTGTGGTGTTCAGCCAATTTTTTCTTGGTTTGGCTCCTGAGGTCGTAGAATCGCTTTTTAAACCCTTCGCTGCTAGGCCTTTTCCCCTCCTGTGCTAAGGCTTTTTTGGGCGTTTTGGGGTAGTGCGCGCTTAGGCCCTTGTAACTTTTTGACCACATAAGGTATCCACGCCAAATTTGCGTCCTTTTCTTCCAACATCATGTGGATTCTAAAGGCCCCCAGGGTTTGTGGATCCCCCTGGAGGGGTCCCAGAAATTAACCAAAATATAGTGATTTTTTTGTTTTTTTCAGAAAAATGGGAAACACGGGCTGCAAATGAAAGCCTCTGGGTTTTTCCCTGAAAATGTTATCAAAAAAGGGTTTGTGGTGCTGAAATTTCCATTTTCTCAGCTTTTAGGGAATGACAGTCTTTTGTCAGGGAACCGAAATTTTTCACACAGTTTTGGCATTTTTCTGGGACATAGCCTATTTTGGCTATTTTTAGAGCTTTCCACCTCCTTCCAGTTAATGGTATAAATGAGTTTGAAAGCAATAATGGATCCTGGAAAGCTGTACATTTTCGAAAAGTAGACAAAATTCTACATTCAGAAAGGGGTCATTTGTCTAAATCCATGAAGGTTTCTTTATAGAAACTAACAGTTAAATATTGGAATAATTGAAAATTTGTTGAAAAAAACAGCCTTTTGTCTCAACGTTTTCACCTATAACTTTTTCTAATTTTGACAACTCTTAGAAAGCAATATACCGTAACATCCGTTACACTTTCCTGGTTGTGGGGATATATAGGACTTGTAGTTTCACCAAGAACCCGACGAACCCAGATCCAAAAACTGAGCAGCAACTTGCAATGGTATTTTTTCATTTACTGGGTATAGAGCACTTTGTCCTGGAAAATGTATACATGGAAAAATCTGTATGAAAGACACCTACGTATTTCTGAATTGGGTACAAATTATAGAGTTCAGAAACAGTATATAATTGCACATTTTCAAAATTTGGAATACTCATACTAGCATGAGAATTATTGGTCATTTTTCAAAAAGATTTTTTTTTTACACAATGTCTTTCATTGAAAGGGAGAAATGCATGAAAGCTCAATTAGTAATAACAGTTGATTTACAAATCTGAATTACCCCAAGTCTCCCAATAAAAACGGTACCTCACTTGTGTGGGTCGGCCTTGTGCCTGCGACAGGAAACGGCGCAAAATGCAACGTGGTCACACCTAAATTTTGCAGTTACAAATTGACCCTTTTTTGGCAAAGTGTCTACCTGTAGTTTTTGCACCCTAGCTCTGCCGGCACCTCGGGACACCTACCAAACCTATACATTTTTGAAAAATAGACACCCAGGGGAATTCAGGATGGGGTGACTCGACTGCCTACCACCAGGTTTTGTTACCCAGAATCCCTTGCAAAGCTAAGATTTTGTAAAAAAAAACATATTGTCATCACATTTCTGTGGTGGAAAGTTCTGGAATCTGCGTGGATCAACAGATTTCTACCCACCCAGCGTTCCCCCAGGTCCTCCGATAAAAACGGTACCTGACTTGTGTGGGTCGGCCTTGTGCCTGCAACAGGAAACGGCGCAAAATGCAACGTGGTTGCACCTCAATTTCCCAGTGAAATCTTGCGCTCTCTGGACAAAGAGACCACCTTTTGTTTATGAGCCCTAGCTCTGCCAGCACCTAGGGAAACCTAGCAAACCTATACATTTTTGAAAACTAGACACCCAGGGGAATTCAGGATGGGGTCACTCGACTGCCTACCACCAGGTTTTGTTACCCAGAATCCCTTGCAAATCTAAGAATTTGACAAAAAAAAAACATTTTCCTCACATTTCTGTGGTGGGAAGTTCTGAAATCTGCGTGGATCAACAAATTTCCACCCACCCATCGTTCCCCCAGGTCTCCCGATAGAAACGGTAACTCACTTGCGTGGGTAGGGATAGTGGCTGCGACACGAAACAGCGCAAAACGCAACATGGTCGCACCTCAATTTCCCAGTGAAATCTAGCACTTTTTTGACAAAAAGACTACCTTTTGTTTTTGCGCCGTAGCTCTGCCAGCACCTAGGGAAACCTAGCAAACCTATACATTTTGGAAAACTAGACACCCAGGGGTATTCAGGATGGGGTGACTCGTCTGCCTACCCCCAGGTTTTGTTACCCAGAATCCCTTGCAAACCTAAACATTTGACAAAAAAAACACATTTTCCTCACATTTCTGTGGTGGAAAGTTCTGTAATCTGCGTGGATCAACAAATTTCCACCCACCCAGCGTGCCCCCAGGTCTCCCAAAAAAAATGGTACCTCACTTGCGTGGGTAGGCATAGTGGCTGCGACATGAAACAGCGCAAAACGCAGCATGGTCGCACCTCAATTTCCCAGTGAAATCTAGCACGTTTTGGACAAAAAGACTACCTTTTGTTTTTGTGCCGTAGCTCTGCCAGCACCTAGGGAAACCTAGCAAACCTATACATGTTTGAAAACTAGACACCCAGGGGAATTCAGGATGGGGTGACTCGTCTGCATACCCCCAGGTTTTGTTACCCAGAATCCCTTGCAAACCTAAAACTTTGACAAAAAAACACATTTTCCTCACATTTCTGTGGTGGAAAGTTCTGGAATCTGCGTGGATCAACAAATTTCCACCTACCCAGCGTGCCCCCAGGTCTCCTGAAAAAATGGTACCTCACTTGCGTGGGTAGGCATAGTGGCTGCGACATGAAACAGCGCGAAACGCAACATGGTCGCACCTCAATTTCCCAGTGAAATCTAGCACTTTTTGGACAAAAAGACTACCTTTTGTTTTTGCGCCGTAGCTCTGCCAGCACCTAGGGTAACCTAGCAAACCTATACATTTTTGAAAACTAGACACCCAGGGGAATTCAGGATGGGGTGACTCGTCTGCCTACCCCCAGGTTTTGTTACCCAGAATCCCTTGCAAACCTAAAAATGTGACCAAAAAAACACATTTTCCGCACATTTCTGTGGTGGAAAGTTCTGGAATCTGCGTGGATCAACAAATTTCCACCTACCCATCGTTCCCCCAGGTCTCCCGATAGAAACGGTAACTCACTTGCGTGGGTAGGGATAGTGGCTGCGACACGAAACAGCGCAAAACGCAACATGGTCGCACCTCAATTTCCCAGTGAAATCTAGCACTTTTTTGACAAAAAGACTACCTTTTGTTTTTGCGCCGTAGCTCTGCCAGCACCTAGGGAAACCTAGCAAACCTATACATTTTTGAAAACTAGACACCCAGGGGTATTCAGGATGGGGTGACTCGTCTGCCTACCCCCAGGTTTTGTTACCCAGAATCCCTTGCAAACCTAAACATTTGACAAAAAAAACACATTTTCCTCACATTTCTGTGGTGGAAAGTTCTGTAATCTGCGTGGATCAACAAATTTCCACCCACCCAGCGTGACCCCAGGTCTCCCCAAAAAAATGGTACCTCACTTGCGTGGGTAGGCATAGTGGCTGCGACATGAAACAGCGCAAAACGCAGCATGGTCGCACCTCAATTTCCCAGTGAAATCTAGCACGTTTTGGACAAAAAGACTACCTTTTGTTTTTGTGCCGTAGCTCTGCCAGCACCTAGGGAAACCTAGCAAACCTATACATTTTTGAAAACTAGACACCCAGGGGAATTCAGGATGGGGTGACTCGTCTGCATACCCCCAGGTTTTGTTACCCAGAATCCCTTGCAAACCTAAAACTTTGACAAAAAAACACATTTTCCTCACATTTCTGTGGTGGAAAGTTCTGGAATCTGCGTGGATCAACAAATTTCCACCTACCCAGCGTGCCCCCAGGTCTCCTGAAAAAATGGTACCTCACTTGCGTGGGTAGGCATAGTGGCTGCGACATGAAACAGCGCGAAACGCAACATGGTCGCACCTCAATTTCCCAGTGAAATCTAGCACTTTTTGGACAAAAAGACTACCTTTTGTTTTTGCGCCGTAGCTCTGCCTGCACCTAGGGTAACCTAGCAAACCTATACATTTTTGAAAACTAGACACCCAGGGGAATTCAGGATGGGGTGACTCGTCTGCCTACCCCCAGGTTTTGTTACCCAGAATCCCTTGCAAACCTAAAAATTTGACCAAAAAAACACATTTTCCGCACATTTCTGTGGTGGAAAGTTCTGGAATCTGCGTGGATCAACAAATTTCCACCCACCCAGCGTGCCTCCAGGTCTCCCAAAAAAAATGGTACCTCACTTGCGTGGGTAGGCATAGTGGCTGCGACATGAAACAGCGCAAAACGCAACATGGTCGCACCTCAATTTCCCAGTGAAATCATGCACTTTTCGGACAAAAAGACTACCTTTTGTTTTTGCGCCCTAGCTCTGCCAGCACCTAGGGAAACCTAGCAAACCTATACAATTTTGAAAACTAGACACCCAGGGAAATTCAGGATGGGGTGACTCGTCTGCCTACCCCCAGGTTTTGCTACCCAGAATCCCCTGCAAACCTAAAAATTTGACAAAAAAAACAAATTTTCCTCACATTTCTGTGGTGGAAAGTTCTGGAATCTGCGCGGATCAACATATTTCCACCCACCCAGCGTTCCCCCAGGTCTCCCGAAAAAAATGGTACCTCACTTGCGTGGGTAGGCATAGTGGCTGCGACTTGAAACAGCGCAAAACGCAACATGGTCGCACCTCAATTTCCCAGTGAAATCTAGCACGTTTTGGCCAAAAAGACTACCTTTTGTTTTTGCGCCGTAGCTCTGCCAGAACCTAGGGAAACCTAGCAAACCTATACATTTTTTAAAACTAGACACCCAGAGGAATTCAGGATGGGGTGACTTGTCTGCCTACCCCCAGGTTTTGTTACCCAGAATCCCTTGCAAACCTAAAAAATTGACAAAAAAAATCATTTTCCTCACATTTCTGTGGTGGAAAGTTCTGGAATCTGCGTGGATCAACAAATCTCCACACACCCAGCGTTTCCCCACGTCTCCCGTAAAAAATGGTACCTCACTTGCGTGGGTTAGGCATAGTGGTTGCGACATGAAACAGCGCAAAACGCAACATGGTCGCACCTCAATTTCCCAGTGAAATCTAGCACGTTTTGGCCAAAAAGACTACCTTTTGTTTTTGCGCCGTAGCTCTGCCAGCACCTAGGGAAACCTAGCAAACCTATACATTTTTGAAAACTAGACACCCAGGGGAATTCAGGATGGGGTGACTCGTCTGCCTACCCCCAGGTTTTGTTACCCAGAATCCCTTGCAAACCTAAAGATTTGACCAAAAAAACACATTTTCCGCACATTTCTGTGGTGGAAAGTTCTGGAATCTGCGTGGATCAACAAATTTCCACCCACCCAGCGTGCCTCCAGGTCTCCCAAAAAAAATGGTACCTCACTTGCGTGGGTAGGCATAGTGGCTGCGACATGAAACAGCGCAAAACGCAACATGGTCGCACCTCAATTTCCCAGTGAAATCATGCACTTTTCGGACAAAAAGACTACCTTTTGTTTTTGCGCCCTAGCTCTGCCAGCACCTAGGGAAACCTAGCAAACCTATACAATTTTGAAAACTAGACACCCAGGGAAATTCAGGATGGGGTGACTCGTCTGCCTACCCCCAGGTTTTGCTACCCAGAATCCCCTGCAAACCTAAAAATTTGACAAAAAAAACAAATTTTCCTCACATTTCTGTGGTGGAAAGTTCTGGAATCTGCGCGGATCAACATATTTCCACCCACCCAGCGTTCCCCCAGGTCTCCCGAAAAAAATGGTACCTCACTTGCGTGGGTAGGCATAGTGGCTGCGACTTGAAACAGCGCAAAACGCAACATGGTCGCACCTCAATTTCCCAGTGAAATCTAGCACGTTTTGGCCAAAAAGACTACCTTTTGTTTTTGCGCCGTAGCTCTGCCAGAACCTAGGGAAACCTAGCAAACCTATACATTTTTGAAAACTAGACACCCAGAGGAATTCAGGATGGGGTGACTTGTCTGCCTACCCCCAGGTTTTGTTACCCAGAATCCCTTGCAAACCTAAAAATTTGACAAAAAAAATCATTTTCCTCACATTTCTGTGGTGGAAAGTTCTGGAATCTGCGTGGATCAACAAATCTCCACACACCCAGCGTTTCCCCAGGTCTCCCGTAAAAAATGGTACCTCACTTGCGTGGGTTAGGCATAGTGGTTGCGACATGAAACAGCGCAAAACGCAACATGGTCGCACCTCAATTTCCCAGTGAAATCTAGCACGTTTTGGCCAAAAAGACTACCTTTTGTTTTTGCGCCGTAGCTCTGCCAGCACCTAGGGAAACCTAGCAAACCTATACATTTTTGAAAACTAGACACCCAGGGGAATTCAGGATGGGGTGACTCGTCTGCCTACCCCCAGGGTTTGTTACCCAGAATCCCTTGCAAACCTAAAAATTTGACCAAAAAAACACATTTTCCTCACATTTCTGTGGTGGAAAGTTCTAGAATCTGCGTGGATCAACAAATTTCTACCCACCCAGCGTTCCCCCAGGTTTCCCCAAAAAAATGGTACCTCACTTACGTGGGTAGGCATAGTGGCTGCGACATGAAACAGCGCAAAACGCAACATGGTCGCACCTCAATTTCCCAGTGAAATCTAGCACGTTTTGGCCAAAAAGACTACCTTTTGTTTTTGCGCCGTAGCTCTGCCAGCACCTAGGGAAACCTAGCAAACCTATACATTTTTGAAAACTAGACACCCAGGGGAATTCAGGATGGGATGACTCGTCTGCCTACCCCCAGGTTTTGTTACCCAGAATCCCTTGCAAACCTTAACATTTGACCAAAAAACATCATTTTCCTCACATTTCTGTGGTGGAAAGTTCTGGAATCTGCGTGGATGAACAAATTTCCACCCACCCAGCATTCCCCAAGGTCTCCCAAAAAAATGGTACCTCACTTGCGTGGGTAGGCATAGTGGCTGCGACTTGAAACAGCACAAAGCGCAACATGGTCGCACCTCGATTTCCCAATGAAATCTAGCACGTTTTGGCCAAAAAGACTACCTTTTGTTTTTGCGCCGTAGCTCTGCCAGCACCTAGGAAAACCTAGCAAACCTATACATTTTTGAAAACTAGACACCCAGGGAAATTCAGGATGGGGTGACTCGTCTGCCTACCCCTGGGTTTTGTTACCCAGAATCCCTTGCAAACCTAAAAATCTGACAAAAAAAGCACATTTTCCGCACATTTCTGTGGTGGGAAGTTCTGGAATCTGCGTGGATCAACAAATTTCCACCCACCCAGCGTTCCCCCAGGTCGCCCGAAAAAAATGATACCTCACTTGCGTGGGTAGGCATAGTGGCTGCGACTTGAAACAGCGCAAAACGCAACATTGTCGCACCTCAATTTCCCAGTGAAATCTAGCACGTTTTGGCCAAAAAGACTACCTTTTGTTTTTGCGCCGTAGCTCTGCCAGCACCTAGGGAAACCTAGCAAACCTATACATTTTTGAAAACTAGACACCCAGGGGAATTCAGGATGGGGTGACTCGTCTGCCGTGCCGGCAAAAATGTCCTACCACCCAGCGTTCCCCTTGTTCTCCCGAGTAAAAGTATACCTCACTTGTGTGGGTGCCCCAAAGCAGAACAGCCCAAAAATGAATTTTGAAAAAAGTGGTATTTAAGGTTTACAAATTAAGCCCCCCTGCCTTAGTCACAGGCCTTTGGCACACCCACACAAGTGAGGTATCATTTTATTCGGGAGAACAAGGGAAACACTGGGTGGTAGGACATTTGTTTCGGCAGCGAGATCCCACCCAAAAAAGTACGGAAAAGTGGGTTTTTTTACCTAAATTTAAGGTTTGCAGGGGTTTCTGGGTAGGAAAACATTGGGGGACCCACGCATGCCATACCTCCCTGGACTCCCCCGGGTGTCTAGTTCTCAGAACTGTTTGGGTTTGGTAGTTTCCAAAGATGCCCGCCAAGCCCCGGGCCAAAAGCTCAGGCGACCCCCTCAAAAAATAAGATTGTTTGGCTAAAGGTAATATTTTGGTCTCCACAGTAAGAATTGGGCCTTTTCTTATAGCAGCCACTATGCCTACCCACGCAAGTGAGGTACCATTTTTATCGGGAGACCTTGGGGAACGCTGGGTGGGAGGTAGTTTGTGTGAGCCCAGTGATGCCACGCTTTCCCACACTAAAAAGTGTGAAAAAATGATTTTTTCCAGCTAAAATTGAGGTTTGCAAGGGATTCTGGGTAAAGGAACGTTGGAGGATCCACGCAAGCCATACCTCCTTGGAAGCCCCCGGTTGTCTACTTTTCAGAAATGTGCAAAAGCTGGTGGACTTGACATTGTCACCATTGTCAAATCCACCAGCTTTTGCAAGAGGGGTTACCTGGGTTTTTGACCTAAATTTAAGGTTTGCAGGGGTTTCTGGGTAGGAAAACATTGGGGGACCCATGCAAGCCACACCTCCCTGGACTCCCCCGGGTGTCTAGTTCTCAGAACTGTTTGGGTTTGGTAGTTTCCAAAGATGCCCGCCAAGCCCCGGGCCAAAAACTCATGGGAATCCCCTTGCAAAACCAAATTGTTTTGAATGAATTAAGTTTTCAGATGGAGTTCGTGCGATTCAGGGGACAATATCGCATGAAAATTGTGACAGACAATTTCAAGTTTGCAAGAGATTGTGCACAAAAAACAACAATAGAATTCACCAACAAGACATGACCATATACTGCCAAGTACTACTCCACAAACACCACCAGCCAAGCACCACTCCACACACACCACCAGCCAAGCACCACTCCGTGCACAGACAGCCACGTACTACTCCACAAACACCATCAGCCAAGCGCAACTCCACACACACCGCCAGCCAAGCACCACTCCACACACACCGCCAGCCAAACACCACTGCATGCACAGACAGCCAAGTACCACTCCATGAACACCACCAGCCAAGCGCCACTCCACACACACCGCCAGCCAAGCACAACTCCGTGCACAGACAGCCAAGTACCACTCCACGCACACCACCAGCCAAGCGCAACTCCACACACACCGCCAGTCAAGCACCAGCCGGCACACACCACAAACACATTTAGAATTCTTTTTTTGAAAATAACACTAAACAAATGGAAATACCTACAAATCAGCTAACACAAATTCTTAAAATAAGAACTTTGCACTAATGCCAATCCTTGAAACAAACTAAATTTTTTTTACAGAATGTAGACCAGGCAATTCACTTTACAGCTCATTAAAACTCCCAAAACTTCTTTTGCGTGTGGTACGATTTAAAACAAGCTGACAGACACAATGCAGGCTTAGAAGGACAGTCAGGACAGTATATACGAGACTCCTTCCGCACGCCTCTTCGCCAACAGACTCTGCATCTTCTAGTCGGAAAGTCTCTTGCAGTAGTGGAAGGAATAGATTCAGGAAAGTGGCGATCTTTCAATCTAGCCACTTCCTCCACCACTCCAAATCTAGGAACACTTGCCTGCTCCACAAGTACAAGGCTGCCTATTATAGACTCCTGAAACTTAACAAAAGACATCTTCTTCTCAGGACAAGACTTCTGGTACACAACGAAAGCATTAAAGGGGTGCCAAGTGGAACAGATGGATAGCCACCTTCTTGTACCAAACGTAGGCCTTTCGAAGAGCAGCATAAGGTTCCAACCTCTGATCTACTCTGTCAACACCACCCATGAACTTATTGTAAGCTATAATGCACACAGGTTTGCGCACTTCAGCACCCTGACCCCAAACAGGCACAGGTTCTGTACTTTCATCGTGGATAGTAGTCAGCATGTACACATCTCTCTTGTCTGAATACTTCACAGCTAGAAGCTCCCCACATCGCAATGCCGTAGACTGTCCCCGCACAAGCCTTTTGCAAACAAGTTCCTTTGGGAAACCTTTACGGTTACTGCGCATTGTGCCACAAGCAACAGTGCCCACTTTGGCCAACTCCTGGAACAACCGCACACCAGTGTAGAAGTTATCTACATATAAATGATGGCCTTTGTTAAATAATCCTCTACCTAGTTCCCACACAATTTTCTCAGTCACTCCAAAAGTAGAAGGACAACCAGGAGGGTTAATGCTGGACTCCTTACCAGTGTACACCCTGAAATTGTAGACATATCCAGTCTCACTGTCACACAGCATATACAGTTTGATTCCATAGCGTGCCCTCTTACTAGGAATGTATTGCCTAAAAACCAAGCGGCCCTTGAACAACAGCAAAGACTCATCCACTGCAATTTCTTTACCAGGGACAAAGATCTCAGAAAAACGATCAACAAAGTAATCAAGGACAGGCCGAATTTTAAACAAATGGTCACAATCAGGGTGATCGCGTGACAACCCTAAACTATTATCAACAAAATGCATCATCCGAAGAAGAAGCATATACCGATCACGACTTATGACTGCTGGAAATATAGCTGTTGCCATCAAGGGACTAGTGGACCAATATGAAGTCATTGATGGCTTCCTTAGCAAGCCCATCAAAAAAGTTAATGCCAGAAACTTCTTCATCTCTTCAACATTTGTGGGAGTCCACCGGATTGCTCTAGAATAGGGCTTAAGGCGGGCACTGTTGGCCCTCAAAAATTGTTCTGCATACAAATTGGTTTGCTCAACAATCTCTTGCAAAAACACATCGTCAAAAAACAACTGAAAAATATGTATTGGCAGAAAATTCTCAGTATTCACTCCACACCCAGGAACACCAGTGAACTCTGGCAATGCCAGCTGCACCAAGCCAGGGGGAACCAAGAGGCCATCCCTATCAACGGGGGGAGCAGCCACCCCAGCCTGCAGCCCAGAAGCCTCTTGCTGCTGTTCACCAACGGGAAGCCTAACAGCCACAGATACTTCTGGCTGCACAACACCAACAGAAGACATAGCATCCCCAGAGGGCTCTTCCTGCACTACACCAACGGGAAGCCCAGCAGCCTTGGATGCTTCTTGCTGCACTACACCACCGGGAAACCAAGCAGACCCAGATGCCTCTTGCCGCTCTACACCAATGGGAAGCCTACCAGCCACAGATACTTCTGGCTGCACAACACCAACAGAAGACATAGCATCCCCAGAGGGCTCTTCCTGCACTACACCAACGGGAAGCCAAGCAGCCTGAGATGCTTCTTGCTGCACTACACCACCGGGAAACCAAGCAGGCCCAGATGCCTCTTGCCGCTCTACACCAATGGGAAGCCTAACAGCCCCAGATGCCTCTTGCTGCACTACACCAGCAGGAAGACGGAAAGCTCCAGATGCCATGCACACCGTCAGCCAAACACCACTCAGCACACACCGACAGCCAAGTACCACTCCACGCACACCATCCAGCCAAGTGTCACTCCACACACACCACCAGCCAAGCACCACTCCGTGCACAGACAGCCAAGTACCACTCCACGCACACCACCAGCCAAGCGCCACTCCACGCACACCGCCAGCCAAGCACCACTCTGTGCACAGACAGCAAAGTAGCACTCCACGCACACCACCAGCCAAGCGCCACTCCACACACACCGCCAGCCAAGCAGCACTCCGTGCACAGACAGCAAAGTACCACTCCACACACACCACCAGCCAAGCGCCACTCCACACACACCGCCAGCCAAGCACCACTCCGTGCATAGATAGCCAAGTACCCCTCCACGCACACCGCCAGCCAAACACCACTCAGCGCACACCGCCAGCCAAGTACCACTCCACACACACCGCCAGCCAAGCACCACTCCACGCACACCGCAAGCCAAGCGCCACTCAGCGCCAGCCAAGCACCGCTCCACGCACACCATCCAGCCAAGTACCACTCCCCACACACCGCCAGCCAAACACCACTCCACACACACCACCAGCCAAACACCACTCCGTGCACACACAACCAAGTAGCACTCCACGCACACCACCAGCCAAGCGCCACTCCACACACACCGCCAGCCAAGCAGCACTCCGTGCACAGACAGCAAAGTAGCACTCCACGCACACCACCAGCCAAGCGCCACTCCACACACACCGCCAGCCAAGCACCACTCTGTGCACAGACAGTAAAGTAGCACTCTACGCACACCACCAGCCAAGCGCCACTCCACAAGCACCACCAGCCAAGCACCACTCCGTGCACAGACAGCCAAGTACCACTCCACACACACCACCAGCCAAGCGCCACTCCACACACACCGCCAGCCAAGCACCACTCCGTGCATAGATAGACAAGTACCCCTCCACGCACACCGCCAGCCAAACACCACTCAGCGCACACCGCCAGCCAAGTACCACTCCACACACACCTCCAGCCAAGCACCACTCCACGCACACCGCAAGCCAAGCGCCACTCACCGCCAGCCAAGCACCGCTCCACGCACACCATCCAGCCAAGTACCACTCCCCACACACACCACCAGCAAACACCACTCCGTGCACAGACAACCAAGTACCACTCCACGCACACCACCAGCCAAGCGCCACTCCACACACACCGCCAGCCAAGCAGCACTCCGTGCACAGACAGCAAAGTAGCACTCCACGCACACCACCAGCCAAGCGCCACTCCACACACACCGCCAGCCAAGCACTACTCCTTGCCCAAGGGGTCGCTTACTAAAAACTAAATATTCCTTGGTGTTAGTGGGCATTTTCTGTCCCCCCTGGGGGCAAAACGGCAAAAAAAACGGGCCGATTTGCCCCCAGGGTGGACAGAAAAACAAAAACACAATCATGGCCACCTGGAAGCGACCCTTACCCAAGGGGTCGCTTCCCAAAACAAACACATTGCCCCAACAAAAATCCCTGGTGCTAGTGGGTAATTTCTGCCCCCCTGGGGGCAAAACAGCCAAAAAATGGGCCGATTTGCCCCCAGGGGGAGCAGAAAAACGTAAACAAAAAACATGTCCGCCATCTTGGCTCAAAATATCAACCCTGGTGCTAGTGGGGATTTTCTGCCCCCCCTGGGGGCAAAACGGCTGAAAAAACAGGCCGATTTCCCCCCAGGGGGGGCAGAAAAACGAAAACAAAAAACATGTCCACCATCTTGGCTCAAAATATCAACCCTGGTGCTAGTGGGGAATTTCTGCCCCCCCTGGGGGCAAAACGGCTGAAAAAACTGGCCGATTTCCCCCCAGGGGGGGCAGAAAAACGAAAACATATTTGTTGCCCGCCTGGAAGCGACCCTTGCCCAAGGGGTCGCTTCCTAAAAACTAAAATGAAATCCCTGGTGTCTAGTGGGGGCATTTCCGCCGCACGATCGCGACACTGTGCGCGATCCTGAGGCAGAAATGCCCTGCAAAGAGACATCAGGGGAGAGGAAAATCTCTTTCCTCTCCCCTGATGCCTCTTCGCTGCCCCAAACCTCCGCCGGAGTCCCAAAACCTACCTTATTCCACCGCGCTCAGGAAGCAAATGGCTTCCCGAGCGCTGGGAATCCCTGATGATGTCAGCGCGCGCTGTGCGCGCTGACGTCATCAGGGATTCCCATGGGGGGGGCGGGGGCGGCAGCGGAAGCTCTTCCGCTGCCGCCCCCAGCAAAAAACGAAGATCAGAGACCCTCGGGGGGAGCGCCAGCGCTTCCCCCGAGGGTGGGGCTGATGACGAGCTGGCCTTGTCATCAGCGCACGACAGGTAAGCGCGATGACGAGCCCAGCTCGTCATTAGCCCCGAAGGGGTTAAGGTCCTCTGTGTCTCTGGTAGTCACCCCCACTGCATTAACTTTGTCCAGTATGTCCAGCCAGAGTTTCCTTTTGGCAGTGTCTGCCACAGTAAGGGACTGCCTGCCAAACAGTTTTTGGTGCACCTTCACCACCTCCTCCACAAGGACCTGCAGCTCCATGCTGCTGAATTTGAGTTTCCTTTTCCTCTCTGCCTGCTCTTTTTCTTTGCTGCTTGCCATGTTGCAGTTTTAAAAGTGCTCAAAACCCTTTCTGCTTCTCAGGGACTCAGCTCAGCTCCAACTGCCTTTCCAGAAGCTTCTAATTAGTTGCAGCTGCCTCTGTAGCCACTTCCTGGTGGGGAGGGGGAGGGTGGTAGGACCTGATTGGCTGCCTACTTAAGTTTCACTTTTGTTTGCTTTCTGATTTGGTATTTACCGAATCGGTATCACCCATTCATTCCTAGGGCCAAAAGGCCCATAGGAATAAAAAGGGAATACCGAATCGGTAAATACAGATTCGGTAAATACCGATTCGGTAAAATCCGATTGTCCGATTCCGAATTTTAACGAATCGGTATTTTTTACCGATTTTTTATCTACATGCCATTTATCGATTCTAAAATACCGATTCGGTAAAATTCGGTATTTTAGAATCGGTAAAATCGTATGACCTACATCTGGCCCATAGTGCGAGATTGGAGTGATATGTTGTGAGAGGTGCCAGATGAAACACATTTAGAGTAAAGGGTGCTGTGGGCCTTCTTGACCCGCCAAGCAGTGCCCCAAATTAACTCCATACTGCAACATAATAGCTTCCCTGTGCTGGACAACCTATGGGAGAAATGGGAATGTGACCGCCGCAGACTGGCAGACGATAACTGGGTTGCGGCACGCCGCTGCCCATAAGAGTTGGCCATATGGGTGACATTCCAATTGATCCAACTGAGACTTCTTCACAGGGCGTACTTCACTACATCCATGCAATTCCAAATGGGTAGAATTGACAATGATCTCTGTCAGAGAGTTTGCCAGCAAAGGGGTACCCTGCTTTAAACGCTCTGGGGTCCCTAAGGACTCAAGAGTACTGGGGCAAGATTGTTCGTAAGATATCGGCAGTGTCAGACCTAGCAGTAGATTTCACCCTACAGCTGGTGACTGGGTATTTGGGGGGAACAAACGCTGGATCACTATACACATTTATTTTGTAATGTCTCCCTGATGGTCGCATGTCGAGATCTGTTCTGAAACTGAGGGAGAGACAAGGTTCCAACAATGTAGGAATGGGAGACTAATATGGACTGATGTATGAGAGCTGAAAAACTGACTCCATTCATTCCTATGGGCCTAAAGGCCCATAGGCCCCTAGGAATGAATGGTAATGCATTCGCAAACTGCGATTGCCACATTGGTAATCGCAAATTGCGAATGCAAATCCAAGGGTGCCCGTGGGCCTACTGCTCCCCTGAAGCACCCCCAAAAAAGTAAGTGTGCACATGTGAAGCACACACCTGCCCTAAGGGCAAGTGTGCACTACATGGCACTTTGAAAAATTCATTTTTGTGCATTTTTCAAAGCATGCACAAATTACCATCAACTTGAAGTTGATGGTAATTAGCGTTTCCTAAATGCACAGTTCACATTTAGGAAAGGCTACATGCATTGGTAAATAGGGATTTGGAAATTGCATTTCCCTAAATGCATTTGGAATGTAGGTAATTGCAGAAAATTGCAATTACCTAAATTTCAAATGTCAAAAGTTACATGCTTCTGAAAAGGCCTTTTTCCATTCGCAAACGGGCCGGTTCTGCGAATCGGCCCTTTTGCGAACGGAAAACGGCTTGATGCATGTGTCCCTTAGATCCTTAATAGTCAACAGGCGGTACTGGTTTCGGGCTGTGGGTGGAAGTGTGGGTACACCTTGAGGGTGCGGGACTTTGTATATGCGTGGGACCGCCAACCTGTGTTTATGCCATGTAGACTGAAAAGGATGTTCTCATAGCTGGGACAGTATGCCTCATGAAGTTGTTTGTAGCTAGAAGTTGTTATGGTACTTCATAGGGGACAAGATAACACAAAAACGGGCAGTTTCAGATATTTCTCCAGGCAGTCCTTTCCAGTGGGTGGACGTTGGAGGAGCGTGTTGTATGCCTAGAATACGGATATTGTAAGCAGGATAACAGGGTATAGACCAGTCCTTGTGTCACCAAATACAGGCTCAGTTGCCACAAAGGAAGTGCCAGGTTGTGTTAAAGAGCAACAGGGGGAATAAAAGACTCCAGAGCCAGCCCTGGCCTCAAGAAACACTTTGCAGTTGCTGTAGCTAACAAAGAGTCTGCTAATTTGAAAATTCACAAACCTGCCCATGGGCAGTATCAGCGAGGTGAATAGCAAGGGGTGTGATGTCTTGATTGGAGAAGTGGCAATCGTGGGGATGAGGACAGTAGTGTTTAGCACAGACCTTCCCTCATCACAAGGAACAGGGATTATTAGCATACACTTTCAAGTATCATTGGGCAAGTAGGTACAAATCGAGCACGAGGAGAGGCCCAGGCTCTGCTGGCACTGCTCTAAGGTTCCAAGAAGGTGTTCTCACTGTAAACAGATGGCCGATCCCGAGGGGGGCAGCAGGGGAGGTATTATTGACCTCTAGGCTCCTGCAACCCGATTCTTCTAAAAAAAAAACAGAGCCAGACTGTGGCTTGCAGCAAACACCAGCCAGACCCAAAGAGGGTTTACGTGCCTGGGACACACCACACTACCTTGGCTTGAGGTGGCACCTGTGGGAAGAAGGAGGGGATGTATTCTGATGTGAGCAGGGTTGAGGAAGGATGGCACCCAGGATTTTCCTCATCTTGGTGAGACACAGTAATCCACAGTGATTCACAGCAGGACGTGTAGGAGGCACTTGGTTCATTTCATAGGAGCAGAGATGTCAGCTGGGCAGAGTTTCTAGCTGGGTGGTCCTCTTACAGAGACCTGCACAGATCCAGGCTGGTACTCCTCGGTGGTTCTTAGCCGTCCTTGTGGTGGGCAGAACTTGGGAAGGACCACACCACTGGGACTGAAAAGTGAACTTTCGTTGGTGGACATGCAAGTGCCCCAGTCTCTTGGCTGCAGAACATGGCCGGCTTCAGTTGTGAAACAGAGGTAAGGTCAGTGGATCTGATAACAGACGATGCCGTATGAATCATGCCACTTCTGCTGATGGGGGTGATACGTGGTAAAATCGAGCAAGGTTTGGCAGGAGGATTTTTGAAGCAACTACTTTCCCTGTGCTTCCCCTTCACAATCTGTCAGGATCTCTTTTACAATTCTATTTCATCCAAGCCTGGTTCGCAGTTTCTGGTGCTCAGTCCTGCAATTCAGACAAATCTTTCAGCGTGGATATAAGGGCTTCAGTGGTTTGTGAAATGTACAATGTAACTTCAGAACTGGAGGACAGAGTCGCTTTCTTAGCAGTTTGATCTGTGAAAATATTTCCTCTATGTACATCATCTTGAGGAGATAGGTGAGCAGCGCATCCACTAAGAGGTAACAAAAGAGCATCAAATAACCCTTAGAGATAAACATCACTCCTACAGGGGGTTTCCGCTGAAGTAAGAAACTCTCTTTGCATCCAATGGAGACCAAAATAGCGAGCTACTCCAAAGGCGTACTTTGAGCCACTAAATATAGTAACAACCTTTCAGGCTAAGGAAATGCAAGCAGGAGTGAGAGCAATCAATTCAGCAACTTGAGAAGAGTGACCTTGAGGTAAACCTCAAGATTCAACACCTTTTTTTCACTTCTGGCTCCAGGGGGGTGGGCATTCTGGTTCGGAACTCCCTCCCTCTCGCTGTTGACGACATCATCCTTGATGACAGGGGACGGTACGCCGCCATTGTGGGGCGCTGGGAGGGAAGGGTGGTCGCCCTGCTCTCCGTCTACGTGCCTCCGGGTCTTCAGATTACTACTTATGCGGATCTGGGTAGAGTGGTTTTGGGATTCCCCGAGGGTCTGCTTGTAGTGGGATTTCAACTCTGTAGTGTCAGGGATGTGTGATCGTTACCCTCCCCGAGACATTGCGAAGTCACAATCCTGGTTGGGGGATTTCCTGGAGGCTTTAGGTCTCACTGACTGCTGGCGCCTGTTTCATCCTGGGCAATTGAAGTATACTTTCCA
Source organism: Lissotriton helveticus (assembly GCF_964261635.1). Classification (NCBI taxonomy): domain Eukaryota; kingdom Metazoa; phylum Chordata; class Amphibia; order Caudata; family Salamandridae; genus Lissotriton; species Lissotriton helveticus. The sequence goes on from NC_136067.1 coordinate 1,877,738,446, forward strand.
TTCTGGTGCCCATGGCAGTCTTTCGAGACTGGATTATGTGCTGATGCCCTCCTCCCAGGCCGCCTCCATAAGGGAGGTGAAACATCTAGCTAGGGGTATCTCAGATCATTCCCCGCTGTGGTTGGAGGTGGATGCTCACTTGGGGTCGGGGGGTAGGGTGGCCCCGATACACTCCTGGTATCTCCGCGACCCCACGGTTCGGGCAAAACTGATTATAACGATTGACCACTACTTTGCTGAAAATGTGGGTTCTGTGTCCTCCTCTGTCACGTTGTGGGAAGCTTACAAAACTGTCCTTCGGGGCCAGGCCCTCTCCTTGATTTGCAATGTTAAGAGATGTAGGCGGGAGGAGATTGTCCGTGTTGAAAATGACATCACTGTTCTTGAAGGGGAGTTGGAATCCGAGGTCACCCCGGAGAAGCTGCACCTTTTGGGTCTAAAACAACTTGAGTACAGAGCGCTGGTGACTGATGCGGCGAAGGAGATGAGCAGGGAGCAACAGGGACGACTGTATGATGTGGGGGATAAGGCAGGGAAATTGCTTGCTTGGCTGGATAAAAGGGAACGTGCGAGTCGGATTGTCCCTGTGATTGTAGATGTGAATGACGTGAGTATCACCGACCCTGCTGGTATTGTTGAGTGTTTCGCTGACTATTTCCGGGAAGTGTATTCCCCCGTATCTGATAGACCGGAACAGGACTCCCACTTGCTCCTGCGAGATGTCTCGCTGCCCGTTTGTCCGACCCTGAAAGGGATCTCCTAGAGGCTCCACCTACAGTTGATGAGGTTGTTACGGCCATCCGCTCGGTTCGCTCGGGGAAGGCCTCGGGCCCTAATGGGCTCCCTGTAGAGTTTTACAAGCTCCGTCCGGATGTGATAGCACCGTATCTGCGGTCGATGTTCTTGGAATCATCGGAGGCAGGCTCCCTCCCTCCCGACCAAAGACTGGCTTCCATAGTGGTGATCCACAAGGATGGCAAGCCTCGTGACCGCTGCGCCTCCTTTAGGCCCATATCATTGATTAACGCTGAACCGAAGATTCTGGCCAAAGTGCTTGCCAACCGCTTGGTCACTGTCATAGGCGACCTGGTTCACCCAGACCAATCCGGCTTCATACCCCATCGTAACACGGCACTTAATCTCCGGCTCCTGCATGGAGTCCTCGCGCGAGCGGCGACTCTGCGCGAACCGGCCATCTTGGCGTCTTTGGACGCCACCATGGCGTTCGATACGCTGGAGTGGCCATATTTATGGGCGGTTCTCTCTAAATTTGGCTTTGGCCCCACCTTCATCGCCTGGGTGAAATTGCTTTACACCGACCCCTTAGCCCAAGTGGTGGTGAACGGTCGTGTCTCAGCCTCCTTTGCACTTGGTAGGGGAACGCGCCAGGGCTGTCCTTTATCCCCTCTCTTGTTTGCCCTCGCTTTGGAGCCTTTGGCGGCATGGCTGAGATGGGAACCGTCCTTGAAGGGCATTAGATGGACTCCGGAGTTTGAAGACCGAATATCCTTATATGCAGACGATATACTCCTGTATCTTACGTCGCCTCGGAAATCGTTGATCGTCCTTTTTGACGTTCTGACTTCTTTCCGTAAAAACTCCGGTCTGGTCATCAACTGGTCGAAGTCTTGCATCTATGTCCTATGCGGCGAGGCCCCTCTCCCGCCACGTGGATGTCCTATTTCGGTGGTGCGGGAGGGATTCAAGTACTTGGGGATCTTTATCACCTTGGACCCTGTGCTTCGTTATGAACGCAATTTGTTGCCCCCTCTCCAGCGCCTCCGTGCCGATGTGACTGCGTGGGGCAGGCTCCCTCTCTCTCCTCTGGGACGGGCGGCGTTATTTAAGATGATGTCGCTCCCTCGGTTCCTTTATGCGTTGCAAAATACACTTGATATTGTGCCCGCCCGCTACTTGCGGGAGATTGAAAGTCTACAGAGACAATTGGTATGGGGGGGCCGTCCTCGTATTGCTCTTGCGAAACTGACGCTCCTGTGGTACAACGGGGGTATCACGCTCCCGGACATCCGCCGCTAATATTGGGCCTCTCAGCCATCAATCACTGCACTTATGGTCCTTTATTGAACCCGGCGTTTGAGATGGATAGATGGCTGCTGCCTGGTGGAGATTATAACAGGTCTCTGTATGCGACATCTGCGGGCGGGTCTCTCACGGGCCCCACTAGGACAGCGGTGCAGGTGTGGCATCGCGCCACAGCGGCCCTGGGCTGGGCTGATAGGCCGACCCGGGCTACCCCGCTCTATGCATCGGAACAACTTGGCTCCCTCTGGAAGTCGAAGGGTTTCGATAAGTGGGATGTCATCGGTATCAGCAGGGTGAATGATGTGTGGATCAAGGGTAGAGTCAAGACGTTTGAAGAGCTGAAAGTTGAGTATGACTTGAATGATAGAGAATCCTTCCGTTATGTGCAGATCCGACACGCGGTTTCGTCTGTGTTTCCCCTGGGCTCGGATATTCCGGAGGCGTCCCCGCTCGAAGATCGGGTGCTGGACGGGCATGTCCCTGACAGCACGATCTCACTCATATACAAAAAGCTGATCAATGCCAGAACCGACCTATTGAGTAACCTTCGAGAGGTATGGACTAGTGACGGTCTGGAACTCGACGACGAGGATTGGCAGGCTGCGATCTCCTCCCCGAAGGAAGTGGCTATCCCGGCGCGCCTCCGGTTTGTCCAGCTCAAAATTCTCCATAGGGTCTACGTGACTGGTCCCCGTTTGGCGCGAATGGGGTTCTCTGTGGATGGACTGTGCAGGCGTGGTTGTGGTCTTGTGGGTACGTTTCTCCATATTATTTGGGAATGCCCTGTGGTGATGCGCTATTGGACCCGCGTGCATGAAGTTATGAGTGAGGTCACGGGGGTGCAGTCAATGCCTGAGGCGCGGCGGTGTCTGTTGAATGTCTGGGAGCCGAATGATTATGACCTGGCGCAGCTTCGATGGGTGACCTTGGGTAATATGATTGCTAAGAGAGACATTGCTCAGTTGTGGGGTGCCCAGAGGCCACCGACAGTTCTGGTGTGGCAACAAAACATGGACTGGTGCATGTTTCGGGAAAAGACAGTGTATGTTTCCCGTGGCACGCCCCGCAAATGGGGGAAAATTTGGAATCAATGGAAAACATACCGTGGTGGCATCTGTACCCCCCCCCCCCCCTTCGGAATTGGATACTGACCTGTCGTCCTCCCAACCTGATGTTTCCTCCACGGGCATTTAGATATCTTGTTTCTTCCTGGTCTCCTCCCCCCTCCCCCCTTCATCACATACTTCTGACATCTGATTTGACTATGTATCCCCCCCAGTGCCGCCATTACACAACTGTAATGTATTGCCTTGTTTTCTGTTTTTTCTTTCCTTGTTTTTGTTCTTTTGCATTTAATAAAAAGATGTGTAAAAAAAAAAAAGATTCAACACCTTTGTACATATGGCATAACATGCTACTAATGCCCCATCAACATAGTACACAAGACTGTAATTGGATATTGGTGCATCAGTGAGATCAATACAGAGTTCAGTTAGAGGGCAGTGTGAGGAAATGCCCTTTTGCAGATTCACCCCCACTTTTTGCTAGATTTAGTGCTGATGTACTGACTCTGAAAACTGGGGCACTGACATCCAGTACCCAGTGTATGTGCTCTGACCCTCAAAGTATATGTGCAATTGGTCAATCCCTAATTAGCATATTTACCTTACCTATAAGTCCCTAGTATGTGGTACCCGGTGCACCCAGGGCCTGTAAGTTAAATATCACTAGTGTACTGCAGCACACATTATGCCACCACTAACGAAACAGTGTAAAGCATTTTTTAAGGCCTGCGCTTGCAGTTTTAAAACTGCAAACCCTACCTGGCAAAATAAACCACAGCAAGGCCCTACCTGCCCAAAGGACAGGGTGCATGATTTAAAAAAAGTAAGTCATGTGTATTTAAGTCTTATATGGCCTGACACTGAAAAATCTCCAAAGTCGTTTTTCACAGGGGCAGGCTGGCTCTCCCATAGAACAGCACTCGGTTACATTATAACACTTTATAATTTATGACTTTACTTTATAGCTAGGACTCAAAGTAATAGTGATTTAAAATCCAAACTGATGACAAAATCAGCTTTGAAATTACTATTTTGAAAAATTCCAAGTTTAGAAAGTTTATAAATAACAAGGGTCTAGCTGCATTTATTCAACCATCAACGTTTGAAATCAAGGTCAAGTGAATTACATATCTTGGCCTGTGTATTTATTCACAGTTTCTTTCATTATCATTTTAACAATATGTATATACATTTGAACATGTCTTAAAGGGCCACATTTAACCCTTTGAGTGCGTCGGACGGCCCCCGGCCGTCCGACGTCACGGTGGACGTGTGCGGCCGTCCGAACCACGCCCACCTTTTATTTTGCCCGCACCGCAGCGGAATTTCCGCCGCGGTTAAAGGGTTAAACAATTTGTATACATATAAATGTACACACAGCTTATCACTGATAAGCCTTGATTATACAAAAGATGTTATTTTTCACACAACTGTAAATTGTGCTAAGGAAGAAAAACAAAAACGTAATAGTGCTATATAACCAGTCAACAATTTCAACATAAAACCCAATAGTGCTCTTAAAACCAGTCAACAATTTTAACATAATGCAGAAGTGATAGTAACTGTCATCCTCCATATTGCAAACCTCTTGCTAAAAGTGTCTGTTGGGAGTTCCAAAATTGTTTGATTATAGTGGGATTTCAGTTCAATATAATTGCCGACTAAACAGATGGAGTTATGGTAAGGCTTTCCACAAGCGTTTCTGTTGATGCGTTTCGAACCTCTTGTTATTTTTCGGGTTTGCCTCAGGACTATGACTGGCTGTGTACTCGTGTCACTTGTGGTTGTACACTCATGTCGGCTTTTCCTTATATTCTTCTGCCAGACTGTGTCTGTTTTTATTCTGCCTACATTCTGCTTTTGTTTTTATTTGGAAGTTTGCATGGCAGCGATCCTTGCTCTCATCTCATCTTCTCTCATCTAGTGCAGTTTAGAAAGTTGGCACACTTCTGTCTAAAGCCTCTAGTAGTCTTTTCAGAGATAATCCCCAGCTGTCACCTGACACCTTTCTGGGAAGTATGAATTTCTCTCAGGAAATGGAACATAAAGGCCTGGCACAGAGTAGGTGTGCCCTCCTCCTGACAGGAGGCCTGGGGGATGTGGCCACTAACTGTACAAGTTCAAAGGGGCAGCCCCTTGGCAGATGCAACTCACACTTAGGTCTGCCCCTGCTATTGCCTAAGTAGCCAGAGTGGCACCAATGCCAGTAAGGGGACTCCTTAGTTCCCTAGACACACCTCAGAGGTGTGCCCATATATTTCCATCACATGTCAGTGGTATCACATAAGACAGCTAAAAGATCTGTTTCCTTACTTCTTAGCACATTTAAATAGGCACAGTTGTTGGTACAATACTCAGCACAGTTCAATTTTCATGGTAAACACCTCCCCAATAGGTTTGCGAGAGATATGGGATTCAGTAGAAAGGCATGGTCATCCATAATAGAACCCAGGGTAATGGAAACAGGATTAGTGAAATGGTAGAGGCACATGAGTGTTTGAAATGCCACCTGCATCTATAGACATGCCCAAGAAAGGTATCGGGGAAAACACAGAGGTCTTCAAGCCAGATTGACTTGCATCAATATCAATAAGTCCTGTGGTGTTTTGCCCTTAATAACACACTTCATTTAACGTCAGTTTTGGTCTTCTTGAATCACAGTATTTACAGGGTGGTCTGCATATCTAGGCCTTCCCCACAAGGTGAGATATTGGCTTATTTATTTATAAAGTTTTATATAACGCGAACATGATCCCGAAGGATATCAGAGCGTTTCACAATTGGAGCGAAAGGAAGGTAACAATTGCAGTACAGGCATCAAATAGGAATACCAAACAAAACAGTTACAAGCAAAAGGGGTCAACAAAGAATAAGACAATAACTGGTACATAGTGAACTAGGAGGAGAGCAAATGATTAGTAAAAGAAGAATAGCACCGAGGGGCTGGGGTTTCAAGGTGTAAGTCCAATGTATTAGAGCAGACGTTCCAAAACCCTTTTAAGGTAAGAACTTGTTCATAAGGAATCTTTTTACTTCTAATTTGAAAGCAACCTTGGAGTAGATTCTACTTATTTCCGGTGGGAGAGAGTTTCAGATCTTTGGAGAAATATCATTGACACGTTCTCTTTTTGCGAAAGATCTGTGGTTTCAGGAGGAGAGAGTTAGCACTCCTTGAAGGTCTACCCCCTCCGGATAATTCTCGCTTTTGCGCTAGATAACTGGGGGTTTTGAAATGGAGGGCTTTGCGAGTTGGCTCAGTGGCGTCACGAGGGGGACCCCTCCTTGAGAGGAGTTCTGCCGGGAGCAAGCCACTTGCCCATCCCTGGTCGGACCCCGGCAACAGGCCGCGGCCCAAGCTGCGGGCGACCAAACTGGAACCCATTCCGTGTATTGGGAGAATGACCTCCTGTACAGTGAGCAGAAGTCTGCCGAGCTAGGGTCAGCCCGGGTGCTGGTGGTACCCCTATGCTTCCGAGACTTCCTCCTGGGCCTGGCCCACGATGTACCCCTGGCGGGACACTTGGGCCAGGACAAGACCTATGACCGCCTAGTTACGCACTTCTATTGGCCCAAGATGCGAGCAAACGTAGAAGCCCACTGTAAGTCCTGTCTCATGTGCCAGGCTAGTGGAAAAAGTGGAGGAACGCGCAAGGCTTCCCTCCAACCCTTCCCCGTCGTCAGTACCCCCTTTGAGCGGGTCGGGATCGACATAGTAGGGCCCCTGGACCCCAGAACCTCCCAAGGTCACTGATTCATCCTAGTCCTGGTGGATCACGCCACCCGATACCCCGAGGCCACCCCCCTCCGCACCATAACGGCCCCCGTGGTGGGGCAAGCGTTAATGGGGATCTTCTCCCGAGTGGGTTTTCCCCGCGAAGTCGTGAGCGACCGCGGCACAAACTTTATCTCCAAATACATGATGTCCCTGTGGAAACAATGTGGAGTGTCCTACAAATTCACCACCCCGTATCATCCCCAAGGAAATGGCCTAGTGGAGCGGTTTAACCGAACACTGAAGGGGATGATCATGGGCCTAGAAGAGCCCCTCCGGCGCAAGTGGGACGTCCTCCTCCCCTGCCTCTTGTTCGCCTACAGGGAGGTCCCCCAGAAGTCCCTGGGGTTCAGCCCGTTTGAGCTGCTGTACGGGCACCCCATCCCGGGGCCCCTCAGCTTGGTCAAGGAGGGATGGGAGACAGCCCCCCGAGAACCACCTCCAGATGTGTTCCGCTACATTCTCACCCTCAGAAACCAGACACGGAAATTCCGAGCGCTGGCCGAAGCCAACCTCGAAGCAAGTCAGAAGGAGATGAAGCGCTGGTATGACCAGAATGTCACTCTGGTCGAGTTTCAACCGGGCCAGCAGGTCTGGGTGACTTATTGTCTCTTCCCTTATCATTACTCTCTCACCTCCCCTACCCCCGCTACTTTCCTCTCTCCTTTCTCTCCTCTCCCAATGTATTGATGATTGTTTGATGTAATGTGTAATTGTTGATCTTTTTCTGTTATATTATTGAACCACATTGTTCCACTTCCTTTCATCTCTCCTGTCCTTTCCTCCCTCATCCTCCCTCTATTTTATGTCTCTCCTTCTCTCCCCTCTCAATGTATTGAGACTGAACTATTTTGTCTGACGCCCGATGGGGCTACCTGATTTAGCTATAGAGGAGATGGGCCTTGGATTCCCTCCATGGTCGCCACCTACCCAGTCAGTCTTTAGACAGACTTCTTTTCGTCTCTCCTTATTGTATCTTCCCTTATCCTCCCTTCCTCACCTCCCCTGCCCCCTCCACTACTTCTCTCTGTCCTTTCTCTCCCCTACCTATAGTATGGCTTTTTTTTGGGGATGTACTGTTTAATTTGTCGAATTTGTTTTGTTACATTGTTGATTCTCATGTAAAGCGCTCTGATACCTTTGGGTCTAGCCAGCGCTATATAAAACTCTTTGAAATAAATAAAATGAAATAAATGTCCCCGGTGAAACCCTGCGCCCTCCAAGACAAATGGACCGGGCCCTTTAAGGTCGTGGAGAGGAAAAGCCAAGGGACCTACTTGGTGAACGTCCAGTCCCTGCGGAACCCCCTTCGGGTCCTCCACGTGAACCGCCTCAAGCCTCACTTCGTGTGGACAGAGTGGAGCTTGCTCTTGGCCACCGACGACGGAGCGGAAGAGGAAACGGAGCCTCTCCCTGACCTCCTGTGTGCCAAACAGAAGGACGGCTCCGTAGACGGAGTGAACCTCTCTACCTCCCTCACTCCTCAGCAGCGTGAGGATTGCCGCCAGCTCTTGGGGCAGTTCCCTGATTTGTTTTCCTTGGTCCCCAAAATCACCGACTGGTGTGTCCACGGTGCGACACCGAGCCTACCGCGTGCCTGACCAAGTCCGGACCTGTATCCAGGCCGAAGTCTAAAAAATGCTCACACTAGGAGTGGTCGAGCCCTCCGACAGTCCCTGGGCCAGCCCAGTGGTGCTGGTCCCGAAAGCCGCGGCCCCTGGATCTGTCCCCGAACTTCGGTTTTGTGTGGACTACCGGGGGCTCAACGCAGTCACTCGAGCAGACGCCCACCCCATTCCCCGCGCGGATGAGCTCATCGACCACCTGGGGTCTGCTCGCTACCTGAGTACCTTCGACCTGACCTGCGGCTACTGGCAAATTGCGCTCACAGAGGGAGCCAAGAAGCGGTCAGCCTTCTCCACCCCGGACGGGCACTATCGCTTCCGAGTGATGCCGTTCGGGATGAAATACGCCCCGGCCACCTTTCAGAGACTGGTGAACCGAGTCCTGGCTGGGCTGGAAGATTCAGCGCAGCATATCTGGACGATATTGCGGTGTTCAGTTCACACTGGGACGAGCACCTCTGGCACCTCCGGAGGGTGTTGCTAGCCCTGCGCCAGGCAGGCTTGAAGGTGAAAGCCAGCAAGTGCCAGATTGGGAAGGGGTCAGTGACCTACCTAGGCCATCAGGTTGGAAGCCGGCAGGTCGCCCCTCTCCAGCCGAAGATCGATGCTATCCTGGCCTGGGAACCTCCCACCACCCAAACCGAGGTCAGAGCCTTCCTGGGCCTCACCGGCTACTACCGGAGGTTCATAAAGAATTACGGCAGCATAGTAGGTCTCCTCACAGAGCTGACGTCCAAAAAGCAGCCCAAGCGCGTGCAGTGGACCCTGTCCTGTCAAAAGACGTTCGACGCCTTGAAGACCGCCATGTGTACTGCCCCCGTGCTTCAAGCCTCGACCACTCCAAGGAGTTTGTGGTCCAGACGGACGCCTCCGAGCATGGCATCGGAGCCGTACTGTCCCAGCTCAATGAGGAAGGCATAGATCAGCCCGTAGCCTTCATCAGCAGAAGGTTACTGCCCCGAGAACAGAGATGGAGCACCATCGAACGAGAAGCATTCGCAGTAGTCTGGGCCCTCAAGAAACTCCAACCATACCTGTTCGGAACCCACTTCAGAGTGCAGAGAGATCATCGACCCTTACGGTGGCTCATGCAGATGAGAGGAGAAAACCCCAAACTGCTGCGATGGTCAATCTCCCTCCAGCGGATGGATTTCACAGTAGAGCATCGCCCTGGTACCGACCACGCCAACGCTGATGGCCTCTCCAGGTTCTTCCGCCTCAGCGAAGAGAACCCCCAAGAGGATGGGTAGTTCTCCCCGACCTGCAGCTGGGGGTGACGCGTGTTGGACCCGGCCTCGTGGCATGGTCCTCATTGACCCGTAGTGACCCATCCTGACCCAGGCAGTTCCCCATGGCCCTGATTCACCCGACCATTCCCTCCATGACCCGCATCCCTGACATTGGGCTTCCCCGACCTCTCCCTCCATTTTCCCTGGTACCTGAGGCCGATGCCCATGTCCCTGCACCTAAGATGGCCGCCCCGGACCCAGCCCGACCTCGGCCTTCGGCGCCATACCCAGCCAGGGCGTAGAGCGCTCCCTGTGAGCGAGAGAGGGAGGAGTAGCTCTATCACACCTCCCACCTCCCCTCAAGAAGATGAGTTTCGATCACCCATCCGGCCTCCCTGAGGGCTGGCTCCAGGCCTGCTGAGTGTCTGGGATCCCTCCAGACCCACGTTGAAAGGATGAAAGAAGCCGCCGAGGCGGAACCCACAACAAACGACCCCCAGGTGCTAAGATCTCTACCTGCAATGACTACGGACATCAAAGGCGAGGACTCCTATATCAAGGGTTGTTCTGGATGACCAAGGCAGTTGTATCCTGGACTACGTGAGCCCTGCTGACCTCGTCGCGGCTCCTACTGAGCAGAGAAGGACTTCTACTCAACGACCACCTGAGCCCTGCTGACGTTGTCGCGGCTCTCCTGCAACCTGAAGAACCACCTGAGCCCTGCTGATGCTGTCGCGGCTCTTACCGAGCAGAGAAGGACTTCTGCCCGAGACCACCTGAGCCCTGCTGACGCTGTCGCGGCTCCCCGGCAACCTTGAGAAACTCCTGAGCCCTGTTGATTCGATCGCGGCTCCCTACAGACCGTAAGAACTATCACCTCCTTACTCGAGCCCTGCTGATTCGATCGCGGCTCAGAGACTATCCTGGTCCGGCTGGACCCAAGATCACCCCGTATCCCCCGGCTCGAGGATTGAGAGCTGTGCACCGGATACGCACCCGCAAGTGACTTTGAACCTTGAGACTGTCCCGCTACCCTACCCCTACCAAGACTCTTTGAGCCCTTGCTCGCCTGTACATAAGAGTCTGCGGATCATAAAGATCCATTTTTACTGAAAGATAAAGAATACGTTCTTTTAATACTACGGTGTGGTGTCCCTTTGTCGAGTGGTGCTAGCACAGCGTGTACGATCCTAGATTCGAGGTCCTCCCCCTGAGGATCTCCCGCCATTACTCGGCTGCGTTCCTAGGAGAGGTGGGTCACAGGGTGGTCAGGTGCGAGTCTGCCCCCCCTGGGATCGCCCCTCTAACAGTGAGACAGGCAGGCAATCTTTAGCTGTATTCTTTCTTCGTAGGGCCACCAATTTAGGGATTTTAAGAATGGGGAAATGTGCGCATTTCTTTTGGTGCCCGTAACCAATCTGGCAGCAGCTTTCAATGAAGCCCTTAGTGGGGCCAAGGTGTATTTGGAGAGGCCACAGAGCATAGCACTGCCATAGTCTAGCCTCGGCAAAACAAGCGCTTGGACCAGTTGCTTGAAGTCAGCTTGTGGGAGGAAAGGTTTGAGATTCCGGAGTATCCTCATCAGGTGATTAGCTCCCTTGCATACATTGCTAATATAATTTTTCATATTCAGATGCTTGTCCAGGGTGATTCCAAGATATTTGGCTGAGTCAATAATGAGGGGGCAGCAGTTGAAGGCAGTTAGGTGGTTCATCCAAAGTTCTAACTTGGGGATGTGATTTGGAGGAGAAATGAGAAGGAATTCTGTTTTGGAGGTGTTGTGCAGAAGGTGGTTCTCAGTTAACCAGTTTTGAGTATTCATTAGGGTAGTGTTGAGTGATATGAGGTTATACGGGGAGGAGATTTTCAGATAAAGTTGCGTGTCATCCGCATACATATGGAAGAGAATATCAGTGGAATTTAGTGCATTAGCTAATGGTTCCAAAAACAAGTTGAAGAGTATGGGAGATAGGGCGGACCCTTGGGGGACCCCCCATGGATACTGGTGATGGCTGGGAGAGAGAGTGGTTCGCCTTCACTCCTTTGGATCTGTGGTGGAGGAAGGACGAGAACCATTGCAACACCGGACCAGAAAAGCCCATCCTATGCTCCAAAATGAATAGGAGGTTGTCGTAATTAACAGTGTCAAACGCAGAGGAAAGGTCAAGGAGGATAAGGAGGCAAGGTTCATTTTGGTCAAGCATCTTTAAAATGTCATCCATATTGTGAGTGAGAGCTGATTCAGTGCTGTGCCCACTCCGAAAGCTAGATTGATGTTGGTCGAGGAGATGGAAAATCTCGTTGTGGGCACAAAGTTGAGATTGGATGCATTTTTCTAGGAGTTTGGCTAGAGTGGGGATGTTGGAGCTAGGGGGTTCAGCACTGTCTGCTGTAGTTTTTTTAAATATAGGTGTTCCCTGAGCAGCTTTTAGGTACTCTGGGATCGTGCCTTGTGACAGAGACGCGTTGCCAATCTTTGTCCAGATGGGGGTGATGACATCCTTGATTTTTTTGAAGATGGAAGGTGGCAACGGGTCGCTGAAGTGATTTGGTGGGTTGATACTCAGAAGAATCTTGTTAATGTCTCTTTCACTGAGGGGAGTAAAGGTACCCCATGAGGCATTGTTCTTGGTGCTCAGGCTAATTGGTTCAATCTTCTCTAAGGGGGGCGGCGGGGCACAGACCCACAGGATAGCAATAGAGCCTTCCATGAATCCAGATCAATATTGATGAGTGTTGATTTCTCAGTAAAGAAAGCAGCCAGATCGTGGCAGGAAGGTGGGCTGACTCCAGAGTCAGAGCAGATTGGTGCTTCCACCGATTGCTGTTTAACCAATTCATAAAGTTTCTTGGGGTGATTAGCGGCTTGATTAAGTTGGGATCTGAAGTAGTCGGCCTTAGTGCTCTTGATTTGTTCGATCTAAGGATTTTTAGCTGGTCCGAGGATGGTTTGAATCTCCAGGATTGTTCAATTGCCCTAAGGTTACGGCGTTCCAAGTTTAAGTTGCCATTGAACCAAGGTTTGGATATTTTTGTTGAGGCATTTTTTTGTTGGAGAGGAGCAATAGAGTCCATGATGCTAGAGGTAGTAGGGTTGTAGAAGTCAGTGAGTACATGAACCTCGGACATGCCAACTTGGGAAGAGAGGGCAAATTTACAGTGGGTTGCTAGTTCGGCTGTATTGATATCTCTGAGTTCCCTTTTCGAAATCTTCCATTTCGTTGGTTGAGCCTTCCTCAGAGACACCTACAAGTTAATATAAAAGAAGATGCTGTGATGGTCGGACCAATTGCAAGGGGTAATGGTAGCCAGTGTGATGGTGTGTCCTTTGGTGATGATGAGGTTCAGAATTTCTCCTTTATTATGAGTTGGCCCGTCACAATGTTAAATCAACTCGTGATCACTTAAGAATGATTTGAGGCATGTTACAGCTTGGTCATTGGGGTTAGACCACTGAAGATTGAAATCACAGAGGAAGATTTGGGACATAACGGAATCGACGTTGCCAGAGATGATTTCCAATAATTGTTTGATGAAGGGTAGGTTATCCCCCAAGGGGTGATAAAATGTGTGTAGTTTGCACACTGGAAGGTTATTACTAGAGATGTTCAGACAAATGTATTCGCAGGAGTATGGCGTAGAGGACTCCGAGAGGGAGACCGAAAGTGTGCTCCGATGTATACAAGCTATGCCACCGCCCAGCTTTATAGCTCTGTCTAGAAGAATTATGTCATGGGTAGGAGGCACTATGAGGTCTAGGATAGGATTGGAAGAGGGATTGAGCCAAGTTTCAGTGAGGATGATGATGTCTATCATTCTAGTGAAGTTGAGTCAACTCGGGCTGTTCGGAGTTGAGGGGTGTGGGAGAAGTTACACTGGGACATTCCCATTTCCAGTGGCCTACCCACCTGCAGCTACAGCACAACCAACCACCTGGAGGCTCTGATTCACCCCGGCCCTGTCCTTGGCTTCATCCTGCTCCAACTTCCCTTTTCTCACTTCTCTCACTCACTCTACCCATTCACCCCCAACCACTCCCTTTTACCATTGGTTGAAATTATTTATGAAGACATCAACCTGGGCTTATATGATTCCTGTTTAGGTGTCGCCAGACCAGCGCTTGCGCCGTGCTTGAAAAATCCATTGTTTTTAATATAAACTTAAAAGAGACTTACATCCCGCCTCCTCTCTTTACTGGCTTCTCATTGTTCCTGTGTGTGGCACTTACCTTTCCTCCATATCTATTGGCTGTAGCATATATACCAACACTTGTTCCTGGTCTGCTTCTCCTATCAGTTTCACGCCGCCAAAATACTGTTAACATCCACTTTGGTGAAACTATATCTTCATAAAGTTTGCCTTTTACTCTTGCAGCATATTTATGTAACAATTTATCACCGGGAGAGATTGTGACTTGCATAGAATCACAGGATGTTGTGCGGCGCCGCAAAGACTCAAACCAGGATCCCCAGCTCTCTAATCAGTAGCTCTGGCCGCTGTGCCACATCCTTTCCACTCCTGTGTTATCTGTCAGGGAGCTCTTTCCTTTTCCAGGACGAGGAATGAAGAAAACAGCTCTTTATTCTTTACATAGGCGAAATGAATGCATTAACAATGCTTGTTTCTTTCTTTTACCTCTAAGCAGTGACTCGCAGATGATACCAATTCAGCGACACCATTGGTTTGCCAACTATACAGATGATTTGGAGCTGCTCATGAGACTTAAGCAACAAATCTTGACCAACATCCTTTAAACGATAAAGATAATCCGCAGGAGATTCATCTTTATTCTGTTTCCAGTTAGAAATTTTGGTCCAGTCATACGTAACTGGGCATCTCTCCATGATAGTACTTAACACACTTTTCTTTGCAGCCATGAGTCTAGGGGCTTTCTGAAGCCAATTACTCTTTTCCACCAATCGATCCCTTAATTCACTTGGCAGGGCAGAACTTATTAACTGATTTACATCTGCCCACTTGGGTTCATAGCGCTCAAACACAGCCTGCAGCTCCTCACAGAATTTCATGGGATTCTAACATTTATGAAGGAATTGCTTCATAACATTGACTAGATGTGCAGGGGACCAAGGGATATAAATGGTAACGCGACCCCCACCGCAGGTCCTGGGTACTCTCTTAAAGCAACAAGGGCATCAGAGTGGTCTAAGGGGGCAACCTGGCCATCCTCATCTATGTCACTGGAGGAGGGAGTATTTTGGACTTTCAAGGGATTTGTTTCAGGTTCTCTCACTCTACGACCAATAATTTGCCTCAGAATATCCTGGGTTATAGTCGGGCAGTGTGCCCTACCGAACCGATGTCTGGCATCAGTTTGTAAAGGTGTTGAGTGAGAACTGGCTCTAGAGAAGTGTGTCTTGCGATGGAGATGGCCTCTCATCTTGAACATACTTCACATCCTCTAGCGCTTCCCCTCCTTTTGTGTTGCTGTTCTTTTTTATACATCTAAATAATCAGTGCTGTGATCAAAAACATATATATAGTGCATTGACAAAACATAAACATCTGTGCTTTTTCAAAAAAGGAGCTTATCGTACATAAAACCCAACTAACATATGCCATCCTGGAAAATACATCAGGCGATAAATAGTCCTACTGTTTTTTGCAAATAAAAGGGTACAGGGACTAATGTTGCTTTTCTGTCTTCACAGTACGCTGCCAACGAGAGGTCAAAGCAGTGTTCAGAACTCGATAGTAGAACCCTAATCATTGGGCTATATGGTGTCCAATTTTTGGGACCTAACGTGCACTCGGTTCTTTGAGGAGCCTCTATTGTTACAACCTCCGTCTCTGGCCAACACTGCGGCTGCACCTCCAGCCTCTGCAACCAGCAAGTGGAAACTCAAACCATCCAATAAGTTCTCACCATTGTTTTCTATCTACTCTACTTCTCAGGAGGAAATTAAGAAACAAATAAGGAGGGGAATCAGCAGAAGTGGTAGCCCTGGCCCTTAAATAAGTGATCTTGTATTCCTGGCTCTTGTGGGTTGCTTTCGAAGCCAGTATCTTGGGGTCATCTTTAGGTTTAGTATCGTCTTCGTACCAGTTTACGAAGACTGGCCATTAATCAGCATCCACTGAGGTAGGATAGTGCTCATTCGAAAGGATACACAAATATAAACTTTCAGAACTGAGCAATGCCAAGCATGAAATAAAGCTATACCTGTTGAAGAAATGCACTATTTGGTGGCATTGAAGAAGAACGTGGCTGCACCTACTACTACGTTGCTAAGGTAAATCATAAAAATGTTGTAGTTTCCTACCCTCTGCAAATTGTGCGCATCGGCTTCTGTAACGTGAGCGATAACCACTGAACATACGATGCTGTAACGGCTGCTTAAAATTGCAAAAAACACAGTTGATGGACAGAATTTAGAACAATGTCATACATTCACCCCAGTACAAGGATCTGGGCCTAAATCCATCGTTTTTTTGCACTCCACACCACCCTGGGTTAGACACTCGCTATATGCAAATCAGCTCTGACCCTGTGCCTTATGGGAACAGTCCAGTCCGAACTACCAAGCCATGTCTTTCCCAGACTGGAATCAAGCATCCAAGGACCGGTTTCTGGCTATCAGCCTTCATCAGCCTGGATAGCTTGACTCCAGTGGTGTGGAGAGCCTGGGACTCACGTCTGAGCATACCCAGCCCACTCGGGGTGAAAATTGCAAAAAACACAGTTGATGGACAGAATGTAGAACAATGTCATACATTCACCCCAGTACAAGGATCTGGGCCTAAATCCATCGTTTTTTTTGCACTCCGCACCACCCTGGGTTAGACACTGGCTATATGCAAATCAGCTCTGACCCTGTGCCTTATGGGAACAGTCCAGTCCGAACTACCAAGCCATGTCTTTCCCAGACCGGAATCAAGCATCCAAGGACCGGTTTCTGGCTATCAGCCTTCATCAGCCTGGATAGCTTGACTCCAGTGGTGTGGAGAGCCTGGGACTCACGTCTGAGCATACCCAGCTCCTGTAGCATTAGCAATAGCAAAATAATGATTACATTCATTTTTGAAAAGATCAAGATAACCAGCAGGAGTTTCACCTTTGCTTTATTTGTACTTATTAATCTTTGCCCAATCAATTTTCAAAGGACATACCTCAATAACCGCATTCATTAGTCCATCTCTAGCAGTAATGAAAGCAGCTTCTTCAATGGCTGCTTGTCATGGCCAATTGGCCTTGTCTAACAATCGATCATTCATTTCCTTTAGCAAAAGAATGGGTAACATTTGATTGACATTATCACCGTTGGGTTCATAACACTCAAATACAGTTTGCAACACTTCACACATTTTTATGGGTAATCACATGCAATCGCGAACTGGAGTTTGACATTCAGTAGGTAGCTGGGGACCAGGGACATGGATTGTGATTGGGCTTCCTACTCCGGGACCTGTGGCGGTTGGTGACCCATGAAAATGGTGAGTCGTCATAGATAAAATTAAACATTATAAAATTTGTATTAACATTTTAAAATTCACTTACCTTTTCAGCCTTTAGCACGTCCTGTCCTCTGTGTTCTCCAGCCGGCTCCTGACTCCTCCAGCGCGAGGTCACGCAGCTCCTTATCCAATCCAGACACTCTCATGCTGCATGAGAGAAGTGTCTGGGTTGGCTGGAGCAGGCTGCTTCAGCGCTCTCAAGGGAAGTGAAGGTCTGTGCCTGCTTTCCAACTCGGCTGTCTATGACAGCTGAGTTGGAGAGGTTGAATTGTGCATGTTTGTTTGGCCGTAATAATGTAGCTGGCAAACGGATATGCCCAATTCACACTGAAAGGGCCACACGTTATTGCTGCCAATCAGCAGCAATGATGCACTCTGCCCTCTCAGTTCAGCAGAAAGCAAAAAAACTAAAATGGCAATAAAATCCTTTCATTACCATTCTATTTTTCCAGCATTCTGTGGCTGTGTGGGGAGGAGGGCTCCTCCGCTCCCATGGAGGGAACCGCCCTCATGGACGAAGGGTATATGGATGGATATAGACAATATTCTTAAAGGTCCTCACTGTCCTTCTGCTATCCAACGAAATATGTTGATTCTTTCAGAGCACTCTTTCAAGCTCTCTTGCTCTTCGCCCAGCACTTCTTATTAGACTCACCCAAGCCATAGTTGTGTTGTAAACCTCACTGCTCCGTTTAATTTCTTCGAAATGGGGGCACACACAATTTGACCACATCATGGGGTTCCAGTTGTGTTGTCTTTTGCCACAGTTGCTGCATTTACTTGCCCTGGATTTGTCTATGCTCCTCTTGCCAGGTCATTAAACTTTTCTGCTGTGTCCCCAAGGGCACCTCGCAGTGCACCCTCCCCAGTACATTGTACTAGTTTGGGGAAGTTCAGAATATTTAATATGTACTCCTCCTTTTCTTCTATTGCATCAGAATTCCCACTAGTGCTTTAGAGAAACTTATAATGAGGAGAAGGGGCAGTGGGGACACAAACCCTAAACTTATCCCTCAATGAACTAATTTGGTATTGCAGTTAATCATAAGTATCTTAGATTCCTAGCATCCAAGATTCCTTCTTACATTTTTTGGTATCCTCATACCAATTTAGAAAGGCGGTCCATTGTTCTGGACTATATATATCCTTTGGATCCTTCAATTGTTTCTTAAGGTTATTCAAGTACGCTGCGTCAAAGGTACCAGTGACAACTCTAGAAGTGATTTTTAGGAGTGTGAGCACACAAGAGGCAATAGATAAAATTGGTGCATGACAACATATTTGTAAAAGTAAAAAAATATATTTATATATCCAAGAAAGAAGTGACTCAAACAGATGGAATTACCAAAGAACAAAAAGATATTTCCATTGCAAAGTTTCAGCTTCCATCTTCCTCAGGTAGTACAAGATGGTTTGCTCAGTGGCTGTTCAAATGACACTGCTGAAATTTCAAAAAGCATCATGACTGATGATTTCATGTGAAATGTGGAATCAATGCTGTCCTGAGATCTCTTGAGATATGCAGTAATCAGGTGACATTGTCAGTAATGTTCAGTCCATCTGGATGCAGTGATTTTAAATGGTACATCCAGAGGTTTTCTCTGGAGTCCATTTGTTCTTCCTTTAAGACATGTTTCACAGGTAAAATCTTCAAATCTGTTAGTAAATGGTCCACAAGGTTAGAATGATTGACTACAGGCTGGTCATGTTTCTTATTAATTATTGTCAATTTGTGGTTCTTGAGTCATGTACGAAGGTCATTCGCTGTTTGGCCTACATACTGTTTTTTACAGCTTTGGCATTGGCACTGAATCACATATATAAAACATGTTGAGTGACAGAGGTCCATTTCTAGTTGACTGTCATCCATCATGTCCCAACTACAGAAATATAATGCAAAACACATTTCCCTTACTTTCCACTTGTGAAAAATTGCAAAAGGTTTTTCCCAAACTGCCAGTCATTACTTACCGCAGAGCTCCCAATTTAGGATTCCTTATTGTGAGAGTTGAACTCAAGCAAGCTGTAACAAATGCAGGGGTTCATTGCTGTGACTCTATGAGGTGCATCACGTGTGAATACCTTCAACAAACATCATCCATAACTAGTTCTGTTACGAGAAGGACCTATGGAATGAGAAAGCATCTTACATGTCGCTCAACATGCATTATTTATGTGATCCAGGGCCAACGCCAAAGCTGTAAAAAACAATATGTAGGCCAAACAGTGAATAGCCTCCATTTTCTAGTATATATATATACAGACTGTATATGGGGCACAAGATTAACATGGTTAACTCAAATCCTGTATAGCACTATTAGAACCGTCTTTTTACTAACATTATGTTATTAATTGGTTGCATATGTAAATTATTATGCACTAGGTTCATTGTTATAATGGATATTCTAACGTTTTGTGCTTTTCCAGTTTTAAACATTTGAGCAACCACGGTATTGCTTATTCTGTGTTACTATATGTAATAATTATACCCCATAGTCTGTTTTCCAGCTTTATTGTGTTTACACACAGCTGCTGTTAATTTTGGCACTGTTCACTTTAAATGTGGCGCCTATCCATGAGTAACGCGTCATGTGATCAAGGTCCAGGTCGGACCGAAACGCAAAATGGCGGCATTAGATGCAGGGCAATAACTTTAAATAAAGAAAAGCACAAAGAATTGGGTCCGCGTGTCTATCCTGTTCCGTTGTGGCAGTGGATTTTTGTGGATAGAGTACTGCAATATATATATATATATATATATATATGTGTGTGTGTGTGTATATAAATAAATAAATATATATCAAAGCTCCAAAGCGCTGCAAAACTGCTCACTTCCATCTATGAGCACCTGTGCCAGCTGTAAGAGCAGCACCCATGTTATGACGAATAATGCTCCAAAACAAAGAAGAAGCTGGCACTCCAGGGCAATTAAAGTAATTTTGAAGTTATTTATTCACCAATGTGATGCGTTTCGGCAATAAAGGCCTTTCTCAAACTAAATCGCCCTACCAACTTACAAAATAAATCTCAATTGTATCGTGAAAATGAAAGAAATATGCACATAATTTCTAAAAGAAATAGTAACGTTTTTCATGCCACATTTCAGGCTAGATATTTAACAACAAATAGCCAAATAGTTCAAAGTTAGCCCACAATTTAAGACATATTCATATTCAGAGTATTTCAACAAAATAAATAAATTGAATACCTAATTCAATTCAATTAAATGTAATACATACTGGAAGAGCGACAGAGTGAATCGCAGGCTAGGGACGAGCTCCGCACCGGAGCCGCTAATGCCTGATCTTAAGATGGCCGCCCCCGGCGCGGAATCTTCAAGGGGACCAAACTTCACAGGTAATCCATCAGTTCTCACAAAGATTTAATTGCGCTACCATATAACTCTACTCCCAACCCGCCGGTTGCAGTCTAGTAGTGATGAGGGCCTCACAACACAGACACTAATTCACAAGATCCGGTCGGTACCGCCAGTGCCTGACCTCATGATGGCCGCTCCTGTCCTAGAACTCTGCATAGCGATCCAACTTCTCTGATGACCCATCAGCACTGCAAAAGAAGTGTCTACGCTGCTCCAACACCGCCATTCCGACCCGCCGGTCTCAGCTAATGAAACGATAAGGGCTCAGTATCACTTTGACTACCACCTCCACACACCCAAGATGGCCCCAACTAACTAACCCGGCTCTGAATCTACAAGGTGATCCAATAGCACAGGTGTTCCATCAGCACTGTAAAAGAAGTGCATATGCTGCCGCAACACTAGAATCCCTACCTGCTGGCCACAGCTAAGAAGTGATGAGGGCCATGTAACAGAGTGATTACTGCCTCCCCTAGCTTTGTGTCCAAAGGGCCTGACCCCAAGATAACCTCTAATAACTAACCCTCGGTATACGGCACCAGGGATCTCCTCTGGGCACATGAGAGACCCTACTATCAAAAACTCACAAATTGTCTCAGAAAAAACAGATTTACCAAGAGCGCTACCACACACCGCTCACCCAAGCTGCATAACGCCATGGCCTGACGCCAAGATGGCCGCCAAGTGCTAACCCAACGATAAATACACCTAGGTTCCATCCAGGACCCATGAGAGTCCCTCCAGTCTGGAACCCAGGACCCAAGCTTGAACCCAACAGGATCCGGAAGCCCAATCTAAAGCAAAACCCAAGACCCTACTTTAATCTAACAAACACCACGAGAACCAGAAATAATCAAACCACATTACTACGGATAAGATCTGCAGCATAACCTCCAATGGCCGTCCAGGGCT
The DNA here is from genome assembly GCF_964261635.1 of Lissotriton helveticus. NCBI lineage: Eukaryota > Metazoa > Chordata > Amphibia > Caudata > Salamandridae > Lissotriton > Lissotriton helveticus. Next base: position 1,877,759,943 of record NC_136067.1, read on the forward strand.
AACTCCTGAACTACTTCACCAGCCGCCCAGACCCGCCGCTCACTAATTGGGAACCAACCGCCTGTCCAATATAGGCAATATCGCTTCTGTCATGCCAAACCAGTACATCCTGACCACTTCGAACTACCTAAAACCGCATGGCCCGAACTCCTACTCGATCAGCTTCCCCCGAACCTCTCACCCAAAGCGCAAACAAAAACTTAAACACAAACTGATTAGACAGCACTCAGAACTACTAGTCGCGGACAAATATCACTGCTCCTCCAAAGGCCAGATTAAAATGGAGCTTATCTTTTACACTGAAAGACCCGAAGAGAGGAACTCGATCATCAGATCACAACTACACATTTCCAAAATGACGAATACACCTCTCAGCTGCAAACTACCAATCTATATCCCCAACCGCTCGAAGCGAAGGGGGAATACTTCTATGACCATCTACCAAAATGGCACAGTCTTAATCCAAGCTAACAACAACAACAACATTGAGGCGTTTGACGCACTCTTCCCCTCACTTCGGTCTACCTTCTTTCATGCCCCCCTTTCCCCGCCCTACCCAACCCCTCCCCCCCGGACAGTCAGACCCTCCAGCAGAGCACCCAAACCACTTATGCACCCCCTATTAACAACACTAGCCTTCCAGCACGTGAACCCACCCTCATAGCTGCCACCAAGAACAAGGCCCCCCCACCCCATCCAACTGTCTCCTCTAACACCCCTGCCTACTCCCTTCCTCATACTACTACGATCAACCACAACACACAGTCGTCGACCCCCATCAACTTCCCTACACCCACACTTCCCTATACCCACACTCATAAGATCGCGGCAGCCACAACATGACCCTCCACTCGCTGCGCCCTCGGCCCCCTTCAATGAGCACACGGACAACACACTCATAACAACGCGGCAGCCACAACATGGCGCTCCACTCGCTGCGCCCTCGGCCCCACCAAATGACCACACGGACAACAAACTATCTATTAGACAGCAAAACTGCAGCGCCAGGACACCCCCCTCTCGGGAGGACCAAATTCAGAACCACCATAACCCCAGTGTCTCACCCTGCTTGAAAGCCATCTAACCATTGTAATCCATGGCTTCAACGAAATCCTAACCAACCTCGCCTCACTCTGTAAACCTTACCAAAATCCCCATAACACCCCCACCGTCAACAACCCCACTCACCAATGACTCCCCAAGAATACCCGCCACAGGGGGATCCCAACCCCTCTCTCGAATCATATTCGGAACCCAGACCGTACCAGCAGAACTAAAATAGCTCTGTCCCAGAGTGAAGCAGCAGATCTTGCCTCCTCATACAACACCCCAGCTACTGCCATCCCTCTATCCAAAATCTAGGTGATCACCGGATTCAGAAGGGACCTCTCCCATCCTAAACACCCCAGACCCCCAGCCTCCCTTACCAGCATCCTCAGGGCCCCTCTTAAGAAGAACCCCATTAAAGAGGCACACACTACCAACTGCATGCTCATAAACTGCAGATCAGCCTCTAAACATGCAACTGAGCTAGCAGAATCCATCCTCACCCATGACATAGACATAGCCTTCATCACCCAGACGCGGCAAAACGAATGCTCGACACCAATCTTGGACACTTTTGCTCCACCAGGCTTTGCAATCATCAATAAAGATTGAAAAGACCAAAAAGGCAGAGGTATAGCAATCATTCATAACAACAATATATCTGTGACAGAAATTGACGCCTTTAACTATAGCACCTGTGAATGCCTTTCCGGCAACATCAACACACGTGACAACAAGACATTCCAGTGCCATCTCCTATATCATCCCCCAGGAAACACCACCGCATTCACCGATCACCTGTCTGACCTCATTGTTCATTGCTCAATCCAACAACCTAATTCTGGGAGACCTGAACCTACACTGGAACGAAAACAACAACCCGGTAATCCAGAACCTAAATGAGCTGCTACACAGCAACAACCTTACCCAGCACTGTTCAGAAGTTACCCACAACAAAGGAGCGATCCTGGATGCCATCATCTCCCAACAGGACACCATCACAATCAGATTCCACCCGTTGACTGATCTGACCCGCACCTTATCCTATTCCACATCTCACAACCAATCATACATCAACCCGCCACCCAAGAACCCCCTAAATGGACGAGAAATCTCAGACAGATCTCCATGGCCGACTTTGAAAAAAGGGTAGGCTCACTCCTGCCTACCTACATGGATGATCTCTCTACAATGGAGCTCACCACTCACTATAACTCTACTATGACTTCCATCCTAGATCAATTAGCCCCCCTGAAACAAAAAAAAAACAAGAACATTGCATCTAGATCCTGGTTCAACTCAGACATCAATGCTCAAAGAAGACAACTAAGAGCCGCAGAACAAAGATGGAGGAACAACCCCTCTACAAGCCTCCACGCACAACTCAAAGCAACGCGAAGGAAATAAAAAAAAACCATTAACAACGAAAAAACCACCTTCTTCTGCACCGCCCTGGACAATGCGAAAAACAGACCCAAAGAATTCAACATCATCAGACAACAAACATCCAAGCCCTCTGCTGCCCCAGGCCAGGCCTCCAAAGACCTGTGCAACAACTTTGCCAACTTCTTCATAGACAAAATCACCAAGATTGAGCTCTCACTAGACGTCAACCCCAACACCTCATGCATAATCCCAACCCCAGAAACCGAAGCCAATGCACGCAAGCACCCCATGAAAGTCTGAAAATCCTTCAACCCCATACCGGAACCCGAGATTCTCAAACTGAACGCCACCTCCAAACCCACAGCTCACGCACTAGATCCTTTACCCACTCAATTGACTAAAAAGATTAAACTCTCCATAGCTCCATACTGGTGCAAGATCATAAACAGCTCATTGAGAACCGGCGTCCTACCTGACTGCCTCAAAGTCGGCCAAGTCACACCACTCCTGAAAAAACCTGGCCTTGACACCAACGATCTGAACAACTTCAGACCCGTTTCCAATCTCCCCCTCCTTGCCAAAATCCTTGTAAAGTGCGTTCTTTCACAACTGACTCAGCACATGGACAGCACCAACCTTCTAGATCCCCACCAATCGGGATTCAGAAAAGGCTGTAGCACTGAGACCGTGATCATTAACCTCGTGGATGACATTCATAATTCTCTAGAAACCGACAAATGCTGCCTAATCATCCTCCTGGACCTATCGGCAGCCTTTGACACAGTGGATCACAATCTTCTCATCAAGGCTCTCCAAGACAGGGTAGGAGCAGACGAGGTGGTCATATAATGGTTCTACTCCTTTCTACATAACTCCTCCCAAAGGATCAAAATAAAAACCTTCATGTCCGACTCACACCCCGTCAACAGAGGTGTCCCCCAAGGATCAGTGCTCCCCCCTCAACTATTCAACATTTATATGGAACCCCTCACCTCGCTACTCAAAAAAGCCAACATCACCTCTATGCAGACGACACCCAGATCTATCTGAAAAACCTCCTCTTTTGAAGATATTCAGAGACTAAACAACATTCTTAATGAAGTCCAACATTGGCTTTCCATGCACCACCCCCGCTCAACCAAGACAAAACTGAAATTATCCTCATCTCCAACAAAGAAGAAAAATCTGGAACTCCATCCCAGCAGAAATTAGGACTATCCCATCCTTTGTAAAATTAAAAAAAACTCCTAAAAGACCTCTACCTCAACCCTGCCTTCCAGGACAGGTAACCGGCGCTGAAGGGCACATACCTGCAGTCCGCGGCACCATGACACTTTGTCACCAAAATCTACCTCCTCCTAGCACCCTTTCACCCCTCCCCGCTCTCCCCTACCTAAAAATGGTTCTGCACAAGACAATAGTGCACTCTGCAAGGCTCTCAGGACTGCCCTGCCTCAATGTTGCACTACACACCAGGACTTCTGAACCAATATGTACACCTATCATTATTTGGGATTCCTGTATTATAACTGTTGGAAAGCGCTCTGATACACTTCGGTCTGGCCAGCGCTTTATAAAACTCCTTAAATAAATAAATAAACATTTAATTTAAAGCCCAAGTTGGCTTTTGATGAGGCTATATTTTTGTTCTTTTTCGGTGCACACCAAACCAAACAAAATAAAATATAATAAAACAAATCATATCATGGTATTGCCCAAGTGGGCATTATAACATAATAGAAAAACATAATAGGAAAAATAAATATCATCCTTCTAAAAAAGGCAAAAAATCTTGAAAACATCAATACCATTCCAAAATTTAAAGAAAAACAGATAACTCTTCATCCATGTTATGACTAATCAGGTATTTTGCATCAACCTCCAAATGTATCTGCATTCCATCTGTCTCAGAATTCTAACTCGATAACCTCCTTGAGTTTTCCATACAACCCTGTCAACTCTGTCAATACGTATGGTAATAAAATGTTACTGTACATACAAAAAAAACTAAATATTCAGTGAAAAAGCCAATGGTTAAAGTGATGTTGTAGCTAGGAATTGTTATTATATTTTACTTTACATTTAAGAAAAACCTTAGAAATTCACTCAAAATATCAAAGGAAAAGTGAATGTATATATAATTAGGTTAATATGTCAGTGCCAACATAATGTTTTGAAGTAAAAAAACACTGAAATTCTCCAGTTATAGTTAGCAGGGCTAACTATAACTTTTGCCCCCACCATGCACTGCTTATAATCTCACATATTACATCACTCATGACATGTTCCATGACATCAATTATGACTTCGTTAAGGATATCTCACATGATATCATTGATGACATCACTGATTACATCATTCAATGAGTGTGTTTGTTTCCTTTATTGTTTTCATAGTTGCGGGTAACTACCATATTACTTCTTTAAGTTTTTGCAGCCTGTCTCCAGATAATTGGTGTAAATGTTTACAAAACACATGCGCTCATAAAGCATCCTAGGTGTGTAGCGGTATTGAACGCATAATACATCTTTGCATTCAGGAGTTGACAGTTGACAACTGTGTTCAGTATGTTCCACACAGGTTTTTTGATTCTACAGGAAAAATTTCCAACAGGGCAAAGATTCTACATAGTATATACTGTAGTAGATATTGTACGCAGCCTTGAGTATATAGACAGAATTGTCCTAGCATGACAAATTCTAGATAAGATAGAAGATTGTGTGCACCATGTCCTAAACTAGGTACATGTGCTATATTAGCTTCAAAAGATGGGCTATCTGTAAAGTTTTCCCCACCGTATGAAGGCTGCAGATAGCATGACCTTTAGCACCTTCATTCCTTCTGTATTTTAAATGAATGGTGTCTCTGTGACCAAGTTGTGTATAGAAGACTGTTATTTGTCGATACTTTCTCATAAGAGTTTCACTGTGTGCAAACAGTGTGGTACAAACTAAATTCTCTCAATAGAGTAAACACTGTTTACATGACCTACTTTTCTACTCATATCCATTTAATTTCTCACTGTAGGTTTGCTGACTCTGGACAGTTTGATACAGGTAAAGGCTGTCTGTAGTAGGGCATTAGTTATGTTACAGAAGTTGAGCACCTGCAGGAACTTGGGTTTTCTTAGTATACAGATTAAACACCATGTGAAGGTAGGGTTACCCTTTTAGCTGTGGTTCATTGGTAAATCATACCCATGAAGTGTATTCTATAGTGTCAATGATCCACATACCACAAGCTTGCTTCACCTAAGAAAGTTGTATGTGTCATGGCATTAGATGCTTCATATTATTCTGAGCTATTCAGTACATAATTTCAGACCTCTAATTCCCTACTCTTTATAGAGTAATTTGTACAAAAGAAGCTTAGTTGATGTCATCAATGATACCATTTGAGATATCATCAGTGATGTCATAAATGATGGCATAGACCATGTAATGACTGCCTGAGTGATGTAATATGTGAGGTCATAAGCAGTGCATGGCAAGGGCATAGCTGGTGAATTTCTATGTTTTTTTAGCTCGAAACGTTATGTTGGCACTGATATATTCACAGCATCTAATTGTGTAAAAAACTCTGATCTTGAAATAGACGAAGAAATGCAGTCTGGTTTACTATGTTCAGCAGAACAGGAATTATTCCCGATCTTTAATATCGGAAAAATAGGGCAACAAGAAGATGATGATCAGGAAATAACCAAAAAAAGCCGGAAACATAGAAACGACAAAGGGAAAAAAAGGAAACCTTTGCGCAAATACAGGAAGAAAAGACAAAGGCGGATAATTTTTCAAGACTCTATTGTTTTAATTGATAATGAGGAGAATGCCATTGATTCTAACTTGGTGATCACTAAAATGGCAAGTGAATCCTGCCATGTTCATTATGGTCCAGAGTCTAACGGTAATACTCTGCCTGTGTCTTTGGAAGATTTGCCTCAGAGGGGCGGTCATGGTCCGACTGCCCCGCATATGGTTGAGACAGGGAGCATCACCCCGGTTGCACTGGGGGACCTTAATCCTTCGGCTCCTTCCTTTGCCCCAACGGTTGGGGCCGGTAAAGGCCCACTTCGATCTCCCCAGGCAAAAAAATCAATGATTTATGTGGACACCTTTGTTTTGGACTTTGTTCCTTTATTTGATGTAAATCTGCCCCTAAATAGATCATGGTTGCTTAAATGTCTCAGTGATCAGGAAAGTCTTCACCTTATTCAATCTAGGGATATTGAGTTAGTTTCCCTGTTAGGTGTAGATAGTGTAACCAGTATAAGAGTAAAATTCTATTCCAAATTCATTGTAAATTTGATATTACAGCAAGTGGAGAGTTTTCAATGCAGAGGTATTGATGTTCTGCCTATTTTCGGTTCTGATAGGACCTCTTCTCCCCACGGGATGACCCAAAAGGGTGATAAGTTAGATGGGGCCTCCTCTTCGTTTGAGGATCTAAAGATCTGGGTCTCTAAGGGGAAACGGTCAGTCTCTAAGGCACTGCTCCTTCCACCAATCCAGAACTCCGCGCCATTAGATGAGAATCACCGGTGGAATTGGCTGCATAGTGCCCTTGCAATTAAGAGCACAGATAAGTCCAAATTATTCCATCATCTTTAATAATCAATTAAAAATTATCTCTTGGAATGCAGCCGGGATACATAGTAGTCCTGAGAAGCTTGATTTTTTATTCTCGCTAGGAGCAAATGTGATCTGCATCCAAGAAACATGGTGCATCGATAATATTTATGGAGGGAAGGAACACTATGTGTTGGAAGCCCCTGCCGCCCCATCAAGGAAAGGTCATGCTAAAGGGGGAATAGTTTGCTTGTTAACTAATAAACTGTGCTGGAGATTCTCGCATTACATTGATCCTAGTAATCTCTTTCAAGCTATTAGAATTTCGAATCTCCCCAGCTTTCCAAATAAATCAGGTGTCGTAATTATTAATGTGTATATCCCCCCTGAAGAGCGTTATAATATTTTATTAAAGCGAGTATTTCAGTATATTGGACAGATCAAGAATGTTTCTTCTCCACCTGATATTATTTTAGTTGGAGATTTGAATTGTAAAATCTCTAATGCTAGCTTAAATTTATTTAGAAATATACCCAAAGAAGAGGCTCATTTTATCCCACAATCGCTTTTCCCTGACAAAATAATAACAAATAAAAGAGGGAAGATTCTCCTGGAGGAACTATCCGCTGTTGAGGGGCTCATTTTAAATGGGAGATTTCCCTCTGATGTGCCTGCGAAGTTTACTCACAAGTCTCCTTTCAGTGCCTCTATACTTGACTATGTGATCTCTGACTTTGATATTTTCCCATATGTTCAGGACCTAATGATAGCCCCTACCTCTTTTAGTGATCACAGCATGATTACCATAACTCTCTCTTTTAAACCTCCACCCACTGAGTCTTGGTCTCTTGGTAACAATGACGTCTCCTTCCAGGGATCTTCGGGTAGGTGTTGTTGGAACAGCACTACTATAAGAGGTCTGCATGATATTTTATGCAAAACTATATTAGAACTAAATGGCTGGTATGATTCTGAAATTGCTAATTTTGAAAAATTTATGAGAAAGATCACCCTAGATGTAAAAAAGGTCAGTGGTTTGGGGAAAAAGCCATTTGTTCCTAGTGCATTGCGCATCCTGAATAAGGAAATAAATAAATTAGTGCGAATGCAATATCTTGGCAGATCAAGTGAACTAGCTAAAGAAATATCGAGGTTAAAAAGAGGGAGAACCAGACTAAAAGCGAGTCTAAAAAAGGAGAAGGAAGACTTAGTATGGATAAGCCTGCGGGAGGCAGTTACGCATGGCAAAACTAGAGAATTTTGGTCCATAGTCAGGAGGGGATGCGGCACTAGAAGCAGTCCTCTTCCCATACCCATCTCTGAAGAGGTATGGTCCTCTTATGTTAGGAAGTTGTATGCAGGGAACGAAGCCACGACTTTAGATAGTGTCCCTGAACTCACATCTGAGGATCCGATCGACTATCCAACAGAGAAATCAATAGAATTGGCCATAAAGAACATGCGTTTGTCTGGCGCAATGGGACCTGATGAACTTTCCATGACGGTCTTAACCACTTGGATGCTAAGGGGTGTGCTAGGAGGTCCATGTAATTTCCATTGAAATCAATGGAAACTCCATGACGAGCTGAGCTCGTCATGAGCGTCGAAGGGGTTAAAGCAGGAACCTTTACTCTGGAGTAAGATTCTTTACCCATTGTTCAAATCCTGCTTTGATACTAAAACTGTCCCAGCCTCTTGGAAGGGAAGTATATTGGTCCCTATTTTTAAGAAGGGATCTAGGGATTGCCCCATGAACTACCGTTTGATCGCTCTCCTCGACTCAGTTGGAAAGGTTTTTGCTAAATGTATTTTAAGTTTGCTTGAAAATTGGGTCGAGGAGAATAATATTTTACCATGTGAACAAACTGGTTTCCGTAGGGGACACGGTACATATTATATTATAGAGGCTTTTATAACGCGCTCTGCTACTAAATAGTATAGTATCCTGGCATTGGACAATCTTACCACCCTTCATGTGATCTCTGATAAATATTCACGTGTAAGAGGAGGAGTGGTGTTCGCGGCGTTTATTGATTTCTCCATGGCGTTCGATAAAGTCGATCGTCGAACGCTGTGGAGAAAATTAGCTGCCCTTGGTTTACCACTATATCTACTGGAGCTGTTACGAGCTCTTCATTCAGAAACGTGGTGTAGTGTTCTCCAGGGGGGTGAGAGGGGACTTTCGCATAAGATTCCCTCACAGAACGGCCTTAAACAAGGCTGTCTTCTGGCACCACTATTGTTCTCACTATACACCGCAGATCTTCCTGCCTCTTTGTCAGCTTGTGTGGGTATAGCCCCGATGGTAGGTGGGACCCCTATCTCGTGTCTCATGTACGCTGACGATATTCTTGTTTTAGATTTAACCCCCAAAGGTCTCGCTAATAGGCTGCAAGCTTTACACGTTTTTGCTGATGCACATTGTATGAAGATTAATATATCTAAAAGCAAAATTATGTGCATCGCTGGAAAAAAGAAATGCCGTTCTGTAAATTTTGGATCGTCTATTGGTGGTCAAAAACTAGAAGTTGTTAAAACCTATACCTTTTTGGGTAAAATTATTGCGGCCAATTTGAGTGAGAGGCCCCATATCGAGCATAGCTCACGCAAAGCACTTGCGCATGGCAAAGGCTTAAATTCCCTTTATTCTGCTACTGGAAAGAGACACTTTGCTTGTCTCCTTGAAGTGTTTAGGGCTAAGATTCCCCCTACGTTACTATACGGCATAGAACTTATAGAGTTGAAGCATTGGGATTTTTGTAACAAAATCGAGGGGAAACTCTTAAGATCCCTATCCACCCTTAACACCTCGTGCTCTTTGGCAGCATGTAGGCTTGACTTTGGCCTTAGGAGCAGCTGGGTTCAGGGACTATGTGCCCTGGTAAGATGGGTGGCCTGCTTGGCTAGAGCCGAATTAGGGTTGATGAGGGCCCTCCTTAAAAAGGAATTGCTGGGCAACTTTAAAGAGTTCTCACGATTAGTAAGGAATTTCAGAAGAGCTGTGTCACTTTTAAAGTTAGATGAAAGTGTGTTATTCTTATATTCATCGTCACAGCTAAAACTTGTGCTAAAACAGGCATCGTGGGAGCTATGCTATCAAATAGATAAGAATACAATACAAGAAAAAGGGGGTTGTGATCTTCTCCTTAATTCTTATACTATGAAGTTGGCCCAACCTTATGCCACATGGAATATACCCCATGGTATTCGTAGATTATGGTTTCTTTTAAGATATGATTTACTGCCCTTAAATTCACTTCTTTCTAAATGGTATGGAACCTCTCCCATGTGCAACTTCTGTAACTTGAGTATTCAGGATCGTATCCATGTTATGTTGATTTGTCCTGCACTCCGTCCATTGCGTTCTAAATGGTTAAAATCGATATGTCTCCAATTGGGTATTTTTGATGTGAATACTTTTCTACGATCTTTACACTGTCCTCCAAATGAAATGTTTTGCTTCTATATTTTTAATTTTTTTAAAGGCTTTTTAGCTATTTATTAATGAAATCTGGAGAGGTCTGATATTGCTTTCTCATGTCGATGATTCTATGGATGTAATCAGTTTTGTATGTATGATGCAGTGTATTCATTTATTTTTTGTCTTTTTTGTCTGCACTTGTTTCTTGAATTTTATGCGGCCCTTACCGAGAGCCAAACATAATAAATAAATTGAAATTGATATATTCACCTAACTATGGGGTTTTTCTGCACTGCCTTTTCTTTAACTTTTGCCTTTGCAATGTTTTGATAGCTGTGTACCTCCTTCACAGACATTCACATACAATCACATTTACAATTAGTACACCTGACAATTGCTCTATGTGATCTACAGAAAGGCACAGGATTGGATGAGCATTTATTCTGATATCTTTATGACCCACTGATGGGCACCGTAAGAAATTCTCACTGCCTGTGGCCTGAAGTCCACAACTCTCAATTGTTGCCCATTATAAACACCCACCAACAACCAAACCAAAAGCCACTAAATCATAGAGACAACTTTTTTCACAGTACACACTATGCAGGATTAATATGTTGCTTGACAAAACTACAGAAACACACACAGGAACAATCAATTCAAGAGCAAGTAAAATGCAACTTACAAACAGGAAAGGACTCATTAACAGTGTGAGAGACTGGTGTTTGTTTTGCTGGCTGCAGCTGTCGCCCGGTGGTGGAGAACCGAGTAGGCAGGACAATTACAGATGGGGCACCGGACCCCCTTTCTAGCAATGCCACTAAAAGGTACCTTCTTCTGGAAAATACTTATCGCCAGGGGGCATTTATCCCAATGTTCAACACACCTGCACATTTTTTGTCCATACTGGTGACAGAGTTCATGGGCAGGAGCCTTCTTGCTGAAGCTTTTTGACCTTCAATTTTATTGCCCCCATTTCCTTTAAGGACCCTCATTCACAACCAGGTACACGGTTAGGTATCTGCGAGTCTTTTGTCCCAGCTCATCCCACGGACAGGGTGAGGCAAAAGGGAGTAAGGGTGGGTCTAAAAGGTCTTCCTGTCTGTTCTTATGAAGGAGGTAGAAGAATTCTTTCACATCTGTACACTGCACCCCTTGCTTTCAGAAACACCTGATCACAGCCTTTTGGGGCTTTTAGAGGTTTTTGGGTGGTTAGGTCAGTGCACCTCTTTCATTTATACATTTATCTACTAGGGTATGTGCTGAGGGACTGCTTGCCCTTCCCCTCTCCACAAACTTCTAAAGACTCCTGCTCTCTGCTCTATACCTTGGATATCCTGTACCTACCAATGCCAGTTTATCATCTGCCCAGAGTACAATTTCAATTTCTGAACAAATCCCTTTTACAGTTGAGAAGTACAATCTGATTTCACATTACTTAGAGTTCAAAATGTGTTACAAATGTCTCACCTGGTCGGTGAATCAAGCAGTAAGTTTTCACTGGCCAATCGAAGTCTAAAAGTGTTTATCAACTAAATAAAAATTATTTATTTGAGAATCACTGATTTGGTTGTCCGGTTGTCCCCTAGAAACTGTGATGGATAACTCAGGTAGCAACGGTAAAACACATATTTATAGCTTTCTACACACCGACTTCCTGTGAGGATCTCATGACTTTGTAACACAAAAGGCAGATCTGTCTGAGAACATGAGAAAGGAAGAAAAATTCAGTTGTAATAAGAATGTAAATTGTCTTGGCTGAACAAGCTAATCAACACGTTTCCATCTCAGGATGGAAGATGTGAAAAAGAGGCTCATTAGGCATGGTTAGTATGGGCAAGAAACCAAGGTTGTTACACTAAGGCAGTAATTTACATTTTACAACATTATCCACAAACTTGAAGAAACCTACATAGGCTTCAGTATTTTATTTTTTTATTTTTTTTACCTTTATTGGATACTGCAGTTAATAAAACTTAGGGACACAGTGTCCTGCCCATTCTTGATCCACTTACGATCATGGTCTACAAATACTTACAAATTTGAAGTGATATTTTTTTGTCAGAGATTTTCAAGGGTGAACATTCACCCCATCTCTTTACAAGGTGTTTCTTTGATCCTAATTTGGCACAAATGAATTCAAAACTGCATTACAAATTCACATCTTCCAGTGTAAATTGAAAACTCACTGTGTTGAGGGGTGGAGTCTAACTGATGACTGTCATGGCCGGCTTAGCGTAAAGCTCCTCCGACCCGGGGTAGGAAAAGACTGCCCGACCACCTCCCTTAGCATACCCCGCCATAAATTGACCCACCGACGAAAGATTTTCCCCTCAGGGCACTTGGACAGAGAATGATCCTCCTTCCCCGAGACTAGCCCCCACTGGTGATGTCTCCTACCCCTTCCATCCGACATGAACAGGGATCCGCTTCCCAGATACCCATCCTTGCGTATGGACTGACAGCAGCCCTGGGGTCTCCCCCCTTTTCATCCCCTCTTTTAAGCCACTACCTTTCTCCCTTACCCCTCGCCCTCACTATGGGGATAGCCACCTCGCCATTGCAAATACTCTTCTTTAACGTGAATGGATTGACAAGCTACATATAGCTGAAGAAAATTATCTCCTAGCTGCTATCGGACCCATACAGAATCAGCCAAACTCAGACAGGACTGGGAGGGACATGCCCTGTTCAGTAGTTTTTCCCCCTCGCTATCTCAGGGAGAATCAGGTCCATGCAACAGCTCCCGTAAGTGTAGTGCGGTGAGCTTGGTGTGGAAAAATCTGCTGTGTCATGTTCTACACACCTGGACAGATGTTGATCAGAGGTAGGGCCCTAGGGGTGGGTGTGATCTATGCTCAACTGGGAACAAAGAGCTCCTCCTTCTACACCTCAACCGTGTATTGTCCATGTAGTCTTGGTGTTGACTAAAATCTTGCCCCAGATGTAACCATTTACAGGACAGGCCCCCTGGACTCTACGCACAGCCAAGACCATGCCCTCCTTCAAGACCTCCGAGACGATCACGGTCTGTTTGACATGTGCCGTCTTCTCCACTCGGTAGATAAGGGCTATAACTTCCTCTCTCAGGTCCATGACTCCCACTTCCGATGGGGGCTTGAGCCTACCGAGCGTGGAACATTACTATATTGCGCTCCATCTCTCCCAACTGGTATATTTTACCCAAGATATGTCACACGCTCTGCTCTGGGTTCCTATAGAATGCCTTCTTATGGGTTCGGGCCCAGGCCTACACGTATGATATGTTCTGTGGACCATCCAGTATGGTGCTGTCAACTCTGTCATTTAGGCCAGGTTGTATGACTGACCCACATTATCCTCAACCACGCATTCCTGAACAATGCAGTCTTAACTCTGACCGTGTCTTAACCATGCGTGCCTTTACAACGAATGTAGTTGTAATGGCATAATTGGTCAAGGCATATGCTTCGTTAAGATTCTACCCAAGTCCCTGCCCCAAGTACTAAATCCCAGCCACCTGCCCCGAGTTCTACCCCGACAGCAGACCTAAAAAAAAAAGCTCAGCGGGGGGCGTGGCCAAGATGGCGACGGAGTAAGACGTGCTTCTAGTCCCCTCCGGCGCCGGCCCCACAAAGCCTTGTCCAGCGTTAGCCCCGGGCCTCCCCCTGGGGCTTTTGGTCGCTCTGGAGCCTCCTTGGTGAGGGGACCGGCTGTGGTGCGAATCCCGACGATCCCTGAGCCCGTGTTCGAGGGACCGGAGCCGGCGGCGGTGCCCGAAGCCTGAGCGGCGCTGCGAGCTGTGGCGCGGGACAGCACTGCGGGGAGTTCTGGTGGAGTTTGGCGAACGGTGGCAGGCGGAAGCACCTGGACATTGCTGTAAGGCGCTGCGGGGGCCAAGCGGCAGCGAGGAAGAACCTGGTTGGAGCCGTGACCCTGAGCCCTAGGAGGGGGCGGGGCTTATCGCCCGCGAACAACTGGTGCTGCACCGCGGCCAGCGGACTACTCGAGGCCGTGGATTGAGGCCTAGTCCGGGAGGCGGTCTGCGCTGCTTCCGAGACCCGCGCCTCTACACGGCGGCCCGGACCGTAGATTGCAGCTGGGACGGCCTCGGAGGGAGGACGGTCGGCCCCCACAGCAGTGTGCAGAGGCAGGCACGAGGAGGTGCGTACCGCGGCCTCCTGCTTGGACCCGCGTGTGCCTGGTCGGTTTGGCCCGGTTGCTGGTGGCTGGGCTGTGGCACAAGGCAACGTGAGCACTTGGCCCCTCGGTGATAAGCACCGCTGCAGAAGGGAGCCGGTGCACGCTGCAGAAACGCCGGTCGGCCGGGGGACCGGAGAAGAGACGCTGTGGCTGCTCGGGGAGGTATTGGGACCCACCGACGGATGGTCTACCTGGCAGCCGGGACCCCTGGAGGCGAGTCTTGGCCAGAGGGCAGCTTTCGGGGCCTCGACCGGGCCTAGAGGCAGGCCTGTGTGTCGAAGAGGGGGCCTCTTGCTCAGCTCTCAAGCCCAGAGGGCCTGGTTGGCGCTGCGGGCCTCGGGCAGGACTGCAATCGATACACCGCCACTCGCCCATCTGCTTTGGCGTGCCCCGCTGTGTGTTGGAGCCTCGAGGAATATAGGCCAGAGACACCTAGTTCATCTTGGACATTGCGGTGCCGGGGGATGACTGGTGACCGTTGGGCGGTATCCCCGCCTAGTTCTAGCGGCGGGCCCTGGCGGGCTCTGCTCCCCTGCGCGACGCTCTCTCGATCAGCCGCCGGCGGAGGACTACGACGGCGATGGCCTCCTCACAACGCAAGGTGAAACCTGGCAAGGAGGGGACAACTAAGAGCTCCCAGCCCCCGGCCTCCCCTGGCCCTAGTGCATCTCCTGGGAGATCAGATGATGAGGCCCCAGCCACTAAGGCTTTCATGAAGGAACTCTTCACCTCCATCAAGGAAGATATATCCGAGCTTCGAGCCCAGCTTACTTCGGATCTCCGCGAGGTACGGAGGGACGTCGACGGTCTTGGGGAAAGGGTGCCCACTCTGGAAGACCACGACCTCAGCATGGCCAATGATGTCCATCTACCACAGCAGGACGTGCTCCGTCTCATGGAACAGAACATAGACCTGCAGGCCCACGCGGAGGACCTGGAGAATCGTTCCCGCCGGAACAACATCCGCATTCGGGCGGTACCCTGGGATGGAGAAGCGGGTGACCTCCGAGGATATGTGCAGGCGCTCTTTCTTCAAATCCTGGATGAGGAGGACTTGCAGGAAATCAGAATGGATAGAGTCCATAGAGTGGGGCTGCCCAGGCGGAATGGAGGTCCTCCTCCTGACATACTTGTATGTGTGCACGATTTCCAAGTCAAGGAACGAATCCTTTGGAAGGCGCGGGACATTCCCTCCCTGCAATTCCGGGACCATCGTCCTCAGCTTTATCAGGACTTAGCAGCTACGACGCTCCAGAAGAGGCGCGAGTTTCGCCCGGTCACTGCCTACTTACGAGAGCAAAACATCTCCTACTCATGGGGCCACCCTTTCCGCATAGTCTTCCGATGGCAGAATAGACTGGCACAGATTCGATCTCTTCGGGAAGCAAAGGAGCTCCTGGGGATTGAGGACGAGACCCCTGCACCTGACCGTCGCAGTCCTTCACCACGGAGAAGACGCCGTTCCTCGTCTTGGCAAAGGGTGGGCCCGGAGACGAACCGCAGGAGGCCTGATCGCACGACTAGCCTACAGGAGCGAGGGAGTGCAGTGGCGTCTGTGGCCTCTGCCACACTGACGTCGTCACAGCAGAGCTCTGGGGCGGCCTGATCTTCGGGCAGCTGGCCTTGGTGCCGGAGGGGCACGCACACTCAGGTAACGGGGATATGTATGTACTTTTCGAGAAGACACCCCGATCTTCGGCCTTGGGAGATCCGATGTTGGGTCCCCGCCCACGCCCCTGGGAAGTTTCGATCAGGGTATGTTTCCTTCAGGACTCTGTTTGCCTTTGTCCTGGGTCATTGGGGAGTTGGGGGGGGGGGGGGGGCGCGGGGCGGGAGGGGGGTTAGGGGGGCGGTTTGGTTGGGAAGGGTGTCTGGGTGGGGTTGGTGGTGGTGGTGGTGACGACGGTTGGCTGTTTGTTATCGGAAAGGACTGCTTGCAGGTTATGTACTATTGGTCTTGGGTGGCATCTGTCACTCCGTATTGTGCTCTGGGAGCGGTTACCAGTTAGACTTCCTCCCCGGTGTTTGGAGGAGTTGGCCCCCGGCATCTGGGAGCAGGGGCGGAAGGTGGTTTGGGAGGGACCTGCCCCGGGGTGAGCTGGGAGGGACGCCTGACGTGAGAGAGAGTTGGCGTTGTGTGATCTGGGGAGTTTGGGGAGTTATGGATCTAGCTACTGTGAAGCGGGGGGCCTGACATTTCCTCATGCCTCTTAGCGTTGGCACTTGGAACGTGAAAGGCCTTAACTCCCCGCAGAAACGTCAAAAGCTATGGAAATATCTGTTGGATCATCATCTAGATGTCGTGGGCCTCCAGGAGACCCATCTAGCCCGTAGGGACGAGCTCCGGCTCCGACATAGGCAGTATCCCCTCATCTATAGGTCCTCTGCTTCTACTAAACACAGGGGGGTGGCTCTTCTATTTCGGGCTTCCATTCAATTCCAGCCTTTGGGAGTGTGTTGTGACAAAGAAGGCAGGTGGTTAATGGTCAAAGGGGTGCTTTATGGCCGTTTGTGTACATTTGTGGTAGTATATGTGCCCAATGCTCAGCAAAATAGCTTTCTCCAGGGCTTATTGGATAAGATGGGAGGCTTTGTAGAGGGCCATCTAATTGCCATGGGGGACTTTAATATGGTATGGGACCAAACTCTAGATAGCTCCCGAGCCCAGAGGACGGACTCTGGTGTTTTCTCCGCCACGACTAAAGACAAGCTGGGGGAGTTGGGACTCATAGATGGCTGGCGCGCGGTCCACACACAGACTAGGGACTATACATTTTTCTCCCACGTACATCACACCTATTCCCGCATAGATTATGTGTTTTTGAGCCAGGTGCTCAGAGGAGATGTCCGCGATTCTAAGATTTTCCCGCTCTCTGTCTCGGATCATAGCCTGTTGGTACTCCTGCTGCAATGGCCAGTGAGGGGGGATGGATATCGGAAGTGGTACTTCCCGGCGGCGCTTGTACGGGATGACACCTCCTGTAAGGAACTAAGGAAAGCCATTAGGGAGTTCTTGACTCTTAACCCAAGCTCGGACACTTTTGTGTTCAACACCTGGGACGCCTGTAAGGCCTCCCTGAGGGGCACCTGCATAGGTCTTAATGCGGCCATTAATCGATTGCGTAGGGTAGAACGGGAGAAATTGGAGGCTGAGCTTGAGGGACTGGAACGGGCTCACAAGCTGAACCCTTCTCGCATGACACTTCGCCCACTGTCGGCTGTCAGGGGGAAGCTGAAGGCGCATTACAACAATCGCTCTGAGTTAACCCTCCTACGGCTGCGTCGAGGATCATACGCTCAGGGGAACAAAGTGGGCCGACATCTGGCACGCCAACTTCGTGAGAAAAGGGAGAAGGAATATGTAGGGGGGATCCAGGACTCGGGAGGCTCGGTGCATCACCGGGATGGGGACAAGGCGGATATCTTTGGCCGGTTCTATGTGGCACTTTATAAAGGTGACTCGCTCGACCCGAGTGCGCAAGACGCATTTTTGTCGGGCCTCTCCTTCCCGCAGGTTTCTGTTAGTAGTAACGAACAGCTGACGGCTCCCTTCACTAGGGAAGAGGTACTCGAGGCGATCAAGGCCTTGAAACCTAATAAGACCCCCGGCCCGGATGGGTATACCGCCTATTTCTACCAGTCGTTTGCATCTGAGCTAGTCGATTGCCTGGTCTCTCTTTTCAATGAAATGGCTGCCGCTGGGGAGACCTCTGGCACTATGGCCGAGGCCATGATCACCGTGATCCCCAAACAGGGGAAGGATCCTTCCAGATGTGCCTCATACCGCCCTAAAGCCCTGTTGAATGTGGACGCTAAGTTGTATTCCTCAATCATCGCCCGCCGGTTGCAGGATCTGATGCCGGCCATTATACACCCGGACCAGTCCGGTTTTTATTAAGGGTCGGCAAACCCATGACAACTTACGGAGGGTGTTGCATTTGATAGAGAAGGCTTCCAGATTCCGCATTCCGGCTGTGCTGGTTGGTCTGGATGCAGAAAAGGCATTCGACCGGGTCGACTGGGGATTCCTGTTTCGCACCCTTTCCGCCTTTGGATTTTCGCGCCAGTTCCTCACGATGATTCGGGCGAATTATAATCGTCCTACCTCGAGGGTGCTGATTAACGGCCATCGGTCTGCTAGTTTTCCTCATTCCAGAGGTACGAGACAGGGATGCCCCCTTTCCCCTCTCCTCTTTGCCTTGAGTATCGAACCCCTGGCACTGGCGATACGGGAAAATTACCGAATCAAGGGCCTTCCCTTCAGGGGGGAACAGCACAAAATATCCCTTTTTGCTGACGACGTCCTGTTGTCCTTGGGGGATCCAACTCAGTCCTTACCGCCTATTCACGAGGAGCTCTCCCGGTTTGAAGCAGTGGCGGGTTTCAGAGTCAACTTCGACAAGTCGCACATCCTGAACTTAACCCTGTCCCCTGCGGAAGTAGACCGGGTGCGCTTATTGACGACCCTGCCATGGACTCCCACCTCTCTAATGTATCTGGGGGTGCGCCTAACACCTACTGTAGGATCCCTATTTGCGGCTAACTTTCCCCCCCTGGATCGGTGGAAACCAAAATTCCTTTCGTGGCTCGGCAGGATACATGCTCTTAAAATGGTCCTCCTCCCTAAATTTCTATATCTTTTTCAGGCCCTCCCTATACCTATTGACATGGATTTCTTCCGCAGCTTACGGACGATGATGCTGAAATTTGTCTGGCAGGGTGGCCGGGCTCGTATTCCCTTTACGACACTTCGCCGGCCGAGGGGGGAGGGAGGTGTTGGGCTCCCTGACATGCTTCTATACTATAAAGCTGCGCAGTTGCGGGTGATAGTGGAATGGTCCCAGCAGCTTTCAGAGAAACACTGGCTGCATATGGACAGGGCCGTGGCGGGGAGGTCGGTCTGGGATCTGATCTGGAAGCCCAAAGTGGACCGACCGAAGAATGCTTACATTAGCACTCCCACTAGCACGGTTCTGAAGGTGTGGGACACGGTCACTGGCGACGACCGTTGGGCCACATTTCCGTCTCCCTTCACCCCCATTCACTTCATGCCTTTCCACCGGCCTTACAGGAGGGACCCTTTCGGCGGCGGCGAGAGGGGGGATGTAGGGCGCTTACGCATTTGTTTCACGGGAGGGTTCCCCTCACATTCCACAACTGCATGCGCGATTATGGACTTCCGGTCACTGAGCGCTTTCACCATGCCCAGCTTCTTCACTGGGCAACATCGGCGGGAATCGGCGAGGCCGCTACACGTCCGCCTTCCCCTTTCGAGTCCTTTCTGCTCCGCACGTCTGCGATGCGGGGGACAATCTCCTTCTTGTATGGACTACTTCTGGCCACTGGGGTCACCCCGCGCCCTCGATACATGGAACAGTGGGAGGTTCTCCTGGATCGAGACATCTCTGATACAGAATGGAAGCAACTCTGGAGGGATATAGCTACGCACAACCACTCCGTGCACCTTAGGGAAGCCCACTTGAAAACCATGTATGACTGGTATTTATATCCGGCCAAGCTCCACCGTATATTCCCTCATTCTTTGGATAGATGCTGGAGATGTTGTGGCCTACTGGGAGACTTCCACCACATTTGGTGGGATTGCCCAATCATTCGCCCCTTCTGGACGGAGATACTCTCCCACAACAAGGAGATATTGGGGTATCCGATCTCGGATTCAGTGGCCCATGTACTACTGGGTCTCCGAGATCCAATGTTGGAACATCAGACTAAGGCAGACAAGCGCATTCAATGGCTCTGCTTAGGGGCAGCTAAGCTTACGTTGGCGGCGGCATGGAAGAAACCACATGCCCCGGCTATATCATTGTGGCACGCGAGACTGTGGGGGCTATTGAGCATGGAAAGAATGGCGGACATCTTCCTGGGTGATTTTAAAAACTTCTTATTCCGTTGGGGGCCTCTAGTCCGTTTCTTGTCATCTGGTCTGCCATCTGCGGTATGCCCACCCACGCTACGTGCACTACACCTGTTTCAAATATGACTGAAATGCATGACTACCCAGCTTAGTACGATGTGAGAGTGTTTGTGTCGTCACCACTGGGGGAGGGTGGGGGGTGGGGGGGGAACCAGTTGGGGTCCGGTTCGTGTTAATTTTTGCGACAATGTTTGGCTCCTGGGGATTCAGGGCTTCTGTATCGCTTTGCATCCCTCTTCTACTGCCCTCGGACTGCTTACGAGCTCTGCCCTGCGAACTTTCGAGTGGGCACTAGACTTGCTGCTGGACCTTGTTGTTGGGCCTCCTACCCTTCTTAGTCACTTACTGCTTTTATTCTCCAATGCGTATTTCAGCTTCCCCTGTGTGGGATTTGTGGCGGAGTTGTCGCCTATTTATTTTTCTTTGTCCCTTTTCTTTTCCCTTCCCCCTCTACCTTTTCTGAAAAACTTTGAATAAAAAAAAGCTCAGCCCCCTGCCCTGACTAAATCTGGATCCCAGCCCTAAAAACAAACCACACCCCAGACCAAAAACACCCCAGCTCCCCTGTGCCCTGAGCCCTAACACCCGCTCCAAGCCATGAAATTCGACTCAGACACCCTCCAGCCATGAGCCCTGCCCTGAGCCCTAAAACCTTGACCCTAGTTTTAAAAAATACCCAGCCCCCCACCCTGAGCCCTAAAACCGTCACCCCAGCCTTTAATTTGACCCCACCCTGAGCCCTAAAACCTTGACCCCAGACATAGAAAACACCTCTGCCCCCGCCTTAAGCCCTAAAACCATCCCCTAGCCCTAAAAAGTACACTGACCACCTGCCCTGAGCCCTAAAATCCCTGATAAAACAAAATAATAAATTATATATTAAAATAGAAAAATCGTACTCACCAACGTGTTCCTCATCTGGGCAGGTAGTCACCTTCGACCCTTAGCCCAGTCTGGAACACATCCGACCCTCCGCTCAGAGTCTAGACCGCTAACAACCACAAACATATAAGCCACGCATATGCGTGGTAAAGGCACATTCGTGGTTTAGACATACGTGGTACAGCCTGCGTGGTTTAGCCTTGCGTAGTTCATGCTGCGTGGTTAAGGCTGTTTCCCTTCAGGCCATGCTCAAGGCATGGACATGCGGCCACAAGTTGCTTAACAGCAATGCATGTTTGCACAAATGTGCACCTATACGGTGCAACATCAGCATCAGCGTCAACAAACAGCCCATCTTCTGGTCCCTATGGAATCAGGCTGGCATCTTTACCATTGATGATCTATTTTATGATACTCAGCTCAAACCCTTCAAGACACTGCGGGCTGAATTTCGACTAGCCGGGTCTCAACTATAGCGCTATTGCTAACTAGAGCAGTCCCTTTCTTGGCGTCTGGGTAAGCCTCCTTTGGCGATTGAAGTATCAGCGATTTTGCAAAGCTTACTTTGTGGAGCCAATTCAAAGAGGTGGTTTTGGGATTTTACAACTTATTGGTGAGAAACCATCACTACCGACCCCTGCTGTACCAGACACAGTTACACTGACAGCTGATGCTACACGTGGACTACATTGAAAACTTGGACAAGGGGGTCCGGGAACAGCGGCGGCTGGTGCCAATCTGCCCTGGAGGGCAGCACAGAGAAAAAAATAATACACTTATTTTTCACAGCTGGCCGCGACGATCTTCTACTCCCGCGCCGCGCTACTCCAATACGCAGGAGCACAGGCTCCCAGACTCCCTGCGTAATCCCAGTGCTGCTCTCATGCTATTACTCCCAGCATGAGATCTGCGCTGGGATTGGGTGAAGCGGGCCTGTCTCGTCGTGCTGCAGAAGGGAGTTGGAGTGTGTGCCCTGAGCACTGGGGCTATCTCCAAGGGAACTGCCTGGAAATATGCAAGTGCGCATGTCGGTTTGGCGGGTCAAACTAACATGCGCACTTTCAGTGCATACCACCACTCCCCCCTGCTGCTGACTCCTCATGCCACCCTAGACTCGTGTATTAACAGTCGAAAATAAAATGAAAATAAAATAGTTTTATTGTAATTTTATTTTTCTTCTGCCTGATGAGTTTCAGCAGTGGGGTGACACTCCTCCACCATAGCGGAGCATCCACCTCTGTACGGGAATCCAGAATGAAATTCACCCTTTTCAAGATACTTAATGACTGGAACTGGTCCCTTGTTTGACTGATAGGTAAGGAAATTATAGCAAGTTTCAATCAAAAAACGTCAAATCATTCTAGGTGTACAAATGGGTATAACCATTGGTTATTCTCTACACATAGACCAAAAGTACAAAACTGTCTTGAAGAGGATATATACTTTTATTTGTTCTCATTTTTTATATATATATATATTTTTTTTTTCTTAAATTCATTTTGAAGAAATACAGTGTCAATAAATACTAACAACAGATAAAAAAGTATTTTTTTAAATATATAGATAAAGGATTTATATCCAAAAATAGAAATACAGTGAATTAAATCATCAATTTCACATAACAATCCAGGACTTCGATCAAATAAAGTTGAATATTTGGTCAATAAGTAGTTGATACAAGCAATGTGGTATTTGTGAGCTACCCGAGTTTCGGCAAAGCTGCCTTCATCAGGAGACCGTCTATTGCAATACAGTTTATAGAAACCCAGTGAGCTCGAATAGTGCTAGCGAATTGACAGACATATTACAGAACTGTAAAAAGGTTATCGGATTTAGGGTCCTAAGATTAGTATGTCGTCAGAAATTAAAGATAAAACCACAGCATACTGGAGCTTGTAGGCCAAATCGATAATAGGAACGTATTTAGCCTTGAAATTATGGTCGCAGCCTGTCGCTAACTGTCACTGGAAATGGTATGGAGGCATAAATCAAACAGGGACTTTCCCGTATTTAGTGCAAATAGACTTTCAGCCAGGGACGAGGAGTGCAGCTATGCGATGTAATGCTTGTTCGCTTTATAGTCATGTCTTTGATGAGATTTCTATCTAAAGAGAAGGAGGGTCCATTGTATCCCTAGACTCACAGAGCTGGTCCCGATCTCAACCGGCATTCGACCAAAAAATCTTGTTAGACTGAGACAGCAGGGTCTGCAGCACCCTCAGACCTGTTTGAGGTGTACCCACAACCGTTGTACCCATATCCTCTATCAAAACCTTGGACTTAACAGGCTTTGGACCACCGTTCAGGCATAGCTTAGTGAGGCACTACAAATTCCCGTCCCCTTCACGGAACCAGTGCTCTTGCTCCATGACATGTCCGACCTCCCAGTATTTCCAATATAACAAATTCCTAGGCAACTAAAACCCTGCAGGATGGCAGGTACAACAACACAAAAGATAATAACAGAACTACCGTGTACTGAACTGATATCGACAGAATCCATAGAAAAATATTGTTCATTTATTATTATAAAAAATATACATAAGAAAGACAAATAAAAAACAATCTTGTTATCAAACATATAAATGATCACAATACATGCCAAATCATGTGAGGCATGGAATGATAAAAAAACAATGTATACAAATTAGATAGACATTCAATGATAAAATACAATACAAAAAATTGAAGCAACAAAGTGGGTAGAATGTCCGACCTCCCAGACCTAACGATCCCTAGACGGTGCCTCCCGGAGCACAGGGCTCACTGTGGCAACGATCTGAATTTGACGTCACTGGAAAGTGTCGCAAAGACTGACGTGTGACGAATGGCTCGCCGAAATGTACAAAACAGCCACATTCTTGCATCCTATTTGCAGGGTGTACAACCCTTTTAACTGCTGGGACTCCTCCCCGTGACCCTAACGTGGGTAAATATTATAACAAGTGAGAATGCCGGATGTTTTGGCTTCTTTCTCACCCTATCTTTGGAGGTGCTCCTTCTTTCAATCCCCTTACTCTCCTAAACTCCCCCACCACCCCACCCCTGTTGTCTGGTCATTTTTCTGTGACGGCTGTGTCCCTCAGGCTTTTGTTTGATGGCATCACCTTATTGGTGGGTTTTGTTCTTCTGTTAATTTTCAAATGGGGGCACTACTGCAGCACTTGATGTAAAATTATCTTGTGTCAACCTGCTTTATGTTTATGTTTCGGCTTCCATTTGTTCATTGGTTTCATGAGAACGCTGTACTTGTTGTGTGCTTCCTGCATGGCCCATTGTAGTTTTCCCCATGTCAGCCTAACTGTGCACGTTATAGGACTAATTTTCCTTTGCACATGTTACTATATAACACACTGGCTTTTCTGCCACATTGTACCTTCACAATGAACCTGCATTTGTTTTGGTGTTCTGTTCTTTTCCCAGGATTTGGTCTGAACATTATAGACAAGGTCAAATAGCAATGTCCCTTGTTATTCTTTCTGGCCAGCCACTAGCACCTAGACATAACACAGAAATGCAGCTGTTGTTTATGTGCACACATCTTGTCATATAGATGAGCACAGGAGCCAAAAACGAGAATTCTGGGACAAGATCACTGCATTTGCTGAGATGTAGAGCATCCATCTGTGTATGCTAAGGCACGGGGTCCACCACTAATCCCAGATATCTTTTAAATATATAATCATTTAGCTTCAGTACCAGGGGAGGGGGCTTAGGCTACTCTGTCCTATATGACAGGGCTTTTCATGGTATACAGTTTATTAACCATGCTGACAGTATTTTTAGTATGCATTTGATTTCTAACTGTGGCACGAATTCTGCATTTCAGAGCATGATAGATTAAATAAATATTCTAAACTTCCTTTGTGTCTCCTGGTTATCTTATTGTGGGCAAATACGAGTGAGAAAGCGAACTGGTGTGTCCTGTTACTGCGATTCCTGAGAGGGTCGAGGGTGTTGTGTTCTGGGGTGCCAATTCACTTGTTTCTCTGGTAAGGTTAGGGGGGCAAGTGTGGCACTATAGCTAGTAAGTCTCGGGCTCATGGATACTGAGGTGGTATGGTGACTCAGTCCTTACATACTGATGTTCTATGGTCTCAAACATAGTTCTTTTCCAGAGCAGAATCTCTGCAACATACTCTCCTTTTTTGTTTATACGTAATGTATCAAGTTTTGAGCTCTGCATTGTTGTACCACTACTGATGGTCGGCACGGTCTGTATGTTTGCCCTGTATAATGGTTGATACCAGAATAAAGAAATACCTAAAAAAATCCCACAAAAACAAGGTGATACAATTTTTTTCTTTAAAGCCCATCTAAACTGAAACAGTAGAGCCCCAAGCCTATAGCTTCCATGTAATGCACTTGGTTGAGTGAGTAGCTGTGTCATAGTCAGGGCCACTGGAAATATGCACCAGGAGAGAACCAAATTGTGTGGCAGGGTTGAGTAAATTATGCAGCAATAAAAGCTTATTATGCAGCATAATGCGGTACATTTTGTAATAGTATGTCTTTATTATTTTGTCATTTTTACACTTGCTAACTCTGTCTGGGCACTTGTTGCACCTCATTAGTATCAGTTTAATATCCAATACAGCAATAAGCAACATAAATATGACCAGTCATGTTTTGCAAAGGGCCTTCCACTGCACAGCAACATGCATTGCTGTGTTATTAGTAACTTTTGAACCATTTGAGCTAGAAATGAATTTTTTTGTTACAATTTCAGATTATGGATTAGATGGCAAATACAGCAAATCCATAATTATATGAAAACGCTGCAGCCGCACAATCTCATAATTCCAATTGCCCTGGTCATTGCTATGTTTGCTGGTATTATGCAGCAATGGAGAATAAATTATGTGGTAGATTTGATTAAATGTAGCAGTAGGAAGCAAAATATATAGCATGGAAAGGCAAATGTCCTACATTCGGTGCTATTCTTAACCATTTTGAGATATTTAAACACACGGATATAAAAGTTATCGTAATATTATCACACAGTCAGCAGATCCTTTCCAAAATGCAATTCATTAACTATTCATGATTTTGTCTGGCTTAAAAGCATAAAAATAGCATGTTATTAAAATTGTTCTTTCTACTGCTCAGAATAAAATTAATTGTATAAACATACATAATGTTGCATTCAGTAGAAAACAAACCTACATGTACCCACCTTAGTTAAAAATATTTGACTCGTATGTATTTATTATGTCTTATTAGCAAAAGCAACCTTTATACCAATGGCAACCTGGGTATACAGCCATTATGAAAAACCAGTGGTTTTCATTGGCATTATTCTGTTCAAAATTATAACTTGTCAGTACGTATTACTGTTCACAATGTACAAAGTAAATCATGCGACAATCACTCCTTTCAACCAAAAGGCTACAGTTTATCATTTTTTGGCAATTTTTATAAGAATACACAAGGGCTAAAATGCAATATGCCCCAAGTTAGGAAAACCAAAAACCAGAATAAATACAATAAAACCAGTGAAAAGATCAAACAGAGTGTTTACAACAAGCCCCCCTAACTAGTATTTAGTTCATAGGCCTAGTATGTCTGTGCCTGTTACATAAACCCTCTGGTAATTTCTTTGTTGCTACTGTGTCTATGACGCTTCGGCCCTTTCTAAAAGTAATAGGGTCTCATCAGGACTAGGTGGGATTGAGATATCCTTGTAAATAGAGGGGTATACTAGGATAATGAGAGTAATGGCAAAGAAGGATCATATTGGTTGCTTCTAATAGCAACATAACTTATAGGCCAGCAGTAAGGAAGAAAAGTGCTGATCCTAACTGTGTTGTGGTTGTCACATGGTATACACCAAGTTGCAAGGATAAAAATAATTACTCACCTAGGGGAGGATAAACATGCTGGTAAATTAGGAAGGACATGAGAGTAGGAAAACAATACTATTTAGCCTTGGAATATATGGGGTAATGTTTCAAACTTACACTCAGTAGTGTAAAACATTGGATGAAAGTAGGGCTGCAAACGCTAGTTGTTGGAGTCTTGGAGGGGAGTTAGATAACCTCTGCTACAGGATGTGAATCCGTATATTGTTGAATCTCTGCAGTCAGTCATCTAGTAAGCAAGGTGCAGTCCACCTCAGTACATGATCGCACTGTTTGCATCTTTTTACCAGAGGCTGTGCATTTGGGTCTGGTCTGTAATCGAAAGGACGATCTCTGACCATCAGTGTCAAAGAGGATCACTGTCATAAGGGATGGCGGGAAACTGTGCATCCTCTTTACAAGGACAACTTCAAAACAAGGCTTGGATCACAAAATGCTTTCCAATCTCAGGACTGTTGATGTCACCCAAGGGTCATCCCAGACTATTGCCAATGGGGTTGAATGGCTACACTAAGTGTGTAGGATCAAACTCATCTATATGTTTAGCCCTTGAAAGAGATAATAACTACGGGCAACAGTACATATTGGTCTGTGTTAGATCAGGCATCCTTGGAGTGGTTTCCAATAACTTTTTGCCTTCTGACCTACTGTTTTTGACTGTTTTGCTGAACTTAGTTTTGGCTGGTTGTCGAACTCTGTGCACTTTTTCACTGCTGACCAGTGCTAAAGTGCATGAGCTCTGTATCCAAAATGTGATACCAATTGGTTTATCCCTGATTGGCATATTTGATTTACCTACAAGTTCCTAGTGCAGTGCACCACATGTGTCCAGGGCTTATAAATAAAATGCTACTGGTTGGCTACAGCACTAATTGCGCCACCCACATAAGTAGATCTTTAAACATTTCTCAGGCTGCCACTGCAGAGCCTGTATATGCAGTTTAGAACTGCCATGTGAACCTGGCAAGTTAACCTACAAGCCAAACCTTCCTTTCTATTACCGAGAAGTCACCCCTAGAGTGGGCCCTCGACAGCCCATGGGCAGGGTGCAGTGTACTTAAAAGGTAAGACATATACTTTTAGGTTTTACATGTCCTAGTAGTGAAATACTCTTAAATTCGTGTTTAAATACAGCAAGGCCTAGCTCTCCCATAGGATAACATTGGAGCTGCCATGTAAAATTTTATAAGTGTAGCTTCAAATTGCGAAAAGATAGGAAAGCCAAATTGGTGCCTCCAGACTTACAATTTAAACACAAATCTTTTAGTGAAGTTGAGGCCAGATTTACAACCCGTTTTTGCATGCGCAAACGCGTTTGCAACCCGTTTGCGAATGCAAAAACCTCATGGGCCATGTACAAAGCCTATTTAGCAAGTCACAATTTATTTGGGACTCGCTAAATAGGTTTTGCGACTCACTTTTAGGAAGGGGCGTTTCTTTTATAATAGCAACCGCAATGTCATGTACCAATGTTTTGCGACTGTTATTAGGAAGGGATGTTTCAAGGGCGTCCCTTCCTACTAGCGAGTTGCAGTGGCATGTATGAATGTTTTGTGACTGGAATGAGGTTGCAAAACCATCCTATTTAACTGACTCCGTGAAGGAGGTGGTAACCCATTCACAAACAGGAATTGGTCCTTTAGGGACATGCCGAAGAAAAGAAAGGCGTGGCTCGCCAAACTCAAATTTTTCAATATTGTACGTTTTTCGTAAGCAGTGCGGCATGCCGCCTGTGTCGCGCTAGTAACTAAAAGTATATAATATTTAAAACAAAGAGTTTGGCAAGCCGTGCCGAAGAAAAGAAAGATTATTAAAGACGTGTGCAGGATGTAAGCAGGAGAGCTTGTCGTGGCTGCAACAGCAGCTAGGAGAAAGTCATTAGTAAAATAGTGCTCACAGACTGTAAATAATACATACCGAGTAACAACACATGTTAGAAGGGCAGTCCTCATGGGAGGTTACAAAAGGAGAAAAGATGGTACTAAGGAGGGACAACTAAGCCTATTCACGAATCAAAAGCCACCATTTACAAAGGACAGTACTAGGAGCCAATTGAAAAGATGGGCAGAGCTTCAAGTCCATACCTGAATACATCATGTCTCAAGCGCTGCCTACTCAAGACCTAACAAGCATTTGCAATGTAATAGGTCTCGCATTAGGAAAGTTTGAGCTATTGGTATTGTAAATGACACATTTTTTATGTATGTGTTGGTTTTAAAAATAGTGAAATTAATAGCTTTGTCATTTACAAAGACAATACTTTTAACTTTCGCAAATGTGACACCTATAGCATTTGTAATGCAATATGTGTTGTATTTACGTGACTTAGATGTATTGATATTACAAATAACAATTGCTTTTAATTTTTTTAATAATTAATACTTAAATAAAAGTTATTGTAATTTATAATGGCAATAGCTTAAACTTTTGTAAATAACTTTTGTGAAGATTATGTTCAGTGTATTTTATTGTGACGAAAATCCAAGAACAGAAGTGAAATATTAACATCTTTTTGTGACATTTGTAATAAAGCTTGAAACATTGAGAGAACATATTTGAACCAGTTGTTGTTGAATGGTTGCACAGATTGATGATTGTGGTGGCGCTGAGTGATGTTTTGGTGGCGACGAGCGATGCTGTAGCGTTCAGTGATGCTGTGGTAGAGCATAGTGATGTTGTGGTGCCCCTGAGTAATGCTGTGGTGGTGCTGAGTGATGCTGTGGTGATGCCATAGATAGACAGAGTGTAATTACGTGGCGTGTAACTATGTGGCACTGAGTGGTATTTGGAGTGTATGTTGCATTGAGCGAAGTGTAAATATGTAGCATATATTTATGTGGCACTGATTGGTATTTGGAGTGTATGTTGCATTGAGGGCAGTGTAATTATGTGGCGTGTAATTATGAGGCACTGAGTGGTATTTGGAGTGTATGTTGCGTTGAGTGCAGTGTAATTATCTAGCATATAATTATGTGGCACTGAGTGGTCTTGTGTGGAGTGTATGTTGTATTCAGTAGACTGTCATTGTGTGGAGTGTAATTATGTGGCACTGAGTGGTATTGTTTGGAGTGTATGTTGCATTGAGTGCATTGTAATTATGTAGCATATAACTTATGTGGCACTGAGTGGTATTGTGTGGAGTGTGTGTTGCATTTAGTAGAGTGTCATTATGTGGCGTGTAATTATGTGGTACTGAGAGGTTTTTGAAACGTATGTTGCATTGAGTGCAGTATAGTTCTGTGGCGTGTAACTATGTGGCACTGAGGGGTATTCGGAGTGTATGTTGCATTGAGGGCAGTGTAATTAGTGGCATGTAAGTATGTGGCACTGAGTGGTATTTGGAGTGTATGTTGCATTAAGTGCACTGTAATTATGTAGTGTGTAATTATGTGGCACTGAGTGGTATTTGGAGTGTATGTTGCATGAAGTGAAGTGTAATTATGTGGCACTGAGTGGTATTTGGAGTGCATGTTGCATTGAGCGCAGTGTAATTATGTGGCGTGTAATTATGTGGCACTGAGTGGTATTTGGAGTGTATGTTGCGTTGAGCGCAGTGTAATTATGTGGCGTGTAATTATGTGGCACTGAGTGGTATTTGGAGTGTATGTTGCATTGAGTGCAGTGTAATTATGTGGCGTGTAATTATGTGGCACTGAGTGGTATTTGGAGTGTATGTTGCGTTGAGCACAGTGTAATTATGTAGCATATAATTCTGTGGTACTGAGTGGTATTGTGTGGAGTGTATGTTGTATTCAGTAGAGTGTAATTGTGTGGCGTGTAATTATGTGGCACTGAGTGGTATTGTTTGGAGTGTATGTTGCATTGAGTGCAGTGTAATTATGTAGCATATAATTATCTGGAACTGAGTGGTATTTGGAGGTTATGTTGCATTGAGTGCAGTGTAAATATGTGGCGTGAAATTATGTGCAACTGAGTGGTATTTGGAGTGTATGTTGCGTGAGCGTAGTGTAATTATGCGGCATGTAAATATGTGGCACTGAGTGGTATTTGGAGTTTATGTTGCATTGAGTGCAGTGTAATTATGTGGCGTGTATCTATGTGGCACTGAGTGATATTTGGAGTGTATGTTGCTTTGAGTGCAGTGTAATTATGTGGCGTTTAATTATGTGGCACTGAGTGGTATTTGAAGTGTATGTTGCATTGAGTGCAGTGTAATTATATGGCGTGTTTTTATGTGGCACAAAGTGGTATTTGGAGTGTATGTCGCATTGAGTGCAGTGTAATTATGTGGCGGGTAATTACGTGGCACTGAGTGGTATTTTGGAGTGTATGTTGCGTTGAGCGCAGTGTAAATATGTAGCATATAATTATGTGGAACTGAGTGGTATTGTCTGGAGTGTATGTTGTATTCAGTAGAGTCTAATTATGTGGCATGTATTTATGTGGCACTGAGTGGTATTGTTTGGAGTGTATGTTGCATTGAGTGCAGGGTAATTATGTGGCATGTAATTATGTGGCACTGAGTGGTATTTGGAGTGTATGTTGCATTGAGTGCAGTGTAATTATGTGGCGTGTAATTATGTGGCACTGAGTGGTATTTGGAGTGTATGTTGCGTTGAGCGCAGTGTAAATATGTAGCATATAATTATGTGGAACTGAGTGGTATTGTCTGGAGTGTATGTTGTATTCAGTAGAGTGTAATTATGTGGCCTGTAATTATGTGGCACTGAGTGGTATTGTTTGGAGTGTATGTTGCATTGAGTGCAGTGTAATTATTTGGCGTTTAATTATGTGGCACTGAGTGGTATTTGGAGTGTATGTTGCATTGAGTGCAGTGTAATTATGTGGTGTGTAATTATGTGGCACTGAGTGGTATATGGAGTGTATGTTTCATTGAGTGCAGTGTAATTATGTGGCGTGTAATTATGTGGCACTGAGTGGTATTTGGAGGGTATGTTGCATTGAGTGCAGTGTAATTATGTGGCGTGTAATTATGTTGCACTGAGTGGTATTTGGAGTGTATGTTGCGTTGAGTGCAGTGTAAATATGTAGCATATAATTATGTGGCACGGAGTGGTATTGTTTGGAGTGCATGTTGCATTGAGTGCAGTGTAATTATGTAGCATATACTTATGTGGCACTGAGTGGTATTGTGTGGAGTGTATGTTGCATTGAGTGCAGTGTAATTGTGTGGCGTGTAATTATGTGGCACTGAGTGGTATTTTTTGGAGTGTATGTTGCATTGTAATTATGTAGCATATAATTATGTGGCACTGAGTGGTATATGTGGAGCGTGTGTTGCATTCATTAGAGTGTATTTATGTGGTGTGTAATTATGTGGCACTGAGTGGTATTTGGAGTGTATGTTGCATTGAGTGCAGTGTAATTATGTGGCGGGTAATTATGTGACACTGAGTGGTATTTGGAGTGTATGTCGCATTGAGTGCAGTGTAATTATGTGGCGTGTAATTATGTGGCACTGAGTGGTATTTGGAGTGTATGTTGCGTTGAGCGCAGTGTAAATATGTAGCATATAATTATGTGGAACTGAGTGGTATTGTCTGGAGTGTATGTTGTATTCAGTAGAGTGTAATTATGTGGCGTGTAATTATGTGGCACTGAGTGGTATTGTTTGGAGTGTATGTTGCATTGAGTGCAGTGTAATTATGTGGCGTTTATTTATGTGGCACTGAGTGGTATTTGGAGTGTATGTTGCATTGAGTGCAGTGTAATTATGTGGAGTGTAATTATGTGGCACTGAGTGCTATTTGGAGTGTATGTTGCATTGACTGCAGTGTAATTATGTGGCGTGTAATTATGTGGCATTGAGTGGTATTTGGAGTGTATGTCGCATTGAGTGCAGTGTAATTATGTGGCGTGTAATTATGTGGCACTGAGTGGTATTTGGAGTGTATGTTGCGTTGAGCGCAGTGTAAATATGTAGCATATAATTATGTAGCATATAATTATGTGGCACTGAGTGGTATTATGTGGAGTGTGTGTTGCATTCATTAGAGTGTATTTATGTGGCGTGTAATTATGTGGCACTGAGTGGTATTTGGAGTGTATATTGCATTGAGTTCAGTGTAATTATGTGGCGTGAAATTATGTGGCACTGAGTGGTGTTTGGAGTGTATGTTGCATTGAGTGCAGTGTAATTATGTGGCATGTAATTATGTGGCACTGAGTGGTATTTGGAGTGTACGTCGCATTGAGTGCAGTGTAATTATGTGGCACTGAGTGGTATTTGGAGTGTATGTTGCGTTGAGCGCAGTGTAAATATGTAGCATTTAATTATGTGGTAATTAGTGGTATTGTCTGGAGTGTATGTTGCATTGAGTGCAGTGTAATTATGTAGCATATAATTATGTGGCACTGAGTGGTATTCTGTGGAGTGTGTGTTGCATTCAATAGAGTGTAATTATGTGGCACTGAGTGGTATTTGGAGTGTATGTGGCATTAAGAGCAGCGTAATTATGTGGCGTGTAATTATGTGGCACTGAGTTGTATTTGGGGTGTATGTTCCATTGAGTGCAGTGTAATTATGTGGCGCTTAACTATGTGGCACTGAGTGGTATTTGGAGTGTATGTTGCATTGAGTGCAGTTTAATTATGTGGCGTGTAATTATGTGGCACTGAGTGGTATTTGGAGTGTATGTTGCGTTGAGCGCAGTGTAATTATGTAGCATATAATTCTGTGGTACTGAGTGGTATTGTGTGGAGTGTATGTTGTATTCAGTAGAGTGTAATTGTGTGGCGTGTAATTATGTGGCACTGAGTGGTATTGTATGGAGTGTATGTTGCATTGAGTGCAGTGTAATTATGTAGCATATAATTATCTGGAACTGAGTGGTATTTGGAGGTTATGTTGCATTGAGTGCAGTGTAAATATGTGGCGTGAAATTATGTGCAACTGAGTGGTATTTGGAGTGTATGTTGCGTGAGCTTAGTGTAATTATGCGGCATGTAAATATGTGGCACTGAGTGGTATTTGGAGTGTATGTTGCATTGAGTGCAGTGTAATTATGTGGCGTGTATCTATGTGGCACTGAGTGATATTTGGAGTGTATGTTGCATTGAGTGCAGTGTAATTATGTGGCGTTTAATTATGTGGCACTGAGTGGTATTTGGAGTGTATGTTGCATTGAGTGCAGGGTAATTATATGGCGTGTTTTTATGTGGCACAAAGTGGCATTTGGAGTGTATGTCGCATTGAGTGCAGTGTAATTATATGGCGGGTAATTACGTGGCACTGAGTGGTATTTTGGAGTGTATGTTGCATTGAGCGCAGTGTAAATATGTAGCATATAATTATGTGGAACTGAGTGGTATTGTCTGGAGTGTATGTTGTATTCAGTAGAGTCTAATTATGTGGCATGTATTTATGTGGCACTGAGTGGTATTGTTTGGAGTGTATGTTGCATTGAGTGCAGGGTAATTATGTGGCATGTAATTATGTGGCACTGAGTGGTATTTGGAGTGTATGTTGCATTGAGAGCAGTGTAATTATGTGGCGTGTAATTATGTGGCACTGAGTGGTATTTGGAGTGTATGTTGCGTTGAGCGCAGTGTAAATATGTAGCATATAATTATGTGGAACTGAGTGGTATTGTCTGGAGTGTATGTTGTATTCAGTAGAGTGTAATTATGTGGCCTGTAATTATGTGGCACTGAGTGGTATTGTTTGGAGTGTATGTTGCATTGAGCGCAGTGTAATTATTTGG